>NC_092169.1:287500-1487500 GCF_045791955.1 Oncorhynchus clarkii lewisi
TCCCAGGTCTGCTTATACAGTAACATGGTTAATCAATCAATCTGTCATTCTATTGCCTCTGGACCATTTACATTACATAGCCAAAAGTAGGTGGACATCCCTTCAAAATAGTGGATTCGACTATTTCCGACACACCCATTGCTGAAAGGCGTATTAAATCGAGCACACAGCCATGAGATCTCCATAGACAAACATTGGCAGTAGAATGGCCCGCATTGAATAGCTCAGTGACTTTCAACGTGGCACCATCAAGTCAATTCATCAAATATCTGCCCTGCTAGAGCTGCCCGGTCAACTGTAAGTGCTGTTATTGTAAGGTGGAAAAGTCTAGGAGCAACAATGGCTCAGTTGCTAATTGGTAGGTCACAGAAGTTCACAGAATGGGACCTCCGAGTGCCGAAGCATGTAACGCATAAAAATCGTCTGTCCTCAGTTGCAACACTCACTGCCGAGTTCCAAACTGCCACAGCACAAGATCGGTTCGTCGAGAGCTGAATGGGTCATGAAATGGGTTTCCATGGCCGAGCAGCCACACACGAGCCTAGGATCACCATGTGCAATGCTGAGCATCAACTGGCGTGGTGTAAAGCTCGACGCCAATGGACTCTGGAGCAGTGGAAACACGTTCCCTGGAGTGATAAATCACGTTTCAACATCTGGCAGTCCGACAGACTAATCTGGGTTTGGCGGATGCCAAGAGAACTCTACCTGCCCGATTGCATAGTGCCAACTGTGAAGTTTGGTGGAGGAGGAATAGTCTGGGGCTGTTTTTCATGGTTCGGGCTAGGCCCCTTAATTCCAGTGAAGTGAAATCTTAACGCTATAGCCAATGACATTCTAGATGATTCTGTGCTTCCAACATTGTGGCAACAGTTCGAGGAAGGCCCTTTCCTGTTTCAGCATAACAATGCCCCTTGTGGACAAAGCAAGGTCAAGATCGGTGTGGAAAAGCTTGACTGGCCTGAACAGAGCCCTGACCTCAACCCCAATTGAACACCTTAGGATGAATTTGAACGCCGACTGTCGCCCAACATCAGTGCCCGACCTCACTAATTCTCTTATGGCTGAATGGAAGTAAGTCCCTGGATCAATGTTCCAACATCTAGTGGAAAGCCTTCCCAGAAGAGTGGAGGCTGTTATAGCATCAAAGGGGGGACCAACTCCATATTAACTTAACTGTGTTGAGTAAAAATGTTTTAAAGAGTACTTCATAAAGTTATACATCTACTGTCAACCCCAAACAAGTATTAAAGAAAGCGGTTATATCCATAATTTCATAGTATTTATTTTGAGAAGTTATGGTGGATTGGGTGTAGTGAAAGCACCATTTTATTTTTATATACCACAATGCCTCTTTCATAAGTGTGGGTTTATGTTTACATGAAGGGAATTTAAACATCTTTATTCTGCAAACCATCACAAGAGCCTTGGCCCTTACCTTATACTGTATATTGAAACTGTCATGTTTTTCTCCCAAACCACAAATTACCAGTGGAGTCTTTATGAAGTCAGTTTTTTATTGTGTATGGACTGGGCTGACAAGATCTGTTGAGCAGGGTCATGCAATGCTTAGATTTTATTTTCCTGAAGTTGCAAAGACCAGGAACCAATCCGGTCGCGTTTGAAGACAATGTGTATTTTACAGGCACTTACTGTGTTCGCAGATGTCGGCTCAATTGGAGAAAATATTTAAATGTCAAGCGTGCTTTAGCGTGGTTTTGGATTGAATCCCGTCCAAAGTCACTTGTGTGTTAGAAGTTGACACTTGTTATATCAGATACTCAGGTCCCGCCAATAGTTCTTAAAAACATAAGAATAGTGCATTTTAAAGGAGATTATGAATAAATGGAATGTGCAGTCCACTCAGTCATGGCAAAATATAAATGGTTTGTTTTAGTACTTTTGAATCTAAATGTAATAGTATATGTCCAAAACTTTTGTAATAAAAACCGAATTAAACCTTTTGAATGTATTTTGTCCATAATCCCACAATTTCATTCAGCAATAACAACCAAACAACTTGATGAAAGCGCTCTTTATTGGGGACGGAAAATGTTAGCCATAATGTCCTGTATGATTTATAATACACACCGAAAAGTAGCAGGCATAAAGCAGAAATGGCAGATGCGAGAAAAAGATGTGATGTGCATGAGAGAAACTGTAGAAAATAACCCACCCATCAGAGATAGTCACCTTCGACACTGATCATAGGCATCGAGAGGCATGATGAGGAATAAGCATGCAATTTCTTACATTTAAATAGCATTGCACTAATCACTGAAGAAATCATACTGGTCATCAAACCAATTTAAAAAACATCATACCCCATTTCACTCCATGGAGGTTTTAATGATTAAATGCAGCAAAGATTTTTTTATCAAAGATATACAGTAAATCTTTGCTGCATTTAATTGTTAACTCCATTGCTGCTTAACATGGAGTGAAATGGGGTATGATGTATTTTAAGGTCTAAGGTGATACATAACAGGAAAGGAAAAAAAATAAGTTGGCATCAGATTTTGCAATAATAATACTGCTAGAATCTTGCCCAGACAAAGAAATACAAGTCCTGTATACCTTCACAAATCAAACACAAAAGAGTGCATCCTGTGTAACAAACAAACCCAAGCAGGGAAACAATTGTCTATTTTTAAATGTTGTCATTGAGAACCACAGTGTGAAGTAAGGCATTGTTTTATTTCCCTGTCAGTGTCTTCAGAAGAGGAGCAGTGCTGACAGCTAAGAAATCATTATGGATGGGAAGAGAGCCTGGTTCCAGATCTGTTTAGCCCGTCTTCCCAATTCCTATGGTCATTTGCGTGACAATGGCCGTAGGAGTTGGCCAGACCGCACAAACTGAGCTGGGACTATGCTAGGATAGAGGCTGCTTTCCTCATTACTATAAATGATATGCATGCATTTATACCCAGCAGCAGGTCTAGAAAAGTTGGAAATGTTGACAAACAAATGTGCATGATTAAGACAATTTTTTTATTCTATTAAAATAGAAAGGTCACTGCTACACTATATATACACAAACATTTGTGGATATGTCCATTTCAGCCACACCAGTTGCTGACAGGTGTATAAAATCGAGCTCCATATTAATACCCAGCAGTTGTACACATATTTTTGGTCATATAAGTGTACATCCAAATTCTTTTTTGGTTTATTAAAAACATATTAACAGTACTAGTCAAAAGATTGGACACACCTACATTTTTATTTACTTCAAAGTACCCACCCTTTGCCTTGATGACAGCTTTGCACACACTTGGAATTCTCTCAACCAGCTTCACCTGGAATGCTTTTCCAACAGTCTTGAAGTTCCCACATATGCTGAGCAAATTGAAAAAGTAGGAAGGTAAGCGCTACTAAGGTACACAATAGTACATTTTGGTAGACAGAAGGTACTCTTTGGTAAAAGGTACTCTTTGTCAGAAGGTACTCTTCATATAATTAATTAAAATGCCTTTATTTGTATGGCATGTTCAATAGAAACAAAGTTCTATATATAGTCGTGGGCAAAAGTTTTGAGAATGACACAAATATTCATTTCCATAAAGTTTGCTGCTTCAGTGTCTTTAGATATTTGTTTGATGTTACTATGGAATACTGAAGTATAATTACAAGCATTTCATAACGGTCAAAGGCTTTTATTGACAATTACATAAACTTGATGCAAAGGGTCAATATTCGCAGTGTTGACCCTTCTTTTTCAAGACCTCTGCAATCTGCCCTGGCATGCTGACAATTAACTTCTGGGCCACATCTTGACTGATGCCAGCCCATTCTTGCATTATCAATGCTTGAAGTTTGTCAGAATTTGTGGGTTTTTGTTTGTCCACCCGCCTCTTGATGATTGACCACAAGTTCCCAATGGGATTCAGGTCTGGGGAGTATCCTGGCCATGGACCAAAAATATCGATGTTTTGTTCCCCGAGCCACTTAGTTATCACTTTTGCCTTTATGGCAAGGTGCTCCATCATGCTGGAAACGGCATTGTTCGTCACCAAACTGTTCCTGGATGGTTGGGAGAAGTTGCTCTCGGAGGATGTGCTGGTACCATTCTTTATTCATGGCTGTGTTCTTAGGCAAAATTGTGAGTGAGCCCACTCCCTTGGCTGAGAAGCAACCCCACACACAAATGGTCTCAGGATGCTTTACTGTTGGCATGACACAGGACTGATGGTAGCGCTCACCTTGTCTTCTCCGGACAAGCTTTTTTCCAGATGCCCCAAACAATCTGAAAGGGGATTCATCAGAGAAAATGACTTTACCCCAGTCCTCAGCAGTCCAATCCCTGTACCTTTTGCAGAATATCAGTCTGTCCCTGATGTTTTTCATGGAGAGAAGTGGCTTCTTTGCTGCCCTTCTTGACACCCAGGCCATCCTCCAAAAGTCTTTGCCTCAGTGTGCGTGCAGATGCACTCACACCTGCCTGCTGCCATTCCTGAGCTGCCTGGTGGTGCCCCGATCTCACAGCTGAATCAACTTTAGGAGACATTCGTTTGCAATTTCATCATGTAAAAACTGGCACACTGGCATTTTTCAGCCCAAACGCCAGGTTTGTCAATTTATCGTCTAACATCAGCTCGCTGAGTTGGGAGGAATGGCAATATTTGAAGTATGTCCTTACAAACAAATGCAAAAGTGACAATTTCATGCAGCGCTAATGGGAAGTTTTAAGACCATGGATTTTGAGAGCGGAAGCGCAGCCTATCCAGCCATGATCCACATTGCCCATGGAAGGAGAGATGTGCCTTATTTGCCTATGAATCTCGTATTTAGAAACATTTAAAAAAATATTTGTTTCCCCTAGTGATGGCGGGGGACATACACTTACATATCATGATACTATTTTTGGACGATATTATATCAATATTTGACTCCAAGTGCCAGTGCTTGTGTGTGTAGACTACCTGCCCCTCCCCCTCTGAAGCCTACTGACAACGTTACAAGCGTGGTTTATAAATTAGGGAGAGATGTTTAATTAGAGAAGATTGGATTCACCTTTTTAACGCTAGTTAAGGATACTATAGCTATCACGTTTCACATTGGATTTATTAACTACAAAAAGGTAAGATGTTTTTTTCTGCACACACAAGCTTATTAGCTAGCTAGCTACTTAGCATTTGCTCTGGTTCAATGTTAAACCAACTCTGAAGTTTAAAGATCCTCCATAGAAGCCACTCCTCCGTAGGTACTGTATAATTCTGTGGGCCTAATTTAGACAATGCATGTCATAAGATGACCAGCGCTTCAAGGCAAGCTTCCTCCAGCCTATCTCGCTCTTTCCTCACCCGCAAAATTTCTGTTGCACCTCGCGCCATACACTGTGATTGGCAGCACAGTGTGTGTGCTTGTTTGTCTTTTATTATGATTAAACCATGTTGTTAAGGCAAAATACAATTTGCTCTTAACGACTTTCCTATAGAGATTAAATCGCTTACCTGCTCCATAGCAAACTGCTCTAGCCGCACTGATTGGTGAAGTAATTTAATGTCGAGCTAGATGTACATTTGTTTTGCTGATTTCAGAGGTTTAAAAAGAAACAGAAAGGAATTATATATATCTGTACTTTTTCGGGGTTCGAATTGGTTCAGAACTATATTTTGCTGATCAGAACGGAAAAAAATGATGGTATTGTTCGGAGGAAACAATTGAAAAATAATTTTGCTTCATTTTGGAAAGGAGTCCTTTATTTACAGTGCCTACAGAAAATATTCACACCCCTGGACTTTTTCCACATTTTGTTACGTTAAAGCCTTATTATAAAAAGGATAATCTACACACAATACCCCATAACGACAAAGCAAAAATATTTTTTTCGTGCAAATGTATTACACATTTTTAAAGCTCTGACAGAGCTCTAGAGTACCTCTGTGTAGATGCAACACTCCACCAATCAGGCCAGATGAAAGCCACTCCTCAGTAAAAGGCAGTATCGCTTCGTAGCACTCACTCAAAACTGTCAAAATATTGTCTGTGAGTATAACAGAACTGATATTGCAGGCGAAAACCTGAGGAAAATCCAACAAGGAAGTGCTGTTTTTCCTGAAACCTCTCTGTTCCATTGCATGTCTTCCCTCCATTTAAAGGGATATCAACCAGATTCCTTTTCCTATGGCTTCCACATGGTGTGAACCGTCTTTAGACATAGTTTCAGGCTTTTATTTTGAAAAATAAGCGAGAAAGATCACATCGCATCATTGGATGGCTGGGTGCCATCTCTCTCTCCTATTGAAGAAGCTACAGTCCGGTTGAAATATTATCGATTTTATATTGTAAAAACAACCTGAGGATTGATTGTAAAAAAACATTTGACATGTTTCTACAAACTTTACGGATACTATTTGGAATTTTCATCTGCCCCGTCGTGACCGCTCGAGCCTGTGGATTTCTGAACATAACACGTCAACCAAATGGAGGTATTTTGGATATAAAAATAATCTTTATGGAACAAAAGGAACATTTATTGTGTAACTGGGAGTCTCGTTAGTGCAAACATCCGAAGATCATCAAAAGTAAGCGATTAATTTTATTGCTTTTCTGACTTTAGTGACCAATCTACTTTGCTGCTAGCTGTTTGTAATGTTTTGTCTGCTGAGAGAGATGTTCTTACATAAACGCTTGGTATGCTTTCGCTGAAAAGCTTTTTTGAAATCTGACACGCCAGGTGGATTAAAAGCTAGTCGCGATGTTGCCATCTCCATCGGCGCCATTATAACATCCATTGCTATATATTTTTTAAATAATGACATTTGACATTATTTTGTTTTCAAATAACCTAAAGTGAACGATTGTAATCTGAATAAAAGGCCAAAATAACATTCATAAAGGCCAAAATATTTCTGTTTTTAGAGGGAGAGAAACCAACCATTTTTTGGACATCCTGGCCGGGTAAACTCTCCCCTAAACTGGACGACGCTGGGCCAATTGTGCATCACCCAATGGGACGCCCAAACACGGTCGGATGGGATACAGCCTGGATTCGAACCAGGGACTGTACTGATGCCTCTTGCACTGAGATGCAGTGCCTGCGCCACTCGGGAGCCATCACCAATATATATTGTCCTAGAAACATTTGTTTGCAGAATTCACAGCCTGCTAGGCTTGTGAAAAACATGGTTAATCTTGACCATACTTGAGACGCAGACGTCTCAAGTATGCACCTGGAAATGCAAATGCGCTACGCTAAATGCTAAATGTACTCGTTACAACTCAATCCTTTATCAAAATTCACAAGCAGGGTATTGAATTAAAGCTACACTCGTTGTGAACCTAGCCAGCAAGTCAGATTTTTAAAATGCTTTTCGGCGAAAGCATGAGAAGCTATTATCTGATAGCATGCACCCCCCAAAATGCCAGCACGACACGTAAACAACAGATTTTGCGGTAGCCGGCGCTACCCAAAACGCAGAAATAAAATATAAAACATTCATTACCTTTGACGAGCTTCTTTCTTGGCACTCCTATATGCCCCATAAACATCACTATTGGGTCTTTTTTTTCGTTTAAATCGGTCCATATATACCCAAAATAGCTTTGTATGGAAGCTGTGTCATTCAGAAAAAAACATCGTTTTTAAACGCTGCGTAATTTTTAAAATTAAAAAAGTCGACGATAAACTTTCACAAAACACTTCGAAATCCTTTTGTAATCCAACTTTAGGTATTAGTAAACGTTTATAATCTATCAAAATGATTACAGGGCGATGTATTTTCAATAGGTCTTCGCTTGCAAATCAATGGCTGCTAATGTCTTCATCAACAACATCCGGGTGAAGACTGGGAAAATGGATGCCAGATAGATGGATTTTCCAACAATTAATTCAATTGAAAATGACGACAATGGCGACATCGTGTGGAATTTGTATGAATTGCAGGCAGGCAGGTCGATATTAAAGTTCTCTTTTAACAACTCGTGGAAGTGACTTATGGAAATTATTTTTAGCTTTCAGAGAGCAGTTTTTCTTGCGTTTTTCAATGAAACACATGATCTGTTATAGTCACAGCCGTGATTTAACCAGTTTTATAAACTTCAGAGTGTTTTCTATCCACACATACTAATCATATGCATATACTATATTCCTGGCATGAGTAGCAGGACGCTGAAAAGTTGCGCGATTTTTAACAGAATGTTCGAAAAAGGAGGGGGTAGAAGTAAGAGTTAATAATACTTTTCCTCCCTTCCACATGTTAAAATATTCCAATTGATAACGTTTTTTTTTATCAATTAGTATATTTGAATTTAACCACAATGTTTGTTGTATTATTTAGTCAGTCTTTTCTGGTGGATTAAACTGAAATTGCAACCAAATTTCTATGGCTTATTTAAAAAATAACGATATTTTGGAGATTGTTTTGTTTTCAAATTACCAAAAGTGAGCGAGAAAAAGGCCATTATTGAACATGAGGTGAGACATTCTTACTAATTTGTAAATAAAGCCAGTTTATTATTTAGAATGATTTATTTCTGTTTTTAGAGGAAGATAAACCAAAAGTACACTGTCACCTCATAAAACCTTATAAAAACATATTATATGCGATTGTTTTTTAGAAATTACGATTAATTAACGTGAATCACATTATGGTGTTTCTAATTCTAAAAAATGAAACCCTGTACAACGTGACCTTTTTTAACAAGGCAAGTCAGTTAAGAACAAATTCTTATTTACAATGACGGCCTACACCGGTTGTGATACAGCCAACTTAACTAAGAAATACATTTGACGATACCCTCCTTCTTGGCAATAGTCTGTTGTCCTGCTAATAGAACATAATGGAGCTGTACAATGTGACAGGTCGGGAGTAGGCTACAGTACTACAGTAAGAGCAAAATAATCCTAACATTTCCACAGCCTAATTGTAGTCTAACCAATACCCACACGGAGATACAGTGAAAATAAAAATCTTGTTGATTTATCAAGACCAGTCCCCATGCTTGTCTCAGAGTAGCGCTATATCTTGACCTCTGAATGCGGTCTCTTCCATTAATATTTAAAGAGTATTTTCCAGTAAGCACTTTGTTTACCTTCATTAGCCTACTTTGTTCCAATCTGTCATTCAGTGATATTTAATCCCATAAAATAATTTGTTATGGATCCATAACGAAATAAACATTTGCTTTTTGAAAGAGTATTTTTTCATTAACGAAAGCATAAAGATGCTGATGAAGAAATACAGAACTGTACAGTATATGGTTTATCTGACATTTTGCGGTTGTATGAGGTTGCCCACATGCACTTTAAACATTTGAATAAAGCATTTAATGGATTGTGACTCCATCTCCTTAATCGCCCTCTTCAACGCGTCATTCTCCGCCTGACTCTCCGCCAATGCCGCCAGACTCTCTGTCGATGACGAGTGACACTCTGCCAATACTGCCTGGCTCTGGACCAATGCATCAGCTGTCCCTCGTATCTCTGCCCTCAGATAATGTTTCTCTTTCTGCTGGTCTGCCTTCAATGACTCGATCTCGGTCTTCAAAGTTTGAATCTGATACATGTGCACCTTCATCAGATGAGCAGAATGGTACCGCCCTGAGCCACCATCGATTAGTGGCCTATGATAGAAACGGTAGATCAACTAAGAATTAAAAGTGACTCCAACACACAAATGCTGCGTACAGAAACACATTTTAAGAATCCAGCAAAACTAACAGCTTTTTA
The DNA here is from genome assembly GCF_045791955.1 of Oncorhynchus clarkii lewisi. NCBI lineage: Eukaryota > Metazoa > Chordata > Actinopteri > Salmoniformes > Salmonidae > Oncorhynchus > Oncorhynchus clarkii. The sequence continues at coordinate 297,174 of NC_092169.1, forward strand.
TGGGAACCATGCGTTTTTTCGGTGCGGCCCATTGTCCAGCCCTTTGTCCACTGATCTCCACGGATGGTTGGTTGTATGATCTGCAAAAACACATTCACGTTTTTAGTACGCAATCATTTTTTATTTCACCTTTATTTAACTATCAATTTTATTACACAGTAAGGCTACAAATTGATCTTTTTTTTTTAAAGAAAATGCACTGAAACCAAAATACTTTTAGTTTTGGTGATCCTCTCAGCTCCGGCTCATTTTCAAGTCCTCTGGTGGTTACGGTCCTAACCCTGGAATGGGTAGCACCATAGAAAGAAGCTGGCTTGATGAAAACAATGTCAATTTCGTCTCTTCTCTTTGGTTGCAATGTCATTTTTTAAAGATAAACGGCTCGAGGAGTACTGGTAAGGTGTGACTTTCAGCTTACAATAGGCCATAAGTATACAGCAGATCGCCGATTGTCCTCACATTGATTATGCTGTAACAGCATACTGTAGCAACATGACCAGGATCTCTATTAATTTAAGTGAGCAGATTAGGGCCTTCAGGATGAACGGAAAATCTAGTACAGCCAATGTTTTGTTTTAACCAATTAGTATATTTATTTGAGTTTAACCACAATATTTGTTATATTATTTGTTCTGTCTTTTCTGGTGGACTAAACTGAAATTGCAAGCAACTTTCTATGGCTTGTTTAAAACCATAGTGATATTGTGGAGATGATTTCAAAGTGTTTAACGCTGATCAATTGCCTTGCACAAAGTATCAAAATACAGAGAGGTGTTGGAAAGAGTCTATTGTCCTGCAAATAACCCATAATGGACTATGAAAATAACCAAAAAATGTCTTTATTAAAGAGTATCAGAAAGAATGTTGGTACTTATTTATTTTGATCCAAAGCTGAGTCACTCAGCTTTATGTAGGTGCGGGGGCTATATGACTGCGCCATCAACTTGATTATTTAGCAGACATCCTTTGATTATATTCAGTCAACACATACAGTGCCTTGCGAAAGTATTCGGCCCCCTTGAACTTTGCGACCTTTTGCCACATTTCAGGCTTCAAACATAAAGATATAAAACTGTATTTTTTTGTGAAGAATCAACAACAAGTGGGACACAATCATGAAGTGGAACGACATTTATTGGATATTTCAAACTTTTTTAACAAATCAAAAACTGAAAAATTGGGCGTGCAAAATTATTCAGCCCCCTTAAGTTAATACTTTGTAGCGCCACCTTTTGCTGCGATTACAGCTGTAAGTCGCTTGGGGCATGTCTCTATCAGTTTTGCACATCGAGAGACTGACATTTTTTCCCATTCCTCCTTGCAAAACAGCTCGAGCTCAGTGAGGTTGGATGGAGAGCATTTGTGAACAGCAGTTTTCAGTTTTTCCCACAGATTCTTGATTGGATTCAGGTCTGGACTTTGACTTGGCCATTCTAACACCTGGATATGTTTATTTTTGAACCATTCCATTGTAGATTTTGCTTTATGTTTTGGATCATTGTCTTGTTGGAAGACAAATCTCCGTCCCAGTCTCAGGTCTTTTGCAGACTCCATCAGGTTTTCTTCCAGAATGGTCCTGTATTTGGCTCCATCCATCTTCCCATCAATTTTAACCATCTTCCCTGTCCCTGCTGAAGAAAAGCAGGCCCAAACCATGATGCTGCCACCACCATGTTTGACAGTGGGGATGGTGTGTTCAGCTGTGTTGCTTTTACGCCAAACATAACGTTTTGCATTGTTGCCAAAAAGTTCAATTTTGGTTTCATCTGACCAGAGCACCTTCTTCCACATGTTTGGTGTGTCTCCCAGGTGGCTTGTGGCAAACTTTAAACGACACTTTTTATGGATATCTTTAAGAAATGGCTTTCTTCTTGCCACTCTTCCATAAAGGCCAGATTTGTGCAATATACGACTGATTGTTGTCCTATGGACAGAGTCTCCCACGTCAGCTGTAGATCTCTGCAGTTCATCCAGAGTGATCATGGGCCTCTTGGCTGCATATCTGATCAGTCTTCTCCTTTTATGAGCTGAAAGTTTAGAGGGACGGCCAGGTCTTGGTAGATTTGCAGTGGCCTGATACTCTTTCCATTTCAATATTATCGCTTGCACAGTGCTCCTTGGGATGTTTAAAGCTTGGGAAATCTTTTTGTATCCAAATCCGGCTTTAAACTTCTTCACAACAGTATCTCGGACCTGCCTGGTGTGTTCCTTGTTCTTCATGATGCTCTCTGCGCTTTTAACGGACCTCTGAGACTATCACAGTGCAGGTGCATTTATACGGAGACTTGATTACACACAGGTGGATTGTATTTATCATCATTAGTCATTTAGGTCAACATTGGATCATTCAGAGATCCTCACTGAACTTCTGGAGAGAGTTTGCTGCACTGAAAGTAAAGGGGCTGAATAATTTTGCACGCCCAATTTTTCAGTTTTTGATTTGTTAAAAAAGTTTGAAATATCCAATAAATGTCGTTCCACTTCATTATTGTGTCCCACTTGTTGTTGATTCTTCACACAAAAAATACAGTTTTATATCTTTATGTTTGAAGCCTGAAATGTGGCAAAAGGTCGCAAAGTTCAAGGGGGCCGAATACTTTCGCAAGGCACTGTATATCCACAGTAAAACGAGTGCTACATCGACATAACCTGAAAGGCCACTCAACTTGGAAGAAGCCACTGCTCCAAACCCTCTATAAAAAGCCAGACTATGGTTGGCAACTGCACATGGGGACAAAGATTGTACTTTTGGAGAAATGTCCTCTGGTGTGATGAAACAAAAATAGGACTGTTTGGCCATAATGACCATTGTTATGTTTGGAGGAAAACTGGGGAGCGCTGCAGAGAAGAATGGGAGAAACTCCCCAAATACAGGTGTGCCAACTTGTAGCGTCATACCAAAGAGGACTCGAGGCTGTAGTTGCTACCAAAGGTACTTCAATAAAGTACTGAGTAAAGGGCCTGAATACTTATGTAAATGTGATATTTCCAAGTAGCATTTGAGTCCTGCCTCAAGCTTGACTGACACCACTGGTATAGAGATGGACACCATGGAATACTGCATAAATCCTGTCTTCAATCATTAATTTCGCTAAATGGATAGACTATACTTTAGGTCTATTCAATAGTAGCTTTTTTGTATCGTAGGCTAATTGTCCAGTCAAAGTAGCCTATACTTATACAGAACATTTCCCTGACAATCAAGGCTAGGATACTGCATAAATAACAATGTGTGAAATTGCTGGGATGTAATTTATCTGATGCCTCCCATCAAGCTATATGGCGAGCTGCTCTGCGCCCCTGCATTGTAAAGGCATAGTAGCCTACGTATTTGGACAAATAAACGTTGTAAATCATAGCTTAATAGCATTGCCAACTTGGCTGTTGAACTGTGAGGCACTTTTCCCCGGGAATGTCACCTAAGGTGATGCAGTCCAGGAGAGACCGGACGGGTCAGGTCTTAAACACTAAAGCTGCCCATCTGAGAGTTTCAAAGGACACATCATCTCATAGGTCTGTTGAAAGAGCTACGTTTTTATATCATACCTAATTATTGATGTAAGTTGATAGGCTCATCAGAAATATCCAGATCCTGAAATTGACAACTAGAAACTGTTCACCATTGGTTATGACCACTGTGTAGATCATTGGTCATTGGCACAAATTTTATCTGCCCCCGGCTTGCCTGCCCATGGTAAATAATACCTCTATAATTGAATATCGAATGACATTCATGCTTTCCTGTAAAATCTATTGATTGTTGTCTAAGCTCGTAGGCACTAGCTTGTGGTGATGAGTTGCATGTTATTGAGCCTATCCACAAGACTAAAGGTTAAAGTGCTTAAGGTTGTGGAAGTGGCTGTCTCACTGACCTAGGCAAATTTGGACTGGTCATATGACCCACTACAAAAAGTTATGCTGTGGGTTTTATGGCAGCAGGTGTTGGGCCAGTAAGCAAAAGGTCACTGGTTCAATTCCCAGAGCTGAATAGGTGAAAAATCTACTGATGTGCCCTTGAACAAGGTACTTTGCCCTAGTTGCTACTGTCTGCTAAATGACTAAAATGTAAATGGTGTATTATAACCCAAAAACCTCCACCAACTGGAAGGGGTTGAAAAAAAGAAAATCCATAGGTGACAGGGAAAACTAATTTAATCCATTCAAGTAAAAATTGTACAAAACCAACTCCCTCTTCAAAACTCCATATCTCAGGCTCTAGGCCAGGGCCTGAGAGGGTGGTAATGGCTTGTGACAATACTCTATTTCAACTCCTCCACTGAGAAGTCTTTCAGTCCCAGGAGCTGCATCCATAATGATATCTATTTTCTGGGACTTTCTCTCCACCTTGGCAGTGCCATTAATCACCATCGCTATAAAGGCCACAAAGTCCACCTTCTTAACCTTTAAAATATCTGGGTCCTGCAGTGAAGGCCTATTCACCATGGACTCTTCAGGAGCACCATTCGAACCCTCAACCCTTTTAACAGTTGCTGCATATGAAATTCTCTGGACAGCCCTGACTTTGGCCACCTCATTGTCTTACACCTTTGTCGGGTATTCCAAAGACGTGGCTTCATGGTTCCCACCACCATTGCAACATGTCACATTTTCATCACTTTTAATATGATCCCTTCCACAACTTGTACATCTTGGCTTCTCCCTTCTGCAAACACTTGAAACATGTCCAAAAGCTTTAGTGATCACACTGCATTGTTTTTGGGATAAATGATCTGATGCTGCAGTTTATATACCCCAACTGCACTTGAGAAGGGAGAGACTCAACATCAAAAAACTAAAGAACAGATACTTTTCACTTTTTCTTCATTCACCACATGATTCACCTTATATGCATCAATCATTCCAGGAATATTTATTATCTCTGCAACATCGACTTCCCTCGAGACTCCAGATATTACCCCCCTTGAGTGGGCCCTGTTCTGAAGAGACACACACGACATGTCAAACTTCTCAAATTGGGTAAGATGCAACACACGTTCCTTCTGATCCTCAGAAGTACAAAATATCTAAACAAGCCTGCCTCTCGTGACCCTCATAGCCTTCACTTTACCCAGGACTCTCCACCAGTTTGGATATCTCAAATGGATTCTTCAATTTTGGTAAGAAGGGACATTCTCAGCATTGTACGCTACTTTGCTCCATTTCCCATTCTTTTAGACAATATTACAATTCTCTTTGATTACACCGGTATTAGACTCAAGATCCACATCAGCGTCCGCTTCCGCAATCTTTTACTTCTTCTTCCAACATCTGTTCGCCACAACAATGACTGTCAATGATGACATCATTGGAATGAGAAACAAAAAAACAATCAATAGGCCTAAATAATCTTTACCTGTTTATTCGATTACATAATACGTAAGATAAAAATCATGAAGAACCCATTTACAATTTGTGTAGTTAGAAAGTCACAACTATTAATTTGCCAAAACGTGTGGTGCATGGGTTGAACCAGAACTTATAATTAAAAACAATATATTTGAATAATCAAACCATTATTCAGTTTCTCGTAATTTAATATTTCCTTTAATTTAAACAAAAACTAAATTGTTCGTGTTGTTTGACTTCAGATTCAAATCAAATAAACAAAGAACGATCGTTTTGTATCATGTCTAATATGAAATACTAATTGGCCAAAAAGTACACGGACCTTTAAATATATTTTATGTCAATTTCTAACTGATAACGACGAACGTTTGTTGTAGACTAAGTAGGTAACGGTTGAACTGTCGCACGTTTTGAACGTCATGGCCGTTGTGACGCGGAGGCACTTTCCGCGTTCAGAACAACTGGGAACGAGGTACTCGTGAAGCTCCGACTTCAGTGCGTTCAAAACAACTGGGAGCTCGGGAAAAACAACTCAGTCTGGGAAAAATAATTTTGTACGGTCATCCAACTCCGAATTCCAACCGGGCCTCTTTCTTTTTATTTGACTTCCTACTTTACGAGTTCCCAGTTGTTTTGAACGCGGCAACTGTGCCTTGGCATTTACACTGCCATGACGTTCAAAACAACCCACTTTTGTCTTTATCAGTTTGTCATGTCCGAGAACTTGGTAGTGACATAAAATCATCTTTCGCAAACTAGCTACAATGCTGCAGCCTGAATTGATACAGCTTTTGACAGCGAGTGATTTGGTTGATTTACGAATCGACGCAATTCCTAAATTGCAGGTGGGCTTTAGACCGGGGAGTTTCTTCAGTTCGTTCAGATCACAGGACGGGGAGGCGAAGTTAACGTTCATTCCACAACAAATACTGCTCAACAAGGACCACGAGTTGTTTGAGGTAATCTAGCTGCTGCTGCTAAATCTATAACTGCTGAAAAATTGAATGTAGACTATGTGTTCTGTGCTATTCACCAATGTTCTCTTTAGCATTTTGATGACCGCATATAAGGAAATGCAACCAGGTCTTAAGAGCGTTTCATATTATTCTGTCCATTTAAAGTACTATTGTATTCATTTGTTAATGCCCATCACTCATTTCGTATATGTAACAAATTCCCATTATGTTACGAATTTTCAAAACGTTCAATATTTTAAGTATTTGCTAAACGTATGATATGTTCAGATTCTAGTTAGGTGGCTAGCTGGCTAACTTTAGCCAGGCTAAACTCTAAAATAGTTCAGGTTAGGGGAAGGGTAACAATCTGTCTTATGTGACCATAGTAATTGTATTATATGCTATATAAGATGGGCTGTTCGGGGTAATAAAATGTATGTTTATAATAACTAAAACAAAACAAAAAATTACAGTGTGGTAATACACCATCATTACCACCACAAGCAGTGTTATAGTCACATGCAGAGAAGCTACAGCAGTGTAACTGAAAATACTGGTGTGTGTGTGTGTGTGTGTGTGTGTGTGTGTGTGTTAGGATGGGGACATACATAGACACCTGTACCTCCAGAACCTCTCTACCTGCCCAGCTCATGACTCACCTACAGCCAGGTAACAATATTATCATCACCATGGTGATCAACAACAGATTTTACAGTATAACCCATTCACATGGGTTATACAGTGGGGCATGATAAATAATTATGTATGTGGCATAATGTTACAAATAGCTGATGACTGTTAAAGAGCAGTATTTTCAGATAAGTTTACTTAGTCAGGTGATAGACTTGAGTCAGTTAAAAAAAAGTTTTAAGAAAGTCAAGAGGCACGGTTGAAGTAACAGCTTTAACACAGTGTTCTGGGTGCATGCAGTCACATTCACAAATTCAAGATGCTAAGACAAGTCACATTCAAGATATGATGGCTTCCTCAGTCTTGATTTTTCAATGTCTTCCTGGCACAAAACATACATGTATTGTCAGTGTCTAGTTTCTGCTAAATGGCATTAGGCCTAATTGATAGAGAGCTGATCTTCAGCTTCTGTCTTCTCACATGGAACCAAAATAATATTTTGACTTCAACTACTTTTTTATTTCTGTTCCATGGTGTCCAGAATACAGATCAGCAGTTTAAATTAGTTCAAGGTTAAATTGTGGAGGGAATCATGAGACTGTGTTCTGTGATATCTGGAGAAACACTGACATAGTACTTCAGACAGTTTTTAGTTAGGTTACCAGATTTGGCGTTGAAGTCATTAGAATAACCCTCATGTTGACTTTTCTGTATTTCACCTCCCCCCCTCCTTTTTTTTTCTCTCAGGCAGTGTGAGTTCAGGTGTTATATATCTGGCTGTAGCCAGGTGTTCAGTACTGTGGAGGACTATGAGCATCACTATAACACGCTCCACAGACACGTGTGTTCTTCCTGCCAGAGGTCGCTGCCCTCCGCTCGCCTGCTCGACATCCACATCCAGGAGTGGCATGACTCGCTTTTCAGCATTCTGGCTGAAAGGCAGGACATGGTAGCTAACATACATGCACACAAACGCATGTGCACACACACTCACTATGTTGCTCACTCTGGCCTGGACTTGGACCAGTCTATGCACACTGTTTCTCACTCTCTCTTCCCCCCCCCCCCCAAGTACCAGTGTCTAGTGGAGGGGTGTGGTTCGAAGTTCAGAACCAGAGAACAGAGGAAAGACCATGTGATCAAGATCCATAAGTACCCTTCTGACTTCATGTTCGACAAGGTGAAGAGGATCAAGAATATCAAAATGTAAACACAAATTCAAGGGTTGTTCTCACTGTGTCCAACAGGTGGTGGAAACGTGTCAGAATGAGTCATCTCTCAGCATTCAGGACTGGGTAAAATCTGTGAATGAAGTATGTGTGTGTAGAGGATAAAACATTCCCCTCTTTCTTACAGAGCGAAGAAGAATATGCTGCAGAAAGGCACAAGTATGGAGGTGTCCATGAGTGTGAGTGAACCTGAGGGTGTGTGTGAGGTGTTGTCTGACCAACCAGAGGAAGAGGAATATATGGAGATAAATCACTCTCTCGAACCAGGTATCCTGGACCCTGCCAGTAACCCAATTAACACAGTACAGCTGTCCACAGATCATGATACTGCCCCAATCCTCTCTGTCACCATCCAGCCCACCACAAACCAACAGAGACCACAGCACAACAGAGAGAGACATTCCTACAGGTCGGTATTCACTTCAAATCTCAAATGGCACACTATTTCCTACATGGTGCACAACATGATTCTAATGTATTTCCCTTAGACCTACAGTCGATGTGTAATGACCCTGAATGCATACATGAATATAGAATAATATATTTCAAGTGGGACTGGTGAACTGCAATGCCTTTACATAGTTAAAAAAATATAACAAAAATTGCAGACTATGCAAAATGAAGCCAAGTCCCACGACAATGGGAGGGGTATAGCTGGATCTACATAAACGCTGTCGTGGGACGCGGTAGTGCACTTCTCAGGAACGGACTGTGTATGTTTAGTGGACTGTGTTCTGTTCCACCAGGGTTCCTAGGACGGTGTGTTTCGGCCAGGGTTCTGTCCAAGGGTTCAGAGGTCATGGCAGGAGGATTTAGAGAATCTTTAAAGGTGATGAGTCTCAGACAGGATGCGACCCTTGCATCGGTCTGGTCTGGCGTGTGTTTTAAAAATAATACAATAAATCATGTTTGTTTAACTCAAGGTGATGTGTCAAATGTTATAGCACTGGTAATACCCTAGCTAGCTCTACACCAATTTAAAATAAGCTACTAAAATCATTCCAATCCAGATTGAAAAGGCAAAAGCGATTACAGACCTGCCAACATACACGCATTTTGCGTACCAGCTACGCAATTCTCTGTCCATGTATGCAGGTACGAGATCCAAGTTAAAAGTACGCAGAAATTAATACAGTCAGATTATTATTATTTTTTAAATGTGTACCTTTTTGTAAAAACAAAATTCATAAAAAATAAATCCACTGAGTAAATCTAACATCACGATTCTCGAGCTGCAACACACAGACTTGTACGGAGTTTGTGTCAACGGACATGGAGATTAATACATCATTACTCGACGTAGCTACCCCGTGTCTGCCCCTCCTGTTTGTTGTGATGCCAGGTTTGCCGACTGTCAGCTGTACGTAAACACATGGACAAATCCCTTTTCAACTCTGTGTTGTGGAAAGGTAAACACTAATTGCTTCAAGCTAAAGTTAGCGAACATAAGATGGACATTCAGTGGGCTCTAAAGTGCCAGCAGTTCACTCACATTTGTTAGTGAAAGAAATTAAATGCAAATATGAAAAAGAACTGGTCGCATTTGTGTGAGTGTGATATACATTTAATTCTGTGTCCCATTAGTTGTATTTTCCACATAACATTTTGAGGATCACGCAACCTGATAGACTAACTGTGATCCACGTCACAAAAAGCATTACAAAAGTATAATCAAAAATAAATGTAAACATCATGGCATTAAATGGAGTCGGGAGTTTAGAAGACTGGGCGATGAAGAATGAATGAGTGTCCGGTGTTAGCTATAGAGGCAATGCTTCTAAAATGCCTTTGTACTAGATTTGAGATCAATTTCGAAAATCTGAAATGATGTATATGCAGCAAAGAAATACAATTAGGCACCTTTACATAGGCTGAAGCATCGGACTCTTCTAGTGAACAGTGTTCAGATTCCCTTTGCAGTAGCCTACTTAAGCTTTGTGTAGCCAGTTTGTGGTCTGTGTCGATGCAATGTTTTAATTTTCTTTTTTAATTATTAATTTATTTTTCCCAAAAAATGATTTAGCTTTTAGTGTTGATTAGGAACCGTGTCTAAAAAGCCAATACTTGTGAGCTGGCCCTAGTGGTTGGTCCTGTTTGAGAGGTGACAATGCGTTCCTCTACTATAGAGACTAAACTTGGGGGCATGTGCTAATTATCTACAATGTTTTTCTTATCTCCATTCTACACTGTACATGTAATGGATTAAACATAGACAGTCTGTTAATTCCACAAAACATAAATGTATTTGATAAGTTCTGTACTCATCAGTATGAATCTGTTATTTATGTTCTGTAAATAGCTTTTCAGAGGACTGATCCGAACCAGGTGTCATCCATAATGTCTAAGCGCATGAATCTCCAATTTACCCTGTGCGTCTGGTACTCTAAAAAGTTTGACAGTGCTGTCAGGTCTGCGATTAGTGTTATTAGAGGCTTGCTTTAGGACCATGCTGAAGGGCAGGCTGTTTAGCGGTAGTAGAGAGTATGTTTTAAGACCATGTGGACTCCTCGGAGCAGGTGGGAAGGCTGTATGCCTGGCTGGCTTTAGGACTATGGAGAGTACATGGATGCAGCTGCAATGAAGAGCAAAACTTATCTCTCAAAACAGTGCAGAGGTGGAGATGGCTGTAGATGACTTGGTAACTGCTGTTTGACATAGCATGAACCTAAACAGTTTTTAATCCCGGTGCTGAGCTAGTGCGTAGCAGCTAATTGCTTTATGACGTTTGTAGAATGTTAAGTCCCCTATCGACTTGAGTTGAATGAAGCTACAGCAGCCAACGTAATGTTTGGAGTAAATGTAGCTTGTTTTTGTAATCCAAATACTATTAGTTTTTACATTGTATAGAAATGCAGTAAATGAGCTTCAACTTCATAAAAATAAAGTTGAAGCTCACTTGTCCAGTAATTGTTTTTGTCGACATTTAGAAAGTTTGCATAGAAAACAGATTTGATAATTGGTGCGTGTCTAATTAACAATCTTGTGTCAATTAAAAACAGCTGGGTGTAATTACGTCACACCATTTAGGCAAATTGTGCATTTAATAAATTGTTGACAGCCTGTATGCCCTTCCACCTACCTGTGTCTCGGGCAGCATGGATAGAATGCAAGAATGTACTAATATTTGCCATATTCTAATAATTCTCATGTGTCAACATATCACTTCCACCGCCGGCCGGCCGAGAAGCAGTTTGCCGGCCGCATTCAAAGTGAGAAAGTAGCTAGCTAGTAGCGTCGCAGTACTTGGAAGAAATTCACCCAGCTGTGGTTGACTGACAGATAGCAAGCTAAATACCATGTTACATGTAAACTCAGCAGACTAGCTAACGAATTAGGTAGAATTACACATTCGGATACAAAAACTAGTCATGCTGATGGACGAGCTCTCTCCACACTTTCAGTCTGTATATTTACATTGTGTCCTGCTACCATGTCCCCCATGGCAAGGGGTTGTTAACAATGATGTGCATTTGGAAAGTATGTTACGTTACAGCCTTATTCTAAAATTGATAAAAGTACTTTTTTCCCTGATCAATCTACACACACACTACCCCATAATGACAAAACAAAAACAGGTTTGTAAAATACAGAGATCTTTACATTTACATACATATATTATTATATTTACATACATACGTATTCAGACCCTTTGCTATGAGACTCGAAATTGAGCTCAGGTGCATCCTGTTTCCATTGATCATCCTTGATGTTTCTACAACTTGATTGGAGTCCACCTATGGTAAATTCTATTGATTGGACATGATTTGGAAAGACACACGCCTGTCTATATAAGGTCCCACATTTGACAGTGCATGTCAGAGAAAAAAAACAAGCAGTGAGGTCAAAGGAATTGTCTGTAGAGCTCCGAGACAGGATTGTGACTAGGCACAGATCTGGGGAAGGGTACTAAAACATTTCTAGAGCATTGAAGGTCCCCAAGAACACAGTGGCCTCCATTTATTCTTAAAATGGAAGAAGTTTGGAACCACCAAGACTCTTCCTAGAGCTGTCTGCCCGGCAAACTAAGCAGTCGGGGGAGAAAGGCCTTAGTCAGGAAGGTGACCAAGAACCCAATGGTCAGTCTGACACAGCTCTAGAGTTCCTCTGTGGAGATTGGATAACCTTCCAGAAAGGACAACCATTTCTGCAGCACTCCACCAATCAGGACTTTATGGTAGAGTGGCCAGACGGAAGCTACTCCTCAGTAAAAGGCACGTGACAGCCCGCTTGGAGTTTGCCAAAAGGCACCTAAAGGACTCTGACCATGAGAAATTATTATCTGGTCTGATGAAACCGAGAATGAACTCTTTGGCCTGAATGCCAAGCGTCACGTCTGGAGGAAACCTGGCATCTTCCCTACGGTGAAGCATGGTGGTGGCAGCATCATGCTGTCAGGATTTTTTTAATGGCAGGGACTGGGAGACCAGTCAGGATCGAGGTACAGATTAATGGAGTAAAGTACAGAGAGATCTTTGATGAAAACGTGCTCAGGACCTCAGACTGGGGCGAAGGTTCACCTTCCAACAGGACAACGACCCTAACAAACAACCGGGAGTGGCTTTGGGACAAGTCTCTGAGTGACACGCACTTGAACCCGATCGAAAATAGTACCTGTGCCCAAGAAAGTGAAGGTAACCTGCCTAAATGACTACTGCCCCGTAGCACTCATGTCGGTAGCCATAAAGTGCTTTGAAAGGCTGGTCATGGCTCACATCAACACCATTATCCTGGAAACCCAAGACCCACTCCAAATCGCATACCGCCCCAACAGATCCACAGATGATGCAATCTCAATCGCACTGCCCTTTCCCACCTGGACAAAAGGAACACCTATGTGAGAATGCTGTTCATTGACGACAGCTCAGTGTTCAACACCATAGTACCCGCAAAGCTCCTCACTAAAATAAGGACCATGGGACTAAACACCTCCCTCTGCAACTAGATCCTGGACTTCCTGACAGTCCGCCCCCAGGTGGTAAGGGTAGGCAACAACACATCTGCCCCTCAGGGGTGCGTGCTTAGTCCCCTCCTGTACTTCCTGTTCACCCACGACTGCTTGGCCAAGCACAACACCAAAACCTTAAGTTTTCTGATGACACAACGGTGGTAGGCCTGATCACCAACATCAAGGAGACCGCCTGGTGGTCAGATACATGGCAGTGTGGTGCCAGGACAAAAACCTCTCCCTCAACGCAAGACAAAGGAGATGATCGTGGACTACAGGCAAAGGAGGGCCAAACACTCCCCCATTCACATCAACAGGGCTGTAGTGGAGGGGATTGAGAGTTTCAAGGTCCTTCGAGTCCACATCACCAACAAACTATCATGGTCCAAACACACCAAGAAAGTCTTGGAGGGCACGACAATGCCTTTTCCCCTTCTGGAGACTGAAAAGATTTGGCATGGGTCCCCAGATCCTCAAAGTTTTACGCCTGGTATGGCAACTGCTCGGCATCCGACCATAAGGCGCGTAACTCTACAAGAGGGTAGTGCGTACAGCCCAGTACATCACAGGAGCCAAGCTTCCTGCCATCCAGGACCAAGAATTGAAGTCAGAAGTTTACATACACTTAGGTTGGAGTCATTAAAAATAATTTTTTAACCACGCCACAAATTTCAAATTAACAAACTATAGTTTTGGCAAGTCGGTTAGGACATCTACTTTGTGCATGACACAAGTAATTTTTCCAACAATTGTTTACAGACAGATTATTTCAATCATAATTCACTGTATCACAATTCCAGTGGGTCAGAAGTTTACATACACTAAGTTGACTGTGCCTTTTAAACAGCTTGTAAATTTTCAGAAAATGTCATGTCTTTAGAAGCTTCTGATAGGCTAATTGACATCATTTGAGTCAATTGGAGGTGTACCTGTGGATGTATTTCAAGGTCTACCTTCAAACTCAGTGCCTCTTTGCTTGACATCATGGTAAAATCAAAAGACCACAGAAAAAAAATTGACCTCCCCAAGTGCTGTTCATCCTTTCAAGCAATTTCCAAACGGCTGAAGGTACCACGTTCATATGTACAAACAATAGTACGCAAGTTTAAACACCATGGGACCACGCAGCCGTCATACTGCTCAGGTAGGAGACATGTTATGTCCCGTAGAGATGAATGCACTTTGGTGCGAAAAGTGCAAATCAATGCTAGAACAACAGCAAAGGACCTTGTGAAGATGCTGGAGGAAACAAAAGTATCTATATTCACAGGAAAACTAGTCCTATATCGACAACCCGAAAGGCCGATCAGCAAGGTAGAAGCCACTGCTCAAAACCCGCCATAAAAAAGTCAGACTACGCTTTGCAACTGCACATGGGGGCAAAGATCATACTTTTTGGAGAAATGTCCTCTGGTCTGATGAAACAAAAATATAACTGTTTGGCCACAATGACCATCGTTATGTTTGGAGGAAAAAGGGGGAGGCTTGAAAACCGAAGAACACCATCCCAACCGTGAAGCACGGGGGTGGCAGCATCATGTTGTGGTGGTGCTTTGCTGCAGGAGGGACTGGTGCACTTCAAAATAGATGGCTTCATGAGGAGGAAAATGATGTGGATATATTGAAGCAACATCTCAAGACATCAGTCAGGAAGTTAAAGCTTGGTCGCAAATGGGTCTTCTAAATGGACAATGACCCCAAGCATACTTCCAAAGTTGTGGCAAAATGGCTTAAGGACAACAAAGTCGAGGTATTGGAGTGACCATTACAAAGTCCTGACCTCAATCCTATAGAAAATTTGTGGGCATAACTAAAAAAACATGAGCGAGCAAGGAGGCCTACAAACCTGACTCAGTTACACCAGCTCTGTCAGGAGGAATGGGCCAAAATTCACCCAACTTATTGTGGGAAGCGTGTGGAAGGCTACCCAAAACATTTGACCCAAGTTAAACAATTTAATGGCAATGCTATCAAATACTAATTGAGTGTATGTAAACTTCTGACCCACTGGGAATGTGATGAAAGAAATTAAAGCTGAAATAAATCATTCTCTCTACTATTATTCTGACTTTCCACATTCTTAAAATAAATGTGTGATCCTAACTGACCGGACAGGGAATTTTTACTAGGATTAAATGTCAGTAATTGTGAAAATATGAGTTTAAATGTATTTGGTTAAGGTGTATGTAAACTTCCGACTTCAACTGTATATACTAGACGGTGTCAGAGGAATGCCCCAAAAATGGTCAGACTACTGTTCTCTCTGCTTTCGCAACTGAGCGCCAAGTCTAGGTCCAAAAGGCTCCTTAATAGTTTCTACCTCCAAGCCATAAGACTGCTGAAAATTTATTTAAATGGACAAACTGCCCCCCCCCCCCCCCCCAAGACCCCTCCCCCTAAACCTGTTTTTGCTTTGTCATTATGGGGTATTGAAGAGGGGGGGGGGAACGATTTTATAAATGTTTGAATAAGGCTGTAACATAACAAAATGTGGAAAAGGTCAAGGGGTCTGAATACTTTCCGAATGCAATTTGTTTAATAAAGCTGACATGTTGATTGATATGTCTCTTGAGTTTCATCTGTTATTAGGTCAATGCTAGATGGGATACAGCTTTGTTACTTTTCGTAGAAATATAGAACCTTACGCATCAGGTTAGGAGAATTTAGGTTAAGTTTAGGAAAAGGCTTTGCAACATCAATAACAAAGTCACCTTTTGACATTCGTTTGAGAAATGCTATATTGGTTCTAGCCATGACCCTGGTATGGGATTTCAAATCATGAATAAATGAATTCACTTGTGAGAATAAGCTTATTGGAGAGAGTGGTAGGTGAAGTCTCAGTAACTGATGGACATAAAAAATTATTGTTTAGGATGTATTACCTGTCATTACAATGGAAAACATTGCAATCGTTTTTGGTTGATAGAGAAGTCTGAGAGCGCTCGCTTTGATATACTTCTGGAGGTTGTTCACCTCAGAGAGAGTGCTATGTCAGTAGGTTGATTTGCGGGAAATGCTATTGAGGGTCCCCACTTTTATTTGTCACATACACATGGTTAGCAGATGTTAATGCGAGTGTAGCGAAATGCTTGTGCTTCTAGTTCCGACAATGCAAAAGGATCCAGTACAATGTTTTCATTTTTGATGTTATTCTAATTTCTTGATTTAAAGCTTAAAACTAGTTTTGTTTGACTTAATGGATAGACCCACCTCCAAGGTGGTCATCATAAGAAAGATGCTCCAGCACACTGGACACAATTTAATTTATTTTGTTTTATTTAACCTTTATTTAACTAGGCAAGTCAGTTGAGAACAAATTCTTATTCATAATGACGGCCTAGGAACCGTGGTTTAACTGCCTTGTTCAGGGGCAGAACGGCAGATTTTTACCTTTTCAGCTCAGTGATTCAATCTATCAACCTTTTAGTTACTGGCCCAACGCTCTAACCACTAGGCTACCTGCCACCACAATAACATTACTCAAGAGCAGAAAAGCAATAAGATCCACCCATACCTGCTGTCCTACATTGCAACCTGGACTCAGGGGTAGAGGTAACATTGTAAACAAAAATCTGTGACACTCAAATTAGTACAGTGGGGCTAAAAAGTATTTAGTCAGCCACCAATTGTGCAAGTTCTCCCACTTAAAAAGATGAGAGAGGCCTGTAATTTTCATCATAGGTACACTTCAACTATGACAGACAAATGAGGGAAAATCCAGAAAATCACATTGTAGGATTTTTAATTAATTCATTTGCAAATTATGGTGGAAAATAAGTATTTGGTCAATAACAAAAGTTTAAATCAATACTTTGTTATATACCCTTTGTTGACAATGACAGAGGTCAAACATTTTCTGTAAGTCTTCACAAGGTTTTCACACACTGTTGCTGGTATTTTGGCCCATTCCTCCATGCAGATCTCCTCTAGAGCAGTGATGTTTTGGGGCTGTTGCTGGGCAACACGGACTTTCAACTCCCTCCAAAGATTTTCTATGGGGTTGAGATCTGGAGACTGGCTAGGCCACTCCAGGACCTTGAAATGCGTCTTACGAAGCCACTTCTTCATGCCCGGGCGGTGTGTCTGGGATCATTGTCATGCTGAAAGACCCAGCCACCTTTCATCTTCAATGCCCTTGCTGATGGAAGGAGGTTTTCACTCAAAATCTCCCGATACATGGCCCCATTCATTTTTCCTTTACACGGATCAGTCGTCCAGGTCTCTGCAGAAAAACAGCCCCATCATCTGACCATATGACATTCTCCCAATCTTCTTATGGATCATCCAAATGCTCTCTAGCAAACTTCAGACGGGGCTGGACATGTACTGGTAAGCAGGGGGACACGTCTGGCACTGCAGGATTTGAGTCCCTGGCGGCATAGTGTGTTACTGATGGTTGGCTTTATTACTTTGGTCCCAGCTCTCTGCAGGTCATTCACTAGGTCCCCCCGTGTGGTTCTGGGATTTTTGTTCACCGTTCTTGTGATCATTTTGACCCCACGGGGTGAGATCTTGCGTGGAGCCCCAGATCGAGAAAGATTATCAGTGGTCTTGTATGTCTTCCATTTCCTAATAATTGCTCCCACAGTTGATTTCTTCAAACCAAGCTGCTCACCTATTGCAGATTCAGTCTTCCCAGCCTGGTGCAGGTCTACAATTTTGTTTCTGGTGTCCTTTGACAGCTCTTTTGTCTTGGCCATAGTGGAGTTTGGAGTGTGACTGTTTGAGGTTGTGGACAGGTGTCTTTTATACTGATAACAAGTTCAAACAGGTGACATTAATACAGGTAACGAGTGGAGGACAGAGGATTCCTCTTAAAGAAGAAGTTACAGGTCTGTGAGAGCCAGAAATCTTGCTTGTTTGTAGGTGACCAAATACTTATTTACCACCATAATTTGCAAATAAATAAATTAAAAGTCCTACAATGTGATTGAAAAAGACACATGACAACACGCCTGGAGTTCCTGTACTCCCTGTTCACCCACGACTGCGTGGCCACGCACGCCTCCAACTCAATCATCAAGTTTGCGGACGACACAACAGTGGTAGGCTTGATTACCAACAACGACGAGACGGCCTACAGGGAGGAGGTGAGGGCCCTCGGAGTGTGGTGTCAGGAAAATAACCTCACACTCAACGTCAACAAAACTAAGGAGATGATTGTGGACTTCAGGAAACAGCAGAGGGAACACCCCCCTATCCACATCGATGGAACGGTAGTGGAGAGGGTAGTAAGTTTTAAGTTCCTCGGCATACACATCACAGACAAACTGAATTGGTCCACTCACACAGACAGCATCGTGAAGAAGGCGCAGCAGCGCCTCTTCAACCTCAGGAGGCTGAAGAAATTCGGCTTGTCACCAAAAGCACTCACAAACTTCTACAGATGCACAATCGAGAGCATCCTGGCGGGCTGTATCACCGCCTGGTATGGCAACTGCACCGCCCTCAACCGTAAGGCTCTCCAGAGGGTAGTGAGGTCTGCACAACGCATCACCGGGGGCAAACTACCTGCCCTCCAGGACACCTACACCACCCGATGTTACAGGAAGGCCATAAAGATCATCAAGGACAACAACCACCCGAGCCACTGCCTGTTCACCCCGCTATCATCCAGAAGGCGAGGTCAGTACAGGTGCATCAAAGCTGGGACCGAGAGACTGAAAAACAGCTTCTATCTCAAGGCCATCAGACTGTTAAACAGCCACCACTAACATTGAGTGGCTGCTGCCAACACACTGACTCAACTCCAGCCACTTTAATAATGGGAATTGATGGGAAATGATGTAAAATATATCACTAGCCACTTTAAACAATGCTACCTAATATAATGTTTACATAACCTACATTATTCATCTCATATGTATACGTATATACTGTACTCTATATCATCTACTGCATCCTTATGTAATACATGTATCACTAGCCACTTTAACTATGCCACTTTGTTTACAAACTCATCTCATATGTATATACTGTACTCAATACCGTCTACTGTATCTTGCCTATGCTGCTCTGTACCATCACTCATCCATATATCTTTATGTACATATTCTTTATCCCCTTACACTGTGTATAAGACAGTAGTTTTGGAATTGTTAGTTAGATTACTTGTTGGTTATTACTGCATTGTCGGAACTAGAAGCACAAGCATTTCGCTACACTCGCATTAACATCTGCTAACCATGTGTATGTGACAAATAAAATTTGATTTGATTTGATTTAAAAGGCACGTGAAAGACTCAGACCATAAGCCAAAAGATTCTGTTGTCTGATGAGACAAACATTTGACTCTTTGGCATTAATGCAGTGCTATGTCCGGAGACAACCAAGCACAACTCATCACCCTTCTAACACAATCCCTACCGTGAAGCAAGATGGTGGCAGAATCATGCTATGGGGATGCTTTTCAGTGGCAGGAATAGGTAGACTGGTAAGGATAGAGGGAACTGTTATGTTTGTTCCTTATATAATCACAAACTGGGGCGTAGGTTTAACTACTTTTAAGGAACATATACTTCAGCTAGAAAACTCCATGTTTAGCCATGCAAGGCATTCTTTAACCATAGCCTGCTGGGTAATGTAGTCTAAATGTCATTAACACATAACAACACATTTTCTTTCCTTTAAAAGAAAACTACTTTTCTATATAACTACAGATGTCACATCACATTTGTTTACTCAACCTGCATAACATGCAATTTTCAATAAAACATTTCTTTCCCTGCCCAAATGTTTTGGAAAAATAAAAATTAAAATTTCAATTAAATATAGTCTGTCCAACAATACTCTATTGTGGCTCTATTTCTTTTCATTCAGTCCAGGTGCCCCTTTTTTGTATTTTTTTAGCAGTTCTCAATAAGCCTTTCTGACAGTCCTTTTTGGTCATTCTGCTGAAGTGCTTCCTGAAACAGTTGGACAGCGTTCATTGTCCATTTCTAAAGGCATTTGACGCTTCAGCAGTATCCTCCTGATGATCCTCAGTACCTTGACCAAATGGCTGAAGACTTAGATCCACTCTGTTTCGTCTCAGTTGTGATCCATGCTCCCATCTCATAGGATCGCGGTGCAACTTCTCTCTGCACACACCCTTGCTGCATCCAGTTTCCTGTAGTGATGTCCGGGAATCGTACATGATCTCCAGGTTTCAGTTCAGGTAAGTATCTTGCACTTTTGTTGTGTCGCTGTTTTTGTTTGTCTTTCTGTTTTTCCTTTGTGAGTTTGACTTTGTGAGCACCTAGGTGTTAGCAAGTCCTCATGGATGGGTAGGTTGGTTCTGATGCGACGTACCATCAACATTTGTGCAGGTGAAAGTCCGTTCTGCAGCGGTGCGCTGCGGTAGATCATCAGATTTTTTTAGGAAATCCTCCTTTCCATTGTGTGCCTTTTTCATCAGACCTTTGACAATTTTGTAGTAGGGTCTGTTGGGTACTGGATGAGGCATTAGCTGCTCTGCTTGCTGCTTTGGCCTGTAGGTCAAACACAGTTCACATGAAGCAGTGGGCTGGCTAATTTCCTGGTTCATTCTTGGCCAGTACATTATCTCTCGTGCTCATCGTTTGCATTTTTCCTCACCCAAGTGGCCCTTGTGTATTTTCTGTAGCATTTATTTGCGTAGTGTCATGGGAATGACAATCTTGTTGCCTTTGAACACTATGTCATCCACAATGGTGAGCTCTGCTCTGCACATCCAGTAATCCTGTATTCTCCTTGGACAGTTGTTTTTCTGTGCAGGCCATCCAATCAGTGTTGTTTCTTTCAACTCTGTCATTGTTTGGTCAGCTGCGGTCTCTCTTTTGATCTGCTCCATTCTCTCTGAAGACACAGGAAGTGATGCTACGATCATTTCGACGTAGGCCTGAATCTCAGTGTTTTTCTGTGTGTCGAAGCTCTACTTCTTGTCGACTGCTCGA
The DNA here is from genome assembly GCF_045791955.1 of Oncorhynchus clarkii lewisi. Classification (NCBI taxonomy): domain Eukaryota; kingdom Metazoa; phylum Chordata; class Actinopteri; order Salmoniformes; family Salmonidae; genus Oncorhynchus; species Oncorhynchus clarkii. The sequence goes on from NC_092169.1 coordinate 318,193, forward strand.
GAAAGAGTTTTGGCGGCGAACATGAACTTTCCCAAGGGTATAGATCATCTTCACATCATACTTTTGCAGTCTGATCAACATTCTCTGGATTCTCATTGGACAATCTTTCAGTGGCTTAGACATGATTGACACCAATGGTTTGCGGTCGGTTTCTACTTCGAAGTCTCGTCCGTAGACGTATTGGTGAAACATTTCGCAAGCGTATGTGCTTGCCAGTAGTTCTTTCTCTATTTGTGCATACCTTGTCTCTGCGCCTGTCAAGGCACAGTACGCATATGCGACGGGTTGCCACGTGTCGTCATGCTGTTGCAGAAGAACTGCCCCCAGGCCAAACTGTGATGCGTCTGCAGAAATCCTTGTGCTTTTCTCTGGATCATAGAACCTGAGCACTTGCTCTTCTGTGATTGTCTTCTTTAGGTTTTTGAAGCAGTTTTCCTGTTCATGGGACCATTCCCATTCATTTTTCTGTTCCAGAAGACATCTGAGTGGAGCGGACTGTGCTGACAGTTGAGGTATGAACTTTGCAAGGTAGGTGATCATGACCATGAAGCGTCTCACATCGTCCTTGTTCTTCGGGCACTCCATGTTGTTGATGGCTGATGTTTTCCTCGGGTCTGGTTTGACTCCGTCCTCTGAAAGTACATCTCCCACGAAGGTAAGTGCTTTCACACCAATCTAGCATTTGTCCTTGTTTAGCTTTAGGTTGACTTTCCGTGTCAGGTCCAGCACTTGTCTCACTCTCGCATCGTGTTCTTCTTTTGTGGACCCCCAGACGATGTCATCCATCATAGTCTCCACTCCTGGAATGTGCTCGAAGATCATGTGGATTGTATTGTGGTAGACCTCTGGCACTGAGAGAATCCCATATTGTAAATGAAGAAATCTGTACCTGCCCTAGGTGTGTTGAATGTGCATAGCCTTGAGCTTGCATCATCTAGCTTCATTTGCCAGAAACCTAATGAAGCATCAAGCTTACTGAACCATTTTACTCCTTCAAACTGCAACATTATCTCTTCTCTGGTTGGCAACTTGAAATGTTCTCTCTTGATTGCTTTGTTGAGATCTCACGGGTCTAGACATATCCTGAGATTGCCGTTCTTTTTCACCACAATAACCAGTGAGCTTACCCAGTCTGTAGGTTCATCCATTTTTGTGATGACGTCCATCTTTTCCATGCGTCCGAGTTTCTCTTTGAGCTTTTTCCTCTGTGCAAATGGAACTTTTCTGCATGCATGCACAACTGGAGTCATTTTGTCATCAGTACATATTTTGTGTTCTCCTGGTAAACATCCAAGACCCTCAAACACATCCTCATACTCAGCCAGTGTTGATTCTTGGTCATTTTCAGTCTGTGATGTCACTACATACACTCTTTTCAACAAATTGAGCTTTTCACATGCATTGATTCCTAGAATAGGATGTACACTCTTTTCCACAATCAGCAGCTGTGCTCTGAACTGTTTTCCTTTATGCTGTAAAGTTACTATGCAGCTTCCTTTGACTGGTACGTTCTCCCCAGTATAACCAGAAACCTTAATATTCACCGGGTGTATTTTGCACTTCACCTTCAGTGTTTTGTAGTCATCCAGCGATAACAGGTTTACCTGTGCTCCATTATCAAGCTTGAATGGTATTATAGTTTCATTCACAGTCAATGGCACAATCCATTCAGATTTTACTGCATTGCATATTTCCACAGAATCAACAAAGAATTCTTCAATCTCCTCCTTGACTGTGTGAACCTTTTTCTTTGTAGCCTCAGCTTTGCAGCATTTTGAGAAATTGTTATTTTTCCCACAGTTGTTACATGATTTGCCATATGCGGGGCATTTTTTTGGCTTGTGGATAAATCCACATTTTTGACATGTAGTGTTTTGATTTCTCTCTTTTGCTTGTTTCTGTTTTTTAAGGCGTTGTGTGTATTGCTCCTCTCTTTTTATTGCATGCACTAACGTCTCATCCCTGCGCAGCTCTTTAGCTTGTGTTCTGGTGGTTTAAGCTGCTCGACACATATTCACTGCTTTATGAAAACTTAAATCTTGCTCACACAGCAATCTCTCCTTGAGTCCTGTCTTTCACTAGTGAGTCTTTCAGATTTTCAAATTCACACATTTTGCTCAGAGTGTTCAGCTCAGCCAAATACTGGTCAAAACTGACTCCCTGTTTCTGATCATGAGAGAAAAAGTTGTATCTCTCAAACATGACGTTCTGGCTTGGTACAAAGTACTCCTCAAATTTAGCCATTAGCACTGTCAATGTCATGTTTGCATCGTCTTGCTGAAAGTTATTGTAAATGTCCAATGCATCCTCTCCAATAACATGCAGAAAAATGGAAGCTTCAATTTGTCATCATCTCCCCCTTTCCAATAGTCAGCTAAATTGCCTGTTAACTGCATAGGAGTAGGAGGACTAACGTAGTCTAAATGTTATTAACACATAACAACACAGGAACAATGAATGCAGCCAAATACAGGCAAATTCTTGATGAGAACCTGCTTTAGGGTGCAAACGATCTTAGACTGGGGTAAAAAATATGTTTCAACAGGACAATGAACCAAAGCATACAGCCAAAGCAATGCAGGAAGGGCTTCAGAACAAGAATGTGAAGGTCCTTGAGTGGCCCAGATTTAATCTCATTGAAAATCTGTGGAAAATTTGACATTGCTACTAATTTGTGATTGTTACTCCAACCTCCCTGTGTGTGTGTGTGTGTGTGTCGGAGGGGTTTGGCTAAAGTAAAGACAAATCACTGTCCCACAAGCATCCTGAGACCATTCACGTGTGGGGTTGCTTCTCAGCCAGGGGAGTGGGCTCACTCACAATTTTGCCTAAGAACACAACCATGAATAAAGAATGGTACCAACACATCCTCAGAGAGCAACTTCTCCCAACCATCCAGGAACAGTTTGGTGATGAACAATGCCGTTTCCAGCATGATAGAGCACCTTGCCACAAGGCAAAAGTGATAACTAAGTGGCTCAGGGAACAAAACATCAATATTTTGGGTCCATGGCTAGGAAACTCCCCAGACCTTAATCTCATTGGGAACTTGTGGTCAATCCTCAAGAGGCGGGTGGACAAACAAAAACCCACAAATTCTGACAATTCCAAGCATTGATAATGCAAGAATGGGCTGCCATCAGTCAGGATGTGGCCCAGAAGTTAATTGACAGCATGCCAGGGCAGATTGCAGAGGTCTTGAAAAAGAAGTGTCAACACTGCAAATATTGACATCAACTTCATGTAATTGTCAATTAAAGCCTTTGATCCTAATGAAATGTTTGTAATTATACTTCAGTATTCCATAGTAACATCTGACAAAAATATCTAAATACACTGAAGCAGCAAATTTTATGGAAATTAATATTTGTGTCATTCTCAAAACTTTTGGCCACGACTGTACAAAATATTAGGAACACCTGCTCTTTCCATGACGTAGGTGACTAAAGAAGGATTTTTGAGCCTTGAGACAATTGAGACATGGATTGTGTGTGCCATTCAGATGGTGAATGGGCAAGACAAATATTGAAGTGCCATTGAACGGGGTATGGTGCTACATGTCAGGCGCACAGGTTTGAGTGTGTCAAGAACAGCAACATTTATGTTTTTTTTACATTGAACAATTTTCCGTGTGTATCAAGAATAGTCCACCACCCAAAGAACATCCAGCCAACATCCAGCCAATCAATACATTTATCACATGCGTCGAATACAACAGGTGTGTAGACCTTACCGTGAACTGCTTATTTACAGTTCGGAAGGCAAAGTTAGTTACTTTAAGGAGCAGTTCTCTCTCTGTGGGTCTAACCCCAAGAAGTTCTGGAAAACGGTTAAAGACCTGGAGAATAAATCATCTCCCTCACAGCTGCCCATATCTCTTAATGTTGATGATGTGGTTGTTACTGACAAGAAGCACATGGCTGAGCTCTTTAATCACCACTTCATTAAGTCCAGATTCCTATTTGACATAGCCATCCCTCCTTGCCCGTCCAACATTTCCTCATCCCCCACCCCCGATGCTTCTTCCTCTTTTTCCCCGGCCTTACAAAGTTTCCCCCTGCAGGCAGGCACTGAGTCCGAGGTGCTAAAGGAGCTCCTTAACCTTGACCCCCCAAAAAAACATCTGGGTCTGATGGTTTAGACCCTTTCTTCTTTAAGGTTACTGCCCCTATCATTGCCAAGCCTATCTCCAACTTTTTTAACCTGTCTCTCCATTCTGGGGAGGTTCCCATTGCTTGGAAGGCAGCCATGGTTAGTCCTTATTTAAATGGGAGAGATCAAGCTGCTCCTAACTGTTATAGGCCTATTTCTATTTTGCCCTGTTTATCAAACGTTTTGTCAATAATCAACTGACTGGCTTTCTTGATGATGATGATCATCAGATGGTTTAGACCCTTTCTTCTTTAAGGTTGCTTCCCCTATAGTCACCAAGCCTACCTAAAACATTTTTAACCTGTCACTCCTTTCAGGGGAGGTTCCCATTGCTTTGAAGGCAGCCACAGTTCATCCTTGATTTAAAGAGGGAGGTCAAGCTGATCGTAACTGTTATAGGCCTATTTCTATTTTGCCCTGTTTATCAAAAGTGTTGGAAAAACTTGTCAATAATCAACAGATTGGCTTTCTAGATGTCTATAGTATTCTCTCGGGTATGCAATCTGGTTTCCGCTCAGGTTATGGATGTGTCACTGCAACCTTAAAGCCCAAAGACACCAATACTCCTTAGCCGGCCCACAAGAATGGAATGGTCTACCGTATCAAAATCTTTGGCCAAGTCAATAGAAATAGCAGCACAATATAGCTTAGAATCAACGGCAATGGTTCTAAGCTATATTGTGCTGCTATTTCTATTGACTTGGCCAAAGATTTTGATACGGTAGACCATTCCATTCTTGTGGGCCGGCTAAGGAGTATTGGTGTCTTTGGGCTGGTTTGCCAACTACCTCTCTCAAACAGTACAGTGTATAAAATCTGAAAATCTGCTGTCTCAGCCACTGCCTGTCACCAAGGGAGTACCCCAAGGCTCGATCCTAGGCTCCATGCTCTTCTCAATTTACATCAACAACATAGCTCAGGCAGTAGTAATAATAATAATAATAATAATTTTGCACGCCCAATTTTTCAGTTTTTGATTTGTTAAAAAAGTTTGAAATATCCAATAAATGTCGTTCCACTTCATGATTGTGTCCCACTTGTTGTTGATTCTTCACAAAAAAATACAGTTTTATATCTTTATATTTGAAGCCTGAAATGGGGCAAAAGGTCGCAAAGTTCAAGGGGGCCGAATACTTTCGCAAGGCACTGTATATTGAGACACAGCTTAGCCTTTTGTTAATCACCCTGTCATCTCAGATTTTCAAAATATGCTTTACAGCCAAAGCTAGACAATCATTTGTGTAAGTTTATCGATAGCCTAGCATAGCATTTTGTCCAGCTAGCAGCAGGTAACTTGGTCACGGAAATCAGAAAAGCAATCAAATTAAATTGTTTAGCTTTGATGAGCTTCGGATGTTTTCACTCACGAGACTCCCAGTTAGATAGCAAATGTTCCTTTTTTCCAAAAATATTATTTTTGTAGGCAAAATAGCTCTGTTTGTTCTTCACGTTTGGCTGAGAAATCGCCCGGAAATTGCAGTCACGAAAACAGCGAAAAATATTCCAAATTAGCTCCATAATATCGACAGAAACATGGCAAACGTTGTTTATAATCAATCCTCAAGGTGTTTTTCAAATATCTATTCGATAATATATCCATCGGGACAATTAGTTTTTCAGTAGGACCGATTGGAGTAATGGCTACCTCTGTATTTTACGCTAGAATCTCTCTGGGGGCACCAGGTGACCACTTGCAGAATGTAGCCGCCTTTTTCAACATAAATGTGTAAAACTACGTCACAATGCTGTAGACACCTTGGGGAATACGTAGAAAGCCTAATCTGGTTGATAGCCCATTCACAGCTCATTAGGGACTCATTGGAACGCAGCGCTTTCAAAATATGGGGCACTTCCGGATTGGATTTTTCTCAGGGTTTCGACCTGCAAAATCAGTTCTGTTATACTCACAGACGATATCTTTACAGTTTTGGAAACATTAGAGTGTTTTCTATCCTGTCAGTTTTCTATCCTAAACTGTAATAGTAGCTTCAGCTACGTTAGCAAGCCTAACTAATGCTTTAACATGGATTCTAACAAAAAATAATTTATTGTTTGTCCTGACAAAATACCCCATTTACTACAGGAATGTTTTTTTTTCAAAAATGAAAATACTGCCCCCGTGTCACAACAGGATTTATGGTCTAATCGGGAAACTATCATTTCGAAAACAAAACCTTTATTATTACAGTGAAATACAGAACCGTTCTGTATTTTATCTAACGGGTGGCAACTCTAAGTCTAAATATTCTTGTTACATTGCACAACCTTCAATGTTATGTCATAATTACATAAAATTCTGGCAAATTAGTTCGCAATGAGCCAGGCTGCCCAAACTGTTGCATATACCCTGACTCTGTGTGCAATGCTCGCAAAAGAAGTGACACAATTTCACCTGAATAATATTATCTGCTAACCTGGATTTCTTTTAGCTAAATATGCAGGTTTAAAAATATGTACTTCTGTGTATTGATTTTAAGAAAGGCATTGGAGTTCATGGTTAGGTACAGTCGTCCAATGATTGTGCTTTTTTCGCAAATATGCTTTTGTTAAATCATCCCCCAGCATTGCATCGATTATATGCAACGCAGGACACACTAGATAAACTAGTAATATCATCAACCATGTGTAGTTATAACTAGTGATTATGATTGTTTTTTATAAGATAAGTTTAATGCTAGCTAGCAACTTACCTTGGCTTCTACTGCATTCACATAACAGGCAGGCTCCTCGTGGAGTGCAATGAGAGGCAGGTGGTTAGAGCGTTGGACTAGTAAACTGTAAGGTTGCAAAATTGGATCCCTGAGCTGACAAGGTGAAAATCTGTCGTTCTGCCCCTGAACAAGGCAGTTAACCCACCGTTTCTAAGGCGTCATTGAAAATAAGAATGTGTTCTTAACTGACTGGCCTAGTTAAATAAAGGTTAAATAAATTTAAAAAATTAAGTAAGAATATTAGCCAATTTAAAAAAAATAATAAATACAAAAGTAACACAATAAAATAACCATAACTAGGCTATGTACCAGTACAGAGTCAATGTGCTGGGGTTGTCACGAATCCCGCCGAAGATGGCTCTTCCTGTTCGGGCGGCTCTCGGCGGTCGACGTCGCCGGCCTACTAGCTGCCATCGATTCCCTTTTTTGTTTCTGTTAGTTTGGTCTGATTGGTGACACCTGTTTGGAGTTTAGTTTTGTTTGTGGGCTATTTAAGGGCACTAGGCCCGCCTGCTATTGTGCGGGCTTGTTTTCTGTTCATGGTGTTGGATAATTTGTGGATTCTATTTTTCCGGACAGTTTAGTCCTGTTTGTTTGGACTGGTTATTTCATGCGCCCTTGTGTTTGGCATGTCCGTTTTCACTGTCTTTGGAATAAAGATCCACGTTCGGAACTACACCTGCTCTCTGCGCCTGACTCCTCCACCCACTACTCCTAGAAGCCTTAACAGGGGTACAGGTTAGTCGAGGTAATTGAGGTAATATGTACAGTACCTGTCAAAAGGTTGGATACACCTAGTCATTTAACGGTTTTTATTTATTTTTCCTGTTTTCTAAATTCTAGAATAATAGTGAATACATCAAAACTAGGAAATAACACATATGGAATCATGTAGTAACCAAAAAAGTGTTAAACAACTCAAAATATATTTTATATTTGAGATTCTTCAAAGTAGCCACCTTTTGCCTTGATGACAACTTTGCACACTCTTGGCATTCTCTAAATCAGCTTCATGAGGTAGTCACCTGGAATGCGTTTCAATTAACAGGTGTGCGTTGTTAAATGTTAACTTGTGGAATTTCTTTCCTTCTTAATGCATTTGAGCCAATCAGTTGTATTGTGACAAGGTAGTGGTGGTATACAGAAGATGGCCCTATTTGGTAAAAGACCAAGTCCATATTATGGCAAGATCAGCTCAAATAAGCAAAGAGAATCAACAGTCCATCATTACTTTAAGACAGTCAATATGCACTGTTCAAAGTTCTTGAAATGTATCAGTCTCAAAAACTATCAAGTGCTATGATGAAACTGGCTCTCATGTCGATCGCCACAGGTAAGGAAGACCCAGAGTTACCTCTGCTGCAGAGGATAAGTTCATTAGAGTTACCAGCCTCAGATTGAAGCCCAAATAAATGCTTCACAGAGTTCAAGTAACAGACACATCTCAACATCAACTGTTCAGAGGAGACTGCGTGGATCAGGACTTCATGGTTTAGATGGTTTGGGATGAGTTGGAACGCAGAGTGAAGGAAAAGTAGCCAACAAGTGCTCAGCATATGTGGGATCTCCTTCAAGACTGTTGGAAAAGCATTCCTTATGAAGTTGGTTGAGAGAATGCCAAGAGTGTGCAACGCTGTCATCAAGGCAAAGGGTGACTACTTTGGAGAATCTCAAATATAACAAATATTTTGATTTGTTTAACAATTTTTTGGTTACTACATGATTCTATGTGTTATTTCATAGTTTTGATGTCTTCACTATTTTTCTACAATGTATAAATAAATAAAAACCCTTGAATGAGTTGGTGTTTCCAAACTTTTGACTGGTACTCTACATGTAGGTTACTATGCATAGATAATAAACAGCAAGTAGCAGAAGCGTAAAAAAGGGGATCAATGCAAATAGTCCAGGTAGCCATTTGATTAACTGTTTAGCAGTCTAATGGATTGGGGTAGAAGATTTTAAGGAGCCTTTTGGACTTAGACGTGGTGCTCTGGTACAGCTTGCCGTGTGGTAGCAGAGAGAACAGTCTATGATTAGGGTGGCTGGAGTCTTTGACAATTTTTAGGGCCTTCCTCTGACACCGTCTGGTATAGAGGTCCTGGATGGCAGGAAGCTTGGCCCCAGGGATGTACTGGGCCATACGCACTACTTTCTGTAGCACTTTGCGTTCGGAAGCCGAGCAGTTGCCAAATCAGGCGTTGATGCAACCAGTCAGGTTACAGATAAGATAAGCTACGGCCGGTCTTTTCTACACAGCAGTTATCGAAAACCTTCTTTTAGTCTTAAAGGAAAAATATGAAAAATAATTAAATTAATAAATTAAGTAAACATTTCTGCTAACATTAAAAAGAGGACAAATTAATATATCGATGGTGCAGCCGTAGAACTTTGTGTGGATCTGAGAACCCATGCCAAATCTTTTCTGAGGTGTCTCCTGAGGTGGAATAGGCCCTCTGCACGACTGTCTTGTGTATGATAGTTTGTTAGTCATGTGGACACCAAGGAAGTTGAAGCTCTCGACCCACTCCACTGCAACACTTTCGATGGTCAGCTCTCTGACATTGTCGTTGATCAGGCCTACCACCTTTTGTGTCATCGGCAAACTTAATGATGGTGTTGGAGTCGTGCGTGGCCACACAGCCATGGGTGAACAGGGAGTACACTTTCCCCTGAGGGGCCCCTGCGTTGAGGATCAGCGTGGCATATGCCTACCTTTACCACCTAGGGGTGGCCCGTCAGAAAGTCCAGGATCCAGTTGCAGAAGGAGGTGTTTAGTCCCAAGGACCTTAGCTTCGTGATGAGCTTTGTGGGCACACCTAGGGATCTGTTCATTGTCTGCCCTGGCCTGTCTCCCCCTGTCTGGTACAGGTACTCCCACCACACTCACCCCTCTCTCCTGAGTTTTCGCTCACCTCCAGCACTCAGTGTTGGGGCGAGTGACTCAGAACTTAGGATGGCTAGCCCCAAGATGTTATATATTTTATTTTTTTCTTGTGCATTTTGTTACTTGTCTCATGACTCCTGCATACTTTGTTGACTACTAACTTTATTTACCCAACCGTGGGACAGACTATGTTTGTTCCCACACTCGGGACACATACACATACTCTCTATTGGTTACAGAGACTTTTGGCATCCCATCCTTTTCTAAAAACCTTGATTGTATTATTGTTACTGTTGATGATATCTGGAAATGTGCATGTACACCCTGGCCCATATACTGTTGCTAGCCCCATTTCTGACTTGTGCTCTGATATCTGATTCACTGATTTCTGCTCTCGTAAAAAAAAGCCTGGGTTTTCTGCACGTTAACACTAGAATCTTATTACTTAAAATAGATCAATTTAAAGTGTGGGTTTACAACTCCAATCCAGATGTGTTGGTCATTACTGAGACGTGGTTAAAGAAGAGTGTTTTGAATACTGATGTTTAACCTTTCTGGTTATAACCTTTTCCGGGCAAGAAAGATTTTCCAAAGGTGGTGGAGTGGCAATCTTTACAAAGGATCACCTTCAGTGCTCGGTTGTCGCAACCAAGTCTGTCCTCAAACAATTTGATTTGCTGGTTTTAAGCATTAAACTTTCAAATAGCTCACTGTTGTCTGTTGCTGGGTGCTATCGTCCTCGATCAGTACCGGCCAGTACCCTTCCTACCCTAAGCTCTCTCCTGGCCCCTTACACTAAGTCTGAATTTGTCCTGCTAGGTGACCTGAACTGGGACATGCTTAAGGTTGCAGTGACACATCCCTATCCTGAGCGGGAAAACAGACTGCATACATCGAGAAAATATTATAGACATCAAGAAAGCCAGTCGGTTGATTATTGACAAGGTTTTCCAACACTTTTGATAAACAGGGCAAAATAGAAATAGGCCCATATCAGTTAGGATCAGCTTGATCACCCCCTTTAAATAAAGGATGAACCGTGGCTGCCTTCCAAGCAATGCGAACCTCCCCAGAAAAGAGAGACAGATTAAAAAGGTTGGAGATAGGCTTGGCGATGATAACCTCAAAGAAGAAAGGGTCTAAACCATCTGACCCAGATGTTTTTTGGGGTCAAGTTTAAGGAGCTCCTTTAGCACCTCGGACTCAGTGACATTCTGCAGGGAGAAACTTTGTAGCAGGGCAGGGGAAAAAGAGGGAGAAGCATAGGGGATAGTCACATTAGAAGGGGTAGGAGATGAGGAAATGTTGGATGGGCAAGGAGGCATGGCTGAGTCAAATAGGAATCCTGACTTAATGAAGTGGTGATTAAAGGGCTCAGCCATGTGCTCCTTGTCAGAAACAACCACATCATCAACATTAAGGGACATAGGCAGCTGTGAGGAGGAGGAGGGTTTATTCTCCAGGCCATTAACAGTTTTCCAGAATTTCTTGGGGTTAGACCCAAAGAGAGAGAATTGCTCCATAAAGTAACTAACTTTGGCCTTCCGGATAGCCTGAGAGCACTTATATTCTAATTTGCCTGAACGATAGCCAGTCAGCCTGAGTATGTGTGTGCCGAGCCTTTCGCCAAATCTTCGATAGTGGGGATCAAGCTGATTTTGTACCATTTGACAGATACCAGTTCATGAAGGAAGGCTTGCTTATTAAAGTGGCCCCTCAGCTGGCCCCTCCCCGGATTTTGTATTAAATGCTCTACAACAATGCTTTCTTAGTGTCCAACAATCTTTCTTAACCTTGTTCTGAACACTTCCAAAACAAAGGTCATGTGGTAAGAAGAATGCCCCTCCTCCCACATGTGTTATTAATACCTCTGAGGGTTTAGAGGTTGAGGTAGACACCTCATACAAGTACTTGGGAGTATGGCTAGACGGTGTACTGTCCTTCTCTCAGCACATATCAAAGCTGCAGGCTAAGTTAAATCTAGACTTGGTTTCCTTTATCGTAATCGCTCCTCTTTCACCTTAGCTGCCAAACTAACCCTGATTCAGATGACCATCCTACCCATGATAGATTACGTAGACATAATTTATAGATCGGCAGGTAAGGGTGCTCTCGAGCGGCTAGATGTATTTTACCACATTCGGCCATCAGATTTGCCACCAATGCTCCTTATAGGACACATCACTTCATTCAGGCAGCCATCTCCTGAAAACACTCTCAAATACAAACTAAAACACAGAAACTGGGGAACGTAACACTATACTCTATACTCCTCTGTAAACGGGTCATCTCTGTATACCTGTCGCAAGACCCAATGGTTGATGCTTATTTATAAAACCCTCTCAGGCCTCACACCCCCCCTATCTGAGATATTTACTACAGCCCTCATCCTCCACATACAACACCTGTTCTGCCAGTCACATTCTGTTAAAGGTCCCCAAAGCACACACATCCCTCGGTCGCTCCTCTTTTCAGTTCGCTGCATCTAGTGACTGGAACAAGCTGAAACAAACACTCAAACTGGACTTTCTTACCTTCTTGCCCATTGTGCTGTTGTCTGTGCCCAATAATGCTTGTACCATGTTTTGTGCTGCTACCTTGTTGTGTTGCTACCATGTTGTTTTTATGTTGTGTTGCTACAATTCTGTGTTGTCATGCGTTACTGCCTTGCTATGTTGTTGTCTTAGGCCTCTCTTTCATGACTCTGACGAGCCCGACACAAAGGATATACTGCTTCGTCGGGAACAGGCCCCGATCCCCGGGATCTGCGTGAAGAGGACGAGAAGAAAGAAGGGCTGAAGGTCGGACTGCCTTCTGAGAATTCGTAGGCGATCGAATAAACCCCGACTTCCCTCCATTCTGCTAGCAAACGTGCAATCTTTGGAGAATAAAATTGGCGAGTTACGCGGAAGATTAAACTACCAACTGTAACATCTTATGCTTCACAGAGTCGTGGCTGAACAATGACAATATCAACATACAGCTGGCTGGTTGTACGATGTACCGGCAGGATAGAAAATGTTTGTATTTTTGTAGTCAGCTGGTGCACGATATCTAAGGAAGTTTTGAGCTATTGCTCGCCTGAGGTAGAGTATTTCATGATAAGCTGTAGACCACACTACCTACCAAGATAGTTTTCATCTGTAGTCTTTGTAGCTGTTTTCATAATCATACAAGAAAACACTCACCCACCCTAGTAGCAGAGAACTTGAATGCAGGGAAACTTAAATCCGTTTTACCAAATTTCTACCAGATTGTTAAATGTGCAACCAGAGGAAAAAGAACTCTGGAGCACCTATACTCCACACCCAGCGACGCATACAAAGCTCTCCCTCGCCCTCCATTTGGCAAATTTGACCATAATTCTATACTCCTAATTCCTGTTTACACGCTAAAATTAAAGCAGGAAGCACCAGTGACTAGATCAATAAAGAAGTGGTCAGAGGAAGCAGATGCTAAGCTACAGGACTGTTTTGCTAGCACAGATTGGAAAATGTTTCGGGATTCCTCTGATGGCATTGAGGAGTACACCACATCAGTCAATGGCTTCATCAAAACGTGCATCGATGATGTCGTCCCCACAGTGACTGTACGTACATACCCCAACCAGAAGCCATGGATTACAGGCAGCATCTGCACTGAGTTAACGGCTAGAGATGCCGCTTTCAAGGAGCGGGACCCGCATATAAGAAATCCCGCTATGCCCTCCGATGAACCATCAAACAGGCAAAGTGTCAATACAGGACTAAGTTTGAGTCGTACTACACCGGCTCTGACGCTCGTCAGATGTGGCAGGGCTTACAAACCATTACAGACTACAAAGAGAAGCACAGCCGAGAGCTGCCCAGTGACACGAGCCTACCAGACGAGCTAAACTACGAGTCTGTAATACCAACATGTTTTAAGCAGACCGCCATAGGCCCTGTGCCCAAGAACACTAAGGTAACCTGCCTAAATGACTACCGACCCATAGCACTCACGTCTGTAGCCATGAAGTGCTTTCAAAGGCTGGTCATGGCTCACATCAACACCATCATCCCAGAAACCCTAGACCCACTCCAATTTGTATACCGCCCCAACAGATCCACAGATGATGCAATCTCTATTGCAGTCCACACTGCCCTATTGCACTCCCACCTGGACAAAAGGAACACCTATGTGAGAATGCTATTAATTGACTACAGCTCAGCATTCAACACCATGGTGCCCTCAAAGCTCTACAATAATCTAAGGGCCCTGGGACTACACACCTCCCTCTGCAACTGGATCCTGGACTTCCTGGCTGGCCGCCCCCAGGTGCTAAGAGTAGTTAACAACACATCTGCCACGCTGATCCTCAACACAGGTGCCCCTCAGGGGTGCACGCTCATTCCCCTCCTGTACTCCTTGTTCACTCATGACTGCACAGCAAGGTACGACTCCAACACCATCATTAAATTTGCAGATGACACCACAGCCTGATTACCGACAACGAAGAGACAGCTTTTAGGGAGGAAGTCCTGGTCGTGTGGTGCCAGGACACCAACCTCTCTCTCTCAACGTGATCAAGACAATGGAAATGATTGTGGATGACAGGAAAAAGAGGACTGAGCACGCCCCCATTGTTATCGACGGGGCTGCAGTGGAGCAGGAAAAAGTTCCTTGGTGTCCACATCTCCAACAAACTAACATGGTCCAAGCACACCAAGACAGTCGTGAAGAGGGCACGACAAAACCTAAAAGCACACGCTTTTTCAGTTCTGCCCACAAATATTCTATAGGATTGAGGTCAGGACTTTGTGATGGCCACTCCAATACCTTGGCTTTGTTGTCCTTAAAAACCTCTTACTTCTACCCCCTCCTTTTTCAAACATTCTGTTAAAAATCGCGCAACTTTTCAGCGTCCTGCTACTCATGCCAGGAATATAGTATATGCATATGATTAGTATGTGTGGATAGAAAACACTCTGAAGTTTCTAAAACTGGTTAAATCACGGCTGTGACTATAACAGATCGTGTGTTTCATTGAAAAATGCAAGAAAAACTGCTCTCTGAAAGCTAAAAATAATTTCCATAAGTCACTTTCATGGGTTGTTAAAAGAGGACAAAATTTAATATCGACCTGCATGCAATTCATACAAATTCCACACGATGTCGCCATTGTCGTCATTTTCAAATGAATTTTTTGTTGGAAAATCCAAGTATCTGGCTTCCGTTTCTTCCAGTCTCCACCAGGACGCTGTAAATGTGGACAATGGCAGCCATTGATTTGCAGACGAGGAGCTATTGAATATACATCGCCCTGTAATCATTTTGATAGATTATAAACGTTTACTAATACCTAAAGTTGGATTACAAAAGGATTTCGAAGTGTTTTGTGAAAGTTTATCGTCGACTTTTTTAATTTTAAAAAATTACGCAGCGTTTAAAAACGATGTTTTTTTCTGAATGACACAGCTTCCATAGAAAGCTATTTTGGGTATATATGGACCGATTTAAACGAAAAAAAGACCCAATAGTGATGTTTATGGGGCATATAGGAGTGCCAAGAAAGAAGCTCGTCAAAGGTAATGAATGTTTTAGATTTTATTTCTGCGTTTTGTGCTGCGTCGGATAAGCAGAGTCTTTGTTTACGTCGCATTCAGGCATTTTCAGGTGGTGCATAAGTGTTTGTAAACTTCCAGCTTAATCTGTATATTGAACAGGTATACGCCCACACTCACACCAATCTGTTGTTAGTGAACAGGACAAGCATGGGTACAAAGAAAAGCTGCTTTTTAACATACTTTATTACTAATTTCACTCATATTGTAATTCATTATTCAGTAATATTTCATACAAATCTTGAACACTGGACAGCTACTTTAAGTGAAAGATTTTTTCCCCACAAATAATGTGATGCTGACTTGTCAACACTCCTTTAAACTTATACATTTTAGTTTCCACCATTTTCTGGCCATCCTGACTTCTGACCTAGAGGCTAAACAAGCTTTGCCTTCCCAAGGCATAATAACAGACCTGTAGAACGAGCCACAAGGCTCCTATACATGTATGCTGATTATTTTGCCTTATTAAGTCATAAATGTTATTATCTAACAAATATACGCATCTAAAGTATATTCTCTAATACGTGAACATATCTGGGGAATACAGAAGCGACGATGATGACAGAGATGTATGAGAGTGACGGTTGGTTCTGATTGGATCCTGACACTCTGGTCATGTAGCAAACAGTCCTGTTGTAATCCTCCCCATCATAATCCGAGTTGACATGACTGCACCGGTAGGCTGAGCGGTACAACCTATCAGCTGTTAATGCAACTGCTGCACCAGCAGCCGCCGCGCTAGCAACACGCACTGGGGATGAGCGCCCAGGCATGGTCTTGAACCAGGCCTTTGTTGAATGGGTTCTGATTCGGAAATGGCCACTGCTACGAGACGAGCCCCGAGATGAACCCCTGCCCCCCCCGCGGCCGCCCTTGGACAGGACAGGCTCACACAGCAAGGCAAAGAGCAGGAGACACAACCAGCACGTAGCCACCAGCCGCTGCTCCATCACCAGACGCCTATCTGTCTGGAAACAATAGTACAAGACATAATGGGGTTAATCTCCATACAGCGGCTTCCTCTCCTCCATCTCAATACAGTGGCTTTCTCTCTTGTCCTTTACTTCATCTCAATAGTCTACAGTGGATTAATCTCACTCGTCTTCAGTGGCTTCCTCACCTCTTCGTCATCCTCCATCTCAATAGTCTACAATAACTTCCTCTCCACTCCTCCTTCTCAATTGTCTACAGTGTCTTCCTCTCCTCTATCTCAATTAGGGTTGCAAAGCTAACTGTAATTTACTAAAGTTACCGGAATCTTCAATAATTTTGGTAATTAAAAGAACATATATGGCAATCTATCGCAATTTTGGTCATTTATACTTGAATAACTTTTTTTATCTGTGTCCATAATTGTCAATAAGTTTCTAGTAGATAGCCTAATTAATGAAAAAAGCATCTAATCAACAATGACATTATTTTCAATTACCTCTGCAACTCGTGGACTATGGACTTTTTTCACAACTGCCACCAGTTCGATGCCAAAACATTGACAACAAATACATATTGACAGAGTAAAATAAGTAAAAGTGTGTCAAAAAATATATCAAGGATATTTCATGCTGAAACCCAAATATTAAACACCAATGGTATTCACTAAGTTGATGGGTTTATATTTAGGATAGTGTTTTACAGCTTTGTCATTCTCTTTTTTTCTCATCTTATTTAATTATTTCATATTTTGTATATTACATGTGATAATGTCAGAGAGAGGGCCAGAGATAATTACAACTGCCTGTGATAATCTGAAGCACCAAAAAGGGCCACTAAATGTCTTGTGATAGATTGCGTACAATTCTTGAAAGATACCAAAATACTGGTAGTTTACTGGTAATACCCTCCTTTTGCAATCCTAATCTCAATAGTCTACAGTGGCTTCCTTTGCTTCCACCTGTCGAGTTATTTTATATCAGCACAGTTGAAGGAATGGAGGCACAGAGAGGAGACCACTTTAGACTATTGAGATGAAGCCTTGATGTACAGCTTGCTCACATCTCTAGTCCCCCCTTTTCATTGAGTATGCCAAGTTGTTGCTGTCTTGGGGTAGGTCTTTCTTTTAAAATATCTGTCTTTATTTCAATGATTATCTACAGGTATAAAGGATAAATAAAATACAGTTCACCCTTCCATAGATATCAATGTAGAGATATTAAAATGACGTCACTGGTCCACTCTCCCCTCATGCAATGGCATGGATAGAGGAACAGCAGCTGAGATGTTGAACGAAGGAGAAAGACTGTGCATCCCAAATGGCACCCTATTCCCTATAGTGCTCCATATGGGTTAAAGTAGGTCAGTTATAAACAGAACAGGCAACAACACAGGACGCTCCCTGCCTCTCTCTACCAACACAGAGGATGCTCTCTCTGGCTTTCTCTAACGCTCTAATTCTCTGACTCCCCCTCTACCTCTTCCCTGTCTCCAGAGTAGATATGCCCGATATAGATGCTTCAGTCTCTATAACACATCTTGTGTCAGGTGAACAAATAACTTGGTTGAAAAGACAATATAGTAATTGGTTTGCTTATAGCGATAGAAAGTGTGAATTTGAATAGGGCTGTGCGAACAAAATATATAACCAATATTACGCGCTTGATTCGGAAAGATGTAACGGTTTTTGCAGAGTGCCTTTCGTGTGCATTGATGAGAGATGAGCCATTTCTGTATCTCTATCGCCATTTCTTATTTCCTGCTTACTTTATTTTACATTGCATACCTATTTAATTGTCGGGAATCAGACTACTATAATTCATAAGAATTAGGATAATAATGATGGCAATGTACTGCTCATAAATAGACTAATTATAAAAACAAATGTATAGTCTTACCCCACACCGCTAGTTTTCTTCCACGGAATGTTGTGGGAAATAACCAATAATCAGTCCGTTAAACCGGAATCAATAGCCAGGCTCGCAGCTAGTGAGATGGTAGAATAAACCACGTGATATCCCTCATGCGACTGAAGATGACAAAACATGGTAGAAGCTATTCTTATCTAATTGAGAGAGAAAACATTATTGTTTATCATAAGCGATGAGCTCCATCTGTGGCAGAAATGTTTGAGGTATGGTGATGATGATGAAAGATAGGATGTTAATGATACAAATTATGGTAGTGATGATGATGAAGATGATGAATGGTGGTGTTGCTGCTCCTGCTTCTTGTTCACTTTATGTGTCCATATCCATATTGTTTAATCTAAACATAAAACATAAATGACATCTCAAAGACAAACCTACTAGGGACAGACGTGAATTCAACTTCTTTCCCATGTTGGTTCAATGTAATTTCATTGAAATGATGTGGACACAATGTTGATTCAACCAGTGTGTGCCCAGTGGGAAGACTGGAATGAAACAATTTATTATTTTTTTAAAATCTATTCATAAAAATCAACAGCAAAATAGATTGAATAGCAAAAACAAAGACCAAATCGATCAAATTAAATCTGAGTCAGTGGATACATGCATGAGAGTCAGTCAATCCATGACCAGACTTTCAAAGCACTTCAAGGCTACCGACGTGAGTGGTACAGGGCGGTAATCATTTAGGAAGGTTACCTTCACTTTCTTGGGCACAGGGACTATGGTGGTCTGTATGAAACATGTAGGTATTACAGACTCGGCCAGGGAGAGGTTGAAAGCGTCAGTGAAAACACTTGCCAATTGGTCCGTGCATGCTTGGAGTACCTGTCCCGGTAAACCGTCGGGCCCCGCAGCTTTGTGAATGTTGACCTGTTTAAAGGTGATCACACATTTGTCCGGGACAGCTGGTGCTCTCATGAATGCTTCAGTGTTGCTTGCCTCAAAGCGAGCGTAAATAGGAATTTAGCTCGTCTGGTAAACTGGTGTCACTGGGCAGCTCAAGACTTGGTTTCCCTTTGTAGTCCCTAATAGTTTTCAAGCTGTGCCACATCCGACGACCGTCAGAGTAGGATTCAATCTAGTCCTGTATTTACGCTTTGCCTGATTGATGGTTTGTCTGAGGGCATAGCAGGATTTATTACATGCATCCAGATTAGTGTCCCGCTCCTTGAAAGCGGCAACTCTACCCTTTAGCTTGGTGCGGATGTTGCCTGTAATCCATGGCTTCTGGTTGGGAAATGTACGTACAGTCACTGTGGGGACATTGTCAATGCACTTATTGATGAAGCCAGTGACTGAGGTGGTATACTTCTAATACCATTGGATGAATGCCAGAAAAATATTCCAGTCTGTGCTAGCAAAACAGTCCTGTAGCGTAGCATCAGTGTCATCTGATCTGTGTATTGATTGAATCACTGGTACTTCCTGCTTTAGTTTTTGCTTGTAAGCAGGAATCAAGAGGATAGAATTATGGTCATATTTGCCAAATGAAGGACGAGTGATAGCTTTGTATGCATCTCTGGGTGTGGAGTAAAGGGGGTCTAGAGTTTTTTTGTTGAAATTAAGTAAAACATATTTAAGTTTGCCGGCATTAAAGTACCCGGCCACTAAGAGTGCCACTTCTGGAGGAGCATATTCTTGTTTGCTTATGGCCTTATACAGCTCATTGAGTGCGGTCTTAGTTCCAGCATTGGTTTGTGGTGGTAAATAGACAGCTACAAATAATATAGATGTGAACTCTCTTGGTAGATAGTGTGGTCTCCAGCTTATCATGAGGTATTCAAACCTCAGGCGAGCAATACCTCAATACTTCTTTAATATTAGACATTGCGTACTAGCAGTTGTTGACAAATACCTTATTTAGCACACCTTATTTAGCACACTTTCCCTTGTCTTACCAGATGTAGCTGCACTGTCCTGCCGAAAAACAGAGAAGCCAAGTCTCGGTGAAACATAAGATGTCCTGTTGGGAAGATAGTCTTAATCGTAGATTGTCCAGTTTGTATTCCAATGATTGCACCTTGGCCAATAATACTGAGGGCAGTGGTGGTTTATTCACTCGCCGAGAAATTCTCACAAGGCACCCAGACCTCCGCCCCTGTATTTCCGTCTTTTTTTCACGCATGACAGGGTTTTGGGCCTGGTCTCCGGGAAGCAGTATATCCTTCGCGTTGGACTCATTGAAGAAAAAAAATTGAAGTGAGTAATCGCTGTTTTGATGTCCAGAAGATTTCTTTGGTTGTAGGAGACATTAGGAGCAACATTATGTACAAAATGAGTAACACATTTTTTTTATTTTTTACAAAAAAACAAAATAGCACAGTTGGTTAGGAGCCTGTAAAATGGCAGCCATTCACTCCGGCGCTATTATATCATGTCACTTTACTTAAAACTTCTTCGGGATCGGTGTACCTTCCATGGGAAGGTTTAGCTAACGTAGGCCAATGCGATTAACATGAGGTTGTAAGTAACAAGAACATTTCCCAGGCCATAAACATACTGTATCTGATATTAACATAAAGCTTACATTCTTGTTACTCTAAATGCACTATCCAATTTACAGTAGCTATTACAGCTAAATAATACTATGCTATTTTTTTGAGGAGAGTGCACAGTTTTGAACATGAAAAGTTATTAATAAACAAATTAGGCACATTTGGGCAGTCTTGATACAACATTTTTAACAGAAGTACAATGGTTCATTGGATCAGTCTAAAACTTTGCACATACACTGCTGCCATCTAGTGGCCAAAATCCAAATTGCAGCTGTGCTGGAATAATACATTATGGCCTTTCTTTTGCATTTCAAAGATGATGGTACAAAAAATACAAAATAACAGTTGTTTTTTTCTTTGTATTATCTTTTACCAGACCTACATCCCCTTCACATTTCCACAAACTTTAAAGTGTTTCCTTTCAAATAGTACCAAGAATATGCATATCCTTGCTTCAGTGCCTGAGTTACAGGCTGTTAGATTTGGGTATGTCATTTTAGGCGAAAATTGAAAAAAAGCTGCAAATCCTTAAGAGTTTTTAAGGGATAAAGTGACTAGGCAACAGGATATATAATAAACAGTAGCAGCAGCGTATGTGATGAGTTAAAAGAGTTAGTGCAAAAAAGGTCAATGCAGATAGTTGCGGTAGCAGAGAAAACAGTCTATGACTTGGGTGGCTGGAACCTCTATACCGTCTGGTATAGAGGTTCTGGATGGCAGGGAGCTTGGCCCTCTGTAGCGCCTTGCGGTCAGAAGAACTTTTTAAGTATCTGAGGCCCGATGCCAAATATTTTCAAGCTCTTAAGGGGTAGAGGCAATGTCATGCCTTCTTCACGACTGTGTTGGTGTGTGTGGACCATGATAATTCCTTAGTGATGTGGACACAGAGGAACTTGAAGCTCTCGACACGATCCATTACAACCCCATCGTTGTGGTGTGCTTGGCCTTCAGTTTCCTGTAGTCCACGATCAGCAACTTATTATTTTTTTAAATGTATTTTTTTTAAACTAGACAAGTCAGTCAAGAACAAATTCTTATTTACAATAACGGGCTACCTCGGCCAAACCCGGACAACGCTGGGCCAATTGTTCGCCGCACTATGGGACTCCCAATCACAGCCGGGTGTGATGCAGCCTGGATTCGAATTAGGGACTGCAGTGACGCCTCTTGCACTGAGATGCAGTGCCTTAGAACACTCTGCCACTCGGGAGCCCTTACTGACATTGAGGGAGAGGTTGCACCACACTGCCAGGTCACTGACCTCCCAATAGGCTCATTGTCAGCGGTGATCAGGCTACCACCGTCCTGTTGTCAGAAAACTTAATGATGGTGTTGGTGTTGTGCACGGATGTGTTGTTGCCTACCTTCACCACGTGGCGGCGACCCGCCAGGAATTCCAGGACATAATTGCAGAGGCAGGTGTTCAGGGTCCTGAGCTTAGTGACAAGCTTGGAGGGAACTATGGTGTTGAACGCTGAGCTATAGTCAATGAACAGCTTAGGTGTTCCTCTTGTCCAGGTGGGGGAGGACAGTGTCAAGTGCAGTACAGATTGCTTAATCTGTGGATCGGTTGGGCACAGGGACTATGGTGGTCTGCTTGAAACATGTAGGTATTACAGACTGGGTTAGGGATAGGTTGAAAATGTCAGTGAAGACACTTGCCAGCTGGTCAGTGCATGCTCTGAGTACACGTCCTGGTAAAAATAATGTTTGGATGTTAACAAAGCCTTCTATGGAGACGTTGTAGGGTGAAAAGTGTACAATAGTCACACACAGTAGCAAGGTGTTTTATATGAATTACACAAAGATTTTGCTCTGTACAATCTACAGAATAAAAGTGTATTACAGGAGACTGCCTGGAATGCCTAAAAAGAGGCAACACGCCTTCCACTTCTAAATTAAATTAAACTAAATTTCAAGATGGTCATATAACTTTTTAAATTATATTTATATTTTCCCAGGGAAGTACCTAGCTCTCCATGTGGAAAAAATAGGGAATGGGGCATAATGAAAGTTGGTTAAAGTTGAAATCATGTGGCCTGGCTGGGACAGAGCCATATGAGTTACAGTGTCATGTATCTGCATGTAAATATATATCTGGACTAAAGCATGTATTGTGTGTGTGTGTGTGTGTGTGTGTGTGTGTGTGTGTGTGTGTGTGTGTGTGTGTGTGTGTGTGTGTGTGTGTGTGTGTGTGTGTGTGTGTGTGTGTGTGTGTGTGTGTGTGTGTGTGTGTGTGTGTGTGTGTGCTGAGCTGAGCTAAGAGACACAACATGCGTCTTTTGGGCATTCTAGTCTCTCCAGTATCCCTGCACATTGTTGTAATTATACTGGCACTGACCTGTGTATAACTTTCATTTTCATGTTGTTGTTGTTTTGTTCTCGTATTTATCATGTGTTTGATTTATCTATATTATTACTTGTATTACTGCATTGTTGTGAAACAGCTCGCAAGTAAGCACTTCACTGTATGTTTTACACGTGCTGTATCCTTTGCACGTGATAAATAAACTTTGAAGTCACTGTGCAGACAACCATCAGTCACTAAATAAACCCTTCATTGTCCAGATATAAGACAGTTGTTCTCAAATAAAATGGAAGAAGAGGATTTTGACACCCACCATCTCAGATAGTTTTGAAATGGTTTCTGTAGTCAGAAATGCAAGATAACCATTCCTGCAATATTATTTTGTTGAAATATAATTTTATCTCTGATAAATTAATCTTAAAGCAAAAATAGCAATGTCCTCTGGGTTATTATTATTTAGGCCTCCTGTAAACCTTTCAGATTTTTTTATAATCTTCTAGAGACCAAGAGTGTCCTTGATAGTCGTGATCTCAGTATCCTTTGGAAATCCCACCTGGCTGAGGGAGAGAGGGAAATTCCAGTGATTGAATAGGGCAGTGTACTTGGAAACCCCAGATGTGGGCGTTAGGGGGCAGAGTGTGTGTGTGGGTACATAAGGGAGGCTCAGGCAGCTCTACGGCTCAGTTCAGGTCTCAGCTGCAATATGAAGCTCTCTGTCCAGCCTGTCTGTCTGCTGACAAGCCTATCACTTTACTGCCTACTGCTAACAGGTAAGAACCATACACACACGCACAGGCCCACACAGGTTTGGGTTACAGTTTGTATAAGCGACATTGTGTTAGTTGTGTTATTTCTAATCTGTCGGTCATTCTGTAGTTAGGTGAGAAGTGTGACTCCAGAAAGACTGATAGAATGTTATTTTCCCATGTGGTGTGTGATATTATGGCATGATATATTTCACTTGAATCACCATTGACTGTTTCTGTGTCTGTCTCTACAGTAGGGGAAGGTGAGGGGCAGTTTGTCCCAGGGAGGTGTGAGTGTTATGACACAAAGACAACTGTCAGGGGACCACTGTCTGACCTCAAAGTCAAGCTCAAAGGCCCCGCCTGCAACACTGACCAGATCATGTAAGTATCAGATCACACTTGCACACACACAAATGCCCACACCCAGGCGTACACAGACACACTTAAATGCACTCACGCACACAGTTAAAATACAGTTAAAATATATTGAACCCCCTTGAATATATTGAACCTGAAGGGGAAGCATGTGCTTCCCCTTCATGTTGCAGAGTGTGTGTGTAAAGATTAAGTAAGTGTGTCCCTTTGTTGGAGTGTGTGTGTTAACTGTGTCTCTCTGTGTGTTGTAGAGTGGTAGAAAAGAGGACCAGTGAGCCTAAATGGACCACTGGGAAAACAGCTGCTGCGCTGCTGGAAAAAGTCAATTACATTTTAACATAAAATACTTGATTTATTTCACTTTACTTCACATCAACCTTAATTTACTGTACTTTTCAGTACTGTACTGTACTTTACTTTATTAACATACACAGATATTTATAGGACATACTTATCTAGAACGGGGCACTCCAACCCTGCTCCTGGAGAGTTAACTTCCTGTAGATTTTCAATTCAACCCTAATCTAGCAAACCTAATTCTAATAATTAGCTGGTTGATAACTGAGAGGAAGAGACGAAACGAGAGGTTTTACTCTGCCCAAAATCTGTCCATGAAAATAAGTCCATGAAGTGAGGAATTTTTGTATAGAGGTCAATGAGAGTGGCAAATTTGGCAAACAAAAAGTGAGGCTTGTTTGATCTAATAAAAGTTTCATAAGGGTTCAGTTGCTATGAATGCACTAATATACTCTAAGTGGACGCATATGGCATTTCGGCAACTTTGAAAAAAACGACTTTATGTTGGAGTAGTGCCTGTTTTCTTAGAGATAGAGGACTCATCATGGATATAACCCGCTTTAGCATGGACATTGAGAGCTTCCGCCACTTTAAAGTAGTCAACTGAGTGAGGATTCCTATGATTTGGGAGCAATAAGCCAATGATTGCAATCAGCCTACTTTAAAATTAGAGTAGTCACTTGACTATCTTGTCAATATAATTTAAAAACAAATCTCGGTTTTCCAAAAGCATTTTAAGGCTAAGTTCATCGTTAGAACCTTCGTAGGCACATTGTTAAATCTCTGAGCTGTTTCCCAAAACCATGTTGCACTTGAAAACACTTTTGTTTTTGCACTTCTGCTCGTCACTTTATAGACAGAAGATCTCCTCTAAACATAAACATATTGATTCTATCTGTCTCTCCGTGACCACTGATAACTCCATCAACAGAAGTTGACATACAAAGTTGCCAAAGTCTTTGGAATTGTTATATACAAGCAAAGGGTAAAAACATGCTTGAAATGAAAACAGAGATGACTGCATTAAAATATAAATACAGTAGGCCTATATATTTCAATCATATTGAAATAAATGTAATGTTCAATCAATTTAGTTCTATTTTGCTAATTGTAGGCTACTGTTTATCATTTTTGCCTCAAATGTGCGCAATGATGTTCCAAATATTCGATTTAGAGCATAGCCAAAGTATTAGAATAAGCCGCCTCAGTATTTTCAGCCACAGGTGATCATTTCTCTCCAGGAGCTGATCTGTCATCAGTATCTAATGCTTAAGTAAAATTTGAATCGAGAATGCTGATCCGAGAGCAGCACTGCCTTTCTTTCAATCCCGTCAGTATCAACACATGCTCTAAAGACGCACTTATTGAAAGTTCTCCATACGTGGTGTTTTGGAAAACACATGTGACTTTTTCAGCCTTTATAGAAACGCTGCATCGTTAAAACACTCGTAAGCTTAAATTCCATCGCTATCAGGAAACTGCATAGACATGGCTAAAGGTTTTGATCACGGTCTCTGTAGCCGATGTGAGCAAGACCTTTAAACAGGTCAACATTCACAAGGCCACGGGGCCACACGGATTACCAGGATGTGTACTGGACTCAGAGCATGCACGGATCAACTGGCAAGTATGTGTGTCCTGTCTGGACCAGCCTTGATTTCAACGTCCACGGACGTGACTCCCCAAAAACACGTCACTTTGATACAAGTGACTTTCCATTGCAGGTTAGGAGAGCATTTTCGCTAAACCTAATGTCATATATACACATATTCATATACATAGCTCATATATCAAGCACATATATTAAGCCGCCTGACTCAAGTCATTGCACGCACCCCTGTCCAAACAGGAAGCACCCTACCCCCAGCCATAAACTGCCAGTTTCAGTTCCCCTTATCTCACGACTCCTGGACACACACACGACACCGCGAATACATCCCTGGTTTCGACCAGGGACGGGCTAAGCATACAACGATAGAAATAAACACCACATAGTAAGGATTGAATATACCTAAATAACGCATTATACACATTATCAGACAAACTAGATAAAATGTCTGCAGCCACCACGCCCAAACTCAAATTCAAATTACATACAGCCAGGAAGAACTATTGGATATCAGAGCGACATCAACTTACCAACATTCCAACCAGGAATTACGACTTTCCCAAAGTGGATCCTTTGTTCGCACCACCACCCAGGGCATTTGATCTGATTCCAGAGGACGGCCACAGAATAGGTAGACGGAGCGGCCGACGCCACCCACCGCTTCTGAGTATAATACTCGCCAATGTCCAGTCTTTAGATAACAAGGTAGACGAAATTAGATCAATGGTTCCTTTCCAGAGAGACATCAGGGATTGTAACATACCCTGAAACATGGCTCTCTCGGGATATGTTGTCAGAGTCGGTACAGCCAAAAAAAATCTCTGAAAATCTTTATACTCTCTTTGGATAATTCATTCCAATCATTTAAAAGTTAACAGCAGGTATTCTGCATGTAAGTTTAAGTATTTTGATATGTTCACTTCACTTCTTTAAGTGTCGCAGCAATAGAAATAAATCTCTCTCTGGGAAGAAGAAGAGCGGGGGTGTATACTTCATGATTAACAAATCATGGTGTAATCGTAACGACATACAGGAACTCAAGTCCTTTTGTTCATCTGACCTAGAATTCTTCACAATCAAATGCCGACCATATTATATCCCAAGAGAATTCTCGTTAGTTATTGTCACAGCCGTGTATATCCCCCCTCAAGCCGATACACAATGGCCCTCAAGGAATTTCACTGGATGCATACAAGGCCCCCCCCCCCCCCCCTCCGTTCGGCAAATCTGAACACAACTCCATTTTGTTCCTCCCGTCCAATAGGCAGAAACTCAAACAGGATGTACCCATGACAACAACTATTCAACGCTGGTCTGACCAATCGGAATCCACACTTCAAGATTGTTTTGATAATGTGGACCGGGATATGATCTGGGTAGCCTCAGAGAATAATATTGATTTATATGCTGATTCGGTGAGTGAGATTATAAAGAAGTGCATTGGAGATGTTGTACCCACTGTGACTATTAAAACCTACCCTAACCAGAAACCATGGAGAGATGGCGGCATTTGCGCAAAACACAAAGCGTGAACCACCGCATATACCCACGGAAAGATGACTGGGAATATGGCCGAAAAAACAAACAGTGTAGTTATTCCAAAGGAAATCAAACAAGCAAAATGTCGGTATAGGGACAAAGTGGAGTCGCAATTCAACGGCTCAGACACAAGATGTTACATGTTACAGGGTTTACAGGCAATCACGGACTACAAAAAGAAAACCAGCTACCAGCTACTAAAAACCCTTCTTTGCCCGTTTTGAGGATAATACAGTGCCACCGACGCGGCCCGCTACCAAGGACTGCTGGCTCTCTCTCTCCTTCTCCATGGCCGACATGAGTAAGACATTTAAACGTGTTAACCCTCGCAAGGCTGCCAGCCCAGAAGGCATCCCTAGCCACGTCCTCAGAGCATGCGCAGACCAGCTGGCCGGTGTGTTTATGGACATATTCAATCTCTCCCTGTCCCGGTCTGGTCGTGTCCCCACATGCTTCAAGATGCCACCATTGTTCCTGTACCCAAGAAGGCAAAGGTAACTGAACTTAATGACTATCGCCCCATAGCAACTCATTTCTGTCGTCATGAAGTGCTCTGAGAGACTAGTCAAGGATCATATCACCTCCACCTTACCTGCCACTCTAGACCCACTTCAATTTGCAAATCGCCCCAATAGGTCCACAGATGATGCAAATCACCATCACAATGCCCTATCTCATCTGGACAAGAGGAATACCGATGTAAGAATGCTGTTCATTGACTGCAACTCACCATTCAAGATCATAGTACCCTCCAAGCTCATCATTAAGCTTGAGGCCCTGGGTCTCAACCCTGCCCTGTGCAATTGGATCCTGGTCTTCCTGATGGGCCACCCCCAGGTGGTGAAGGTAGGAAACAGCATCTCCACTTCGCTGATCCTCAACACTGGGGTCCCACAAGGGTGCGTGCTCAGCCCCCTCATGTACACCCTGTTCACCCATGATGCCTCCAACTCAATCATTGAGTTTGTAGATGACACAACAGTAGTTAGGATTGATCACCAACAACAACGAGACAGCCTATAGGGAGAAGGTGAGGGCACTCGTAGTGTGGTGTCAGGAAAACAACATCACTCAACGTCAACAAAACAAAGGAGATGATCATGGACTTCAGGAAACAGCAGAGGGAGAACCCACCTATCCACATCAAAGGGACAGCAGTGAAGAAGGTGGGAAGTTTTAAGTTCCTCGGCATACACATCACGGACAAACTGAAATGGTCCACCCACACAGACAGTATGGTGAAGGCGCAACAGCGCCTCTTCAACCTCAGGAGGCTAAATAAAATTGGCTTGTCACCTAAAACCCTCACAAACTTTTATAGATGCACAATTGAGAGCGTCCTGTCGTCTGTATCACCGCCTGGTATGGCAACTGCACCGCCCACAACCGCAGGGCTCTCCAGAGGGTGGTGCCGTCTGCACAACACCTACCATCCAGGACACATTCAGCACTTGTTGTCACAGGAAGGCCAAAAAGATAATCAAGAACAACAACCACCCGAGCCACTGCCTGTTCACCCTGCTACAACCCGGAAGATGAGATAAGTACAAGTGCATCAGAACTGGGAAAGAGATTCTGAGAAAAAGCTTCTATCTCAAGGCCATCAGACTGTTAAACAGCCGTCACTAACACAGAGAGGCTGCAGACTACATACAGACTTGGAATCATTTGCCACTTTAATAAATATATCTCTAACCACTAGGCTACTTGCCACCCCATAAGGAAATCAGTCAATTGAAATACATGAGTTAGGCCCTAATATATGGATGTCACATGTCTGGGAATACAGATATGCATCTCTTGGTCACAGATACCTTAAAAAAGGCAGGGGTGTGGATCAAAAAACCAGTCAGTATCTGGTGTGACCACCATTTGCCTCATGCGGGGTGACACATCTCCTTCGTATAGTGTTGATCAGGCTGTTGATTTTGACCTGTGGAATGTTGTCCCACTCCTTTTCAATTGCTGTGCGAAGTTTCTGGATATTGGCGGGAACTGGAACACGATATCGTTCACGTCGATCCAGAGTATCCCAAACATACAGGCCATGGAAGAACTGGGACATTTTCAGCTTTGTTTCAGAACATTCAATTCTCTGGCAATAGCTCTGGTGCACAGTCCTGCAGTCAGCATACCAATTGCACGCTCCCTCAACACTTGAGACATCTATGGCATTATGTTGTGTGACAAAACTGCAAACAACATAAAATGTTGCCTTTTATTGGTCCCCGCACAAAGTGGACCTGTGTGATCATGCTGTTTAATCAGCTTCTTGATATGCCACACCTGTCAGGAGGATGGATTATCTTACCAAAGGAGAAATGCTCACTAACAGGGATGCAACAGTAGTGAAAAAGGTGTCTTGTCAACATGTCAACCATTGTCTGACAGCTGCACCCGATTGACCTGATTGCCTTATTAATATGGGTAGCCTATGATAATTAACACGGGAACACAACCTATTTCAATCTAATTCTGCCCTGTGGAGAAGAAAACATAGTGTAAGAGGTAAGACACAATCATTCTGTCACCTATAAAAGCTAATGGGTCTTGGTTTGATTGTTTGTTGGACTACTGCAATTTAGCTATGTTATCATAAACCATGGTGTAAATTCCATGCAGATGTTTTAGCTCTGGCAGAGTCTAGCGATAATGGAACAGCTGACATTTCTACTGAAACTAGCCTGTATGGTAACTTGAGGGACACCTCCAGTGTTACAACAAGTGACGTACTGAAAGGTTGTTTGTTGAGATTGAGAAGTTGTGTGCTAGCAAAACAGTCCTGTAGCGTAGCATCAGTGTCATCTGATCTGTGTATTGATTGAATCACTGGTACTTCCTGCTTTAGTTTTTGCTTGTAAGCAGGAATCAAGAGGATAGAATTATGGTCATATTTGCCAAATGAAGGACGAGTGATAGCTTTGTATGCATCTCTGGGTGTGGAGTAAAGGGGGTCTAGAGTTTTTTTGTTGAAATTAAGTAAAACATATTTAAGTTTGCCGGCATTAAAGTACCCGGCCACTAAGAGTGCCACTTCTGGAGGAGCATATTCTTGTTTGCTTATGGCCTTATACAGCTCATTGAGTGCGGTCTTAGTTCCAGCATTGGTTTGTGGTGGTAAATAGACAGCTACAAATAATATAGATGTGAACTCTCTTGGTAGATAGTGTGGTCTCCAGCTTATCATGAGGTATTCAAACCTCAGGCGAGCAATACCTCAATACTTCTTTAATATTAGACATTGCGTACTAGCAGTTGTTGACAAATACCTTATTTAGCACACCTTATTTAGCACACTTTCCCTTGTCTTACCAGATGTAGCTGCACTGTCCTGCCGAAAAACAGAGAAGCCAAGTCTCGGTGAAACATAAGATGTCCTGTTGGGAAGATAGTCTTAATCGTAGATTGTCCAGTTTGTATTCCAATGATTGCACCTTGGCCAATAATACTGAGGGCAGTGGTGGTTTATTCACTCGCCGAGAAATTCTCACAAGGCACCCAGACCTCCGCCCCTGTATTTCCGTCTTTTTTTCACGCATGACAGGGTTTTGGGCCTGGTCTCCGGGAAGCAGTATATCCTTCGCGTTGGACTCATTGAAGAAAAAAAATTGAAGTGAGTAATCGCTGTTTTGATGTCCAGAAGATTTCTTTGGTTGTAGGAGACATTAGGAGCAACATTATGTACAAAATGAGTAACACATTTTTTTTATTTTTTACAAAAAAACAAAATAGCACAGTTGGTTAGGAGCCTGTAAAATGGCAGCCATTCACTCCGGCGCTATTATATCATGTCACTTTACTTAAAACTTCTTCGGGATCGGTGTACCTTCCATGGGAAGGTTTAGCTAACGTAGGCCAATGCGATTAACATGAGGTTGTAAGTAACAAGAACATTTCCCAGGCCATAAACATACTGTATCTGATATTAACATAAAGCTTACATTCTTGTTACTCTAAATGCACTATCCAATTTACAGTAGCTATTACAGCTAAATAATACTATGCTATTTTTTTGAGGAGAGTGCACAGTTTTGAACATGAAAAGTTATTAATAAACAAATTAGGCACATTTGGGCAGTCTTGATACAACATTTTTAACAGAAGTACAATGGTTCATTGGATCAGTCTAAAACTTTGCACATACACTGCTGCCATCTAGTGGCCAAAATCCAAATTGCAGCTGTGCTGGAATAATACATTATGGCCTTTCTTTTGCATTTCAAAGATGATGGTACAAAAAATACAAAATAACAGTTGTTTTTTTCTTTGTATTATCTTTTACCAGACCTACATCCCCTTCACATTTCCACAAACTTTAAAGTGTTTCCTTTCAAATAGTACCAAGAATATGCATATCCTTGCTTCAGTGCCTGAGTTACAGGCTGTTAGATTTGGGTATGTCATTTTAGGCGAAAATTGAAAAAAAGCTGCAAATCCTTAAGAGTTTTTAAGGGATAAAGTGACTAGGCAACAGGATATATAATAAACAGTAGCAGCAGCGTATGTGATGAGTTAAAAGAGTTAGTGCAAAAAAGGTCAATGCAGATAGTTGCGGTAGCAGAGAAAACAGTCTATGACTTGGGTGGCTGGAACCTCTATACCGTCTGGTATAGAGGTTCTGGATGGCAGGGAGCTTGGCCCTCTGTAGCGCCTTGCGGTCAGAAGAACTTTTTAAGTATCTGAGGCCCGATGCCAAATATTTTCAAGCTCTTAAGGGGTAGAGGCAATGTCATGCCTTCTTCACGACTGTGTTGGTGTGTGTGGACCATGATAATTCCTTAGTGATGTGGACACAGAGGAACTTGAAGCTCTCGACACGATCCATTACAACCCCATCGTTGTGGTGTGCTTGGCCTTCAGTTTCCTGTAGTCCACGATCAGCAACTTATTATTTTTTTAAATGTATTTTTTTTAAACTAGACAAGTCAGTCAAGAACAAATTCTTATTTACAATAACGGGCTACCTCGGCCAAACCCGGACAACGCTGGGCCAATTGTTCGCCGCACTATGGGACTCCCAATCACAGCCGGGTGTGATGCAGCCTGGATTCGAATTAGGGACTGCAGTGACGCCTCTTGCACTGAGATGCAGTGCCTTAGAACACTCTGCCACTCGGGAGCCCTTACTGACATTGAGGGAGAGGTTGCACCACACTGCCAGGTCACTGACCTCCCAATAGGCTCATTGTCAGCGGTGATCAGGCTACCACCGTCCTGTTGTCAGAAAACTTAATGATGGTGTTGGTGTTGTGCACGGATGTGTTGTTGCCTACCTTCACCACGTGGCGGCGACCCGCCAGGAATTCCAGGACATAATTGCAGAGGCAGGTGTTCAGGGTCCTGAGCTTAGTGACAAGCTTGGAGGGAACTATGGTGTTGAACGCTGAGCTATAGTCAATGAACAGCTTAGGTGTTCCTCTTGTCCAGGTGGGGGAGGACAGTGTCAAGTGCAGTACAGATTGCTTAATCTGTGGATCGGTTGGGCACAGGGACTATGGTGGTCTGCTTGAAACATGTAGGTATTACAGACTGGGTTAGGGATAGGTTGAAAATGTCAGTGAAGACACTTGCCAGCTGGTCAGTGCATGCTCTGAGTACACGTCCTGGTAAAAATAATGTTTGGATGTTAACAAAGCCTTCTATGGAGACGTTGTAGGGTGAAAAGTGTACAATAGTCACACACAGTAGCAAGGTGTTTTATATGAATTACACAAAGATTTTGCTCTGTACAATCTACAGAATAAAAGTGTATTACAGGAGACTGCCTGGAATGCCTAAAAAGAGGCAACACGCCTTCCACTTCTAAATTAAATTAAACTAAATTTCAAGATGGTCATATAACTTTTTAAATTATATTTATATTTTCCCAGGGAAGTACCTAGCTCTCCATGTGGAAAAAATAGGGAATGGGGCATAATGAAAGTTGGTTAAAGTTGAAATCATGTGGCCTGGCTGGGACAGAGCCATATGAGTTACAGTGTCATGTATCTGCATGTAAATATATATCTGGACTAAAGCATGTATTGTGTGTGTGTGTGTGTGTGTGTGTGTGTGTGTGTGTGTGTGTGTGTGTGTGTGTGTGTGTGTGTGTGTGTGTGTGTGTGTGTGTGTGTGTGTGTGTGTGTGTGTGTGTGTGTGTGTGTGTGTGTGTGTGTGTGTGTGTGTGTGTGCTGAGCTGAGCTAAGAGACACAACATGCGTCTTTTGGGCATTCTAGTCTCTCCAGTATCCCTGCACATTGTTGTAATTATACTGGCACTGACCTGTGTATAACTTTCATTTTCATGTTGTTGTTGTTTTGTTCTCGTATTTATCATGTGTTTGATTTATCTATATTATTACTTGTATTACTGCATTGTTGTGAAACAGCTCGCAAGTAAGCACTTCACTGTATGTTTTACACGTGCTGTATCCTTTGCACGTGATAAATAAACTTTGAAGTCACTGTGCAGACAACCATCAGTCACTAAATAAACCCTTCATTGTCCAGATATAAGACAGTTGTTCTCAAATAAAATGGAAGAAGAGGATTTTGACACCCACCATCTCAGATAGTTTTGAAATGGTTTCTGTAGTCAGAAATGCAAGATAACCATTCCTGCAATATTATTTTGTTGAAATATAATTTTATCTCTGATAAATTAATCTTAAAGCAAAAATAGCAATGTCCTCTGGGTTATTATTATTTAGGCCTCCTGTAAACCTTTCAGATTTTTTTATAATCTTCTAGAGACCAAGAGTGTCCTTGATAGTCGTGATCTCAGTATCCTTTGGAAATCCCACCTGGCTGAGGGAGAGAGGGAAATTCCAGTGATTGAATAGGGCAGTGTACTTGGAAACCCCAGATGTGGGCGTTAGGGGGCAGAGTGTGTGTGTGGGTACATAAGGGAGGCTCAGGCAGCTCTACGGCTCAGTTCAGGTCTCAGCTGCAATATGAAGCTCTCTGTCCAGCCTGTCTGTCTGCTGACAAGCCTATCACTTTACTGCCTACTGCTAACAGGTAAGAACCATACACACACGCACAGGCCCACACAGGTTTGGGTTACAGTTTGTATAAGCGACATTGTGTTAGTTGTGTTATTTCTAATCTGTCGGTCATTCTGTAGTTAGGTGAGAAGTGTGACTCCAGAAAGACTGATAGAATGTTATTTTCCCATGTGGTGTGTGATATTATGGCATGATATATTTCACTTGAATCACCATTGACTGTTTCTGTGTCTGTCTCTACAGTAGGGGAAGGTGAGGGGCAGTTTGTCCCAGGGAGGTGTGAGTGTTATGACACAAAGACAACTGTCAGGGGACCACTGTCTGACCTCAAAGTCAAGCTCAAAGGCCCCGCCTGCAACACTGACCAGATCATGTAAGTATCAGATCACACTTGCACACACACAAATGCCCACACCCAGGCGTACACAGACACACTTAAATGCACTCACGCACACAGTTAAAATACAGTTAAAATATATTGAACCCCCTTGAATATATTGAACCTGAAGGGGAAGCATGTGCTTCCCCTTCATGTTGCAGAGTGTGTGTGTAAAGATTAAGTAAGTGTGTCCCTTTGTTGGAGTGTGTGTGTTAACTGTGTCTCTCTGTGTGTTGTAGAGTGGTAGAAAAGAGGACCAGTGAGCCTAAATGGACCACTGGGAAAACAGCTGCTGCGCTGCTGGAAAAAGTCAATTACATTTTAACATAAAATACTTGATTTATTTCACTTTACTTCACATCAACCTTAATTTACTGTACTTTTCAGTACTGTACTGTACTTTACTTTATTAACATACACAGATATTTATAGGACATACTTATCTAGAACGGGGCACTCCAACCCTGCTCCTGGAGAGTTAACTTCCTGTAGATTTTCAATTCAACCCTAATCTAGCAAACCTAATTCTAATAATTAGCTGGTTGATAACTGAGAGGAAGAGACGAAACGAGAGGTTTTACTCTGCCCAAAATCTGTCCATGAAAATAAGTCCATGAAGTGAGGAATTTTTGTATAGAGGTCAATGAGAGTGGCAAATTTGGCAAACAAAAAGTGAGGCTTGTTTGATCTAATAAAAGTTTCATAAGGGTTCAGTTGCTATGAATGCACTAATATACTCTAAGTGGACGCATATGGCATTTCGGCAACTTTGAAAAAAACGACTTTATGTTGGAGTAGTGCCTGTTTTCTTAGAGATAGAGGACTCATCATGGATATAACCCGCTTTAGCATGGACATTGAGAGCTTCCGCCACTTTAAAGTAGTCAACTGAGTGAGGATTCCTATGATTTGGGAGCAATAAGCCAATGATTGCAATCAGCCTACTTTAAAATTAGAGTAGTCACTTGACTATCTTGTCAATATAATTTAAAAACAAATCTCGGTTTTCCAAAAGCATTTTAAGGCTAAGTTCATCGTTAGAACCTTCGTAGGCACATTGTTAAATCTCTGAGCTGTTTCCCAAAACCATGTTGCACTTGAAAACACTTTTGTTTTTGCACTTCTGCTCGTCACTTTATAGACAGAAGATCTCCTCTAAACATAAACATATTGATTCTATCTGTCTCTCCGTGACCACTGATAACTCCATCAACAGAAGTTGACATACAAAGTTGCCAAAGTCTTTGGAATTGTTATATACAAGCAAAGGGTAAAAACATGCTTGAAATGAAAACAGAGATGACTGCATTAAAATATAAATACAGTAGGCCTATATATTTCAATCATATTGAAATAAATGTAATGTTCAATCAATTTAGTTCTATTTTGCTAATTGTAGGCTACTGTTTATCATTTTTGCCTCAAATGTGCGCAATGATGTTCCAAATATTCGATTTAGAGCATAGCCAAAGTATTAGAATAAGCCGCCTCAGTATTTTCAGCCACAGGTGATCATTTCTCTCCAGGAGCTGATCTGTCATCAGTATCTAATGCTTAAGTAAAATTTGAATCGAGAATGCTGATCCGAGAGCAGCACTGCCTTTCTTTCAATCCCGTCAGTATCAACACATGCTCTAAAGACGCACTTATTGAAAGTTCTCCATACGTGGTGTTTTGGAAAACACATGTGACTTTTTCAGCCTTTATAGAAACGCTGCATCGTTAAAACACTCGTAAGCTTAAATTCCATCGCTATCAGGAAACTGCATAGACATGGCTAAAGGTTTTGATCACGGTCTCTGTAGCCGATGTGAGCAAGACCTTTAAACAGGTCAACATTCACAAGGCCACGGGGCCACACGGATTACCAGGATGTGTACTGGACTCAGAGCATGCACGGATCAACTGGCAAGTATGTGTGTCCTGTCTGGACCAGCCTTGATTTCAACGTCCACGGACGTGACTCCCCAAAAACACGTCACTTTGATACAAGTGACTTTCCATTGCAGGTTAGGAGAGCATTTTCGCTAAACCTAATGTCATATATACACATATTCATATACATAGCTCATATATCAAGCACATATATTAAGCCGCCTGACTCAAGTCATTGCACGCACCCCTGTCCAAACAGGAAGCACCCTACCCCCAGCCATAAACTGCCAGTTTCAGTTCCCCTTATCTCACGACTCCTGGACACACACACGACACCGCGAATACATCCCTGGTTTCGACCAGGGACGGGCTAAGCATACAACGATAGAAATAAACACCACATAGTAAGGATTGAATATACCTAAATAACGCATTATACACATTATCAGACAAACTAGATAAAATGTCTGCAGCCACCACGCCCAAACTCAAATTCAAATTACATACAGCCAGGAAGAACTATTGGATATCAGAGCGACATCAACTTACCAACATTCCAACCAGGAATTACGACTTTCCCAAAGTGGATCCTTTGTTCGCACCACCACCCAGGGCATTTGATCTGATTCCAGAGGACGGCCACAGAATAGGTAGACGGAGCGGCCGACGCCACCCACCGCTTCTGAGTATAATACTCGCCAATGTCCAGTCTTTAGATAACAAGGTAGACGAAATTAGATCAATGGTTCCTTTCCAGAGAGACATCAGGGATTGTAACATACCCTGAAACATGGCTCTCTCGGGATATGTTGTCAGAGTCGGTACAGCCAAAAAAAATCTCTGAAAATCTTTATACTCTCTTTGGATAATTCATTCCAATCATTTAAAAGTTAACAGCAGGTATTCTGCATGTAAGTTTAAGTATTTTGATATGTTCACTTCACTTCTTTAAGTGTCGCAGCAATAGAAATAAATCTCTCTCTGGGAAGAAGAAGAGCGGGGGTGTATACTTCATGATTAACAAATCATGGTGTAATCGTAACGACATACAGGAACTCAAGTCCTTTTGTTCATCTGACCTAGAATTCTTCACAATCAAATGCCGACCATATTATATCCCAAGAGAATTCTCGTTAGTTATTGTCACAGCCGTGTATATCCCCCCTCAAGCCGATACACAATGGCCCTCAAGGAATTTCACTGGATGCATACAAGGCCCCCCCCCCCCCCCCCCTCCGTTCGGCAAATCTGAACACAACTCCATTTTGTTCCTCCCGTCCAATAGGCAGAAACTCAAACAGGATGTACCCATGACAACAACTATTCAACGCTGGTCTGACCAATCGGAATCCACACTTCAAGATTGTTTTGATAATGTGGACCGGGATATGATCTGGGTAGCCTCAGAGAATAATATTGATTTATATGCTGATTCGGTGAGTGAGATTATAAAGAAGTGCATTGGAGATGTTGTACCCACTGTGACTATTAAAACCTACCCTAACCAGAAACCATGGAGAGATGGCGGCATTTGCGCAAAACACAAAGCGTGAACCACCGCATATACCCACGGAAAGATGACTGGGAATATGGCCGAAAAAACAAACAGTGTAGTTATTCCAAAGGAAATCAAACAAGCAAAATGTCGGTATAGGGACAAAGTGGAGTCGCAATTCAACGGCTCAGACACAAGATGTTACATGTTACAGGGTTTACAGGCAATCACGGACTACAAAAAGAAAACCAGCTACCAGCTACTAAAAACCCTTCTTTGCCCGTTTTGAGGATAATACAGTGCCACCGACGCGGCCCGCTACCAAGGACTGCTGGCTCTCTCTCTCCTTCTCCATGGCCGACATGAGTAAGACATTTAAACGTGTTAACCCTCGCAAGGCTGCCAGCCCAGAAGGCATCCCTAGCCACGTCCTCAGAGCATGCGCAGACCAGCTGGCCGGTGTGTTTATGGACATATTCAATCTCTCCCTGTCCCGGTCTGGTCGTGTCCCCACATGCTTCAAGATGCCACCATTGTTCCTGTACCCAAGAAGGCAAAGGTAACTGAACTTAATGACTATCGCCCCATAGCAACTCATTTCTGTCGTCATGAAGTGCTCTGAGAGACTAGTCAAGGATCATATCACCTCCACCTTACCTGCCACTCTAGACCCACTTCAATTTGCAAATCGCCCCAATAGGTCCACAGATGATGCAAATCACCATCACAATGCCCTATCTCATCTGGACAAGAGGAATACCGATGTAAGAATGCTGTTCATTGACTGCAACTCACCATTCAAGATCATAGTACCCTCCAAGCTCATCATTAAGCTTGAGGCCCTGGGTCTCAACCCTGCCCTGTGCAATTGGATCCTGGTCTTCCTGATGGGCCACCCCCAGGTGGTGAAGGTAGGAAACAGCATCTCCACTTCGCTGATCCTCAACACTGGGGTCCCACAAGGGTGCGTGCTCAGCCCCCTCATGTACACCCTGTTCACCCATGATGCCTCCAACTCAATCATTGAGTTTGTAGATGACACAACAGTAGTTAGGATTGATCACCAACAACAACGAGACAGCCTATAGGGAGAAGGTGAGGGCACTCGTAGTGTGGTGTCAGGAAAACAACATCACTCAACGTCAACAAAACAAAGGAGATGATCATGGACTTCAGGAAACAGCAGAGGGAGAACCCACCTATCCACATCAAAGGGACAGCAGTGAAGAAGGTGGGAAGTTTTAAGTTCCTCGGCATACACATCACGGACAAACTGAAATGGTCCACCCACACAGACAGTATGGTGAAGGCGCAACAGCGCCTCTTCAACCTCAGGAGGCTAAATAAAATTGGCTTGTCACCTAAAACCCTCACAAACTTTTATAGATGCACAATTGAGAGCGTCCTGTCGTCTGTATCACCGCCTGGTATGGCAACTGCACCGCCCACAACCGCAGGGCTCTCCAGAGGGTGGTGCCGTCTGCACAACACCTACCATCCAGGACACATTCAGCACTTGTTGTCACAGGAAGGCCAAAAAGATAATCAAGAACAACAACCACCCGAGCCACTGCCTGTTCACCCTGCTACAACCCGGAAGATGAGATAAGTACAGGTGCATCAGAACTGGGAAAGAGATTCTGAGAAAAAGCTTCTATCTCAAGGCCATCAGACTGTTAAACAGCCGTCACTAACACAGAGAGGCTGCAGACTACATACAGACTTGGAATCATTTGCCACTTTAATAAATATATCTCTAACCACTAGGCTACTTGCCACCCCATAAGGAAATCAGTCAATTGAAATACATGAGTTAGGCCCTAATATATGGATGTCACATGTCTGGGAATACAGATATGCATCTCTTGGTCACAGATACCTTAAAAAAGGCAGGGGTGTGGATCAAAAAACCAGTCAGTATCTGGTGTGACCACCATTTGCCTCATGCGGGGTGACACATCTCCTTCGTATAGTGTTGATCAGGCTGTTGATTTTGACCTGTGGAATGTTGTCCCACTCCTTTTCAATTGCTGTGCGAAGTTTCTGGATATTGGCGGGAACTGGAACACGATATCGTTCACGTCGATCCAGAGTATCCCAAACATACAGGCCATGGAAGAACTGGGACATTTTCAGCTTTGTTTCAGAACATTCAATTCTCTGGCAATAGCTCTGGTGCACAGTCCTGCAGTCAGCATACCAATTGCACGCTCCCTCAACACTTGAGACATCTATGGCATTATGTTGTGTGACAAAACTGCAAACAACATAAAATGTTGCCTTTTATTGGTCCCCGCACAAAGTGGACCTGTGTGATCATGCTGTTTAATCAGCTTCTTGATATGCCACACCTGTCAGGAGGATGGATTATCTTACCAAAGGAGAAATGCTCACTAACAGGGATGCAACAGTAGTGAAAAAGGTGTCTTGTCAACATGTCAACCATTGTCTGACAGCTGCACCCGATTGACCTGATTGCCTTATTAATATGGGTAGCCTATGATAATTAACACGGGAACACAACCTATTTCAATCTAATTCTGCCCTGTGGAGAAGAAAACATAGTGTAAGAGGTAAGACACAATCATTCTGTCACCTATAAAAGCTAATGGGTCTTGGTTTGATTGTTTGTTGGACTACTGCAATTTAGCTATGTTATCATAAACCATGGTGTAAATTCCATGCAGATGTTTTAGCTCTGGCAGAGTCTAGCGATAATGGAACAGCTGACATTTCTACTGAAACTAGCCTGTATGGTAACTTGAGGGACACCTCCAGTGTTACAACAAGTGACGTACTGAAAGGTTGTTTGTTGAGA
The DNA here is from genome assembly GCF_045791955.1 of Oncorhynchus clarkii lewisi. Taxonomy (NCBI): domain Eukaryota; kingdom Metazoa; phylum Chordata; class Actinopteri; order Salmoniformes; family Salmonidae; genus Oncorhynchus; species Oncorhynchus clarkii. The sequence goes on from NC_092169.1 coordinate 359,317, forward strand.
TTGAGAAGTTGTGTGCTAGCAAAACAGTCCTGTAGCGTAGCATCAGTGTCATCTGATCTGTGTATTGATTGAATCACTGGTACTTCCTGCTTTAGTTTTTGCTTGTAAGCAGGAATCAAGAGGATAGAATTATGGTCATATTTGCCAAATGAAGGACGAGTGATAGCTTTGTATGCATCTCTGGGTGTGGAGTAAAGGGGGTCTAGAGTTTTTTTGTTGAAATTAAGTAAAACATATTTAAGTTTGCCGGCATTAAAGTACCCGGCCACTAAGAGTGCCACTTCTGGAGGAGCATATTCTTGTTTGCTTATGGCCTTATACAGCTCATTGAGTGCGGTCTTAGTTCCAGCATTGGTTTGTGGTGGTAAATAGACAGCTACAAATAATATAGATGTGAACTCTCTTGGTAGATAGTGTGGTCTCCAGCTTATCATGAGGTATTCAAACCTCAGGCGAGCAATACCTCAATACTTCTTTAATATTAGACATTGCGTACTAGCAGTTGTTGACAAATACCTTATTTAGCACACCTTATTTAGCACACTTTCCCTTGTCTTACCAGATGTAGCTGCACTGTCCTGCCGAAAAACAGAGAAGCCAAGTCTCGGTGAAACATAAGATGTCCTGTTGGGAAGATAGTCTTAATCGTAGATTGTCCAGTTTGTATTCCAATGATTGCACCTTGGCCAATAATACTGAGGGCAGTGGTGGTTTATTCACTCGCCGAGAAATTCTCACAAGGCACCCAGACCTCCGCCCCTGTATTTCCGTCTTTTTTTCACGCATGACAGGGTTTTGGGCCTGGTCTCCGGGAAGCAGTATATCCTTCGCGTTGGACTCATTGAAGAAAAAAAATTGAAGTGAGTAATCGCTGTTTTGATGTCCAGAAGATTTCTTTGGTTGTAGGAGACATTAGGAGCAACATTATGTACAAAATGAGTAACACATTTTTTTTATTTTTTACAAAAAAACAAAATAGCACAGTTGGTTAGGAGCCTGTAAAATGGCAGCCATTCACTCCGGCGCTATTATATCATGTCACTTTACTTAAAACTTCTTCGGGATCGGTGTACCTTCCATGGGAAGGTTTAGCTAACGTAGGCCAATGCGATTAACATGAGGTTGTAAGTAACAAGAACATTTCCCAGGCCATAAACATACTGTATCTGATATTAACATAAAGCTTACATTCTTGTTACTCTAAATGCACTATCCAATTTACAGTAGCTATTACAGCTAAATAATACTATGCTATTTTTTTGAGGAGAGTGCACAGTTTTGAACATGAAAAGTTATTAATAAACAAATTAGGCACATTTGGGCAGTCTTGATACAACATTTTTAACAGAAGTACAATGGTTCATTGGATCAGTCTAAAACTTTGCACATACACTGCTGCCATCTAGTGGCCAAAATCCAAATTGCAGCTGTGCTGGAATAATACATTATGGCCTTTCTTTTGCATTTCAAAGATGATGGTACAAAAAATACAAAATAACAGTTGTTTTTTTCTTTGTATTATCTTTTACCAGACCTACATCCCCTTCACATTTCCACAAACTTTAAAGTGTTTCCTTTCAAATAGTACCAAGAATATGCATATCCTTGCTTCAGTGCCTGAGTTACAGGCTGTTAGATTTGGGTATGTCATTTTAGGCGAAAATTGAAAAAAAGCTGCAAATCCTTAAGAGTTTTTAAGGGATAAAGTGACTAGGCAACAGGATATATAATAAACAGTAGCAGCAGCGTATGTGATGAGTTAAAAGAGTTAGTGCAAAAAAGGTCAATGCAGATAGTTGCGGTAGCAGAGAAAACAGTCTATGACTTGGGTGGCTGGAACCTCTATACCGTCTGGTATAGAGGTTCTGGATGGCAGGGAGCTTGGCCCTCTGTAGCGCCTTGCGGTCAGAAGAACTTTTTAAGTATCTGAGGCCCGATGCCAAATATTTTCAAGCTCTTAAGGGGTAGAGGCAATGTCATGCCTTCTTCACGACTGTGTTGGTGTGTGTGGACCATGATAATTCCTTAGTGATGTGGACACAGAGGAACTTGAAGCTCTCGACACGATCCATTACAACCCCATCGTTGTGGTGTGCTTGGCCTTCAGTTTCCTGTAGTCCACGATCAGCAACTTATTATTTTTTTAAATGTATTTTTTTTAAACTAGACAAGTCAGTCAAGAACAAATTCTTATTTACAATAACGGGCTACCTCGGCCAAACCCGGACAACGCTGGGCCAATTGTTCGCCGCACTATGGGACTCCCAATCACAGCCGGGTGTGATGCAGCCTGGATTCGAATTAGGGACTGCAGTGACGCCTCTTGCACTGAGATGCAGTGCCTTAGAACACTCTGCCACTCGGGAGCCCTTACTGACATTGAGGGAGAGGTTGCACCACACTGCCAGGTCACTGACCTCCCAATAGGCTCATTGTCAGCGGTGATCAGGCTACCACCGTCCTGTTGTCAGAAAACTTAATGATGGTGTTGGTGTTGTGCACGGATGTGTTGTTGCCTACCTTCACCACGTGGCGGCGACCCGCCAGGAATTCCAGGACATAATTGCAGAGGCAGGTGTTCAGGGTCCTGAGCTTAGTGACAAGCTTGGAGGGAACTATGGTGTTGAACGCTGAGCTATAGTCAATGAACAGCTTAGGTGTTCCTCTTGTCCAGGTGGGGGAGGACAGTGTCAAGTGCAGTACAGATTGCTTAATCTGTGGATCGGTTGGGCACAGGGACTATGGTGGTCTGCTTGAAACATGTAGGTATTACAGACTGGGTTAGGGATAGGTTGAAAATGTCAGTGAAGACACTTGCCAGCTGGTCAGTGCATGCTCTGAGTACACGTCCTGGTAAAAATAATGTTTGGATGTTAACAAAGCCTTCTATGGAGACGTTGTAGGGTGAAAAGTGTACAATAGTCACACACAGTAGCAAGGTGTTTTATATGAATTACACAAAGATTTTGCTCTGTACAATCTACAGAATAAAAGTGTATTACAGGAGACTGCCTGGAATGCCTAAAAAGAGGCAACACGCCTTCCACTTCTAAATTAAATTAAACTAAATTTCAAGATGGTCATATAACTTTTTAAATTATATTTATATTTTCCCAGGGAAGTACCTAGCTCTCCATGTGGAAAAAATAGGGAATGGGGCATAATGAAAGTTGGTTAAAGTTGAAATCATGTGGCCTGGCTGGGACAGAGCCATATGAGTTACAGTGTCATGTATCTGCATGTAAATATATATCTGGACTAAAGCATGTATTGTGTGTGTGTGTGTGTGTGTGTGTGTGTGTGTGTGTGTGTGTGTGTGTGTGTGTGTGTGTGTGTGTGTGTGTGTGTGTGTGTGTGTGTGTGTGTGTGTGTGTGTATATGTATATGAATGTATGTATGTATGTGTGTGTGCGCGCGCGCGCGTGTGAAGCAGGCTCTTCTCAAACTTAAACCAAATTCTCGGAGAAAAGATGCACACACATTTATGCTTACACCCAGAGTACAGCACTATTGAGAAATAGGTGTTGAGCAGGATATAGTGAAGACAAAAGGTCCGACCCCCCCCTCCCACACACACTTTTTTTTTTGCAATTGGGCAGAGAAATGTACAGTTTTAAAGCTAATGTAATGCTATTTTACACATTTTGCCATGAGGCTGAGAGTAAATGTTGCTTATTAAGAGCTCAGGGATTCTTAAAAGATGGGATAATCTCAAAAAAGATGACACAAATAGTTGAATTAATATTAACAATATTTGAAATGTATATTTTTATAGACCAAAATAAACTATCACACTATGTAAAGGAACAACCTCAATGTTTATTTTTATATATATATATATATATATATATATATATATATATATATATATATACATACATACAGTATATTTTAAAAATAACTAGATTTACAGCACAACTTTACTTTTTACATGTTTGTTGTGGTACAGCCTGAATTTAAAATAGATTTTATATTTTTGGGGCACTGATCGACACACAATACCCCATAATGGCAAAGTGGAATTTTGCTGGTAGAACATTTGAGAAATTAATGAAAAGCTAAGAAGTATTCAACCCCTTTACTATGGCAAGCCTAAATAATATGTTGCATGGACTCATTCTGTGTTCAATAATAATACAAATAATAATGGTGGTTAACATGATATTTTTGGACTGGTCCATCTCTGTACCTCACACATACAATTATCTGTAAGGTCCCTCAATCGAGTAATGAATTTCAAGCACAGATTCGACTACAAAGTTCAGAGAGGTTTTTCAATGCGGTGCAGAGAAGTTTACCGATTTGGTAGATGTGTATAAAAAAAACATGCTGAATATTCCTTTGAGCATGGAGAAGTTATTAATTGGGCTTTGGATGATGTATCAATACACCCAGTCACTACAAAGATACAGGCGTCCTTCCTAACTCAATTGCCGAAGAAGAAGGAAAACTACTGAGGGATTTTGCCATGAGGCCACTGGTGATTTTAAAACAGTTACAGTTGAATGGCCTTGTAAGAGAAATTATGGATCAACATTGTTCTTACTCCACAATACTAACCTAAATGACAGAGTGAAAAGAAGGAAACCTGTACAGAATTAAATATATTCCAAAACATGCATCCCGTTTGCATTAAGGAACTAAAGTAATACTACATAAACTATACCTCTTTGTTCTGAATACATAGTGTTATGTTTGGGGCAAATCCAACACATCACTGAGTACCACACTTCATATTTTCAAGCGTGACGGCTACATCATGTTATTGATATGCTTGTCATTGGCAAGGTCTAGGGAGATTTTTTTGAGGGGGGATTAAAAATAAATGTAATACAGCTGCACACAGGCAAACTCCTAGAGGAAAACCTGGGAGACAAATTCAAATTTCAACAGGATTATTGCCTAAAAAACACAGGAGTTGCTTACCAAGATGACATTGAATGTTCCTGACTGGCCTAGTTAAAGTTTTCACTTAAATTGGCTTGAAAAGCTATCGCAAGACTTAAATGGCTTTCTAGCAATGATCATCAACCAATTTGACAGAGTTTTAATAGTTTCTTAAAATAATAATGGGCAAAGATTGTATAATCCAGGTGCGCAACGCTCTCAGAGACTTCCCCACAAAGACTCACAGCTGTAATCACTGCTTAAGGTGTTTCTGACATGTACAGTTGAAGTCGGAAGTTTACATACACTTAGGTCGGAGTCATTAAAACTAGTTTTTCAACCACTCCACAAATTTCTTGTTAACAAACTTTGTGCATGACACAAGTTATTTTTCCAACAATTGTTTACAGACAGATTATTTCACTTAAAATTCAATGTATCACAATCCCAGTTGGTCAGAAGTTACACTAAATTGACTGTGCCTTTAAGCAGCTTGGAAAATTCCAGAAAATTATATCATGGCTTTAGAAGCTTCTGATAGATGATTGACATCATTTGAGCCAATTGGAGGTGTACCTGTGGATGTATTTTAAGGCCTACCTTCAAACTCAATGCCTCTTTGCTTGACATCATGGGAAAATCAAAAGATATCAGCTAAGACCTCAGAAAAATTGTAGACCTCCACAAGTCTGGTTCATCCTTGGGAGCAATTTCTAAATGCCTGAAGGCATTACGTTCATCTGTACAAACAATAGTACGGAAGTATAAACTCCATGGGACCACGCAGCTGTCACACCACTCAGGAAGGAGACATGTTCTGTCTCCTAGAGATGAACATACTTTGGTGCGAAAAGTGCAAATAATCACAGAACAGCAAAGGACCTTGTGAAGATGCTGGAGGAAACAGGTACAAATGTATCTATATCCACAGTAAAGAGAGTCCTATATCGACATAACCTGAAAGGCCACTCAGCAAGGAAGAAGCCACTGCTCCAAAACATCATAAAAAAGCCAGACTACGGTTTGCAACTGCACATGGGGACAAAGATTGTACTTTTTGGAGAAATGTCCTCTGGTCTGATGAAACAACAATAGAACTGTTTAGCCATAATAACCATTGTTATGTTTGGAGGGAAAAGGGGGATGCGGCATCATGTTGTGGGGGTGCTTTGCTGCAGGAGGGACTGGTGCACTTCACAAAATAGATGGCATCATGAGGGAGGAAAAGGATGTGGATATATTGAAGCAGCATCTCAAGACATCAGTTAAAGTTAAAGCTTGGTCGCAAATGGGTCTTCCAAAAGGACGATGACCCCAAGCATACTTCCAAAGTCGTGGAAAAATGACTTAAGGACAACAAAGTCAAGGTATTGGAGTGGCCATCACAAAGCCCTGACCTCAATCCCATAGAAAAATTTGTGGGCAGAACTGAAAAAGCGTGTGCAAGCAAGGAGGCCTACACACCTGACGCAGTTACACCAGCTCTGTCAGGAGGAATGGGCCAAAATTCACCCAACTTATTGTGGGAAGCTTGTGGAAGGCTACCCAAAATGTTTGACCCAAGTTAAACAATTTAATGGCAATGCTACCAAATACTAATTGAGTTATTGAAAACTTCTGACCCACTGAGAATGTGATGAAAGAAATAAAAGCTGAAATAAATCGTTCTCTCTACCATTATTCTGACATTTCACATTCTTAAAATAACGTGGTGATCCTAACTGACCTAAAATAATTTTTACTAGGATTAAATGTCAAGGAATTGTGAAAAATTGAGTTTAAATGAATTTGGCTAAGGTGTATGTAAACTCCCGTCTTCAACTGTATTGTCTCAGGTGGCAAGATATGTTGGTGTTTTATTTTTTTCCACTTGTACTTTTTTTAATTTTGTGTAAATTGTTGACCAAACCATACAATTAAATACATTTTAATTCCACTTTGTAACACAAGTTCAAGGGACGTGACTACTTACTGAAGGCACTTGTATGTCCACCTCTTCAGACACCATAAAGGCATTTCATTTTTACAATTATTGTCTGTATTTAAATGCCTTGATTTATTTAATTCTAACATTTGATGATTCAAATGTGTAGTACAAATCTCAAAGTTTTGTTTTATGGCACTATTAAATGCTCCAGGGCAATCATGCTAGTATTTAGACATGCTTTTCTCAATTTATAGCATAAAACACTTATAACGCAAACATTATCTCTTATGTCTTGCACAACAACTACTTAAATTGTTTAAGCATATGGTGCAGAACGGTGATAAGAATATTGTTTCCTGAATATTAATATTAAATTGAATTTTTCTTTAAAGTGGAATACACTAGCAATTTTGTTTTTCCTCAGTTGCTTTATATTTATTTATCTAAAACCTAATAAAATGTCTCATGCAGTATTTATACCAAAATGTAGGCAGATGGAATTGACAGTTTGTGACATTGGAGATTTCAGTATTGTTTAAGTCTATCAAAAGTAGATTACTTTACAGACCATGAGTGGTCTTGTTGGACATAGATGTATTGAGGACATGAATAAGGGGTCCTCATGGTACAGCTGATCCTGCTCATTCCTGATTCATTTAGGATTTTAGACATCTAATGAAGTTGACCTAATCTCCAGACACATCTTTTAAGTATCACAGTTTTGAGATAATCATTTTTTTTAAGTCAGAGGGCTATTGCAAGAAATGGCATAAGACCATTTTTTTTCAGTTAAGAGTTTGAAATTGGTATCCTTTGCTCCCGACAAGGGCATTTCCAGGCATCGAGCTGACCATGGAAATGTTATAACATTGAAATGTAGGAAATTCCCCAAATAAATATTTACCCTTAAACAATTCCCCTAAATCGAAATTTTAAGTCAAATAATATCGCCCCCGTATCTGATAAACACAGATATTAAACTGTTTTCCAAAATGTTGTCAAGACTTACTTACCCAAATTGGTCCAAACGGACCAAATCGGGTTTGTTAACTTATATCCTCGGATAACCTCTGACTATTACGTATCTTAAATGCCTCTGACTATTAAAATCTTAAATATCTCGATGCAGAAAAAGCTTTTAATACACTAGACTGGACATGTCTTGGAAGATATGGAAATTGGCTTCAATTTAAATATGATTAAAATGTTACATTCCAATTTCTCAGCCATAGATCTAACATTCACTGTCAGCACTGCTCTGTTAAGAATTACTAGAAGCATCAGACGAGGCGATCCAATTTAGCATTTTATTTTTTGTTATCCCTGGCAACTAGTCAATCGAAGGAAATAACACATTTCCCTCAAATCTACTGATCACTTCATCTCATTATTTGCAAACTACACTACCGTTCAAAAGTTTGGGGTCACTTAGAAATGTCCTTGTTTTGAAAAAAAAGCTAATTTATTGTCCATTTAAAATAACATCAAATTGATCAGAAATAAGGTGTAGACATTGTTAATGTTGTAAATGACTATTGTAGCTAAAACGGCTTTTTATATATATTTTATGAAATATCTACATAGGCATAGAGGCCCATTATCAGCAACCATCACTCCTGTGTTCCAATGGCACGTTGTGTTAGCTAATCCAAGTTTATCATTTTAAAAGGATAATTGATCATTAGAAAACCCTTTTGAAATGATGTTAGCACAGCTGAAAACTGTTGTGCTGATTGAATTAATGTTCTGAGAAATGAAGGCTATTCCACGTGAGAAATTGCCAAGAAACTGAAGATCTCATACAACGCTGAGTACTACTCCCATCACAGAACAGCGCAAACAGTCTCTAACCAGAATAGAAAGATGAGTGGGAGGCCCCGGTGCTCAAACTAAGCAAGAGGGTACACACCTCACAAGTCCTCAACTGGCAGCTTTATTAAATAGTACCCGCAACCACCTGTCTCAATGTCAACAGTGAAGAGGCGATGCTGGCCTTCTAGGCAGAGTTGCAAAGAAAAAGCCATATCTCAGACAATAAAAATAAAAGATTAAGATGTGCAAAAGGACACAGACACTGGACAGAGGAAGATTGGGAAAAAAGTGTTATGGACAGACGGATCTAAGTTTGAGGTGTTCAGATCACAAAGAACATTCGTGAGATGCAGAAAAAGGAAATAATGCTGGAGGGGTGCTTAAAGCAATCTGTCAAGCATGGTGGAGGCAATGTGATGGTCTGGGTGTGCTTTGGTGGTGGTAAAGTGGGAGATTGTAGAGGGTAAAAGGGATCTTGAAGAAGGAAGGCTATCACTCCATTTTGCAACGCCATGCCATACCCTGTCGACGGCGCTTATTTGGAGCCAATTTCCTCCTACAACATGACAATGACCCAAAGCACAGCTCCAAACTATTCAAGAACTATTTAGGGAAGAAGCAGTCAGCTGGTAGTCTGTCTATAATGGATTGGCCAGCACAGTCACCGGATTTCAACCCTATTGAGCTGTTGTGGGAGCAGCTTGACCGTATGGTACGTAAGAAGTGCCCATCAAGCCAATCCAACCTGTGGGAGGTGCTTCAGGACGCATGGGGTTATATCTCTTCAGAGGACCTCAACAAATTGACAACTAGAATGTCTGCAAGGCTGTAATTGCTGCAAATGGAGAATTCTTTGACTAAAGCAAAGTTTGAAGGACACCATTACACTGCATGCACATTCATTTGGCAAGTGAGTATTCTGATCTTACCATTATTTCTTTGCACTGTGGCAGACCAGGGGGTTTGGTCAAGACGTTTACACAGATCAGACACGGACAGAGTATTATTAGCTCGGTTTCAAGGTGTTTATTAAATAATAAATCAAAAGAAAAGGATAGGTCTCCCCAATGCGACCCTCTCTGGGATACCATCTTCTGTGTTCCGGGTCTTGCTGTATCCTGTCGGGTACACAAACTCAACTCCCTCGTCTTAGCTTGGGCACCGTCTCCAACTACATGGAAGTCACCTTACTTCCCCCAGTCCTCTCCTCGACGAGTCTCCCCCTGGTGGCTGGTGGCTGGTGGCTGACCTGCTGTACGCCACATTTTCCAACTCCAAACCAAATAAACTTGAATGCTTATTGAATTTAATCATTTTCAGGTGATATGTATTTGTGTAATGAGGGCAGGTGTGGTGAAAGTGAATAGCACCCTATATCAAGGTGTGCATAATTATTAGGCAGCTTCATTACCTCATTTCAAATGGGCCAAAAAAGTGATATAACTGACACTGAAATGTCAAAAATTGTAAAATGCCTTTCAGACGGATGCAATACTCTTGAAATAGCTCAACTATTGAGGTGTGACCACCGGACAATCAAACGTTTTGTTGCGAATAGTCAACTGGGTCGCAAAAGTACACATGGAGAAGAAAAAGTGCAAGTTAACTGCAAAATACTTGAAGAACTAAACGTCAAGCTACCAGGAACCCATTATCCTCCAGTGCCACCATATTCCAGAATTGCAACCTACCTGAGGTGTCCAGAAGTACAAGGTGTCAAGTGCTCCGAGACATGACCAAGGACAAGAAGGCTGAAACACGACCGCCACTGAATAAGATTCACAAGTTGAAGCGTCAGGATTGGGCAAAGAAATACCTGAAGACAGATTTTTCAAAGATTTTATGGACAGATTAAATGAGAGTGACTCTTGATGGACCCGTGGCTGGATCAATAATGTCCCCATGCACCACTTCGATTCAGGCACCAGCACGGTGAAGGAGGGGTACTGCTATCATTAAGGATGAGGTAGTTGGACCACCGCTTGAAGATGGACTAAGACTCAACCCCCAAACCTACTGCCAATTTCTAGAAGATACTTTCTTCAAGCGGTGGTACAGGAAGAGGTCCTCAGCATTCAAGAAGGCCATGATCTTTATGCAGGACAATGCTCCATCACATGCATCCAAGTACTCCACTGCTTGGCTAGCTAGCAAGGGCCTCAAAGATGCTTGAATAATGATCTGGCCCCCTTCCTCACCTGACTTATTAAATTGAGAACTTGTGGGCCATTCTCAAACGTGAGATTTACAGTGAGGGAAAACAATATACCTCTTTGAACAGCATTTGGGAGGCTGTGGTTGTTGATTCAGCGAAAGTTGATCGTGAACAGATCAAGAAACTGCCAGCCGTGACACCCGTATGGTGCAAACACTGAAACGGAAAACAACTACCCACAACCCATAGTGGGAAATCAGGCTGCCTAAGTATGGTTCTCAATCAGAGACAACGATTGACAGCTGCCTCGAATTGGGAACCATACCAGGCCAAACACCTAGAAATATAACACACAGAACCAAAACATAAAATGCCCACCCCAACTCACGCCCTAACCAAACTAAAATAGAGATATAAAAAAGGAACTAAGGTCAGGACGTGACAGGGTGGCTATATTGGTAACTGAATATTTTTGAAAGGCCATAAATGTTATTTAATTCTATTTTTATTACTTACTTGTTACACTTACTCTAAAAATTTGGAGAAAACAATTGAGTTCGGATAAATAATTTTTGTAATTTAGTTATTTACATAATAATTGTGCAGAGTAATAGTTGCCAAAAAATTGTGCACACTTAAATATTCCCCAGAGAAAAACAAAATTCACTTTTCCTTTGTTTAACATTCAGGTTTGAGGTTCAATAACATTTTGATTGACTGTTTGTTCAACAATAAAATGTCTCCTGAGGAATAACATTTGCCTAATAACTGGGCATGCAGTGTATTTAAATAAAAAATCATTATTTATAACCTTGTTAAAGTCTTGACTATATTTCCTAATCATTTTGCAACTAATTTCATGGAAAACAATGCCATTTCTAAGTAACTCCAAACTTTTGAACGGTAGTGTATATTTTACTACAGTGTATATTTTACTACAGTGTATCTCAATCGCTCCCAAAAGCATTGAAGATCATAGATAAATAAAGCTTCATCTCAAGTTATAAAATCAATCTAACCAAATCTGCCCCACTTCCTCTCAAGACCACAATGTACTACTTATGTATTCCCAATTGTTTCCTCTTTTTAAATTTGGGAGTAGATATATTTCCTTCCTTTAGATAAAACCATTGACAAACTTTAACAGAATGCTCAAATCATTAGATAGACTAATATACCAGTTACTTTAACCGGCAGAATATCTATTGTCAAAAATAATATATTACCACGACTGAATTGCTGTAGATCAATGTGTCTCCCCCTTCTGGCTATTGGGATAAAATTAATAGTGTGGTTTCACAATGTATTTGGCAAGGTAAGAGATTCCAGATAAAATGAACAAACTTACAAAGAGGGAAAGATGTAGGCAGACTATCCGTACCAAATTTTAGAATTATATTTCCAGGCCACTAGCATTTTGCCCGATCCTAAAGTGGTTTAAACACAATTTTTCTGCCCTCTGGCTGAGTATAGAGAAATATGGTGTCTCCTATTGCCCTGGAAGAGGTGGTCTTCATTGAGTTATATCCCTTGAACAATGTAAACTACGCTTTGGTCTTATTATTGCTCACACAATTACAATTTGGCGCCAAATTGAAAAACACTATTTCACAATGCCTTGCGATCTGGAGGGCAGCGTTTTGTATCCCCCATAATGGTCCAAATGTGGAATCTGCATGCTTGCCGATATCATTGACAGTAATGGTTTGAGAACATTCCAGGATTTGAAAGATACATACACATTACCAGGCAACTCCTTTTTTCTAAATGTACAACTTAGGTCAGCTATGCTGGCCAATGGAGTCCCTTGGGAAACTCAACAACCAAACCATCCAATGATGTGATTTATAAATAAATGATCTGGGCTCCAGAAAGGACAGCACTTTTATTTATTTATTCATTTTTATATATATATCTTAGCAAAATATTAAATGTCCCTTATTCAGGACCCTGTCTTTCAAATATAATTTGTAAAAGTACAAATAACTTCACAGATCTTCATTGTAAAGGGTTTAAACACTGTTTCCCATGCTTGTTCAATGAACCATAAACAATTAATGAACATGCAACTGTGGAACGGTAGTTAAGACACAAACAGCTTACAGACGGTATGGTTACGAAAACGTAGGACACTAAAGAAGCCTTTCTACTGACTCTGAAAACACCAAAAGAAAGATGCCCAGGGTCCCTGCTCATCTGCGTGAACGTGCCTTAGGCATGCTGCAAGGAGGCATGAGGACTGCAGATGTGGCCAGGGCAATAAATTACATTGTCTGTTCTGTGAGACGCCTAAGACAGCGCTACAAGGAGACAGGACGGACAGCTGATCGACCTCGCAGTGTCAGACCACATGTAACAACACCTGCACAGGATCGGTACATCCGAACATCACACCTGAGGGACAGGTACAGTATGGCAACAACAACTGCCCGAGTTACAAAAGGAATCCCTCCATCAGTGCTCAGACTGTCCGCATTAGGCTGAGAGTGGCTGGACTGAGGGCTTGTAGCCTGTTGTAAGGCAGGTCCTCACCAGACATCACCGGCACCAGCGTTGCCTATGGGCACAAACCCACTGTCGCTGGACCAGACAGGAATGGCAAAAAGTGCTCTTCTCTGACGAGTCGCAGTTTTGTCTCGCCAGAGGTGATGGTCGGATTCGCGTTTATCGTCGATGGAATGAGCGTTACAACGAGGCTTGTACTCTGGAGCGGGATCGATTTGGAGGTGGAGGGTCTGTCATGGTCTGGTGCGGTGTGTCACAGCATCATCGGACTGAGCTTGTTGTTATTGCTGGCAATCTCAACGCTGTTCGTACAGGGAAGACATCATCCTCCCTCATGTGCTACCCTTCCTGCAGGCTCATCCTGACATGACCCTCCAGCATGACAATGCCACCAGCCATACTGCTCATTCTGTAATTTCCTGCAAGACCAGAATGTCAGTGTTCTGCCATGGCCAGCGACGAGATCGGATCTCAATCTCATTGAGCACGTCTGGGACCTGTTGGATTGGAGGGTGAGGGCTAGGGCCGTTCCCCCAAGAAATGTCCAGGAACTTGCAGGTGCCTTGGTGGAAGAGTGAGGTAACATCTCACAGCAAGAACTGGCAGATCTGGTGCAGTACATGAGGAGTTGATGCACTGCAGTACGTAATGCATCTGGTTTCCTCTAGGGGTGCATGTTTCTTACAAAAGCTTTCCAGAACATGCAAACTGCTTTTTATACTGTTCAACATACCTTGTGTCAATTGAAGCTTATCCTCAATACTGACAAAACTAAACTAATGGTGTTTTCTAATGCAAGAAATAGACATCTGAACCTTTCACCTATTACTACCTGTCAGGGCAAGGAGATTGAGGTTGTAATCTCATATAAATATCTTGGAACTTTAATTGACGACGGCCTCTCTTTTAAATTGCATATTCAACAACTTACAAAAACATTGAAGCTGAAATTGGGATTTTATTTTAGGAATGAGCCCTGTTTTTCTATTGAATCCAGAAGTAGGCTAGTATCAGCTACATTTATGCCTTTACTAGACTATGGGGATATTTTATATATGAATGCTTCCGCTCAGTGTTTGAGATCAATTGACACTTTAGCATGGCACTTTGAGATTTATTTTAAACTGCAAAACCCTTACGCACAACTGCACTTTGTATACCAGGGTTGGCTGGCCTTCTCTAGTCACTGATATACTTTTATTTACAAAGCTATTGTGGGTTTACTACCTTTTTATTTGTGCATTTTCTTCAGAAATGTGGTGGGTACTCTCTTCGTTCGCTGGACTTTATCCTGCTAACTGTTCCAAATGTCCGAACTGAATTTGGTAAAAGGGTTTTTATGTACTCTGCGCCATCGTCTTGGTACACCTTACAAAATATTTTTAAACTGGAAGAACTTGTCCCGATTGTATCACGTCCTGACCTTAGTTCCTTTTTTATGTCTCTATTTTAGTTTGGTCAGGGCGTGAGTTGGGGTGAACATTCTATGTTTTTGTATTTCTGTGTTTGGCCTAGTATAGTTCCCAATCAGAGGCAGCTGTTTATCGTTGTCTCTGTTTGAGAACCATACTTTGGCAGCCTGTTTTCCCACTATGATTTGTGGGTAGTTGTTTTCTGTCTCTGTGTCTGCACCAGACAGAACTGTTTCGTTTTCATTCGTTCTCTTGTTAGTTTGTTTTTGTGTTCAGTTTAAATAAATATTAACATGGACAAATACAACGCTGCATATTGGTCCGATCCTTCCTACTCCTCCTCAGAAGAGGAGGAAAACCGTTACAGATTGGTGTTTTTATATCACTGACGAAGGATTTTGAGGCTGATTCCCTGACCTGTCAATGTTTTTAATTTGCTGTTTTATACTCTTGTGAATTCAATGGTTTTTACTAGATTGTTTGTAGTTTTTCATGTTGTCTGTCTGTAATTTTTTTGTAATGACTTGGTGCTGCCTATCTTGGCCAGGGCGCTCTTGAAAAGAGATTTTAATCTCAATGAGCCCTTCCCGGTTAAACAAAGGTTAAATAAAAAATAAATAAAGTTAAGAGTGAATCTTACAGCTGATATACTAATCGGGTGTCTTTGAAGGGTTGACAGAGTACTTCTTTCTTGTTTTCTTTACCCAACTAGTACATCCACTCAATAAAATGGAGATGCTTCTTTAAAAAAAATTGGGACAGGTAGCACGTCCGGTGAACAGGTCAGGGTTCCATAGCCGCAGGCTGAACAGTTGAAGCTGGAGCAGCAGCATGGCCAGGTGGACTGGGGACAGCAAGAAGTCATCATGCCAGGTAGTCCTGAGGCATGGTTCTAGGGCTCAGGTCCTCCGAGAGAGAGAGTGAAAGAAAGAGTGAATTAGAGAGAGCATACTTAAATTCACACAGGACACCGGATAATACAGGAGAAGTACTCCAGACATAACAAACTGACCCTAGCCCCCCGACACATAAACTACTGCAGCATAAATATTGGAGGCTGAGACAGGAGGGGTCAGAACACACTGTGGCCCGATCCGATGATACAAACGGACAGGGCCAAACAGGAAGGATATAACCACACCCCCTTTTCCAAAGCACAGCCCCCACACCACGAGAGTGATATCTTCAACCACCAACTTACCATCCTGAGACAAGGCCGAGTATAGCCCACAAAGATCTCCGCCACGGCACAACCAACGGGGGGGGGGGCGCCAACCCAGACAGGAAGATCACGTCAGTGACTCGACCCACTCAAGTGACGCACCCCTCCTAGGGACGGCATGAAAGAGCACCAGTAAGCCAGTGACTCAGCCCCTGTTATAGGGATAGAGACAGAGAATCCCAGTGGAGAGAGGGGAACCGGCCAGGCAGAGACAGCAAAGGCAGTTCGTTGCTCCAGAGCCTTTCCGTTCACCTTCACACTCCTGCGTCAGACTACACTCAATCATATGACCCACTGAAGAGATGAGTCTTCAGTAAAGACTTAAAGGTTGAGACTGAGTTTGCGTCTCTCACATGGGTAGGCAGACCATTCCATAAAAATTGAGCTCTATAGGAGAAAGCCCTGCCTCCAGCTGTTTGCTTAGAAATTCTAGGGACAATTAGGAGGCCTGCATCTTGTGACCGTAGCGTATGTGTAGGTATGTACGGCAGGACCAAATCAGAGAGATAGGTAGGAGCAAGCCCAAGTAATGCTTTGTAGGTTAGCAGTAAAACCTTGAAATCAGCCCTTGCCTTAACAGGAAGCCAGTGTAGGGAGGCTAGCACTGGAGTAAAATGATCAAATATTTTGGTTCTAGTCAGGATTCTAGCAGCCATATTTAGCACTAACTGAAATGTATTTAGTGCTTTATCCGGGTAGCCAGAAAGTAAAGCATTGCAGTAGTCTAACCTAGAAGTAACAAAAGCATGGATTCATTTTCATAAATTTTTTCTGCATCATTTTTGGACAGATTAATTGACAGATTCAACAGAAGATCTCTTTGTTTCTTGGGACCTAGAACAAGCACCTCTGTTTTGTCTGAGTTTAAAAGTAGAAAGCAAGCAATCCACTTCCTTATGTCTGAAACACAGGCTTCTAGCGAGGGAAATTTTGGGGCTTCACCATGTTTCATTGAAATGTACAGCTATGTGTCATCCGCATACCAGTGAAAGTTAACATTATGTTTTCGAATGACATCCCCAAGAGGTAAAATATCGAGTGAAAACAATAGTGGTCCTAAAACGGAACCTTGAGGAACAGCAACG
The DNA here is from genome assembly GCF_045791955.1 of Oncorhynchus clarkii lewisi. Taxonomy (NCBI): domain Eukaryota; kingdom Metazoa; phylum Chordata; class Actinopteri; order Salmoniformes; family Salmonidae; genus Oncorhynchus; species Oncorhynchus clarkii. The sequence goes on from NC_092169.1 coordinate 376,322, forward strand.
ATTTACATTTGTCAGAGGACAAACCGTTCACAGTGACAAACTGATATTTTTCCCTCAGATAAGATCTAAACCAGGCCAGAACTTGTCCGTGTAGACCAATTTGGGTTTCCAATCGCTCCAAAAGAATGTGGTGATCGATGGTATCAAAAGCAGCACTAAGGTCTAGGAGCACAGGACAGATGCAGCGCCTCGGTCTGACGCCATTAAAAGGTAATTTACCACCTGCACAAGTGCAGTCACAGTGCTATATTGGGTTCTAAAACCAGACTGAAGCATTTTGTATATATTGTTTGTCTTCAGGAAGGCAGTAAGTTGCTGCACAACAGCTTTTTCAAAATGTTTTGAAAGGAATGGAAGATTCGATATAGGCCGATAGTTTTTTATATTTTCTGGGTCAAGGTTTGGCTTTTTCAAGAGAGGCTTTATTACTGCCACTTTTAGTGAGTTTGGTACACATCCGGTGGATAGAGAGACGTTTATTATGTTCAACATAGGAGGACCAAGCACAGGAAGCAGCTTTTTCAGTAGTTTAGTTGAAATAGGGTCCAGTATGCAGCTTGAAGGTTTAGAGGCCATGATTATTTTCATCATTGTGTCAAGAGATATAGTACTTAAACACTTGAGTATCTCTCTTGAGAATGTATTTTATACCATTTTAAGAACTGAGCGCCATCTCTTGTTTGACCTCCATCATCCCAAACACCCAACCCTGTCTTCTCAACGTTGGCCCCATCCTTCCACGATTGTACTGAAAGAAAGGAACAAGTGCATATCTTTATTTTGTGATAGGAGTTGGCCAGTAGTTAGTCACGCCTTGGAATTGGGTCCGGGATCAGTAAATCCATGGGAACTAGCATAATGTTACTTAGTGACTTTGGAATGTATTCAGACCCCTTGACTTTTCCACAGTTTATGTTACAGCCTTATTCTAAAATTGATTATTGTATTTTTTCCCTCATGAATCTACACACAATACTCTATAAATACAAAGCAAAAACATGTTTTTAGATATGTTAGAATTATGATTATTTTTTAAATAAATTATCAATCACATTCATGTAACTATTCAGTCCCTTTACTCAGCACTTTGTTGAAGCACCTTTGATTACAGCACTCAGGACCTTTGACTCGATGCTGCGATTACAGACTCGACACAATCCTGTCTCTGAGCTTTACGGACAATTCCTTTGAACTCCAGGCTTGGTTTTTGCTCTGACATGCCCTGTCAACTGTGAGACCTTATATAGTGTCATGACTGTCCTGTGAGAATCTAAATTGGTCAGATCAGGTTTGCAAAGAATAGACTTCAACCAGACCCTCTCTCACCCACAGAGGGGGGGAGGAGGGAGATGGTGGGGGGTTGACACCTCACGCTCTGTTGTAAATTATTTATTTTTTATTTAACTAGGCATGTCAGTTAAGAACACATTTTTATTTACAATGACGGCCTACCAAAAGGGGACAGGGGCCTGGGACAGGGACCTGGGATTAAAAATAACAAATAAATACAATTTATTAAGCCATTTTGCCACAACTTTGGAAGAATGCTTGGGGTCATTGTCCATTTGGAAGACCCATTTGTGACAAAGATTTAACTTCCTGACTGATGTCTTGAGATGTTGGTTCAATATATCCACATGATTTTCCGACCTCATGATGCCATCTATTTTGTGAAGTCCAGCAGTCCCTCCTGCAGCAAAGCACCCCCACAACAATGCCGCCACCCCCGTACTTCACAGTTGGGATGGTGTTCTTCGGCTTGCAAGCCTCTCCCTTTTTCCTCCAAACAAAACAAAGGTAAATTATGGCCAAACAGTTCTATTTTTGTTTCATCAGACAGTTGCAAACTGTAGTCTGGATTTTTTATGGCAGTTTTGGAGCAGTGGCTTCTACCTTGCTGAGCGACCTTTCAGGTTATGTCGATATAGGACTCGATTTACTGTGGATATAGACACTTTTGTACCTGTTTCCTCCAGCATCTTCACATGGTCCTTTGCTGTTGTTCTGGGATTGATTTGCACTTTTCGCACCAAAGTACGTTCATCTCTACGAGACAGAATGCGTCTCCTTCCTGAGCGGTATGACGGCTGTGTGGTCCCATGGTGTTTCTACTTGCGTACTATTGTTTGTACAGATGAATGTGGTACTTTCAGGCTTTTGGAAATTGCTCCCAAGGATGAACTAGTCTTGTGAAAGTCTACAAAAAAAATTCTGAGGTCTTGGCTGATTTCTTTTGATTTTCCCATGATGTCAAGCAAAGAGGCATTGAGTTTGAAGGTAGGCCTTGACATACATCCACAGGTACACCTCCAATTGACTCAAATTATGTAAATTAGACTATCAGAAGCCTCTAAAGCCATGACATCATTTTCTGGAATTTACCAAGCTGTTTAAAGGCATAGTCAATTTAGTGTATGTACACTTCTGACCCACTGGAATTGTGATACAATGAATTATAAGTGAAATAATCTGTCTTTAAACAATTGTTGGAAAAATGACTTGTGTCATTCACAGAGTAGATGTCCTAACCGACTTGCCAAAACTATAGTTTGTTAACAAGACATTTGTGGAGTGGTTGAAAAACTAGTTTTGATGACTCCAACCTAAGTGTATGTAAATTTCCGACTTCAACTGTACATGTATTATTATTATCCTTTGATACTTGGCGTGTAGGTGTCACAACTGTTCCTGCTACGCCCTCTGGTGTTCATCCGGTGTCTTCTTGACCTGCAGTTACTCCCCCCTGTACTCTCTCTCTCCCTATCCCTCTCTGTGTGATTTTGCGGTTGGAAGCAGGTGTGCTGGAGTCAGAGCAGATCCCCACCAGCTGCAACTTGTCCCATAATCAAGACCTCTACAAATACTCAGTCCTGTCACTTCCACTCTGCCAGATCATAATCTCTGCTCAGTCAGTTCATGATTCTAGTCATTTATAATTATTCAATATACTGTTACTCTGCTGTGCCTGTTTCCCTTCCTGACACTGTTTATCCTCTCACCACTCTGTCTCTGGCTCCTGTCTTCCGTTCCACATCACATCACCCAACTGCCTAGGTCTGGATTACTCACCACCACTACCTTGGATTCCTCTCAGGACCTGTTTACCCTGTTCTACTCAGCTAACTCCAACCTCAGTCTCTACATCTGGCTTTTCTGCAACTCATCCAACTCATGGATCTGCACTCCATATCTCCCTGTGTAACAAATATTTTGGTTAATTCATCCCTGTTTCCTCATCGGCGTCTGCTCTTGTGTTCCCATGTGTCCCTCCGCCTAACAGTAGGCCTAAGAGAAAGGAACATTTTTGGTAGGTGGGAGATTGATTGACTGCTAACACTCTATTGGTTTTGATCTCTCAGCCTGGTTGGTGGCGGAGATAGTGATATACCTTTTGCTCAATGTTCTAGCAGAGACACAGATATGTAACTCACTGATCCAAGAGAACAAAAGCATTAGAACACAACAGTTGTGTAGCTAAAGTGATAGTTTGTTACCTTTAAATAATAATATAAAGACAGCACTGGTTATGTGGGTGGCATCAACTACCCCAGAGGTCAACAGACTCACTGTCAATGCAGGTGGACTCTGGGCTGGTGTGTGTTGCCTGTTTGTGTTCGTGTGTGTGTGAGGAAAGGCCCACTTGTGACCCCTCATGTGCCTGATGTGTCTTCAAAGAGTATGTGTATGTGAGGAGTGGGGCTGAGTGTGGACATCCTGTGGAGCAGCCCTCAACATCGTGGATAGAGAAGATAGTACCCATGCATGCGGACTACACACATAGGCACACAAGCGATTGGCTTCAGTTGAAACAAAAGTAATGTTTCATGTAACACAGCGTCAATGCTTATAGTTTCTCCTTCATTCATATCACTTCAACACAGAGACTGGTGTTGAAGTATGTGAGTTGGCTGATAATGAGAGGGGATAATCGATGAGAGGGATAATCAATGAGAGGCTATGCGTTCTATGGAAAATAATGATGACGTGGAAGGTGTGATCCACGATGCGCTAGCGGAGTAGAACTGACCTTCCACGAATGAATAGAGCCCCAAGTTGAATATCCCTTTTATACCATGGCTATAATGTAACACATTTGCTACTATAAATGTGTTCATTTGCCGGTAGAAATGTGTTCAACATCCACTGAAGTAGCTAGCAATTTACTAGATAGCTACAGTTGTTGTTGTGTTAACCAAACAAACAGACTTGCTAGTTTAGCTAACCAAACCATCAGTCCTGGCTTGCCATTATGAAAAATCGAATTCAACAATGCCAGTAAGGTTTTCAATTCAACTTTTGCTTTCAAACATAGAACATGTGAGAATGAACTATAGCCATTGAATTCTACCATGCAAATGTACCGTGTGTTATAGGCCAATTAGAAACAAGTATTCAACAATGCTATGGCATAACCAGCCAGGTCATGCCAAACATTTTCCTATGTGACTCTGAGGGGTAAAGAGAGAGAACGGTAGGTGGCTGCAGGTCAGTTCTACCATGCATCATTCATACCCACCCAGTTTGTTTGTGTGTTTCAGTATGTGTGACCCTAGAGTTAACGAGTACCAGAGCATGGATGCAGTCTGTAATCAAAGCCAGCTCTGGAAACACTTTCAGCTGGACACTCATCCCTCTCTTATAGCTCTACTCTAGCTCAATCTCACTTTCCCTCTTCTCTTACCTGCCTTCTCCTCTCTTCACTCTCCTATCCACGATTCTCTCTCCTATCCTTCATCACACACAGTCAGTGATCCAAGCAGAAAATACTTATGAGGTAAACACAAACAACTGGTGGCCGAGCCATAGGAGGGCATACGCGGGAATATGAATCACATGGCTCATTTAGAGCAACAGCAGAACAGCCAGAGCCCCAACGGATATATCTCTGCTTCCATAATTCAGTGTGCTCATTGTGGTCACTCAGACACACACACTGAGGCTTTCTGATCAGCAAGAGGCTAGACCCTCTTTTATAAATCACCCTCAGTGTGTGTCTGTACCCCTGCAAGACCTTTCTTTCAACCATGAACTATCCTCAATTTTCCACTTTTATGAATGAGCCAATGTTGCTTCTCTCTGTTACTGCTCTATGAAAAATAACCTTAAGTCATCTATCAGAGAAACAACAGTACTTCAAAGCAGTCTCACTGGGTGAATCAGCCAGTTACTAGATCTGTTATTAGTTCATATTAAAGAAGATTAGATACTCTATCTTGGTCTCTCTTCAGGTATTGTATTCTCTCTTTGACGAATAGCAGTTTGATTACCATAATACCTTATAGGCTAAATAGAGTCAAGATTAAATACAAGATATTGTACTGGAGGTGATTTGGTGAACTATGCTCAACTGTGAGTTGAGGTAACTTTGCCTGAGACCTCAATATTTGTGTTAGCTCCCACACCAAGGCTTTAGCTCAATGGGTTAACATATTATCATAATCGTTCTGATGAATCAGGTTCGATACAGTCAATCACACTAAACAAGACAAAGTGCATCTTCAACCCCAGGCCTAACAGCCATGGGAATGACTGACAGCTGCTGTCCTGCGTATGAAGCACCTGTCAGTATGTGAATATGTGGTTCAGTTTAAAGACTCTTTAAGTGGTTAATGGTGACTTGAGCCCTGACACGCAGCATAGCATAGGCAGCAGTGAAGTTATTATGGCTGTAGTGAAGAGCTGAGTGTCAGCGAGGGGACAGAGATGGGCAATAGAGATGTAAACCTCAGATACTATATTGAATAGTTATTATCGACACCCATAGGCAATGCAACACGCTGGATACTGGATAATAGAGTGTAGAGTTTGGTTACAGTAGGCTATTCCCGCCATTTCTACATTATGGGGAAAACTCAAGGTTATCCGGCATCTCTGAATATGACAAATCATGTGGATGTTGTAAAAATGATACCATATATTTTGTTACGCAATAAATCAGTTGTTGGCTTGCCTTACTATTGCAATATTATATACCACTTTATGAATAGATTCTTGGCAATATTGTCAGACTCAGCAATACTCTCCACAGAGCTAGTTTGTCTTAATAAAAGTTTTATTGGCTCTTAACCAACCACGCTATTTTGTTTGTTTTTTAGCATTGTTTGTAACTTATTTTGTACATTATTAGTATGTCTCTTATAACCAAAAAAGAGCTTCTGGACATCAGAACAGCGCTTACTCACCTGGAAATGGACAAATAATTTATATTCAATGAGTCAGACGGGAAGGATATACTCCAAACACCCTAACAGGCCCTCATCCCCGTCATTCGCTGGAGAAAGAAACTGAGATTTTGCGGGAAAGAGATCGGGGTGCCTTGTGAGGATCAGGCTACTAGTGGCTAATCTGCCTTCATCCGTACTGTTAGCTAACTTTCAATCGCTGGAAAATAAATGGGATAAACTGAAAGCACATGTTTCCTACCAACGGGACCTCTTACTTCTACCCCCTCCTTTTTCGAACATTCTGTTAAAAATCGCGCAACTTTTCAGCGTCCTGCTACTCATGCCAGGAATATAGTATATGCATATGATTAGTATGTGTGGATAGAAAACACTCTGAAGTTTCTAAAACTGGTTAAATCACGGCTGTGACTATAACAGATCGTGTGTTTAATTGAAAAACGCAAGAAAAACTGCTCTCTGAAAGCTAAAAATAATTTCCATAAGTCACTTTCATGGGTTGTTAAAAGGGCACAAAATTTAATATCGACCTGCATGCAATTCATACAGATTCCACACGATGTCGCCATTGTCGTCATTTTCAATTGAGTTTTTTGTTGGAAAATCCAACTAACTGGATTCCGTTTCTTCCGGTCTCCACCAGGATGTTTTCAATGTGCACATTGGCAGCCATTGATTTGCAGACGAGGAGCTATTGAATATACATCGCCCTGTAATCATTTTGATAGATTATAAACGTTTACTAATACCTAAAGTTGGATTACAAAAGTATTTCGAAGTGTTTTGTGAAAGTTTATCGTCGACCTTTTTAATTTAAAAAAATGACGCAGCGTTTAAAAACGATGTTTTTTTCTGAATGACACAGCTTCCATAGAAAGCTATTTTGGGTATATATGGACCGATTTAAACGAAAAAAAGACCTAATAGTGATGTTTATGGGGCATATAGGAGTGCCAAGAAAGAAGCTCGTCAAAGGTAATGAATGTTTTATATTTTATTTCTGCGTTTTGTGTAGCGCCGGCTAAGCTATATCTTTGTTTACATCGCATTCAGGCATTTTGGGGTGTTGCATGCTATCAGATAATAGCTTCTCATGCTTTCGCCGAAAAGCATTTTAAAAATCTGACTTGTTGGCTAGGTTCACAACGAGTGTAGCTTTAATTCAATACCCTGCTTGTGAATTTTGATGCACGTTTGAGTTTTAACGAGTACATTTAGCATTTAGCGTAGCATTTCCAGGTGTCTACTTGAGACATCTGCGTCTCAAGTAGAAGAAAGAAGTTAAAGACTGTAATATCCTATGTTTCACTTTAAAGACTGTTAATATCTTATGAGTCATGGCGACATTAATAACATACAGCTGGCGGGTTAAACCTGCACTTCTACACCTGCATTGCTTGCTGTTTGGGGTTTTAGGCTGGGTTTCTGTACAGCACTTTGAGATATCAGCTGATGTACGAAGGGCTATATAAATAAATTTGATTTGATTTGATTTATACACTATCGGCAGGATAGAACAGCAGCACTGATAAGACACTGGGCGGGGGCTTACACAATATAAGCAAGTCTCATGGTTTTGCTCGCCTGAGGTAGAGTATCTCATGATAAACTGTACACCACACTATCTACCTAGAGAGTTTTCATCTGAATTTTTTGTAGCTGTCTACATACCACCACAGAGCGATGCTGGCACTAAAAACCGCAATCAATGAGCTGTATACCACCATAAGCAAACAGGAAAACGCTCATCCAGAGGCGGTGCTCTTAGTGGCCAGGGACATTAATGCAGGGAAACTTAAATCAGTTTAACCTCATTTCTATCAACATGTTAAATGTAAAACCAGACGGGGGAAAAACTCTAGACCACCTTTACTCCACACACAGAGACGCGTACACAGCTCTCCCTCGCCCTCCATTTGACCATAATTACATCCTCCTGATTCCTGCTTAACAGCCAAAATTAAAGAAGGAAGCACGAGTGACTCGGTCTATAAAAAGTGGTCAGATGAAGCAGATGCTAAACTACAGGACTGTTTTTATAGCACAGACTGGAATATGTTCAGGGATTCTTCCAATGACATTGAGTAGTACACCACATCAGTCACAGGCTTCATCAATAAGTGCTGTGTGATCACCCTCTCCGCAGCCGATGTGAGTAAGACCTTTTAAACAGGTCAACATTCACAAGGCCACAGGGCCAGACGGGTTACCTGGACGGTACTCTGAGCATGCACTGACCAACTGGCAAGTGTCTTCACTAAAATGTTGAACCTCTCCCTATCTGAATATATAGGACCAACATGTTTCAAGCAGACCACCGTAGTCCCTGTGCCCAGAAGGTAACCTGCCTAAATGACTACCGACCCGTAGCACTCACGTCTGTAGCCATGAAATGCTTTGAAAGGCTGGTCATGGCTCACATCAACATTATTATCCCAGAAACCCTAGAACCACTCCAATTTGCTTACCGCCCCAATAGATCCACAGATGATGCAATCTCTATTGCACTCCACACTGCCCTTTCACACCTGGACAAAAGGAACACCTATGTGAGAACACTAGTAACCGGAAGGTTGCAAGTTCAAACCCCCGAGCTGACAAGGTACAAATCTGTTGTTCTGCCCCTGAACAGGCAGTTAACCCACTGTTCCTAGGCCGTCATTGAAAATAAGAATTTGTTCTTAACTGACTTGCCTAGTTAAATAAAGGTAAAATAAAAAATAAAATAGTGGGCCGGGCGCAATGCATGCTGACACGTTCACCAGGTGTACAATGTTTCCTCCGACACATTGGTGTGTCTGACTTCCGGGTTAAGCGGGCAATGTGTCAAGAAGCAGTGTGGCTTGGCTGGGTTGTGTTTCGGAGGACAAAACAAAAATAATAATAAAAAAAGTTTGCCATTGACACAACAGTTGTCGGCCAGATCAACGTTAACGATGAGACAGCCTATAGGGAGGAGGTAAGAGACCTGCCCATATGGTGCAAGGACTACAACCTCTGCCTCAGCTTGATCTAGACCAAATAGATGATTGTGGACTACAGAAAAAGGAGGACCGAGCATGCCCCCATAATCGACGGGGCTGCAGTGGAGCGGGTTGAGAGCTTCAAGTCCGTTTCACCAACAAACTAACATGGTCCAAGCACACCAAGACAGTCGTGAAGAGGGCACAACAAAACCTATCCACCCTCAGGAGACTGAAAACTTTTGGCATGGGTCCTCAGATCCTCAAAAGGTTTTACAGTTGCACTATCAAGAGCATCCTGACGGGTTGCAATCACTTCCTGGTAGGGCGACTGCTCGGCCTCCATCCGCAAGGCACAACAGAGGGTAGTGCGTACGGCCCAGAACGTCACCGGGGCCAAGCTTCCTGCCATCCAGGAACTCTATGCCAGGTGGTGTCAGAAGAAGGCCCTACAAACTTTCAAAGACTCCAGCCACCCTAGTCATAGACTTTTCTTTCTGCTACTGCACGGCAAGCGGTACCAGAGAACCAAGTCTAGGTCTAAGAGGCTTCAAACAGCATCTACCCCCAAGCCACAAGACTCCTGAACATTTAATCAAATGACTACCCAGACTATTTGCATTCCAACCCCCCCTCTACGATGCTGCTACTCTCTGTTATTATCTATGCGTAGTCACTTTAATAACTCTCCCTACATGTACATATTACCTCAATTACCTCGACACCGGTGCCAGAGCACATTGACTCTGTACCGGTACCCCTTGTATATAGCCACGCTATTGTTATTTACTGCTGCTCTTTAATAATTTGTTATTCTTATCTTTTACTTCTTTTTTGTTTTTTCTTAAAACTGCATTGTTGGTTAAGGGCTTGTACTGTAAGTAAGGCTGTTGTATTCAGCGCATATGACAAATACATTTGTATTTTCTTCTGATCTATTTTTGAACAAATTCCAAACCATGAACATATCAATCAGAGTAAACCTCCCAGTGAGGAGAGAACTGGCTACCACTGATCTCAGACCAGCGTTGTGCCTTCATAATCCATCTTCACTCATATCCTGTCTGCTAGATATAATCTGAGAGAGTAAGAGGTTAAGAGAGAGAGTGAGAAAGAGAAAGAGTTTGAGAGAGTGGGTGAGAGAGAGAAAGATGGAGAGAGAGAGGTGGGAGTGAAAGAGACAGAGAGGGTAAAAGTTTGAGAGATGAGAGGGATGGTGGTGTGCAAGACCTTTGTTAGGGATAACAGTTGTGGTTGGAAGTCAAGCCTGAGGCTCATTGTTTGTGTTGAGGTCTTAGGTTTCAGTGACAAAATTAACTTATTTGTCAGAAGAGGAGTTTGTTGTTTATTCATGCTTGAGTGGGGGAATGTGTGTGTGTGTGTGTGTGTGTGTGTGTGTGTGTGTGTGTGTGTGTGTGTGTGTGTGTGTGTGTGTGTGTGTGTGTGTGTGTGTGTGTGTGTGTGTGTGTGTGTGTGTAATGTCACTACTTCTGTAATTGCAACTTTATTGGATGTTCACTATAACGTTTGCCTTAAACCTTTCCATTCATCCAGATGCAAAGAATTATGAGGACAACCCTACTGTTTCTCTTTGCCAGACTCCCAGGACTTTACTGGAAGTCTAAATCTATCTCTGCCAGATCTACGCCAAACATGTATAAACAACACAATGAGAGACAGGCACACAACCCACACAGACAGAGAAGCATTTAGCCAAAAGACAGAGTAGCTTTAACAACTGACAATGGAAGGGTCCACATTTCAACATTTGCGACATTGTTTAGATATGAACTTTCAAAACAAAAACTGTATATCAGTTTAACTAATATGTCATGACTGACCAGATTAACTGTTGGTCTCTTCTATAGTAACATCAGAGCAACAGGTGATAGACACAGGGTTGTGTTCCCGTGCCACACTAAACACCACAACACCAGGGGCCTGTCATACCACTGCAACCCTTAAATCAAATCCAATCAAATTGTATTGGTCACATACTCATGTTTAGCAGATGTTATTTTGGGTGTAGCAAAATGCTTGTGTTTCTAGCTCCAACAGCGCAGTAATATCTAACAGGTAATATCTAACAGCTTCACAAAAATACACACATTACAAACCAATCTAAACTAAAGGAATGGAATTAAGAATGTATAAATATTTGTACGAGCAATGTCGGAGCGGCATATACTAAAATACAGTGGAATAGATTACAGTATGTGCATATGAGATGAGTAATGCAAAATATGTAAACATTATTAAAGTGACTAGTGTTCCATTATTAATGTGGCCAGTGATTTAAAGTCCATGTATAAGTTGCTAGTGAATGCTATTTAACAGTCTGATGGCCTTGAGATAGAAGCTGTTTTTCAGTCTCTTGGTCGCAGCTTTGATGCACCTGTACTGACCTTGCCTTCTGGGTGATAGCAGGGTGAACAGGCAGTGGCTCGGGTGGTTGTTGTCCTTGATGATATGTTGGCCTTCCTGTGACATCGGGTGCTGTAGGTGTCCTAGAGTGCAGATAGTTTGCCCCCGGTGATGCGTTGGGCAGACTGCACCACTCTCTGGAGAGCCCTGCGGTTGCAGGAGCTGCAGTTGCCGTACCAGGCGGAGATACAGACAGGATAGACTCAATTGTTTATCTGTAAAAGTTTGTCAGGGTTTTAGGTGCCGAGACAAAATTCTTCAGCCTCTTGGGGTTTAAGAGGCACTGTTGAACCTTCTTCACCATTCAGTTTGTCAGTGATGTGTGCGCCGAGGAACTTGAAGTTTTCTAACTTCTCCACTGTGGTTCTGTCAATGTAGATAGGGGGGGTGTTACCTCTGCTGTTTCCCTCATTTGTTTTGTTGATGTTGAGTGAGAGGTTATTTTCATGGCACCACACTACCAGGGCCCTCAACTCCTCCATGTAGGCTTTCTTGTTTGTTAGTTGTTAGTAATGTTAGTAATCAGGCCTACTACTGTTGTGTCATCTGCAAACTTGACCCGCAAAACACCAGTCACAACGTCAACAGTGAAGAGGAAACTCCGGGATGCTGGCCTTCTAGACAGATTTGCAAAGAAAAAGCCATATCTCAGACTGGCCAATAAAAATAAAAGATAAAGATGGGCAAAAGAACACAGACACTGGACAGAGGAACTCTGTGTAACGAACCTCGTCCTTCTCTTCTGAGGAGGAGTAGCGAGAAGGATCGGAGGACCAATTTGCAGCGTGGTAAGTGTCCATAATGTTTATTTTAATACATAAACTGAACACTACGAAATACAAAACAGTAAACGTGAAATAAAGGAAACAGTCCTGTGTGGTACGAACACTAACACGGAAGACAAACACCCACAACCCAAAAGTGAAACCCAGGCTACCTAAGTATGATTCTCAATCAGGGACAACAATTGACAGCTGCCTCTGATCGAGAACCATACTAGGCCGAACTCAAAAACCAACATAGAAAAACAAACATAGGCTGCCCATCCAACTCACGCCCTGACCATACTAAAACAAAGATAAAATAACAGAACTAAGGTCAGAACGTGACACTGCCTAAAAGGCCAGCGTCCCGGAGTCGCCTCTTCATTGACTGTTGACGTTGAGACTGGTGTTTTGAGGGTACTATTTTAAGCCTATGTAAATATTCCATTAAAAAAATCTGCCGTTTCCAGCTACAATAGTCATTTACAACATCAACAATGTCTACACTGTATTCCTGATCAATTTGATGTTATTTTCATGGACAAAAAATATGCTTTTCTTTCAAAAACAAGGACATTTATAAGTGACGCAAACTTTTGAATGGTAGTGCATGTGGCAGGTTCTACAGACAATCAGACTACAAAAGGAAAACCAGCCACGTCGCACACACCGACATCTTGCATCCCGTTCACTTTGAGGATAACACAGTGCCACCTATGCGGCCAGCTTCCAAGGATCTCATTCTCTGTGGCCGACGTGAGTAAGACATTTACGCGTGTTAACCCTCACAGGGCTGCCGGCCCAGATGGCATCCCTAGCCACGTCCTCAGAGCATGTGCAGAGCATGTGTTTACGGAAATATTCAATCTCTCCATATCCCAGTCTACTGTCCCCACATGCTTCAAAATGTCCACTATTGTTCCTGTACCCAAGAAAGCAAAGGTAACTGAACTAAATGACTATTGCCCCATAGCACTCACTTCTGTCATCATGAAGTGCTTTGAGAGACTTGTCAAGAATCAAATCACCTCTACCTTACCTGACACCCTAGACCCACTTAAATGTTGTTAATAGATCCACAGATGATGCAATTGCCATTGCACTGCACACTGCCCTATCCCATCTGGACAAGAGGAATACCGATGTAAGAATGCTGTTCATTGAATATAGCTCAGCATTCAACACCATAGTACCCTCCAAGTTCATCATTAAGCTCGGGTCTGAACTTGGTCTGAACCCCACCCTGTGCAACTGGGTCATGGACTTGTTGTGTACTTGGGTACTGGGGCCTCCCACTCCTCTTTCTATTCTGGTTAGAGACAGTTTGCGCTGTTTTGTAAAGGGTACACAGCGTTGTACGAGATCTTCAGTTTCTTGGCCATTTCTCAAATGGAATAGCCTTCATTTCTCAGAACAAGAAAAGACTGACGAGTTTCAGAAGAAAGTTATTTTTTTCTGGACATTTTGAGCCTGTAATCGAACCCACAAATGCTGGTGCTCCAGATTCTCAATTGGTCTAAAGAAGGCCAGTTTTATTGCTACTTTAATTAACACAACAGTTTTTATCTGTGCTAACATAATTGCAAAGGGATTTTTTTATGATCAATTAGCCTTTTAAAATTATAATATCGGATTAGCTAACACAACGTGCTATTGGAACACAGGCGTGATGGTTGCTGATAATGGGCCTCTGTACGCCTATGTAGATATTCCATTTTAAAATGCAACTGTTTCCAGCTACAACGTTTTGTGTCTGAGTCGCTGAATTGCAACTCCACTTTCCCGGTACTGACGTTTTACCTGTTTGATTTCCTTACGGAGGGAATAACTACACTGTCTGTATTCGGCGATAATCCCAGTCACCTTGCCATGGTTACATGCTGTGGTTCGCGCTTTCAGTTTTGAGCGAATGCTGCAATCATTCCACGGTTTCTGGTTTGGGTACGTTTTAATAGTCACAGTCAACATCTCCTATAGATTTCCTGATAAACTCAGTCACTGTATCCATGTATTCGTCAATATTATTTTCAGAGGCTACCCGGAACATATCCCAGTCCGCGTAATCAAAACAATCTTGAAGCATGAATTCTGATTGGTCAGACCAGCGTTCAATAGTCCTGTTTGAGTTTCTGCCTATAGAAAGGGAGGAGCAAAATAGAGTCGTGATCAGATTTGCCAAAGTGAGTGCGGGGGAGGGCTTTGTAGGCATTTCAAAGTTGAGTAGCAGGGGTCCAATGTTTTCTCAGAGCGAGTGCTACAGTCAATGTGTTGGTAGAACTTCGGTAGCGTTTTCCTCAAATTAGCTTTCTTAAAATCTCCGTCTTCAATAAATGCGGCCACAGGATATGTAGTTTCCAGTTTAAATAGAGTCCACTGTATTTATTTTAGGGCCATCGTGGTATCGGCTTGAGAGGGAATATACACGGCTGTGACTATAACCGAAGATCATTTTCATAGGAAGTAATGCGGTTGGCATTTGATTGTGAGGTATTCTAGGTTGGGTGAACAAAATGACTTATTACAATCACAGCAAGAGTAGTTAATCATGGAACCTTATTGAGACTAAACAATGTCTCTGACCACTTTAGTGGTGGTCTATATGGTGGTGTGTGTGTGTTTGTGTGTGTATTGGTCTGTAAGGTTGTTAAAACCTCTTAGAACCACCCATTCCGGATCCGGTATATTTGTCATCAGCAACGCAGAATAGCATAGCGCAACAGTCAAATAATTTTACTAGAAAATATTCATATTCATGAAATCACAAGTGAAATATATTGAAACACAGCTTAGCTTTTTGTTAATCACCCTGTCATTTCAGATTTTGAAATGATGCTTTACAGCGACAGCAATACAAGCGTTTGTGTAAGTTTATCGATAGCAAAACAAAACAATAAGTACACCTAGCATCAGGTAACTTGATCACGAAAATCAGAAAAGCAATCAAATTAATAGTTTACCTTTGATGATCTTCGGATGTTTTCACTCACAAGACTCCCAGTTAGACAACAAATGTTCATTTTGTTCCATAAAGATATTTTTTATATTCAAATACCTCCGTTAGTTTGGTGCGTTATGCCCAGGAATCCACCGGAAAGAGCGGTCATGACAACGCAGACAAAAATTCCAAATTATATCCGTAATGTACACAGGAACATGTCAAACGTTTTTTTATAATCCAGCCTCAAGGTGTTTTTCAAATATCTATTCGATAATATATCAACCGGGACAGTTGACTTTTCACTAGGACCGGGAGTAACAATGGCCGCCTCTCTCTTTTGCGCACAAATCACTCTGAGAGCCCCCACCTGTCCACTTACGCAATGTGGTCGTTCACGCTCATTCTTCAAAATAAAAGCCTGAAACTATGTTTAAAGGCTGTTGACACCTTAGGGAAGCGATAGAAAAAGTAATCTGGTTGATATCCCCTTCAATGGGCAATAGGGATGCATAGAAACAGAGGGGTTTCAAAATAAGAGTCACTTCCTGATTGGATTTTTCTCAGGCTTTTGCCTACAATATCAGTCCTGTTGTACTCACAGACAATATATTTACAGTTTTAGAAACTTTAGAGTGTTTTCTATCCTAAGCTGTCAATTATATGCATATTCTAGCATCTGGTCCTGAGAAATAGGCTGTTTACTTTGGGAACATTATTTTTCCAAACATAAAAATAGTGCCCCCTAGCTTCAAGAGTTAAAGGAATTAGACTCCTATATCTTTATTTACCAATTCAATTAAACACTATGCCCATTCCTAAGAATTTATAAGATACTTACTTGCATAAAATGGACAGAGGCCAGTCTCAAAATCAATCAATAGCGTTTATTCTCGAGAGTACTGATCATGGTACAGTTTACAACAGGTTATAAACTAAAAATTACGTCATAGGTTTTAAACTGTCCCTCCTCCACTCCGATACACATCGTCCACCACCTGTTAGATCATTTACAACCAGCCCAAGGTCTCTCCTCTCCCTGTGTAGATAAGCATTCTAGCCAGTCTGACGATAACTTCATTCGTTTCTACCAAGGAACAGACAGTCTTTGTTCTAATTCTTGATTATAATTACACACATTATATTCAGTACTAAGATTATAATAAGATTCATACATCAATAGAGTAACATAATAGTATTCTGTTTAGTCATAGTTCTGATTTAAATGTATACATCATTTATTAATTCATGATAAAAATCCCTTAACAAAGGTTTGGGAGCTTGACTCTCCAGAGGAGTTAGAGAAAAAAAAAGACAGACACAACTAGCAGACCCTCAAGACAGCAGGGCTGTAGAGCCCCCATTGGGCCAGTCGCCTGAGTGCTCCCTAACACAGGATTGCTCTATGGAAACTGGCCTCCCTGCTATAATGCATGTAGTCATCCATACCTCAGCCATCTGAATCAAATAAAATAAAATTGTATTTGTTACATGCGCCGAATATGAAATGCTTACTTGCTTACTTACAAGCCCAACAATGCAGTTAAGAAAAAATATGTGTTAAAGTATTTATTAAATAAAGTGAAGTAAACAATAAATAAATAACAATAAATGAAACAAATAAGAAAATAGAAAGATAACAAATAATTCAAGACAACAATATAATAACAGTAACAAGGCTATATATAGGGGGTTCCGGTAAAGAGGTAATTGAGGTAGTATGTACAGTGCCTTGCGAAAGTATTCGGCCCCCTTGAACTTTGCGACCTTTTGCCACATTTCAGGCTTCAAACATAAAGATTTAAAACTGTATTTTTTTTGTGAAGAATCAACAACAAGTGGAATCATGAAGTGGAACGACATTTATTGGATATTTCAAACTTTTTTAACAAATCAAAAACTGAAAAATTGGGCGTGCAAAATTATTCAGCCCCTTTACTTTCAGTGCAGCAAACTCTCTCCAGAAGTTCAGTGAGGATCTCTGAATGATCCAATGTTGACCTAAATGACTAATGATGATAAATACAATCCACCTGTGTGTAATCAAGTCTCCGTATAAATGCACCTGCACTGTGATAGTCTCAGAGGTCCGTTAAAAGCGCAGAGAGCATCATGAAGAACAAGGAACACACCAGGCAGGTCCGAGATACTGTTGTGAAGAAGTTTAAAGCCGGATTTGGATACAAAAAGATTTCCCAAGCTTTGAACATCCCAAGGAGCACTGTGCAAGCGATAATATTGAAATAGAAGGAGTATCAGACCACTGCAAATCTACCAAGACCTGGCCGTCCCTCTAAACTTTCAGCTCATACAAGGAGAAGACTGATCAGAGATGCAGCCAAGAGGCCCATGATCACTCTGGATGAACTGCAGAGATCTACAGCTGAGGTGGGAGACTCTGTCCATAGGACAACAATCAGTCGTATATTGCACAAATCTGGCCTTTATGGAAGAGTGGCAAGAAGAAAGCCATTTCTTAAAGATGTCCATAAAAAGTGTCGTTTAAAGTTTGCCACAAGCCACCTGGGAGACACACCAAACATGTGGAAGAAGGTGCTCTGGTCAGATGAAACCAAAATTGAACTTTTTGGCAACAATGCAAAACGTTATGTTTGGCGTAAAAGCAACACAGCTCATCACCCTGAACACACCATCCCCACTGTCAAACATGGTGGTGGCAGCATCATGGTTTGGGCCTGCTTTTCTTCAGCAGGGACAGGGAAGATGGTTAAAATTGATGGGAAGATGGATGGAGCCAAATACAGGACCATTCTGGAAGAAAACCTGATGGAGTCTGCAAAAGACCTGAGACAGGGACGGAGATTTGTCTTCCAACAAGACAATGATCCAAAACCTAAAGCAAAATCTACAATGGAATGGTTCAAAAATAAACATATCCAGGTGTTAGAATGGCCAAGTCAAAGTCCAGACCTGAATCTAATCGAGAATCTGTGGAAAGAACTGAAAACTGCTGTTCACAAATGCTTTCCATCCAACCTCACTGAGCTCAAGCTGTTTTGCAAGGAGGAATGGGAAAAAATTTCAGTCTCTCGATGTGCAAAACTGATAGAGACATACCCCAAGCGACTTACAGCTGTAATCGCAACAAAAGGTGGCGCTACAAAGTATTACCTTAAGGGGGCTGAATAATTTTGCACGCCCAATTTTTCAGTTTTTGATTTCTTAAAAAAGTTTGAAATATCCAATAAATGTCGTTCCACTTCATGATTGTGTCCCACTTGTTGTTGATTCTTCACAAAAAAATACAGTTTTATATCTTTATGTTTGAAGCCTGAAATGTGGCAAAAGGTCGCAAAGTTCAAGGGGGCCGAATACTTTCGCAAGGCACTGTACATGTAGGTAGAGTTTAAAATGACTATGCATACATAAAAAGAGTGGTAGCAGCATAAAAATGGGGGGGGGGGGGGCAATGTAAATAGTCCGTGTAGCAATTTGGATAGCTGTTCAGGAGTCTTATGGCTTGGGGGTTGAAGCTGTTAAGAAGCCTTTTTGACCTAGATTTTGTACTCCGATACCGCTTGCCATGCGTTAGCAGAGAGAACAGTCCATGACTAGGGTGGCTGGAGTCTTTGGCCATTTTTAGGGCCTTCCTCGGACACCGCCTGGTGTGGAGGTCCTGGGTGGCAGGAAGCTTGTCCCTAGTGATGTAATGGGCCGTATGTACCCTCTGTAGTGCCTTGTGATAGGAGGCTGCCATACAAGGCGGAGATGCAAACAGTCAGGATGCTCTCGATGGTGCAGCTGTAGAACTTTTTAAAGACCTGAGGACCCATGACAAATCTTTTCAGTCTCACGAAGGGGAATAGGTGTTGTCGTGCCCTCTTTACAACTGTCTTGATGTTTTTGGACCATAACAGGTCATTGGTGATGTGGACACCAAGGAACTTGAAGCTCTGAACCTGCTCCACTACAGCCCCATCAATGAAAATGGGGGAGTGCTTGCCCCTCCCTTTTTCTGTAGTCCACAATCATCTCCTTTAGGGAGGAGTTCAGAGACCACACTGCCAGGTCTCTGACCTCCTCCCTATAGGCTGTCTCATTGTTGTCGGTAATCAGGCCTACCACTGTTGTGTTAACGGCAAACTTAAAGATGGTGTTGGAGTCGTGCTTGACCATGCAGTCATGGGTGAACAGGGAGTACAGGAGGGGACTGAGCACTCACCCCTGAGGGGCCCTAGTGTTGAGGATCAGCGTGGAAGATCTGTTGTTACCTTAGGGTTTCTGGGATAATGGTGTTGATGTGAGCCATAAACAGCCTTTCAAAGCACTTCATGGCTACAGACGTGAGTGCTATAGGTCAGTAGTCATTTAGGAAGATTACCTTGGTGTTCTGGGCACAGGGACTATGGTGGTCTGCTTTAAACATGTTGCTATAACAGATTTGTTGAACATGTCAGTGAAGGCACTTGCCAGTTGGTCAGTGCATGCTCGGAGTACCTGTCCTGGTAATCTATCTGGCCCTGCGGCCTTGTGATTGTTGACCTGTTTAAAGGGCACGGCGCGGTGGCGCCGTGGCGCGGCGATCTAAGGCACTGCATCTCAGTGCAAGAGGCTCCTGGTTCAAATCCAGACTGCATCACATCCGGTTGTGATTGGGAGTCCCATAGGGTTGCGCACAATTGGCCCACCGTCAACTGGGTTTGGCTGGGGTTGGCAGTCATTGTAACCGACTTGCCTAGTTAAATAAAGATTAAATAAAAAAATTATAAAAAGTTCTTACTCACATTGGCTATGGAGAGTGTGATCACACAGTTATCTGAAACAGCTGGTGCTCTCATGCATGCAGTTGCTTGCCTCGAAGTGCGAATAGAAGTAATTTAGCTCGTCTGGTAGGCTCGTGTCACTGCGTAGCTCGCGGCTGTGCTTCCCTTTGTAGTCCGTAATAGTTTGCAAGCCCTGCCAACTTCCGTTGAGCGTCAGAGCCAGTGTAGTAGGATTAAATCTTCCTCCTGTATTGACGCTTGCCTGTTGATGGTTCGTTGGCAGCTTTACCCATTAGCTCAGTGCGGATGTTGCCTGTAATCCATGGCTTCTGGTTGGGTATGTACGTACGGTCACTGTGGGGATTGATGCACTTATTGATGAAGCCAGTGACTGATGTGGTACACAGCTCAATGCCATCAAACGAATCACGGATTATATTCCAGTCTGTGCTAGCAAAACAGGCCTGTAGCTTAGCATCTTCGTTATCTGACCACTTCTGTATTGAGCGAGTCACTGGTACTTCCTGCTTTAGTTTTTGCTTGTAATCGGGAATCAGGAGGATATAATTATGGTCAGATTTGTCAAATGGAGGGTCAGGGAGAGCTTTGTACACATCTCTGTGTGTGGAGTAAAGGTGTTCTAGAGGTTTTTTTTCTCTGGTTGCACATTTAACATGCTGGTAGAAATGATGTAAGTTTCCCTGCATTAAAGTCCCCGGCCACTAGGAGCGCAACCTCTGGATTAACATTGTCTTGTTTGCTTATGGCCTTATACAGCTCATTGAGTGTGTTCTTAGTGCCAGTATCGGTTTGTGGTGGTAAATAGACAGCTACCAAAAATATTGATGAAAACTCTCTTGGTAAATAGTTTGGTCTACAGCTTATCATGACATACTCCATCTCAGTTGAGAAATACCTCAAGACTTCATTTACATAGCTGTACACCAGCTGTTTTTGACAAATAGATACAGACCGCCACCCCTTGTCTTACCGGAGGCAGCTGTTCTATCTTGTCAATGCACAGAAAACCCAGCCAGCTGTATGTTATCCAGGTCATTGTTCAGCCACGACTCGGTGAAACATAAGGTGAAACATAAGATATTACAGTTTTTAATGTCCCGTTGGTAGGATAGACTTGATCGGAGCTCATTCAGTTTATTATCCAATGACTGCACATTGACTAATAGGACTGATGGTAGAGGCGGTCCACAATAGGAGCCCGTAAAACGGCAGTGACATTATAATACCCTTTGATGAAGAAAATACCAAAAGGAATGATAAGTTAAGGAATGGTTTGCAATGGTTAGGAATGAGACATTCTCTCTTTATTTGTCAGGAAATTCTTCATGTTTGATGTTATATGGAGTGTGGTAAGATTCACCTCGGTGGATGTTTAAAATATTTAGGGAAGCGGTCATTTCTGAGATTAAATAAGAGTAATCCAAATGTTTGTTTGGGTCTTTGATTTTTCCAATGTGATGTGGTTTGTGTCACTTGCCTGTAGATTTACAGATTGGTCGGCAGTCGTAAACGCTAACAGAGGGCAGTATATCCGTGTGTCCTCTAAGTCGTTTGTTACACTTTTCTCCAAAGACAAGACATACGCTGTGCCTCTGCCCCACTGTCAAACATACAGACATTTACTTCCCTCTTATTTACATACACACACACCCACAAACCCACTCCAAAGAGATTCGGCTGTCTTGTCATTTGAAAGCACTTTAACTAATGACTCACACTAAGAGGAAGAGTTGGACACCTGGAATGAGAAATACCACAGAACACACATACCGACCGAGAGACACACAGACACACTGTCAGACACACCCAATCTCTGGATAGTAAGACAGGGTGAAGATAAACACCAACCAGTAACATTAATCATCTGCTCAGAGTTAAGTACAAAGTGTGGTACACCCGTGCAAGCACGCACACGCTCGCACACACACACACACACGCCTCATGTAAACAGAAAAAAAACACGTGAAACGTATATATATCTCAAACAGACTGTTTAAAAAAATGCTTGCTATTTTGTCATATAACTGGATGTCACGTTGGCTCATTGGCTCACCAAGCCAGTCAGCTGTTTCACTTGTCATGAATATTTTTAATGACTGGCATTTGCCCACACTACCGGTTGAACCAAACCCTCTGTGTGTTTCATCAAGTTTTATGACGACTTTCACAACTACGTCTACGAATTAGTAAAAACGTTATTGGGTATAGGCATTCAGAAAATCATTGATTACACTATTCAAACATAGAAAAGCTGCTTTTAAACAATATGGAAAACCTGGAACGTTACTTTAAAGGTCCAGCGCAGTCAAACCCTAGATTATCCTGTGTTTTATATGTATTTCCACACTATGAGGTTGGAATAATACTGCGAAATTGTGAAAATTATGATAATGTTCTTCTAGTGTAAGACCTGTTTGAAAAGACTACCTGAAATATCAGCAAGTCATGGTGGGGTGGAGTTTTGGCCTGCCTGGTGACATCACCAGGTGCTAAATTAGTTTACAGACCAAAAAGATAGACCGCTGCGCCACTCTGGAGCCTAAGGCACTGCATCTCAGTGCTAAAGGCATCACTACAGACCCTGGTTCGATTCCAGGCTGTATCACAACTGGCCGTGATTGGGAGTCCCATAGGGTGGCGCACAATTGGCCCAGCATCGCCCGGGTTGGGTTTTGCCGGGGTAGGCCTTCATTGTAAATATGAATTTGCTTAGTTAAATTTTTTTAAACTCTTCCAATAACAGCTGGTTTTCCCCTGCCCAATCAAACCACTCCTAGCAAAATTATTGCTTGTGAAATTGCTCTTTGTGAAGAAGCTATTTTTGTTTCTTTTTGACCATTTTAA
This sequence comes from Oncorhynchus clarkii lewisi, assembly GCF_045791955.1. NCBI lineage: Eukaryota > Metazoa > Chordata > Actinopteri > Salmoniformes > Salmonidae > Oncorhynchus > Oncorhynchus clarkii. The sequence goes on from NC_092169.1 coordinate 399,179, forward strand.
TTGAAAACAATCACAGTAGTACTTTATTACCCATCAATTATTTAATATTGAGATAAAAACGGCTTCATTGTACCTTTAGACTGTTCAAGCTTTCAGCACTCACTTTGAGAGAGAGAGAGAGAGAGAGAAAGATGTTGAAATGCATTCTCTTCATAATTTAATTAATGTGTCTATGTTTTAGAGTTTAGCTGCATTGAACCAGCTGCATTGGTTTGAGTGGCAAGTGTTAGCTTAGATTGTGTGTGTTTGCTTAGACAAGACATGTTCATATATTCAGAGCAGCCAGATGTCCATGTCATGAGGACTTCCATGAAATGCCTTGAAACCGGCCACAAGGGGCAACAGTGAGCGCTATTAGCATCAAGTAGGCTTGGGTTTTCGCTAGGGCACTGTGAACAGGGGTGGTGGATTGGCATAACATAATCCCATGACTCCAGCTCCGAAGGTCATGTGTTCAATTCCAGTGGTAGAAGGAGCAACCCAGGGTGTCAAAAACACTTTGAAATGTGATGTTTGGAGAAAAGTGCAAAAACGTCTAACTCTGCAGTGAGACTATAAGAGCTTGTTGATTCAGGGCTGTTAGGTCACTTACAGACACTAGTCGTTATATGTTAAAACACCACCATCACCCCAAAGAGACACAACAACAGCCCATGGACTCAATACAGATAATGGCTGGCCCCTATCTGACACATCACAGAAGTGTTCAGGTGTAGTTAGAAGCTCTCTATTGCTCCTTCAACGACTGTTTCATCATTAGTCAAACATGAAAAGCAAAAAGCGGTCAAGGCACAAAGACCTCACAGACATCACAATGACTGCACACACAGCATTTTGAATGTGTCATTGCACACTATACACCTCACTCACACACTGCACCCACTCGGCTTTCACACGCATATCACAGTCCCTCTTGCTCAGCTCTTTACTTTTCTTCTCCACCAAAAACTCACAGACAGCCCACATTAAACACACTATCTCTCCCTCTCTCGCCCAGTATCCATCTGTGTGAGATATGTCAACATGTGTCTGTGTGATATTCCTCTTTCTGTATTCAGATCTCAGTGTAAACAGTGCTCATCGGCCTCCCTGGTTCAATTAATTTCACTGCCCACAAACCTCTACAATCATACACACTCTCTCACACACATCATACACACACATACTGTTGTCTCTACGGTACCACTGACAGTGCTGGCATTCAAGGAACTCAAACACACAACATGTGCACTCACACACATGCACACACACATGCGCACACGCACGCACGCACACACACACACACACACACACACACACACACACATTTGCGCTGGTGGGCTAAAGCCAAATGTCTGGAAGTGGACTTCACATCTGCATCCTGTTAAACTCACTATTAACCCCCTCCAAACACAACACTGGACACACATTCTCCCCCCAACCCAAACTGGAAAGTTCCAGCCTGAGCTAAAGACAATTGTTTAGAGATTCACTTAAATTGAGAATAGCACAGATCATTCCTTTCTAACAGGACCATATGTTCTTCCTGTGGTTACTGTTTCTCCTATATTCATTAGCACACGTGTTGTAATATAAAGTAAGTCTGTAGCTTGGTGTGTTTTTACTCAAATGTAAATTCGATGTTTTGGCTGTTAGATAGTTGGGGTGTTGCAGGCTTATGGCAAAAATGATCACACCAGAACTTAATATAAACATGTGTTAAATGTATCCTGCCATTTCTCTGAATGCAGCATGAAGACCATATACTGTAAAAGACAGAGCAGAATGCATAGCTAATTTATGAGTAATGTGCTTTCTTCTCTGTATCATACTGTATCAAATGCACAGCCCCACTAAACACTGGCAATTTCATTCCCCAAAGCCAAATATACAAAATGTGCCATTATGCCACCATAATGGCACCAACTCTGGGAGTGTGGTGCCTGGAAAACAATCTCACACTCAAGGTCAACAAAACAAATGAGATGATCGTGGACTTCAGGAAACAGCAGAGGGTGCACACCACTATCTACATCGACAGGACCGCAGTGGAGAATGTGGAAAGCTTCAAGTCCCTTGGCGTACACTTCACTGACAAACTGAAATGGACCACCCACAAAGACAGTGTGGTGAAGAAGGCGCAAACAGAGCCTCTTCAACCTCAGGAGGCTGAAGAAATTTGGCTTGTCACCTAAAACCCTCACACATTTTACAGATGCACAATTGAAAGCATCCTGTCGGGCTGTATCACCGACTGGTACGACAACTGCACTGCCCTCAACTGCAAAGCTCTCCGGGGGAAAACTACCTTCCCTCTAGGACACCTACAGGACCCGATGTCACAGGAAGGCCAAATAGATCAAGGAAGTCAACCACCAGAGCCACTGCTTGTTCACCCCACTATCATCCAGAAGGAGAGGTCAGTACAGGTGCATCAAAGCTGGGACAGAGAGACTGAAAAACAGCTTCTATATCAAGGCCAATAGACTGTTAAACAGCCATCACTAGCACATTAGAGGCTGCTGCCTATAGGCATAGACTAGGAATCACTGAATGGAACACTAGTCACTTTAATAATGTTTACATATCTGCCATTACTCATATCATATGTATACATAGTTTTTCTATACTATTCTACTGTATCTTAGTCCATTCCGTTCTGACATCGCTTGTAAATATGTATATAGTCTTAATTCATTCCTACTTAGGTTTGTGTGTATTGGGTATAGTGGCAGATTTAGGCATAGGCGGCATGGGCAACCGCCCTGGGTGGCATCTTGCCGGGGGTGCCACACACAAAACATTTTAAAAATAAAAATAATAATATTCCGAATGGTGACATATGTGCAATCTATTTTCTATCGCTCATTTGCACGTCACGTCAATGATATCATGTCATGGGACGGAGTGGAGTGGGCGCCCTGATTCTAGTTTGTGAGCTAAGCAGGCTACTGCCTGGGAAGGTCTCCCACAAGTACGAGATGGGGAGGGGGCGGGGGTAGGTTTACCTCAGGTCTACCCACTGGAAGCCTGAGGTGGGGGAGCAGGGGAATCTATCAGATAGCGCACCTTTAACTTTGTACAGTACTAATGCAATTAGTAATGAAAAAAGTTGTGCAATTTAGTGTGTGTGTTTCTTGTTTGAAGTGCAATAGTGTAATAAATCAGGTTCTCTTCTTTATAAGTGTGTTATTCTTATTTGTGTGATATAGGATTTGTGCAAATTAGTTTTATTTGTGTGTTTTTGTTAGCAATAGGGTAATAATTTGATGATCTTTTTTTATTTGTATTTATATACTACAATTTGTTTCTATTTATCTTTGTTACTTCTTTTTAATATTTACAGTTGAATTCGGAAGTTTACATACACCTTAGCCAAATACATTTAAACTCAGTTTTTCACAATTCCTGACATTTAATCCTGGTAAACATTCCCTGTTTTAGGTCAGTTAGGATCACCACTTTATTTTAAGAATGTAACATGTCAGAATAATAGTAGAGGGAATTATTTATTTCATATTTTTGGAGCAGTGGCTTCTTCCTTGCTGAGCGACCTTTCAGTTTATGTCGATATAGGACTCGTTTTACTGTGGATATAGATACTTTGTTCCGGTTTCCTCCAGCATCTTCACAAGGTCATTTTCTGTTGTTCTGGGATTGAGTTGCACTTTTTGCACTAAAGTACTTTCATCTCTAGGAGACAGAACGCGTCTCCTTCCTGAGTGGTATGACGGCTGCGTGGTCCCATGGTGTTTATATTTGTGTACTATTGTTTGTATAGATGAACGTGGTACCTTCAGGCGTTTGGAAATTGCTCCCAAGGATGATGCAGACTTGTGGAGGTCTACAATTTTGGCTTATTTCTTTTGATTTTCCCATGATGTCAAGCAAATAGGCACTCAGTTTGAAGGTAGGCCTTGAAATACATCCACAGGTACACCTCCAATTGACTCAAATTATGTCAATTAGCCTATCAGAAGCTTCTAAAGCCATGACATCATTTTCTGGAATTTACCAAGCTGTTTAAAGGCACAGTCAACTTAGTGTATGTAAACTTCTGACCCACTGGAATTGTGATACAGTGAATTATAAGTGAAATAATCTGTCTGTAAACAATTGTTGGAAAGATTACTTGTGTCATACACATAGTAGATGTCCTAACTGACTTGCCAAAACTATAGATTGTTAACAAGACATTTGTGGAGCGTTTTAAATGACTCCAACCTAAGTGTATGTAAACTTCCGAATTCAACTGTGAGTCTTATTATTGTTTATATTTTTATATACTTCCAGTTATATTCCCCATGCAAGGTCAGAGCTAGAAGCACAAGCTTTTCGCTACATCCACAATAACATCTGCTAATCACGTGTATGTGACCAATAACATTTTATTTGAGGTAAAGCATGGGAAGTTTGCAAAGATTTTCGTAACACTTTGATTCAGGTCCAGAGATTTCTGATAGAGGAAACTCGCCTTGCCCGGGAGTCATAAATGAAATCCACACACACACACTTCCATCTTTTGAGAACGTGTGTGTATGAGTCCGCGTGCGTGTGTGCGTTCGCGCGTGTGTGGGGGAGGGGTAATTTGTTCACCCTCAGACACTCCCACTTTCCCTTTCCTCCTCTGCAGCGTGCATAACTTCAACACTCCGACCCACACTTTCACAGTGCGATCTGGACTCTACATTGAACAGATTATCGGACCGGTATCGTTAATCATGGATTTGAAATACTTGGCGGTTATGGCTGTGCTCGCTGTGGCGACATACGCTCCTTTCTCACAAGGTAGGTTACGGTGGATGAGTTTAGCTATTATTTGTTATTCGTTATTAACATAAAGCATTCATGTAATTGTCTGGATATGTTTTATGCCCCCGTGGGGTGGTTCGGTGTGTGCCCGAGGCGCTGCATGTTAAAAGGTTGTTCTAGTGCGATGCACCTGATCATTTTTGTCATTCTACTGTTTATGCCACTATCAGATATACATTAGTCACTCGTAATTAAAATAATCTAGGCTGTTTTATTTGTATTGGCCCTAGCCTAAACAATTGTCTGATCGTGGTGCAATTAAATATAGTGTAAACTATTTTATAGAATTTATTACTTCTGTTTTGAATAATTGAAAGAGTGGGATCACCAACAACCAACCTGCTTTATTTGATTATTGAAAGTCTAGTTCCTATGTTCACTTTGCTATAGCCTATGCACATAATTGTATTTTCAACTAAACCCTTCGATGAATGGCACTTTGAATTTCCCCTCGGAATATCATATATTTCCAGCTATATTCCCCATGAGCAGCAATAACAAGTGGCATAGCGCATGTATAGCCTACCCGCCGTGCGTAAAGCAACCCCACCCGGGCACTAGAACTCTAGCAGTGTGTGCATATAGGCTGTCTGTAGCGCAGCAGACCTCAGTCGGATTGCTGATTAATATGTGTATTTGTCCTCCCTTTTGTTACCATTTAATTACCCTCAAATTAGCCTCCAACACAAAGCCAGTGCGATAGCGGTGCTGGCGACATCACTCAGCCAGGTAGATGGCTCTCTACTGCGGCCTCTTTCTCTTGGTAATGCGGCTGGTTCAGGTGTCGCGTCATTACAATGACCTCAGGGTACTTCTTTTGTGGAAGGAGAGGGTTAATCCAGGTTGTTATCACCTCACTTGATGACCGTTAAGCACCGGGGCTATAGTGAGAATTTGTCGATGAAGAGGGTTGAAACTGAAACTTGAAACGTTTTTAAATTGTGCAATAGCAGAACTACATAAAACATTATTTAATTGCATTTGGCTATCTTTCCCTGGAGCTGCTCTATAAAATTCGTTGCGTCTCTTTTAATAAAGATAATCTATTAAACAGGCTGCAAATATGCAAATAACCCGAGATTGTATCTGGACAGGCTACGTGATCTCACCGATTTTGAGTAAAATCATGCAAGAACTATTGCAAAATATTGTGCATTTTTGTGAGATCTCATTCATGGCAAAGATACAAATGAAACGAGAAGACACATGCGCCTCGAACAACCAACATGCACGAAATGCTGCAATAGGCCTACGTTTTGCACAATTTCACGGAAAATATGTGTGAGATTTAGGGACAGGATATAGACTACTAACCCCTTTTCAAAAAATGTCTGATGGCTGTTATTTGCCAGGGTTGCGAAAGGTGATCACCCATAAAATAATTTTTTAATTAATGGTTTATACAAATGTCAATTCAATAGAGAATTGCGTCAGAAAAACAATGGTCCAAACCCCATGTCTCTACCATATACACTGAGAATACAACACATTAACAACACCTGCTCTTTCCATGATACAGACTGACCAGGTGAATCCAGATGTCACCTCTTAAAATCCACTTCAATCAGTGTAGATGCATTTTTTAAGCCTTGAGACAATTGAGATATGGATTGAGTTTATGTACCATTCAGAGGGTAAATGGGGAAGACAAAATATTTAAGTGCCTTTGAAAGGGGTAATTATTTCTGTATTTCTTCCTCCAATATGATAACGAGGGGGTGTCAAGCAAATGTATGTGGATGGAATCTTGCCACTGCCACGGCACGTTACTGGATTGCCTTTGCCTGGGCTGCGTTCAGTATTACAGAATGGTGTTCAAAGTTTAAAGGCCATGTTTCACATTAGCACCCCCTCTCCATCCCCCCAAACAATAATGTGTAGCGTATAGCTATGTCTTAATATGATATATTTTGGGGGGGATAGCAGATAAAATCTATATGTTGCCGTGCTGCACGTGCACAATAAAAACACACAAAAACAACAAATGGAACATTGTCCTTGCATGATGTAGAAACAGATCAACAGTTTTGGAACACTGAGCCATTGACTGCCTGCCTGCACTAGGTGGCTGTGTTACGAGTGGGCTACTCGTGTGGAGGCAAAAATAGATGGCGGAAGCGGACAATGAAGTGGATTCTGAATCCAATGGCGGTAGAATCAAGGAGAATTGGAATATTGTCCAAAAGAATGGATGACGGAGCAAATTAGTGTACAGTGATGAGAATGTCCCTTTGTATCTAGAGGGAGTTAGGGTTTGTTAATGAGGAGCAGCTGAGCAGATTACCAATCTTGAAGAAACCGTTTGAGATATCCAAACTGGTGGAGAGAGTGCTGGGTGAGAGTCAAGGGTTTCAGGATCAGGCTTGTTTAGATTTTTGGTGCTTCTGCTGATCAGAAGGAACGTACGTTGCGTCTCGCCCAATTTGATAAGTGTCATGTGTCTCTTCGGAACAAAGCACCCCTTATATCTGGCGTTTCGAGGGAAGTTGATTTTGAAGAGATGAAAAATATTCCTGGAGTGATTGATGCACGCTGGATGAATTGTGTGGTGAATGGTGAAAAAGTGAAGAGTAGTAGTCTTATCTGTTCTTTAGTTTTTTGATATGGAGTCTCTCCCTACTCAAGTGCAATTGGATTATATAAAATACAGAGTCAGAACATTTATACCAAGACCAATGCAGTGTGATCATTGTAAAGTGTTTGCAGAAGCGAGAAGCCGATATGTCCTACTTGTGGAAAAGATAATATCATGTGTTTTAAAAGTGAGGAAAATGTTGCAATTGTGGTGGGAACCATGAAGCTACATCTTTCAATTGCCCGACAAGGGTAAAAGAGAATTAGGTGGCCAAAGTCAGGGCTGTCCAGAGCATTTCACATGCAGCAGCTTTTGAAAGGGTTGAGGATTTGAATGGCTCCTGAAGAGTCCATGGTGGTGGATAGGCCTTCACTGCAGGCTGCAGGGGCTGCCTTTCACCCGCAGTACCCTGACATTTTAAAGGTTAAGACGGTGGGCTTTGTGTCCTTTATAGCTATGGTGATTAATGGCACTATCAAGCTAGAGAAGGTCCAGGAAGATAGACATCATTGTGGATGCGGCAGAGCGGTTCCTGGGACTGAAAGATTTATCGGCGGAGGAGTTACATGGAATATTGTCAGTAAAGCCTGAGAAGGGAGATATGGAGATTTGAAAGAAGGAAGAAGTGAGAGTTTTGTTTTGGTTTTGCCAATGTACTCTTTTTATTTAGTTGGATTAAATTAGTTTCCCTATCACATATGGATTTTCTTTTACCTTGTTTTGGTTTTTCAACCTCTCCCGTTGGTGTCAGCAATACACCTTTTTGGGTTGTAGTCCGCCATAAAACCCACAGAAGAAGAGGAAGAAATGGGAGTATGCAAGAAGTAGTCGACCGGGATGTGCTAAAGGAATGTCCAGCTGGCCAGAAAAGCATGGTAAGCTAACGTTACTGAGTGATTATCAAGCTACCTTGGTTACAACTGATAAAGTCGAGGTGGCTAGCTAGCTTAGTTTTACAGCCAGACTCTCAGTTTTACAGTTAGCTAGATAAGGAACTAAACTGCAAGAGTCATAAATCATTATTATCTAGCTAGCTACGGTAGATAAATATGTCAAATGTAAAGCAAGCAGAATTGTGGCATGTGTAAGAGGCAATGCATGTTGGCTAGCTCACATTAGCTAGATAACCATGTTAAGTATCCACTCTATTACTAAATAAGTTATAATTTAGTTAGCTAGCTACATTTGATCATTCTTGACATCATCCATCTTTGAAGCAGTTTTGCTGCAAAATTCAGTGCCAACAATGACCAACATCTAAGCTAGCAGCTAGCTAACTACAGTCAAATAAGGAGGAGCATGTTGTCATGATGGAATAAGTCACCTATGTGAAGCTAGCCACAATAAGGATTAGCCACAATAGTGACATTTGCTGTTCGCCTTAGCAATTGTTAGTGAGAATAGGCGCGGTGCCATAATATAAATAATATCTTAGCTAACGTAAACTCACCCCATTCCATACAAATGTGCGCAACCGCAACATTCAAACGAGGCTACAAAGAAAACTAATGGGACTGTAGCGACTGTGTTGACTTCAAAATCGGGGGTGTGAACTAGGTTTCTATTCAAGCTTTGATCGACATGGTAATGGCTCTATAGTATTGGAGAAAAGTTAAAAAAAACTGACCCTCCGTTACATCGTGACGTGTGATGTCGTAACGTACAGCACGCAAAAGCAACTATTTCTGTCTTACAATCTCTCTCCACCAGGTATAGCACTTCTCTCATCGTTTAAAAACAAGAAATGGACATTGACAGGGGGTAAGGGGGGATACCTAGTAATTATTTTGCGTCATCATTGCATGCGATCATCATTCTCAAAGCCACCGTTTACTTCTACTTTAGCACCGCCCTAAAAACCCGATTCATATTCAACACAAACCTTCAAATAGGTATGTAATGACACATTATATAAACTCTTTATAGTGTTTTATTTACATTTTAGAGGCAATAAGGTGATAAGTTGGACAGATCGAGTGAAATTTTTTTTTTTTCGCTTCCCCACCCGCCATTTTTAAAAAGACCCGACTTCTTGAATTATGCAGAAACGGGCAGCATGGGGGTCATGTAATTGATTCTGTTGGAAAGGGAAGAAATTGTGCTTTACAATGGTATTTGACATTACAGTTGATCTGGAAGTATTACGTTTTTGGGGCGCTAAAATAAGGTCAATTGTACAGACCAAGGCGATGTACAAAAGTGAGTGAGTTTGCGTTAGCTATAAATTCACATGTACGCCATGTAATTTGTCATAGCTGTTATCACAAATGGCATGTATACTTTTAATCAGATCTAATGTTGTCATTTAGAGACATGAATGTCAAGTAGGCAAACTGATGAATGAATCCTAAATACAGATACAATTGTATTTTGTTAATCATGGCAGGGTTGTCAACTGATTTATTGGAGCCTGGTGGAGATAGATGCAAACCTACCAGCAGGACATTCCTCTGCATCCAGGTTTAGGCTTGCTACCAGCAGGAACATGGAGCACTCTGTGTCAGTGAGTCATGATATTGTTTTCCTTTACATTGCATTAAACTAGGGAGGAGGCCCTGGGCCAGTGGGAGGTCAGGGTTGAGGGCTGTCTCTCTTTCTAGCACTCACCTTTCTAGCACTCACCCTTATCCATCTCTCTCCAGGTGCTACAGAGACAGAATGGTCCAAGGACCTTCAAAGTCTTCTGACCAACTAACTGCGATCTCTCCAGAGTACAGAGAAGTAGTCTACATTCATATTAGTATACTCGATGCACTATGTAAACCTACTTCACTATGGTAGTTCTGCCTGTGTGATAACATAGCATATTATCAAGGGATTGGATTGACTGTACTCACGCCCAAACTCTTGCTCTCCCCTCTCTGTAAAAAGCTCCCAAACATTTGTCAAAACTAACATGTGTCCATCCCCCTATCCCCAGATGAGTCTGCTAGGCTATGGAACTTTAGAGCAGCACATCAAAAGACCTGTCACCCTGTTGTCAGCTATCTACAATATCAAGGCTTTCAAAGGATACATTTTGGGGATGAGTTTTGTATAAACTCATTTTATTGTTGTTAGATTACAATACTACTTTTGTTGTTTGTAATGTTGGGTCTTCACACTACCTTTGACTAACTTCTGTTGTAACTTAAACACAAAGACACTTGGAGCTTGTGATTCAAAAAGATTTTTCCACATTTTGTTACGTTACAGCCTTATTCTAAAATTGATTACATTTTTTTTAATCATCAAAACAACACCCCATAATGACAAAGCAAATTTCTAACAAACTTAAATATCACGTTTACATAAGCATTCAGACCCTTTACTCAGTACTGTGTTTTTGGCAGAGATTACCGTCTTGTCTTCTTGGGTATGACACAACGACCTTGGTAAACCTGTATTTGGGGACTTTCTCCCATTCTTCTCTGCAGATTCTTTCAAGCTCTGTCAGGTTGGATGGTGACTGTCGCTGCACAGCTATTTTCAGGAATCTCCAGATATGTTCAATCAGGTTCAAGTCTGGGCCTCTCAAGGGCATACAGAAACTCCCGAAGCCACTTCTGTGTTGTCTTGGCTGTGTGTTTAGGGTCCTTGTCCTGTTGGAAGGTAAAACCTTCACCCCAGTCTGAGGTCCTGAACGCTCTGGGGCAGGTTTTCATCAAGGATCTCTCTGTACTTTGCGCCGTTCATCTTTCCCTCGATCCTGACTAGTCTCCCAGTCCCTGCTGCTGAAAAACATACCCACAGCATGATGCTGCCACCACCATGCTTCACTGTAAGGATGGTGCAAGGTTTCATCCAGACATGACGCTTGGCATTCAGGCCAAAGCATTCAATATTGGTTTCATCAGACCAGAGAATCTTGTTTCTCAGTCCTTTAGGTGCCTTTTGGCAAACTCCAAGTGGACAGTCGTGCCTTTTACTGAGGAGTGGCTTACGTCTGGCCGCTCTACCATAAACGTCTGATTGGTGGAGTGCTGCAGGTGGAGTGCTGGTTGTCCTTCTGGAAGGTTCTTCCATCTCCACAGAGGAATTTCCCTGACCAAGACCCTTTCCCTCGGTTGCACAGTTTGGCCAGCTTTAGGAAGAGTATTGGTGGTTCCAAACTTCTTCCATTTAAATATGATGGACTGTGTTCTGGGGGACCTTCAATTCTACAGACATTTTTTGGTACCCTTCCCCAGATCTATACTTCAATACAATCCTGTCTTCGAGCTCTGACAATTCCTTTGACCACATGGCTTTGTTTTTGCTATGACATGCACTGTCAACTGTTGGACATGTGTGTGCCTTTCCAAATCATGTCCAATCAATTGAATTTACCACAGGTGGACTCCAATCAAGATGTAGAAACATCTCAAGGTTGATCAATGGAAACAGGATGCACCCGAGCTCAATTTCGAGTCTCATAGCAAAGGGTTCGAATATCTATGTATATAAGGTATTTTATTTTTTATTTTTTAATACATTTGCAAAAATTTCTAAAAACCTGTTTTCATTTTGCCATTATTTGGTACTGTGTTGATTGATAAGGGACAAAAATATCTAATCAATTTTAGAATAAGACTATCGTAACAAAAGGTGAATAAATTCAAGCAGTCTGAATACTTTCAAAATTCACTGTATATCAGATACATCACACAGGTGTGTCAACTAAAATATATATGTCCCAGATTGAAGAATGGGGAAGGTAGACAAAGTGAATAGAAGTCAGTGATTGTGTCCGTATGAATTTGAGTGGCTACATATAATAAACTCAGCAAAAAAGAAAACGTCCTCTCGCTGTCAATTGCGTTTATTTTCAGAAAACTTAACATGTGTAAATATTTGTATGAACATAAGAGTCAACAACTGAGAGAAACTGAACAAGTACCACAGACATGTGATGAACAGAAATGGAGTGTGTCCCTGAACAAAGGGGGATCAAAATCAAAAGTAAGTCAGAATCTGGTGTGGCCTCCAGCTGAATTGAGTACTGCAGTGCACCTCCTCATGCACTGCACCAGATTTGCCAGTTCTTGCTGTGAGATGTTACCCCACTCTTCTACCAAGGCACCTGCAAGTTCCAGACATTTCTGGGGGGAATGGCCCTAGCCCCCACCCTCCGATCCAACAGGTCCCCGACGTGCTCAATGGGATTGAGATCCAGGCTCTTTGTTGGCTAAGGCAGAACACTGAAATTCCTGTCTTGCAGGAAGTCACGCACAGAATGAGCAGTATGGCTGGTGGCATTGTCATGCTGGAGGGTCATGTCAGGATGAGCCTGCAGGAAGGGTACCACATGAGGGAGTGGGATGTCTTCCCTGTAACACACAGTGTTGAGATTGCCTGCAATGACAACAAGCTCAGTCCGATGATGCTGTGACACACCGCCCCAGACCATGACGGATCCGCCACCTCCAATCTCGCTCCAGAGTACAGGCCTCAGTGTAACGTTCATTCCTTCAACGATAAACGCGAATCCAACCATCACCCCTGATGAGACAAAACCGCGACTCGTCAGTGAAGAGCACTTTTTGCCAGTCCTGTCTGGTCCAGCGACGGTGGGTTTGTGCCCATAGGCGATGTTGTTGCCGGTGATGTCTGGTGAGGACCTGCCTTACAACAGGCCTACAAGCCCTCAGTCTAGCCTCTCTGTCTGAGCACTGATGGAGGGATTGTGTGTTCCTGATGTAACTCGGGCAGTTGTTGTTGCCAACCTGTACCTGTCCTGCAGATGTGATGTTTGGATGTACCAATCCTGTGCAGGTGTTGTTACACGTGGTCTGCCACTGCGAGGACGATCAGCTGTCCGTCCTGTCTCCCTGTAGCGCTGTCTTAGGCTTCTCACAGTACAGACATTACAATTTATTGCCCTGGCCACATCTGCAGTCCTCATGCCTCCTTGCAACATGCCTAAGGCACATTCACGCAGATGAGCAGGGACCCTGGGCAACTTTCTTTGTGTTTTTCAGAGTCAGTAGAAAGGCCTCTTTAGTGTCCTACGTTTTCATAACTGTGACCTTAATTGCCTACCATCTGTGAGCTGTTAGTGTCTTAAGGACCGTTCCACAGGTGCATGTTCATTAATTGTTTATTGAACAAGCATGGGAAACAGTGTTTAAACCCTTTTACAATGAAGATCTGTGAAGTTATTTGGATTTTTACAAATTATCTTTGAAAGACAGGTTCCTGAAAAAGGGATATTTCTTTTTTTGCTGAGTTTCATGTTGACAGAATGGCAGCGAGACAGAGAGACTGATGCTGTACATCCCAGTAAGGCCCTTAGGCCACAGTCAGGCAGCTTGTAGATTTGTCACCTTCCAGGCCCACGTCACAGCATGTAGTGATATGGAGATGACAATAAGTGTATTATATACCTTTCAACACAAAAGTCATTTTAGAATTTACTGCACATGTTGCTGAACAATTTTGTTAGTGTAATTTGCTTGGTTTCCATCCAATTGGTGACACATTTTCATCCAAATATTCTAAAATCTGCATAAAAACAATATGTGCATTTTCCCACCAGAGATGTGTTTCCATCAAATTGACTTGTTGCAGATAAATGGCTGTGCATGATGATGTAGTGCACATAAAAATACATTGTGTTTAAATTCCCATATGCCGAAAAAAAAACACTAGTTAAATGAGTTTCCATCACATTTTCAACTCTACTGATAGTTTTCTCACAAAAAATGTTGCGTTACATAATGAGTGTGACCACTCTGGAATTGGCATGTGCTCTCTAGCCAACAACGCATTCTCACTAGTCATTATTCACGATGCAGTCAGGATTATCCACAATTATGGTAGCATCTACATTAGAAACATATTATATTCTTATTTACAATAAAATTGACTCATGACAATACATTATTTACCATTAATTTATATTACGCACAAAATAATCTGAAACACAACCGACACAAACAGCAAATGCACTCAACAAAGTCCTGCAATAAGAGTTATGAACTTAATATTTTGTAATCTTAACAGTTGTGTTCTGTGTGCGTAATTGAGTTGGCTGATACCCCATTTCTTGGACCCAAGATGAAATAGGTAAGGCTGTACATTCATATTGCAATGTCCAATACGCACAAAAGACAGGTGAGGCGATTTCCCATAGTCAAAGTCCTGCAATATGAGCTACAACGTAATATTTGTAAACTCTTCACAGTTGTGTTCTCTGGGTGTCACTGAGTAGGCTGATAACCCTTTTCATGGATCCATAGGTAAATAGGCTGAATAGTGAGGTGATTTCCCACAGTTAAAGTCCTAAAATAAGCACTACGATGCTAATATTTGTGTAAACTCTTCACAGTTGTGAATATTTAATGGATCCAAGATCTATTGGCAAGGTTGTACAATGCATGCAATTCACCCCCACTATCTAGTCCAAATGTAGCATGATTCCACTATTTGTATCAGTGTCAATGAGGGACTTTTATTTTGAAGGCGAACCACAAATTATACTATCGTGGCTATTCGTTATTGTGGCTAGCTTCACATAGCGGGTGCAAAAGCGATCGAAGCAACGTGCCATTACATTGTTCAACCAATGGTGAGTTAGATACCACCCACAGACGTTTGATTGACACCCCCTCATTATCATATTGGAGCAAATAAGATTAAATTAATTAAAGTTTGAATAATTAGATATTGCAAAGAAGCATTGTTTTAGTTATCTATTTATGTGTGGATTTCTTCATTTAATTCTAATTAAGGCAGGTTTGGTCCTCCGTGGAGGGGGGTGCTTGTTAATATTAGGAAGGTGTTCCTAATGTGTGGTATACTCAGTGAATGGTTCAAAAGTTTCAGACGATATACTCTGAGAATTTAGCATGTTTGGAGTGAATGGGATGTCCATCACGGACATGATCAAAAAGTGGCCACTTCTCTATAGAACTCTGTGAATTTCAATATCCAACCTCCGCAAAGACGATATGTTCCTGTTTTCATTGTGTATTTCTGAGTCTTTCCCTTTAAATCGCCATAGAAATGGCCCCTCTCGGCGTATATTGATTGCCAATATAGCCAATGAAAGACAATGATCTGGAGAACAAAATGATGAGGTTATTAAGTTCATTTTGATTTGTCCATCCTGCGGAAATACCTCCAAATGGTACCATCTCCCAACCACAAATATAGAAGAGATCAAACAAATAGCGGCCCTGTCTAAACTAGCATTGGTCACGTAAGGGATAATCAACAAGGGGCTATGCGTTCTATGGAAAATAATGAACGACGTGGAGGTTGTGTTCCACGACTCACTAGCAGAGTGGAACTGATCTTCCACGGAGTTGCATTATTTTCCAGAGAATGCATAGAGCCCCGAGTTGATTCTCTTTTATACAATGGTTATAATTGAAAACATTTAACACTGGAAATGTGTTCATTTGCTGGTAGAAATGTGTTGAACATCCACTGAAGTAGCTAGCAAGTTTAGTAGATAGCTACAGTAGTTGCCATGGTAACCAAACAGACATGCTAGTTTAGCCCGTTCAAATTCATGAAAGACATACCCTCAACCACTTAACCTTGCCTTATGCCATTGGGGGAATCCCCGCGGCCATATTTGTCGTTGGTCCAAATGATTAGCCAAGCAAGAGAAGTTTGCAACGTAAGCCCCCCAGCCCTCGTTTTTAATGGAGTATACAATTATGTTCACTTCAGACCTGAAATGCCCCATATTTCAATTCGGGATGATAGTACATCCGCTAAGAAAAGTCAGTCAAAACTTAAAACCAACATTAATATGGAGAAGTCAACATACAAGTGTATATAATTTTTTTTAAGTAAGTTTAGAATTGTGCTACTCATACACATGATGGCTCAAACCCTTCATTAAAGTAATGCTGTTTTTGTTCGGTTAACTTTTGCAAATTGTAAAAATAAAACATTTTCCTTCTTCAGAAGTTCCAGTTAGGCAGGCTAATGTTAGTTAGCTAACTAATTTGCTAGCTATCATCCAGTAGGCATATATTAATAATTATATAGTTAATTTAATTTGACATCATAATTGACTGTAGCGCAAATAAAGAACCCACATGCTACTAGTGGCTGAAAACACAATCGTTGCAGGATGAACGTGTGACAAATTTCCTGCCAAGGGCGGTCCATTTAAAATTAATTCCTTCCTCTCTCATTCCCTTGCCCTGTAAGTGTACATTCATCAGACGTCATATATCATCATGGTAATAGTGTAACGACCCTGGGTTTATAAGCGCGGAAATCGTCCCTGCCGCATGAGCATGCTTTTGCGGCACAGTCGATAGCGCGCCGGACCTCGGGGTCGAGGGTTCGAGACTTGCTCCCTGCTGTTTCATTACAATATCATAATTTGTCAATTCCTTTAATGAAAACCTTTACAGCTCTCAATTTCAGGAAGATGGTTGTGAAAGCTACATTTGCCACATTCTGAATTATGTCCCTGTAATTGAGGATGATTTCCACTCAGTTTGCGATTCACCTGTGTCAATTGAAGAAATTAGAGAGCCTCTGAATTCAATGAAAAAAGGGAAATCACCTGGCCCTGATGGCCTGTCAGTTGAATTCTATAGACAGTTTTGGGAGTTACTAGAAGACTCGATTTTCAATATGATTCAAGATTGCATTAAAAATGGGGAAATGGTCTCCACTATGAAACAGGACCTTATTTCATTGATTCCGAAGCCCGATAAAGACCCTTCTCTCATTGACAATTGGAGACTAATTACTTTATTAAATGTTGATTACAAATGGATTGCTCTGGTTTATGCCAAAATATTAAAGAAAGGAATAGATACCATTATAAATGAGACAAACCATGTAAGAATTAACTACAGCCATTGATTGCTACCATGCTGATGTACTGTTCATTACAGGGAAATAATGCACGCTCTAGAATACACTTCAAGCCAATCAGGAATTAGTATTCAACAATGCCATGGAAAGCAAATTAACGTTCTTATTTCATCAACAACTGTCAAGTACATGTATATTATGGTTATAATATTGTAGAGAACAATCTAATGATTCATTCAATGTGATTTCTAATGACATAGGGCAAAATAAAACAATGTTTTGACATTACTTTCATAATATCCCTTATTGAATTACCCCGTTTTTCTCTACATTCTAGAGCAGTGAACGCCCTAAACACTGAGCTTAATGTGGTATGAAATTGAATTAGGACTAGACCTACTCTCATTAAATTACCTTTTAACTTCAGAAATGTTCAACAAATAATGGGCTATTTAAGCCTATTTATCACAAAATGTTTATTTGTTGTTTAGTAAATTACCGACTTTGTATTTCTAATCACAAATCTAAATGTCCTTGTCTTGAAAATGGTATGATTAACCACAGAACAGTAGCCTACTGTCGGTCTGATATTGGGACATTCTGTTAAATGATTTCAAACATCCACCGCATCACCAAGTTAAAGAAAATACAAAGCTTACCAAACAACATGATTTACTAAACAAACACACTAATATACATAATATACATGTGTGAGAGAGAAAGTAAGAAAGTGAGGGGTTTAGTAGTATAATATTAATATTCTCCATGTTCAACTTGACAGTGGGGGTACTCATGTTGCCTTGCTCATCTCTGACAGTATTATTTGACTAGGCCTTGGGTTCTCTCCTGTTGTCTGAGACAATGAGTGGTTGTATTCATATTCTCCACGTATCTCTTACTGTAGATGTTTCTCATTGACTTAAGCAGTTGCTTAGGGCCCCAGCTGCTAGGGACCCCCTGACAAATATATATATATTTGTACAGTACCAGTCAACAGTTTGGACACACCTGCTCATTCCAGGGTTTTTCTTTATTTTTACTATGTTCTACATTGTAGAATAATATTGAAGACATCAAAACTATGAAATAACACATGCAAAGGAGATTTTGGATGCCCAAAAGTGAGTTAATTTGCGACTTCCTTGCATTATATATATGTCGGTGTTCAGGCCAAAGTCAATAGCATTGCTTTGGTGGTTATGGTAATAAAGCTATGCAACCCATTCATTTCGCATCGGCGCTGCTTCAACAGCTTCTTTATCTGTACCTGCATCCACACTGAAGATCATAGGGCGTTGGTCATCTGCTTCCTACGAACGCTATTTTAGATTAAATGCAAATTAGATTTTGGATGCCCTTGAGTGTTCATCTGCGAGTTCCATGCATCATATATAGTACCAGTCAAAAGTTTGGAGACACCTACTTTTTCCAGGGTATTTATTTATTTTTACTATTTTCTACATTGTAGAATAATAGTGAAGACATTAAAACTATGAAATAACATATGTGGAATCATGTAGTAATTAAAAAGTGTTAAACAAATCAAAATATATTTCATATTTGAGATTTGTTAAAGTAGCCACCCTTTACCTTGATGACAGCTTTGCACACTCTTGGAATTCTCTCAACCAGCTTCACATGGAATGCTTTTCCAACCGTCTTGAAGGAGTTCTCACATGTGCTGAGCACTTGTTGGCTGCTTTTCCTTTACTCTGCAGTCCAACTCATCCCAAACCAATCTCAAATGAGTCGAGGTTGCGTGTTAGAATAGTAGAATACGCAAGGTGCAAGTTTCAAATTTGGTTCGGCATTAGCAGTTTGTCTCTTGTTATGTCAGTCACTGACCGTCACTCAATTAGCCATGCCAGCTATAATTTTTGGGATTGGTAAATTAGTCTAGCCAGTTATCTAAACGAGCATGCTGGGCATGTGCCCAGGGGCCCTGACCTCCAGGAGGCCCCCCTTGATTTGGTTAATTGTTCTCACCCAGATATCATTAACATGGCATAAGTCTTGACAAAACGTGTAGAATTGCAAGAAATTCGCTTTAAAACTAATTAACTTCTCTCCGTCCTGTGACAAAAATGTGTAGAATTGCAGAAAGTTTGCTTTAAAACTGCAACAATTTCTAAACTCGCCATGGCAAAATGTGTAGTTGAAGGATATTATATTCATGTTACTGTACATTACATTCATGTTCTCTGTTCAACCCCCTCCTCAGCTAAACCAATCAGTCTGGTGGAGAGGTGTTGGTGTCGTTCTACAGTTAACACCGTCCCCCAGCGCAACATCCGAGAACTGAAGTTCCTGCACACACCCAACTGCCCCTTCCAAGTGATGTGAGTACCTCCCCAACACACACATGTACGGACGGACAAGATCACAGAACAACAAGCTTTCAGAGCCTCACTGCAAAATAGACATTTCTCCAAACGTCACATTTCGAAATTGCACCAAACATCAACATTTGAGGTGTTTATTGATACCGCAGTGCCTATCACTGGGATTGAACACATGACCTTTGAATCCAGCATCCGCCCATCTGCCAACCACAACACCCTAGCAAAAGCCAAGCCTACTTCATGATAGTAGTGCTCACCGTTGCCCCTAGTGGCCGGTTTTGACTTATTTGGTTTTACATTTATTTCAACAGGGGAGTCCCATTGTGACCAATGTCTTGATTTAGGCATTGATTCTGACTTGGTTAAAGATGAAACATGCAGAAATTGCTAAGCCATTTCCTGGTTGCTAAAATTCTAACAGTAAGCCTCCTTTCAGTTTATGTGACAAAAAAAGCAATCATTGTGTGGAGAATCATTGTACCATCTTAACAGCTGTGAAATACATTTTCCATAACCAAAAATATTGTATTTTCAGCTGTTTGAAGTGGGTGTACAAAACCGACCGAAAGTAAAAGACGCAAAAATTAAACTTAAGCACGGGCAGCATAGAAATTGTGCTCATAGACCAGATCTACCGCTTCTTAGACTTGCTTTCAATGACAGATCTATAACTCACATTTCTATGTGAATTTGGTCTGGTCGCCATATTGCAGCTTTAAGTAAAACAGAAAGGCATTAATTCCGATTGGTTAACAGTCAGGCATTAATTCCATTTGGTTAGGGTTAAGGTTTGGGATAGGGTTAATTTTATTCAGGCATTCATTCTGATTGTTTATGTTCAGAAAAACAACTCCATTGTTTAGTTTAGCCATTAATTAAGACTGGCCTTGCAAAGTTCGTATGGATGGATGTACCGGTGGTCTAAGCAGCTGACTGCTCTTTTATAGACCCGGGTTCACCACAACACTTTTTAAATGTTGGCCGTAGTGTACAGATTTGATGTCATCTCCCGATGTCCTGGGGTCTTACAAAAACTCGACATTTTGAAAAATCATGCACACACCCAAGACCATCTGGCTCTGAAACATTTCATACCATCAATCTCATGGAGCTGACAGCCAGTGAAAGGAGACGCGCGCGCACACACACACACCACACACACTGCTGATGCCCATCTCATTGTCCATTCTGTACGCCATACACACATAATTAGACACATCCACAGGAAGCGTTATTGTGAAAAAGAGTGAGTGTGAGTGAGGGGGGTTGGGAATTGGATGCAGTTTTGTTTTTCTCTAAATATTTGGTCTGTGTTCTCACGCACTGGCTTTTCTCTAGCTCCTAACTCACAGGGTCTGGTACTGCTCAACATTATAAGATTAAGATCTCTTTATTGGTCATTTGCACACAAGGTCCAACTGAAATTGACTTCTGCTTCTAACCCAACCATCTGAAAGTCACACATACATATACAGGTTTTTGGAGAGGTGCTGTGGTCTGCCACACTGGGTGCCCAGGGAACTTTTGTTGTGGGGGGTTAAGTGCCGAGATCAAGGGGACAACATAGCAGTGCTGGCAACAGTAACTGCAGTAACCCATGGGGTCACACTCAGATAATCAGAGAGGGGGCAAATTATTGTGGCCCTGGTGGAAAAAATGTATCAAAGTTCTGTCTGCACAGAGATGCTTGGGGAAATGGTCAAAATGGGGGACCAGCGTGTGTGTGTTTCAAGGGAATGGGGTGTATCTGAGCTCCATCAGCTAGGACTTGGCATTGTTTAATCAAATCTTCCCATACATGCTAAATGTTGCATGCCGTCTCAATCAGCTACAAGCGTATATGCATTCGCACATCAAGTATTTTCTTGAGGTGGGCATGGGCATGGAACAACTGTTGAACTTGTTGAGCTTGTGGTTGTTTATGGGGGAAGGGTGGAGAGTGTGTATGAGTGTGTGTGTGTGTGTGTGTATGTATCCCACATCTGTTGCTATAAGGTAATGATGTTAGGGACAATATAGGATGAATCACAATAATTGTTTGCCAAAATAATAATTGCAATCTTGGTAACAAATCCTTCACATTAACTGCCTACATTATTACACATGTTATTAGTTAATTGTGGAAGTAAATTAAGATATGAAACATCTTTTAATATACAGTGCCTTGCGAAAGTATTCGGCCCCCTTGAACTTTGCGACCTTTTGCCACATTTCAGGCTTCAAACATAAAGATATAAAACTGTATTTTTTTGTGAAGAATCAACAACAAGTGGGACACAATCATGAAGTGGAACGACATTTATTGGATATTTCAAACTTTTTTAACAAATCAAAAACTGAAAAATTGGGCGTGCAAAATTATTCAGCCCCCTTAAGTTAATACTTTGTAGCGCCACCTTTTGCTGCGATTACAGCTGTAAGTCGCTTGGGGTATGTCTCTATCAGTTTTGCACATTGAGAGACTGAATTTTTTTCCCATTCCTCCTTGCAAAACAGCTCAAGCTCAGTGAGGTTGGATGGTCGCAAAGTTCAAGGGGGCCGAATACTTTCGCAAGGCTCTGTATATACAGTACCAGTTAAAAGTTTGGACACACCTAATCATTTAAGGGTTTTTCTTTATTTCTACTATTTTCTACATTGTAGAATAATAGTGAAGACATCAACATTATGAAATAACACAGATAAAATCATGTAGAAATCTTTTTTTTTTTAAACAAATCAAAATATATTTTATATTTGAGATTCTTGATGACAGCTTTGCACACTCTTGGCATTCCCTCAACCAGCTTCATGAGGTAGTCACCTGGAATACATTTCAATTAACAGGTGTGCCTTGTTAAAAGGTAATTTGTGGAATTTCTTTCCTTCTTAATGTGTTTGAGCCAATCAGTTGTGTTGTGACAAGGTAGAGGTGATATACACAAGATAGTCTTATTTGGTAAAATACCAAATCCATATTATGGCAAGAACAGCTCAAATAAGCAAAGAGAAACGACAGTCCATCATTACTTTAAAGGTCAGTCAATCTGGAAAATTTCAAAAACAATCAAGCGCAATGATGAAACTGGCTCTCATGAGGACCGCCA
Source organism: Oncorhynchus clarkii lewisi (assembly GCF_045791955.1). NCBI lineage: Eukaryota > Metazoa > Chordata > Actinopteri > Salmoniformes > Salmonidae > Oncorhynchus > Oncorhynchus clarkii. The sequence continues at coordinate 421,723 of NC_092169.1, forward strand.
CAGTAAAGGAAGAGAGGGAAGTTAGAGTTACCAGTCTCAGAAATCGCAGTCTAAATAAATGCTTCACAGAGTTCAAGTAACAGACACATCTCGACATCAACTGTTCAGAGGAGACTGCGTGAATCAGGCCTTCATGGTTGAATTGCTGCAAAAAAACAATATTAAGGGACACTAATAATAAGAAGAGACTTGCTTTGGCTATGAAACACGAGCAATGTACATAAGACCGGTGGAAAAATGTCCATTGGTCTGATGAGTCCAAATTTGAGATTTGTGGTTCCAACCAAAGGCACACATAAACAGCATGGCTACCACAGCATTCTGCAGCGATACGCCATCCCATCTGGTTTGCGCTTAGAGGGACTACCATTTGTTTTTCAACAGGACAATGACCCAACACACCTCCAACCCAATTGAGATGGTTTGGGTTGAGTTGCACTGCAGAGTGAAGGAAAAGCAGCCAACAAGTGCTCAGCATATGTGGGAACTCCTTCAAGATGGTTGGATAAGCATACCAGGTGAAGCTGGTTGAGAAAATGCCAAGAATGTGCAAAGCTGTCATCAAGACAAAGGGTGGCTACTTTGAAGAATCTCAAATATAATAGAACACTTTCTTGGTTACTACAATTCATTACTACATATACAGTGCATTGCGAAAGTATTCGCCCCCCTTGAACTTTGCGACCTTTTGCCACATTTCAGGCTTCAAACATAAAGATATAAAACTGTATTTTTTTGTGAAGAATCAACAACAAGTGGGACACAATCATGAAGTGGAACGACATTTATTGGATATTTCAAACTTTTTTAACAAATCAAAAACTGAAAAATTGGGCGTGCAAAATTATTCAGCCCCCTTAAGTTAATACTTTGTAGTGCCACCTTTTGCTGCGATTACAGCTGTAAATCGCTTGGGGTATGTCTATCAGTTTTGCACATCGAGAGACTGAATTTTTTTTCCCATTCCTCCTTGCAAAACAGCTCGAGCTCAGTGAGGTTGGGTGGAGAGCATTTGTGAACAGCAGTTTTCAGTTCTTTCCACAGATTCTCGATTGGATTCAGGTCTGGACTTTGACTTGGCCATTCTAACACCTGGATATGTTTATTTTTTAACCATTCCATTGTAGATTTTGCTTTATGTTTTGGATCATTGTCTTGTTGGAAGACAAATCTCCGTCCCAGTCTCAGGTCTTTTGCAGACTCCATCAGGTTTTCTTCCAGAATGGTCCTGTATTTGGCTCCATCCATCTTCCCATCAATTTTAACCATCTTCCCTGTCTCTGCTGAAAAAAGCAGGCCCAAACCATGATGCTGCCACCACCATGTTTGACAGTGGGGATGGTGTGTTAGGTTGATGAGCTGTGTTGCTTTTACGCCAAACATAACGTTTTGCATTGTTGCCAAAAAGTTAAATTTTGGTTTCATCTGACCAGAGCACCTTCTTCCACATGTTTGGTGTGTCTCCCAGGTGGCTTGTGGCAAACTTTAAACAACACTTTTTATGGATATCTTTAAGAAATGGCTTTCTTCTTGCCACTCTTCCATAAAGGCCAGATTTGTGCAATATACGACTGATTGTTGTCCTATGGACAGAGTCTCCCACCTCAGCTGTAGATCTCTGCAGTTCATCCAGAGTGATCATGGGCCTCTTGGCTGCATCTCTGATCAGTCTTCTCCTTGTATGAGCTGAAAGTTTAGAGAGACGGCCAGGTCTTGGTAGATTTGCAGTGGTCTGATACTCCTTCCATTTCAATATTATCGCTTGCACAGTGCTCTTTGGGATGTTTAAAGCTTGGGAAATCTTTTTGTATCCAAATCCGGCTTTAAACTTCTTCACAACAGCATCTCGGACCTGCCTGGTGTGTTCCTTGTTCTTCATGATGCCCTCTGCGCTTTTAACGGACCTCTGAGACTATCACAGTGCAGGTGCATTTATACGGAGACTTGATTACACACAGGTGGATTGTATTTATCATCATTAGTCATTTAGGTCAACATTGGATCATTCAGAGATCCTCACTGAACTTCTGGAGAGAGTTTGCTGCACTGAAAGTAAAGGGGCTGAATAATTTTGCACGCCCAATTTTTCAGTTTTTGACTTGTTAAAAAAGTTTGAAATATCCAATAAATGTCGTTCCACTTCATGATTGTGTCCCACTTGTTGTTGATTCTTCACAAAAAAATACAGTTTTATATCTTTATGTTTGAAGCCTGAAATGTGGCAAAAGGTCGCAAAGTTCAAGGGGCCCGAATACTTTCGCAATGCACTGTACTTCTCCCATGGGCAAAGAAACTCCAAAGTGGTGATGCTATTAATTAACAGTAATTTTAATCCGAATTTGCAAATTGTCCAAACAGATCCGCAAGGTAGATGGATTATTTTAAATATGTTATTGGACCGTAAACAAACTATCACCCACATGCACTGGGTGATAGTGGATATATGGAGGCTTAAAAATCCTGACCTATTGAGATATACATGGTGGAAGCTCAATCAAGCTAGTCGTCTTGACTACTTTCTTATGTCATTCTTGCTGGCACCAAAGTTTAGAAAGTGTTTATAGGGGACAGAATGCGGTCGGACCATCAAATAATTGGCATATACATTACTCTTACAGAATTTCCATGTCGGTGAGGATATTGGAAATGTAATCAAAGCTTATTGGATGATAACTTGTTTTTAACTAGGACAGAATAATTAATTACTGACATTTTCCGACATAACATAGGAACAGCAGATCCCATTAATGTATAGGACACTTTTAAATGTGCATTACAGGCCATTCAATTCATTACTCATCTTTAAATATAGAGGCACAGAATAAGTTATGGAAAAAACTAAAATAAATGGGAACTTATCCAATATGATCAGGTCTAATGGGGCGGCAGGGTAGCCTAGTGGTTAGAGTGTTGGATTAGTAACCGAAAGGTTGCAAGTTCAAATCCCTGAGCTGACAAATCTGTCGTTCTGCCCCTGAACAGGCAGTTATCCCACTGTTCCTAGGCTGTCATTGAAAATAAAAATTTGTGACTTTATTTAACTTGCCTCTAGAGTTAATAAAGGTAACACATTTATTATAAAATAAACCGAACTGGATGGAATATGGGGGAAATGCAGCAAATCATTTTTTAATCTTCAACATAGAAGACTGGGAAACTGATCAAAATTGAAGTAATGATGGATGGCGCTAAATACAGGGAAATTCTTGAGGGAAACCTGTTTCAGTCTTCCAGAAATGTGAGACTGGGACAGAGGTTGACCTTCAAGCAGGACAATGACCCTAAGCATACTGCTAAAGCAACACTCAAGTGGTTTAATGGGAATCATTTAAATGTCTTGGAATGGCCTAGTCAAAGCCCCAGACCTCAGTTCAATTGAGAATCTGTAGTATGACTTAAATATTGCTGTACACCAGCAGAACCCATTCAACTTGAAGAAGTTGGAGCAGTTTTGCCTTGAAGAAGGTGCAAAAATCCCAGTGGCTAGATGTGCCAAGCTTATGTGCCCCAAGAGGCTAGCAGCTGTAATTGCTGTGAAAGGTGGCTCTACAAAGTATTGACTTTATTTTGCATCTTCAAAGTGGTAGGCATGTTGTGTAAGTCAAGTGATACAACCCCCCCAAAAAATCAATTTTAATTCCAGATTGTAAGGCAACAAAATAGGAAAAATTCCAAGGGTGGTGAATACTTTCGCAAGCCACTGTATTCCAAACATTTTTTGATATACTCAGAGGACAGTTATTAGCATGTTTTAACCACTCCTATAACATTTTAGATAATTAGATACTCAACAAGTATACAGGTTTTCTACATGGATGATACATTGGAGATAATATAAGACAAGTACTGTAAACAATAGAACACTATTACAAATCTGGGATTTAATAGCTGACATTGAAAATGCTTTTGTTAAAGTACAACTGGAATTCATATACAGTGTGGCAAAAAAGTATTTAGTCAGCCACCGATTGTGCAAGTTCTCCCACTTAAAAAGATGAGAGAGGTCTGTAATTTTCATCGTAGGTACACTTCAACTATGACAGAAAAAATTAGAATTTTTTTCTTTCCAGAAAATCACATTGTAGGATTTTTTATGAATTTATTAGCAAAAAAATGGTGGAAAATAAGTATTTGGTCAATAACAAAAGTTTATCTCAATACTTTGTTATATACCCTTTGTTGGCAATGACAGAGGTCAAACGTTTTCTGTAAGTCTTCACAAGGTTTTTACACACGGTTGCTGGTATTTTGGCCCATTCCTCTATGCAGATCTCCTCTAGAGCAGTGATGTTTTGGGGCTGTTGCTGGGCAACACGGACTTTCAACTCCCTCCAAAGATTTTCTATGGGGTTGAGATCTGGAGACTGGCTAGGCCACTCCAGGACCTTGAAATGCTTCTTACGAAGCCACTCCTTCATTGCCCGGGCAGTGTGTTTGGGATCATTGTCATGCTGAAAGACCCAGCCACGTTTCATCTTCAATGCCCTTGCTGATGGAAGGAGGTTTTCACTCAAAATTTTACGATACACGGCCCCATTCATTCTTTCCTTTACACGGATCAGTCGTCCTGGTCCCTTTTCAGAAAAACAGCCTCAAAGCATGATGTTTCCACCCCCATGCTTCACAGTAGGTATGGTGTTCTTTGGACGCAACTCAGCATTCTTTGTCCTCCAAACACGACGAGTTGAGTTTTTACCAAAAAGTTATATTTTGGTTTCATCTGACCATATGACATTCTCCCAATCTTCTTCTGGATCATCCAAATGCTCTCTAGCAAACTTCAGATGGGCCTAGACATGTACTGGCTTAAGCAGGGGGACACGTCTGGCACTGCAGGATTTGAGTCCCTGGCGGCGTAGTGTGTTACTGATGGTAGGCTTTGTTACTTTGGTCCCAGCTCTCTGCAGGTCATTCACTAGGTCCCCCCGTGTGGTTCTGGGATTTTTGCTCACCGTTCTTGTGATCATTTTGACCCCACGGGGTGAGATCTTAGATCAGATCAGTGGTCTTGTATGTCTTCCATTTCCTAATAATTGCTCCCACAGTTGATTTCTTCAAACCAAACTGCTTACCTATTGCAGATTCAGTCTTCCCAGCCTGGTGCAGGTCTACAATTTTGTTTCTGGTGTCCTTTAACAGCTCTTTGGTCTTGGCCATAGTGGAGTTTGGAGTGTGACTGTTTGAGGTTGTGGACAGGTGTCTTTTATACTGATAACAAGTTCAAACAGGTGCCATTAATACAGGTAACGAGTGGAGGACAAAGGAGCCTCTTAAAGAAGTTACAGGTCTGTGAGAGCCAGAAATCTTGCTTGTTTTTAGGTGACCAAATACTTATTTTCCACCATAATTTGCAAATAAATTCATAAAAAATCCTACAATGTGATTTTCTGGATTTTTTACAGGCCTCTCTCTTCTTTTTAAGTGGGAGAACTTGCAAAATTGGTGGCTGACTAAATACTTTTTTGCCCCACTGTATAAATTCCTGAAATATAACAATTTTGGGGAATCTTTATACAATGGGTTAAAGTTATGTATAGTTACCCTAGGTCTAAAAGAGTAAATGATGGTTACTTCTCAGAACGTATTAAACTGTCAAGAGGAGTAAAATAAGGTTGTCCACTATCGGCATATATACATTTATTATGGTCATTGAAATGTTAGCTTTTAAAATCAGATCTAACAATAAATCAAGGGTCTAGAAATCCAGGGCTTAAAAAAAGGTGTCTTTGTATGCTGATGATTCATGTTTTCTTTTAAACCCACAATTTGGATCCCTCCATACGTTTTCTAACCTCTCTGGATTAAAACCAAATTATGACATATTGGATCACAAAAAAAAAAACTTTTACATTACCGTGTCGTTTATCGATAACATGGTCAGATGGTAAAGTGGATTTATTCTGTATTCATATCCCGATTGAAAGAAATGATCTAATTTTAATAGAAAGTTAGCAAAATAGCTTGCTACCATGTAAAGTAAAATACCTGTCTAATTGAAAATAAAATAATCTCCGAAAGTTCACTGTTTTTTTTAACAAGCCAAAGAGAGTACATTGCAATTTCAGTTTAATGCACCTGAAAAGACAGAATATATCATACAACAAATTTTGTGGTTAAACTCAAATATACTAATTGATTAAACAAACAATATTTTTTGATTTATTATTGTTTTTAAAGTACGATTTTTGTAAATTATATAATAAATAGTACTGATGGAGATATTTCACACATAGAGCTAACAAAAATATTTGGAATATCTGCGTCAGTAGAAAGCCCTCTTTAGTGTCCTAAATTTTCATAACTGTGACCTTAATTGTCTAAGCTGTTAGTGTCTTAAGACATATTGAGCAGGGCTGGAGAATCTACAGTGAAATAAGACAACATTACTAACCAAAACAGCAATAGACAAGGCATATTGACATTAGGGAGAGGCATGTGTAGCCGAGTGATCATAGGGTCCAGTGAGTAGCTAGGCGAGCTGGAGGCACGGCGATTCAGACAGCTAGCAGGCCGGGGATGCTTGCAGATGGTCATCAGGGGAACTTCGCAACGGGAGAGTCTGTTGAAACCCCCTCGGACTGTTATGTCGGCAGATCAGTCGTGATGGATCGACGGGTCTCCGTTTCGGCAGCAAAAAGTCCAGGCCAATTGGCAGAAGAGGTATTGAAGCCCAGGAATTATCTGATGGAATTCTTTGGCTAGCCAGGAGAAGGGCCTAGCTCCAGGCTAACTGATGCTTGCTTCGGGACAGAAACCCCCTCGGGCGGTTACCTTGGTAGACTAGTCGTGATGGATCAGCGGGGCTCCGTGTCGGCAGAAAAGGGTCCAGGCTAATTGCCGAAAGAGGCCATTTTAGCCCAGGGATTGCTTGATAGTCTCTTCTGCTAGGCGGGAGATGGGCCTAGTTCGAGGCTATCTCCAGGCTAACTGGTGCTTGCTTCGGGACAGAGACGTTAGACAGGAGTAGCGACTCGGATAGCAGCTAGCTAGCTGTGATGATCCGGAGTAAAGGTTCAGAGCTTGCGGTAGGAATCCGGAGATGTGGTAGAGAAAAGTAGTCCGATATGCTCTGGGTAGATTTCGCACTGTGCAGAGTTGCCCGGGCTGAGGCTGGCAGTCTGAGTTAATTAACGGTGATGACCGCTAGCAGTGGCTAACTGAGTCCTAGCTAGTAGCTAGTTAGCTGGCTAGCTTCAGAAGGGGGTTTCCAGTTCAAAAGTGTAAAAATATCAGATCCATACCACATTGGGTGAGGCGGGTTGCAGGAGAGTATGTTCAGTCCGTAGATGGAAAATTAGATAAAAAAATAAATAATCAAATATATGATAGAAAAAACGATATATACAAGGGACTGGACAAGACAATCGAAACAGACATCCCCACTGCTATGCCATCTTGGAAAATAAAAACATGTGTTCATAACATGTGTACTACACACTTCAAGCACTGACCCCCCACATAGAGACACATGATCTAACCCATGACCCATCTGCAAATAGATTAGGGTTATTCTGGTCTAAGCCAATTGCCACAGGTTTTTCTGGATATAGCCAATAGGCACATGGTTAGGGTTATTTCATCAAAGGGCAAGAGGGGATGGATCATGGATCCCTTTAAATACCAATCTTGAACTGTCTATCATTAAAACCAATACAACATAATGCTTAAACGTCTCCTGTAAATACAATCTGTGACACCTTTAAATATCCACTTCTCTAATGTGTTTATCTGTAGAATACCTGGCTACATCTGAAACATGTCTCCTCCCAGGGAACTATTTAACACTGGAAACAGGGATAGGGATGAGGAATTAACTAGTTGATAGCTTTATGAGTGACAGGTTGACTGGATCTCTTTATCTAAACCGCCAAATGCACAGTTGTCACTTTTTAAAACTTAGAAGGTAGTGAAAATTCAATCTTCTAGCCTAGGGCAGATAGGTGATACCATGATAATGGTGTGTGAGGATAGGGGTTGGGGAACACACATAAGAACAATGGAATGCACCTGGGGTGATGACAGACCAGCATAGCTTTACCCGGTAAACATATGGAGGCAATGTGGAGTTCAGCCAATTTATGTAACACTAATGTTAATTGACTAAGTCAATTACTGTATATAGATATCAAGAACCATGGCTAAAATGTAGAGAGATATCTCCCCCATTTAGAAATCCAAGTCTGAATGCAGCTCAGTTGCTCAAGGGTTGGTTTAAGAGATAAGCACATGTAGATGTTAGATATAAAATCAAATCACTGTTTATTGGTCACGTGCACAGGATACAGGTGCAGTAAAACGGTGCAGTAAAATTCTTACTTACCAGCTCTCCTCAACAGTGCATATACACAGCTTTCCATGTTACTGCACATAAATGTGGATTGAATGGAGGTGAAAGGCAGTCTGTGCTGGAATGGAACAGTGCACCAGAAACTATTAATCTCATCCCTCTCCTCTTTCTCAACTAATCTTACCCCTCTTTCTTTTCTTTCTTCTTTAGTGCCAAGCTGAAGAACCACAAGGAGGTTTGTATCAATCCCGAGACCAAGTGGCTGCAGCAGTACCTGAAGAATGCCCTCAACAAGTAAGAAACCCCTTGAGAGAACCTATAACCTAAAAATGATTCTCTGCATGTCTACACAGAGACACGGTATCTGAGAGTAACGGAAAATTACAGTCTTCCTGAAAATGTAATTCACCCAATTCTCCAATTCATACAGTAGTAAAGTAGTACACGCTCATGGCCAAATCTGGATTTGATCTGCATACGTGTGTAAATCCCAATTTTTACGGACGTCTGCCACTGACATTCATAGGCCTAGGCTACATGATTCAGGAGAAAGTCAGAGTTATGTGTGCAAATATGAAATGATTAGGATTGGGCTCTCAGCCACAGACTGCTCTACAAAAACAGTAATACATTTAACATTTAACTAAATCAGATAGACTGGTCACATAGACTGGTCCCCTAAATGTTCCCACCAGACTGTTCCCACAACCTAATGAAGCATTCTGGGAACCATTTATAGAACAGACTAAATGTGTTCTGAGAATGTTCTTGCAACGTCAGGCGAATGTTTTATACAAACATTGTACAATCACCAGCACACCTGCACAGTTTTGTGTTATGAAAACAGTTGCTGTAAACTAACGAATGTTCTGGGAACTTTCACAGACAGTTCAGAAAGTTCACATTATGCAAGGGATAATCAACGAGGAGCTATGCGTTCTATGGAAAATAATGAACGACGTGGAAGGTGTTTCCAACGACACGCTAGCAGAGTGGCACTGACCTTCCACGTAGTTGCATTAGTTTCCAGAGATCGCATAGAACCCTGAGTTGATTGTCCCTTTTATACCATGGCTATAATTTAATACATTTGCCTTTAGAAATGTCTTCATTTGCCGGTATAAATATGTTATAGGGAGTTTTTCTTAGCCGCCGTGCTTCTACATCTGCATTGCTTTCTGTTTGGGCTTTTAGGCTGGGTTTCTGTATAGCACTTTGTGACATCGGCTGAAAAGGGCTTCATAAATCAATTTGATTGATTGATTGATTCAACATCTACTGAAGTAGATAGCAAGTTTACTAGATAGCTACAGTAGTTGCCGTGGTAACCAAACCATCAGTCCTAGCTTGCTATTATGAACATGTATTTTGATAACAAAATAAAATTAAAATAAATAAATACAAAAAAAAAAATAAAAAAAAAAATCTACATTTGCTTTCAAAAGCAGCTTAAACAAAACAAGTAAGAATGAACTATAGCTATTGAATTTGACTGTGCTTATATGCCATGTGTTAGAGGGAAATAATGCACACACAGAAATTAATATTCAACGATGCCATAGTATAAAGCTCAGTATTTTAATTATTTGTTTTATACATTCATTTTTGCTCTTTATCAAGGGTGTCAGTACAAGAGTGTCAATAATTTTGGACCCCACTGTATATGTTTTCTTCCTGTTTTCTTCCTGTGTAAGGGTTAAGACAGGAATACTAATTAGAGACGCACCCATAATTCAAACTTCCTCAAACATGAGCACAAATCTTGCTCTGACATCAGTGCATGATTTATTTATTTAAGTTCATCACGCATGTTTTGTAACGGTTGTCTTCTGACGAGGAGGAGGAGTAGGAAGGATCGTAAGACCAATGCGCGGTATGCGTGGTATGTATCCATGTATTTTAATAGGAATGAATACGAAAATACAAAAAAACAAGATAATCAAAAATGAAAACCCGAAAACAGTCCCGAATGGTGCAAACACTGAAACGGAAACATAATCACCCACAAGTCAAAAGTGAAACCAGGCTACCTAAGTGGTTCTCAATCAGGGACAACGATTGACAGCTGCCTCTGATTGAGAACCATACCAGGCCAAACACAGAAATCCCAAAACATAGAAAAAGGAACATAGACAACCCACCCAACTCACGCCCTGACTATACTAAAACAAAGACATAACAAAATAACTAAGGTCAGAACGTGACATGTTTGCAGTTATTCAATTACCATCTATGTTATAAATATAGCTACCTGCCATCTATGTTATGTATATGTGTTCTCGACTTTGCCTTCCTTTACTTTGAACTCGGTTGACTATCATCGGGAATACGTATTCTTATTTTTTCTGGACACTCTTCCATGAAGCCCAGCTCTGTGCAGTGTATGGCTTAAAGTGGTCCTATGGACAGATACTCCAATTTCTGCTGATTTTATTTGATTTGGAGCTTTGCAGTTCCTTCAGGGTTATCTTTGGTCTCTTTGTTGCCTCTCTGATTAATGCCCTCCTTGCCTGGTCTGTGAGTTTTGGTGGGCGGCCCTCTCTTGGTAGGTTTGTTGTGGTGCCATATTCTTAAAGCAATTGAATAATAGATTTAATGGTTATCCGTGGGATGTTCAAAGTTTCTGGTATTTTTTTATAACTCAACTCCGATCTGTACTTCTCCACAACTTTGTCCCTGACCTGTTTGGCGTGCTCCTTGGTCTTCATAGTACCCCTTGATTGGTGGTGCCCCTTACTTTGTGGTATTGCATGCCTTTCAGAACAGGTGTAATATATACTGAGATCACGTGACACTTAGATTGCACACAGGTGGACTTTATTTTAACTAATGATGTGACTTCTGAAGGTAATTGGTTGCACCAGATCTTATTTAGGTGCTTCATAACAAAACATATGAACGCACCACTTTTCTGCTTTTTATTGTATTGAAACAAGTAATTTTTTTCATTTCACTTCACCAATTTGGACTATTTTGTGTTTGTCCATTATATGAAATCCAAAAAATATATTTAAATTACAGGTTATAATGCAACAAAATAGGGAAAACGCCAAAGGGGATGAATAGTTTTGCAAGACTATATTCCAAATTTTTTATGATACAGCCTGAATTCAAAATATATTAAATAAATACAAAACCTCTCACCCATCTACACACGATACCCCATAATGACAAAGTGAAAACAGGTTTTTAGAATTTTTTGCAAATGTATTGAAAATGAAATACAGAAATATATAATTTACATACATTTTCACACCCCTGAGTCAATACATGTTAGAATCACATTCGGCAACGATTACAGCTGTGAGTCTTTTTGGGTAAATATAAAAGTTTTGCACAACAGGATTGTACAACATTTCCACATCATTCTTTTAAAAATTATTCAAGCTCTGTCAAGTTTGTTGTTGATCATTGTTAGACAGCCATTTTCAAGTCTTGCCATAGGTTTTCAACCCGATTTAAGTCTACATTTTAAGGCCACTCAGGAACATTCAATGTCAACTTCTTAAGCAACTACAGTGTATATTAGGCCTTGGGTTTCAGGTGAATGTCTCCCAGCTCTATTTCGTTTATTTTTTATCCCCCCAAAAAACTCCCTAGTCCTTGCCAATGTAAAGCATACACATAACATAATGCAGCCACCACCATGTTGGAAAATATTTTGAATGCTACCCAGTGATGACTTGCCCCAAACATAATGCTTTGTATTCAAGGACATAAAGTAAAACAAATTGCTAAAATTTATTTGCAGATTTACTTTAGTGCCTTATTGCAAACAGGATGCATGTTTTGGAATATTTTTTATTCTGTAAAGGCTTCCTTCGTTTCACTCAGTCAATTAGGTTAGTATTGTGGAGTGACTACATTGTTGTTGATCCATCCTCAGTTTTTTCCTATCACAGCCATTAAACTGATTAACTGATTAAAAGTCACCATTGGCCTCATGGTGAAATTCCTGAGGATTTCTTTCTCTCCGGCAACAAGTGTCTTTGTAGCGACTGGCGGTATTGATTCACCGTGCTCAAAGGGATATTCAATGTCTGCTTTTTTATCTTTACCCATCTATCAATAGGTGCCCTTCTTTGCGAGGCAATGGAAAACCTCTCTGGTCTTTGTGGTTAAATGAGTGTTTGAAATTCACTGCTCAACTGAGGGACCTTACAGATTATTGTATGTGCTGGGTCCAGAGATGAGGTAGTCATTCAAAAAATAATGTTAAACAATTATATTGCACACAGTGTGAGTCCATGCAACTTATGTGACTTAATAAGCAAATCTTTACGTGTGTGAATTTCACACATTTTAAATGCATTGCTTTCACCGACAGCCACATTTTATTAATCGGCTAGACCTATTGCCACGCACGCTACTCAAATTACGGGCTTCCCAACTAGGCATATAGACCTACACACATGTGATTTGAAACAATCCACAGCTTTAAAAGAAGCTAATGAGCCTTTGTGGGTAAGTCATGCTCGCCGATTAAGCATTTCATTTGTTTCTGTATAGACTGGAGTAATTATATAATTTTAGCAAATGTTACCCCTTTTCTTGCCCTATGCTTAAGTGATATTTTCAAAACCTTGAGAATGCCTTCGTTCAAGAAGAATTGGATCAGTAAAAACTGTTTCTCTGTTCTGTGGGTAGAGAAAAGAGAAACAGAGAAATATGGAGTGCAGAACCGGGGTAGCTCAGATGAATTGTAGAAATGTGAGGTTGGAGTTGGCTGAGTTGAACAGGGAAACAGGTCCTGAGGGGAATCCAAGGTAGTGGTGGTGAATGATATCCAGGGCAAGGTGGTTGGGTGGTGAGTTGTGGAACAGGAGACAGGGACAGAGTGGTAACTGCAAGAGAGGACAAAACGGTGTAAGGAAGGGAAAAGCACAGCAGAGCAACAGGATCTTCAGAACTAACAAAGGCTAGGACTGATGACTGACTCAGTCAGGCTAATGACTGACTGAGCAGAGATTACGATCTGGCAGGGTGGAAGTTGCTATCACTTCCGGAACCGACAGAGATGGCCCTCCTCGCTTCGCCTTCCTAGGAAACTATAAAGTATTACATTGTTACCCCAGGTAATCTTAGGTTTTATTACATACAGTCGGGAGGAACTATTGGATATAAGAGCAACGTCAACTCACCAAAATTACGACCAGGAATGCGACTTTTCCGAAGCGGATCCTCTGTTTGGCCTACCACCCAGGACAATGGATCGGATCCCAGCCAGCGAACCAAAACAATGGCGCCGTAGAAGGGGCAGACGGAGCAGTCTTCTGGTTAGTCTCAGTAGACGGGCACATCACCGACCGTATTATCTACCAAGAGAATTCCCTTTGATCATAATCACAGTCGTGTATATTCCCCCCAAAGCAGACACACTGACGGCCCTGAAAGAACATCATTGGACTATGTAAACTGGAAACCACATATCCTGAGGCTGCATTTATTGTAGTCGGGGATTTTAACAAGGCTAATCTGAAAACAAGGCTCCCCAAATTCTATCAGCATATCGATTGTGCTACCAGGGCTGGCAAAACTCTAGACCACTGTTATTCTCTAATTTCCGCGACACATATAAGGCCCTCCCTCCCCTGCCCTCCCTTCGGAAAAGCTGACAACGACTCCATTTTGTTGCTCCCAGCCTATAGACAGAAACTAAAACAGGAAGCACCCACGCTCAGGTCTGTTCAACGCTGGTCCGACCAATCAGGGTCCACGCTTCAAGATTGCTTCGATCACGTGGACTGGGATATGTTCCACATTGCGGTGAACAACAACATTGACGAATACGCTGATTCGGTGTACACGTTTATTAACAAGTGCATCGGTGATGTTGTACCCACAGCGTCTATTAAAACATTCCCCAACCAGAAACCGTGGATTGATGGCAGCATTCGCGCAAAACTGAACGCACGAACCACTGCTTTTAATCGGGGCAAGGTGACCGGAAGCATGACCGAATACAAACAGTGTAGCTATTCCCTCCGCAAGACAATCAAGCAGGCTAAGCTCCAGTACAGAGACAAAGTGGAGTCGCAATTCAACGGCTCAGACACGAGTGGTATGTGGCAGGGTCTATAGTCAATCATAGACTACAAAATAAAAACCAGCCCTGTCGTGGATCACGATGCCCTGCTCCCAGACAGACTTTGAGGACAATACAGTGCCACTGACACAGCCCGCTACCAAAACCTGCAGGCTCTCCTTCACTGTAGTCAACGTGAGTAAAACATTTAAACGTGTTAACCATCGCAACCCTCCCAGACGGCATCCCCGGCCGTGTCCTCAGAGCATGCACAGACCAGCTGGCTGGTGTGTTTACAGACCTATTCAATCAAACCTTATCCCTGTCTGCTGTCCCCACATGCTTCAAGAGGGCCACCATTGTTCCTGTTCCCAAGAAAGCTAAGGTAACTGAGCTAAACGACTACCGCCCTGTAGCACTCACTTCCGTCATCATGAAGTGCTTTGAGAGACTAGTCAAGGACCATATCACCTCCACCCTACCTGACACCCTAGACCCACTCCAATTTGCTTACCGCCTCAATAGGTCCACAGATGACGCAATCGCTATCACACTGCACACTGCCCTAACCCATCTGGACAAGAGGAATAGCTATGTAAGAATGCTGTTCATCTATTACAGCTCAGCATTTAACACCATAGTACCCTCCAAACTCGTCATTAAGCTCGAGACCCTAGGTCTCGACCCCGCCCTGTGCAACTGGGTCCTGGACTTCCTGGCGGGCCGCCCCCAGGTGGTGAGGGTAGGTAACAACATCTCCACCCCGCTGATCCTCAACACTGGGTCCCCACAAGGGTGCGTTCTCAGCCCTCTCCTGTACTCCCTGTTCACCCACGACTGCGTGGCCATGCACGCCTCCAACTCAATCATCAAGTTTGCAGACGACACTACAGTGGTAGGCTTGATTACCAACAACGACGAGACGGCCTACAGGGAGGAGGTGGTGGGAGGGCCCTCGGAGTGTGGTGTCAGGAAAATAACCTCACACTCAATGTCAATAAAACAAAGGAGATGATTGTGGACTTCAGGAAACAGAGGGAGCAGCCCCCTATCTACATTGACGGGACAGTAGTGGAGAGGATGGAAAGTTTTAAGTTCCTCGGCTTACACATCACGGACAAACTGAAATGGTCCACCCACACAGACAGCGTGGTGAAGACGGCTCCTCTTCACCCTCAGGAGGCTGAAGAAATTCTGATTGCCACCAAAAACACTCAAACTTTTACAGATGCACAATCGAGAATTTCACCACCTGGTACGGCAGCTGCTCCCCCCCATAACCGGAAGGCTCTCCAGAGGGCCATCTTGATGTACTGCATCACTAGCCACTTAAAACAATGCCGCTTTATATGTTTTCATACCCTACATTTCTCATCTCATATGTATATACTGTACTCTATACCATCTACTGCATCTTGCCATCTTGATGTACTGTATCACTAGCCACTTAAAACAATGCCGCGTTATGTTTTCATACCCTACATTACTCATCTCATATGTATATACTGTACTCTATACTATCTACTGCATCTTGCCTTTGCCGTTCGGCCATCGCTCATTTATATATTTTTATGTACATATTCGTATTCATCCCTTTACACTTGTGTGTATAAGGTAGTTGTGAAATTGTTAGGTTAGATTACTCGTTGGTTATTACTGCATTGTCAGAACTAGAAGCACAAGCATTTCGCTACAGTTGCATTAACATCTGCTAACCATGAGTATGTGACAAATAGATTTGATTTGAAGTCGCAGGAATGAGCATTTGTAGAGATCTTGATTTATGGAACAATTTGCAGCTGGTAGGGATCTGCTCCGACTCCAGCACGTGTGTGTGTGTGTGTGTGTGTGTGTGTGTGTGTGTGGTTGCGTGCACGCTGCAGGTCAAGAGAACACCGGATGACCACCAGAGGGCGTAGCAGGAGCAGATGTTACAAGTATAACTCTGGGAGGCGGACTATAACTAAAACACATAGTCATTCATCTAAATACAGTCGCGCAACAGTCAAGTGGTTGACCTGAACTCACAGTGGGGAAACAGGAAAAAAATTGATGGCTCTGTTAACTGTCTTATATTAATACTCTGTTTTGTTCTTTCAGGATGAAGACATCCAAGCAGACCAACTAGAGAGCCTGCAGGAAGACCTACCAACAGACATGTAACATGAGACGTGTAGGTTGTAATATGTAACATGTACTCTCCCATCACGCACGCTGAACAGCACTTATCCTGTCCATCGCGGAACCATCCAACCCACGGCTTTCCAAAACCACCACCTCTGTTACCATCACCACTGGCACCCCTTATAGACTCCACCCCTGCTAGCGCCAAGTGCAATTATATCTGTGTGAGTGTATGTTTTTATAAATTATGTATATACCATTTTTTATTATCCTATTTCATCAGTAAAGAGCAATTTTTTGTTGCTGTTTTGGCCACCGGCTTCTCTGTCATTCAGGAGTAAGGACTGGGCTTAAAGTACGCATTGATGGGGCTGAGCTGGAGAGAGAGAGAGGATTCATAACAGGATTCAAGCCTCACAATCCAACTCTATTAGCTTGTCCTGGGGAGTGTACAAGGTTCAATAGTACATTCTGGGAAAGATCTAAGGGGCATGGAGGTGTTCACACATGCATGGCAGAGCCACTAGAACATACAATGGCTCAATCCCTTAGCCCTCCCCCTCGTTTTCGAGTGTCCCTCTGTGGGGGAGTGGCACTCAAAAATGGAGCAACTAGTGGTAGGGAGAGCTATAATAACACTTGGGAATGGGACATCGCTACATCACTTGCGCACATCAGAAACAGCCACTGACACCACGCAATTAATTGACGATGAACCTTGTGTTTTTCAGAATGCCTATACCGGCTGCAGTAATAACTTTCCTTATATTTCTCATGCAACAAATATGTACCATATGAACATCAAATGAGAACAGCAGAACAACAATGTTCCGTATTGTACCCATCCTCTGGCTGCGGTTCAATGTGGAGTAGTACAGAAGCAGGACTTATATTCCATAGCGGTTTAACAGTCACATTTCCTTCAATCATTACCAGTGAAGTCACTTTAGCTAGAACAATTAAAACTACTGTTCTGAACTAATATTTATACCAAACGTTTTCAGGGTCAGTACACAGATCGGCTATATAGCTACACATCCATAGCATACAGGTATTTTTATCCTCCACTACACAATAAGGAAGAAAATCGTTAGCTAGGGGTAGCAGGGGTTGGAACAAATTATTTTCCAATCTCTTCGTTCTGAACCACCATTCTTTTTTGTTTCTTTCCACTGTTCCGATTGGAAAAACAAAGTTCTGAACCGGTTTGATGTCACGTTCGTTATAAGAATCGTACAAAGGCGCAGGGTGGTATGCATGCATTCTTATTTATTAAAAATAATGAACACTGAACAAAATAACAAAACGAAACGTGAAGCTATACAAACGAGTGCTGACAGGCAACTACACATAGAGAAGATCCCAAAAACACCAAAGGGAAATGGCTACCTAAATATGATCCCCAATCAGAGACAACAATAATACCATAGACATACAAATCACCTAGACCAAGAAAAACCCTAGTCATACAAAACCCCCTAGACAAGACAAAAACGAGTGTACCCACCCCAATCACACCCGGACCTAACCAAAATATAAAGAAAACAGATATCTCAGGTCAGGGCGTGACAGGACCCCCGCCAAAGGTGCGGACTCCCGGCCGCAAACCTGAACCTATAGGTAGGGTCCGGGTGGGAATCTACCCTCGGTGGCGGCTCTGGTTCTGGACGCAGCCCCCCCCCTCTTTACGCTGATTCCTCCGCCTCTGTAGAACCGGACCATGGATCATCGCCGGAGGCTCTGGACTGCAGATCATCGCCAGAGGCCCCGGACTGGGGACCGTCGCCGGAGACCCCGGACTGGGGACCGTCATTGGAGGTTCCGGACTGTGGCCCGTCATTGGAGGTTCCGGACTGTGAAACGGCGTTGGAGGTTCCGGACTGTGAAACGGCGTTGGAGGTTCCGGACTGTGAAACGGCGTTGGAGGTTCCGGACTGTGAAACGTCGCCGGAAGCTCTGGACTGGGAACTGTCGCCGGAAGCTCTGGACTGGGAATTGTCGCCGGAAGCTCTGGACTGGGAATTGTCGCCGGAAGCTCTGGACTGGGAACTGTCGCCGCAAGCTGTGGACTGGGAACTGTCGCCGGAAGCTGTGGACTGGGAACTGTCGCCGGAAGCTCTGGACTGGGAACTGTCGCCGGAAGTTCTGGACTGTGGAGGCACACTGGAGACCTGATGCGTGGTGCTGGCACTTGTGGTACCGGGCTGAAGACACACATCTCAGGGCGAGTGCGGGGAGCAGGCATAGGAGGTGCACTGGAGATCTGGAGCGAAGAGCTGGCACAATGCAGCACAGGACGCACTGGGCTGTGCAGACGCACCGGAGACACAGTACGCAGAGCCGGCGCAGGATATCCTGGTCCAAGGAGGTGTACTGGAGACCAGGAGCACTGGGCCGGCACCATCCGTCCTGACTGGATGCCCATTCTAGCCCGGCAAATGCGAGGAGCTGGAATAGAGCGCACCGGGCTATGAATGCGAACTGGAGACACCGTGCGCATAACTGCGTAACACGGTCTCTGACCAGTCACACGCTCCCCATGGTAAGCATGAGGAGTTGGCTCGGGTCTCCAACCTGACTCAGCCAACCTCCCTGTGTGCCCCCCCAAAAAATGTTATGGGCTGCCCCTCGTGCTTGTCTCGTTGGTTCAACTCCTCATAATATCGCCGTTCCGCTTTCGCTGCCTCTATCTCCTCCTTAGGACGGCGATACTCCCCAGCCTACGTCCAGGGTCCTGCTCCACCCAGAATCTCCTCCCAGGTCCATTCCTCCTGACCACGCTGCTTGGTCTATTTTTGGTGGGATCTTCTGTCACGTTCGTTATCGGACAAAGGCACAGCGTGGTATGCAAACATTCTTATTTATTTAAAAGAATGAACACGGAACAAACAAACAAAATAACAAAATGAACCGTGATGCTATACAAACAAGTGCTGACAGGCAACTACACATAGACAAGATCCCAAAAACACCAAAGGGAAATGGCTAACTAAATATGATCCCCAATCAGAGACAACGATAAACAGCTGCCTCTGATTGGGAACCATATCAGGCCACCATCACCTAGACCTACAAAAACCCTAGACATACAAAAAACCCGAGACAATACAAAACTAGCGTACCCACCCTAGTCACACCCTGACCCAACCAAAATATAAAGAAAACAGAGATATCTCAGGTCAGGGCGTGACATTTGAACCAAAATAAAGGACCGATTTATATTGTTCCTTTCTGTTTGTTTTATAACCTGTGAAATCAACATTTAAAAAAACAAAACATTTAATCAATCAATCAAATGTATTTATAAAGCCCTTTTTACATCAGCAGATGTCACAAAGTGCTTATACAGAAATCCAGCCTAAAACCCCAAACAGCAAGCAATGCAGATGTTGAAGCACGGTGGCCAGGAAAAACTCCCTAGAAAGGCAGGAACCTAGGAAGAAACCTAGAGAGGAACCAGGCTCTGAAGGGTGGCCAGTCCTCTTCTGGCTGTGTCGGGTGGAGATTATATGAGTACAGCACAGTACATGGTCATTAAGGCCAGATGGTTCTTCAAGATGTTCAAATGTTCATAGATGACCAGCAGGGTCAAATAATCACCAATCAGTGCGGATAGAGCAGGTAAGCTAGTTGTTTACATGCATGATGGACAGACAAGTGTCGCCTAAGGCGCTAAATGCGACTGAAATTTTGCAGGTGGGGAGAGAGGGTTGAGGCTTGAAGCGCTGGGAATCTTGCTATGACATGCATTATCTCTAACCAGGCATATAGTATCCTTAACTAGCATTGAAAAAGTTTACCAATTCTCTAGCTAATTAAAAATCTCTCTCCCTATCTTCTGAATCAAGCTTGTAATGTCAGTGCAGTAGCCTATGCTTGGGTGGGGTGAGTGGCAGGTAGCCCAAGCACACACAATCAAATATTTTTGGCTTGCTGGCAGACACTGAAATAAGTGAAAAAGAGAGGGCTTTGCATAAGCACTTTGTTGTGGGACTAGAAAAAATGCTTGGAACGTAAATAAAGTTATTAACCAGTTCCAATGCTTTTAAAATAATGTTTCTGTTTCGGAAACATATGGATCACTTTCGTTCCAGGTTTCGTTTATGAATCTTGATGATTTTTTTCCACTTTTCAGTTCCCTGAACCGGTTCCAAGCCCTGCTGCTACGTTACCTGCATTGGCAAATATCTCCAATCTCTAACGTTAACGTTACGTTACTAAAATAAAGTAACTGGCTTTAAAATATTTTTTAATAAAGGCAAAATTACAAAAATTCTACATTCAATTTGCAGCAAGTTAGCCAGGTAGTTAGTTAGCAAGTTAGATTCTTTACATCAGCTGGATTTCTCAAGATGACTGGCTGGATTGTTCAGGATTCCCTAAAACATTAAACAACACAAATTACAATTCATACAAATGTCAAATGCCCATATAGCAAACTAAATGTTTAGCTAGTTGGATAATGTTAGCTTGTTAATAAGTAGGTTTTCGTGAATTAACTTTGACTTAAAATATGCATAATCACTTGTCTCTAGATTAACTAACATATTTCTCTGAACTGTACATTTTTTGGTGCCATCAGTTAGGTTGATAACTGTGACTGGTAGTGAGACCATGTATGACCCCGTCACTGCATGTGTGTGTTTGTTTGTGTGTGGGTGTATGTATGTGAACGTGTGGGCTGTTTTAGCTGTCAGGGGAACACGGTCAATGAGCGATAATGTGGAATGATATGCTGCTTTTGCATTTCCGGTCTCTCTGAAAATTCTAGAACATCTGGAGTCAGAACTCTGCTAATTGAGCGACCAATGAGAGGGTAGCGTTCCGTAGCTCCGTCACAGTTCTGGAAACATTAAGGGAACAGTATGACCAGATGTTATTAAAGGAACAGTTAACCCAGATTTTTAAAATAACAGTACTGACATATTTTATTAAAGGGATAGTTCACCCAGATTACTTAAAAGGGATAGTTCACTCAGATGACTAATAACTTTGTAGTTCAGGTTTCCCTTTAATTCTGACATTGACCAGAGTACATTACTGTATGAAAATCTCAAACACATGCAGTGGGTTAACCAAATCATCTTTGTTGTCAGCCAGACTACCATGTAAATGTTTCATGAAACATTATGGAATTTAGAAAGTATCATATTTAGCAAACCACACACTATGAAAATCAATGTTATAGTAATATAGAACAAGTCATAATCTCATCAACAGTTGTTGTGTGATAGTATTAGTAGCAGTATAGTAATAGTAGAAGCAGGGGGGGACTCTTTTTAATTGGGGGGGACTCAGTTGGGGTCTCAACTCACTGTATATTTCGAAATTTGTGCATTAATAGTCACTCATTTAGCCCATGTCAGCGATTTTTTAAAATTATTATTGCTAAGTTAGTATGTCAGCCAGCTATCTAAACTTGTAGTAAGCACGGTCGTATTACAGACCGGGGTGGGGCCCATTGATCATCAGTTATCATACTAAAAACGGCAAACCCTTTTGCAGGAAATTAGCTGTAAATCTGTTAATTCCTCTCTTACCCAGAGTCGACTTTGGGCAAAATAAAATAAAAAACATCCTTAAACAATTCATTGACCAATGCACCATCATACCAGGTCATTTAATGCTTGAAACAACTTGATAATAAGATATTTGGCTACAGAAGTGCTATTTCTTACCGACCTCTACAGCTTCCATCCAAAAACAAATCCTGTGAAATTGCGTCAACACATACTGGAGAAGTTACTGGCTAGCTACAGAGGTTAGCTTAGCTAACAAACTAGCTATGTTGGTCGTCGCGCATGACCAGAATGATCCACCAAAGGCACACCCCATTTCTGTTTTAAAATGGAGAAAGGGGTGGAGTTGGAACGTTTTTTGTGCCCAAAGTCGACCTATAAGATAGCTGGGTGACACAACCACATATCACAGCCATAGCAACAACAACAAAAAATCCCTCAATAAAGTAGTTAGCAACAATACATAACTTTAGAATGTGATAATGAGAACAAGAATAGGATCCACATTAGTCAACTGTTGTTAATGTACTTTTTCATATAAATAATCTTAAGCATGAGATACATCACATTTTCATTTTGAACCTTTATCTTTCCATAGGTTAAGGATGTACTCTTTTATATGTCAAAAACACACCGTTCTTATGAAGGAGCTAGATGTAACATTGTTTCAATGTTAAACTGTATATTGTTGAGTTAAACGTAGTCTTTTAACCATGAATAAAAGGTATTCAAATTAAGTTGCTTTCATGCCATTGCTAATCTGAACACCTGAACACCTGCTCTTTTCATGCAAATCTTGATGAAATAGGTTCTGCTCCTTCAGGGCAACTCACTGCCCAAGCAAAGCCTGAATATAAACAGTGAGCGTGCTGCCCCAGGCGGCAGGGTAGCCTAGTGGTTAGAGCGGTGGACTAGTAACCGGAAGGTTGCAAGTTCAAATCCCTGAGCTGACAAGGTACAAATCTGTCGTTCTGCCCCTGAACAGGCAGAACGAATAAGAATTTGTTCTTAACTGACTTGCCTAGTTAAATAAAGGTAAAAAAAAAAAAATGTGTTATACTATCTGCCCATCTTGCCAATTTTTCATTTTTTTATTTCACCTTTTTTAACCAGGTGCGCATAAACTTGCTTACTACCACCTTAAAAATGGTGTCCCGTCGTACTGCAATGCTCCAAGTAGATGCTGTGGAAGGGATAGCTAGTGTTGGCCTCTGTCACCACGACCTCACTGTGTTCTATTGGCAATAGCAATAATAGCAACCATGCCATAACGAGTATGTGCAGATGATACAGAACATAACAATCAATGCATGAATTAGCACAAACATTCACCTCTGCAAGGTGATGGATACAGAACCTAACCATACACGTGCAGCCATGCCATTAGGCATACTGTGTATAGAAAATTAAGCAAAGAATATCATTGTGCGAGCATTCACCACACAAGAGTTGCAGCCTAAAATACATGATAGAACTAAGACGTGAAGATAACAAAATGCAAGCAAAAGATTAATTAATGACAGTACTAATTCGTGAAGACTAGAATGAAGTCATTGCTACAATACCATATGATAGAATAAAAACAGTCGCTAGAATAATACTACTATAACGCAAAGATGGAATGACAGGCAGGACCACCTATTTAAAATGCGTGTAACTCATGCAATTATATGCACTAATGAGCTAGCATAAGCACACTGAAATGATACCGTAAAAGGTATGCTAATAGTGTGACTCGTGGAACAGTATGCACTAATGAGCTAGCATTCACCACATTAATACAGACCAGTCTGCAAGTTATGTTGAATGCATTCTAGCTTAAACTGTGTAAGGGAATACGGTTCCAAAGAATAACCAAAGTCAGATTAACTTGTACAATATTTAAAGTGTGACTGCCGGAGGAGGTCGACTGGGATGACCCGTAAAATGTAGGCCATCACTGATAGTGTGTATTGATTGCGGCGTTCTCATGAGCTGCACCACACGCAGTGATAGCTACTATCAATATTGATGCTACACTAAACCAATGCTAATTCTACTTAGCTAGCTAGTTGGTAGCCAGCTATTGACTGACAACTGCCACGCCCTGATCTGTTTCACCTGTTATTGTGATTGTCTAAACCTCCTCCAGGCGTCGCTTATTTTCCCCAGTGTATTTATCCCTGTGTTTCCAGTCTCTCTGTGCCAGTTCGTCTTGTATGTTTTCAAATCAACTAGCTTGTTTTTCCCCTGCTCCTGTTTTCTATTCTCTTTTTTCTAGTCTTCCCGGTTTTGACCTTTGCCTGTTTTTTCTGGACTCCGTACCTGCCTGCCTGCCCCTTCTGCCTGCCCTGTCATCGAGCCTGTCTGCCACTCTTTACCTCTTGGATTCAGAATCTGGTTTTGACCTGAAAGACCGGAAAATAGCTGTGCAGCGACGCTCCCCATCCAACCTGACAGAGCTTGAGAGGATCTGCAGAGAAAAATGGGAGAAACTCTCCAAATACGGGTGTGCCAATACCCAAGAAGACTCTAGGATGTAATTGCTGTCAAAGCTGCTTCAATAATATACTGAGTAAAGCGTCTGAATACTTATGTTAATGTGATATTTCAACAAAAAATGTTTTGGTACATTTGCAAAAATGCTTGAAAAACCTGTTTTTGCTTTGTCATTATGGATTATTGTGTGTAGATTGAGGGGGGGAGGCAATTTAATCAATTTTAGAATAAGGCTGAATTGTAACAAAATGTGGAAAAGTCAAGGGGTGTAAATACTTTCCGAATGCACAGTGCCTTCAGAAAGTATTCACGCCCCCTGACTTTTTCCACATTTTGTTGTGTTATAAAGTTGGATTAAAATTGTCATGTTTTGTTAACGATGTACATAAAAAAACACTATCTCAGTGGAAAAAAAATGTACATTTTGATCATATAAGTATTCAGTCAAATCATGTTAGAATCACGTTTGGCAGTCATTACAGCTGTAACTAAAATGTTTTTGATCCATCCTGAGATCTCCTATTACCATTGGCCTCATGGTGAAATCCTTGAGCGGTTTCGTTCTTCTCCGTCTGAGTTAGGAAGGATGGCTGTATCTTTGTAGTGACTGGGTGTATTGATACACCATCCAAAGTGGAAATAATAACTTCACGATTCTCAAAGGGATATTTAATGTCTTCTTTTTTATGTTTACCCATCTACCAATAGGTGCCCTTCTTTGCGAGTCATTGAAAAACCCCTCTGGTCTTTGTGGTTGAATCGGTGTTTGGAATTCACTGCTCGACTGAGGGACCTTACAGATATTTGTATGTGGGGGGGTACAGAGATGAGGTAGTCATTCAAAAATCATGTTAAACAATATTATTGCACACAGAGTGAGTCCATGCAATTTATGTGACTTGTTAAAACTTCACTAGGGTAGGGGGCACTATTTTCACCTCCGGATGAAAAGCGTGCCCAAAGTAAACTGCCTGCTACTCAGGCCCAGAAGCTAGGATGTGCATATATTGGTAGATTTGGATAGAAAACACTCTAAAGTTTCCACAACTGTTAAAATAATGTCTGTGAGTATAACATAACTGATATGGCAGGCAAAAACCAGGGAAAAATCCATCCAGAAAGTGGGATTTTTTTATGTTTGTTGTTTTCTATTGAATGCCATTACAGTATCCGTTGACTTAGGACTCAAATTCCACTTCTTATGGCTTCCACTAGATGTCAACAGTCTTTAGAAATTGTTTCAGACTTGTATTCTGAAAAATGAGAGAGTAAGACCACTCTGAATGAGTTGACCCTACAGTGTCCCAGAGGTTTTTCATGCGCACGACCGAGAGTGAGCCTTTCTTGTTTACCTTTTATATTGACGACGTTATTGTCCGGTTGAAATATTATAGATTATTTAGGCTAAAAACAACCTGAGGATTGATTATAAACATCGTTTGACATGTTTCTACGAACTTTACGGATACTATTTAGATTTTTTGTCTGCCTGTTGTGACTGTGTTTGAGCCTGTGGATTACTGAAAAAATTGTGTGAACAAAACGGAAGATTTTGGATATAAACAGGGACTTTATCGAACAAAACTAACATTTATTGAGTAAATGGGAATCTTGTGAGTGCAACCATATGAAGATCATCAAAGGTAAGTGATTAATTTTATCGCTATTTCTGACTTGTGTAACTCCTCTACTTGGCTGGTAACTGTTTGTAATGATTTGTCTGCTGGGCGCTGTTCTCAGATAATCGCATGGTAAGCTTTCGCCGTAAAGCCTTTTTGAAAACTGACACCGTGGTTGGATTAACAAGAAGTTAATCTTTAAACCGACGTATAACACTTGTATGTTTTATGAATTTTTATAATGAGTATTTCTGTTTATGAATTTGGCGCTCTGCAATTTCACTGGATGTTGGCCAGGTGGGACGCTAGTCCCACGTACCCTAGTGAGGTTTTAAGCAAATTTTTACTTTTGAATTTCAAATTATACTGAAGACACATTATCTTCACACATATTTTAGATGCATTGCTTTTCACTGACAGCCGCATCTTATTAATTTGCTAGGCCTATTGCCACGTGCGCTGCCCAAATTACAGGGTTCCCAACTAGGCATATAGGCCTACACGCTTGTGATGTGAAACAACAGCTTTAAAAGAAGCTAATGATCCTTTGTGGCTAAGTCATGCTTATTGCACACAGTTAGTCCATCCAGCTTATTATCTGACTTGTTAAGCACATTTTACTCCTGAATTTATTTAGGCTTGACATAACACAGGAGTTGAATACTATTAATTTGTAAAAATGTCCTAAAACATAATTCCCCTTTGACATTATGGAGTATTGTGTGGCACAAAATCTAAATGTAATACATTTTAAATTCGGGCTGCAACACAACAAAATGTGGAAAAAGTCAAGGGGTGTGAATACTTTCTGAAGGCACTGTATAAAACATAGGATAATCACATTTGTGAATGCACTGGAAATTTAACTGAACCGCTGGTCATTACGAACACATTAAAGTAAACAGGTTTTTCCTTGGAATGCTGAGTGGGGGAACTGAGTCAGAACTATAGTCTCTTTGATCAGAGACATCCTTTTGATGAAACCGGTTAGTGGAGGCTGGTGGGAGGAGCTATGGTTGGGGGGGGGGTGAGCAGGTGGGTCTGGGCAGGGTGATGTCGTTGATGTTTGTGTGTGTTTATATGCTGTCTTTTATTTTGTATTGTAAAAAAAAAAACTTACAAAAAAAAGAAGAGGCAAGTATATTTGAACAGGACCAAGTGACCTGGATTCATCTTGGCAGAATGTGTATGTTTGTATTCCTTGGCCCATGTGATAATCTTGCTGAAATCACTGTTAAAATCAACCAACAAAAATTATGCCTTTTCAAAGCCATGGCCTGAAACCAGAGAGCAGCTAGGCAGAGGTACAGTACATGACGTACAGATGTTTGATAAGCAAGTTTTTATGAACATTAATCTCAATGTTCTACTCTAAAAATTTTATACATTTATCTGACTGAGGCTTTCTATATCTTATGTATTGCAAACATGAATTGGGAAAGTAACAGGTACTTTTCATATTGTAATGATTAGGACTTATGATTAGTGGCACATGGACAAAGGATAGATTTGTCATATAAAATGTGTGGAATGACAGAAATGGAGGACAAATAAAGCATACATACTCAGTTAGCTGGCTTACTACATTATTCACAGGCTCTAAAAGGTTCCCAGATGTGTAGAAGCACACAGGGGAATTCATTACCAGAGTTTTTTTTATTATGAGATATCAAATTTACGTCTGTGTGTGTGTGTGCATGTGTGTCTGTAAGTTTCAGTCTGTAAGTATGTGTGCTTGTGCAGTTTCTAAATTTCAACCTTTATTGACCCACACTGACTGTACAGAATTGAGACTGCATGTGTGTGTGCGTAGCGTTAATTGCACAGCCAGTGACCCACTAGGACATTAATCACATTCATGACAAAATAATTCAGCTGAGTGCCTCTAGAGTTTGTTACAGAGACGGATGTGAAGAGTGAGCAGAGTCCGAGTGTGTGTGTGTGTGTGTGAGTTTGTTTTTGAAAGTGAATGGGGATCTAATAGAGGGGCCTCCTAAACAGGAGAAAATAGCCCCCCTGCAGACGGTCTACTTTTCATGTGTTAATAACCCTTCAGAGTAAGTATAGTATGAGCTATGGGGTTATGAGACCTCACGCCATCCAACTAAACACAGAAAGATACGGATATTAAGACAGACACACACACACAGTACAGACTCCACGGCCTCAGCACACACACATTCGTGACACCATGGGGCCTGGTCTCAGTACAAAGGCGGCGTGGAGGCCCAGATTCCTTTGGTGTGATTCAGACGGCTTATCCAAACCTACAGCTCCATTCACTGACTGGGAGCAGTGTAGATATGTAGTTTAAGATGAAGCGGGGACAATGGCTGTTTGAGGTGACTCAGTGTCCAGGGGGAGGGCTCTATCTGTGGGGCCCACTGAAATTAAAGTACCACCGTCTCATTCCATGTCTCTGGTCCCTGAAAATGACCATAAGTACATCTGGAGATGGGGCTTTATAATGTGACGTATTGAAGCCATAGTTTTAATGAACCCCTTTCCCATGGAGTTTTGGCCCCTGTCTGAGACCCCTGGTGATTCACGCACATATGCACACACGTACATACAGACGGACGCATACACGGACACATGGTCCAGAGACTGACAGGGAGGTCTCTGATAAATCTTTACTCCTCTCCTTAGATTTGTGTTCTTAAACCTTGCGTGGTAAGAAACCAACACATTCATTCATATGATTCACATGTTTGACAACGTTTTGACTTCCAGCGTCATTCACCCTCATATGTTCTTTAACCACTGCATGTCTAGATGAAAGTTACCTACATTCCTCCACTCGTGATTCACACTATGCAGCACATTGCTGTAATAACATTTGGTCACATTTGTCCTGTGTACAAATCAACGTTTAGACATTTCAAGTTTCCTGTGTCAAACAGAGGCCTGGGTATTAGTCAAAATCAGATCCAAACCTGCTCTGTCCAACATGATACTTCACATAGCCAGTTCATAGACAACATTCCAGTATCAATCAGAAACTCTGGGAACACTTAGCCAACCGTGAGCCAAGGCAACAAATATGGCACATCCCGGTCCAAACCAAACACCATCCCACGTCTCTCAGCAGCCTGCTACACATCCTTCTATCTCTAGCCCTCCAGCATCCATTGCCCCATGGTTACTGCTTTTCCCAAAATTACCCATAACAGTCATAGTCTTCTCATAACACTCTCTTAATAGTAACACATGTAAAAGTCAAAAGAAAACCTGAAATGTATTTCCACCCGGTAGCCTGCAGCCAAGCCTGTTAGTTGTAACATATTTTAGTTATATTCTCCTGGCTGACCTGACTGGATCTCTGTTTATTCTGGAATAACATCTATCACAGGTCTCTCCAACCCTGTTCCTGGAGAGCAACCCTCCTGTAGGTTTTCGCTCCAACCCCAGTTGTAACTAACTTGATTCAGCTTATCAAACAGCTAATTATTAGAATCAGGTGTGCTAGATTACAGTTGGAGCGAAAACCGACGGGATGTTATCTCTCCAGGAACAGGGTTGGAGAGCCTTGATCTATCACAACATGCAGGAGAAAACAAAATAACCTCACCACAAACAATCTATTATACATGGCACAAATGAAAGCCACACTTTACCTCCACAACAACAGATAATGGTGTTAAGAATTTTAAAAAGGTAACTAGAGAGAACAAGACTTAAATGTGGCCACTTTAACTAGTTGCCTTGAATGCTGCTCCGTAGCAACTCAACAAGCACCAGCTGCTACTCATTGCAATCAGCCTCCACACCTGTCCTCGCTCTCCTTAAACAACACTCACACCCTACTTAAATCTGACCAAACTAACAGTCCTCCTCATTGTTCTGCAGTGCATGTCATGTTGCTAGCCTCATCAAGTTTTTGCAGCCTGCATCCCCTTAGCCCCTTTCTATCCAATATTCTTCCAAGGATCTCACCACAACAGCCTAACTACCATGGCCAGGTGATGACTTCTCCCTGAGACTACGAGCCAAACTTTAGAGTCCACCCCACAGATCCTTCATCTGCAGCCCTCTGGTTCAGTCACACTCCCTTTTTTGAATTCTCATTCTCACATTCATCCCATTTCCACAATGCATATGATAAACCCATTTCAATGTCTGGTCCTTAAACTTGTGAATGTAATGATGAAGTCTAAAGCATTTGGTTGTGTGTTCAAATCACAATATGGACCATTTTAGCTACAGTGCCTTCAAAATATTAATCCCCCTTGACTTATTCCACATGTTTTGTTGTTACAGCTGGTATTCAACATGGATAACTTTTTTTTATTTTTTAAATTTTAAATTAACAATTCTCATTTACAACTTTTCACACACCTTATCAATACATGTTAGTCAACTATGGCAGCAACTACAGCTGTGAGTATTTCTGGGTAAGTCTGTAATCGCTTTGCACAACTAGATTGTGCAAATATTGTACATTCTTTTAAGAATGCTTCAAGTTTGTTTATCATTGCTAGACAGCCATGTTCAAGTCTTGCCATAGCTGATTTTAAGTCAAAACTGTAATTAGGCCACTCAGGAACATTCAATGTCAATATTGGTAAGCAACTTGTGTATTTGACATTTTGTTTAAATTATTGTCCTGCTGAAAGGTGAATTTGTCTCCCAGTGTAGGTGAACGGATAATCTCCGCGTGTGTGGTTCCCACCATGAAGCATGGAGGACGAGGTGTGATGGTGTGGGGGTGCTTTGCTGGTGACACTGTCAAGGATTTATTTAGAATTCAAGGCACACTTAACCAGCATGACTACCACAGCATTCTACAGCGATACGCCATCCCATCTGGTTTGCGCTTAGTGGGACTATCATTTGTTTTTCAACAGGACAATGACCTAACACACCTCCAGGCTGTGTAAGGGCTATTTGACCAAGGAGTGAAGTGCTGCATTAGATCTGGCCTCCACAATCACCCTACCTCAACGCAATTGAGATGGTTTGGGATGTGTTGGACTGCAGAGTGAAGGAAAAGCAGCCAACAAGTGCTCAGCATATGTGGTAACTCCTTCAAGGCTGTTGGAAAAGCATTATAGGTGAAGCTGGTTCAGAGAATGCCAAGAGTGTGCAAAGCTGTCATCAAGGCAAAGGGTGGCTACTGTTGTGACTTTACTTTCATTAACTTCTTGGTGACGGGGCAGTATTTTCACGTCCGGATGAAATGCATGCCCAAATTCAACTGCCTGCTACTCATCCCCAGAAGATAAGATATGCATATTATTACTAGATTTGGATAGAAAACACTGAAGTTTCTAAAACTGTTTGAATCATGAGTATGAGTATAACAGAACTTATTTAGCAGGCGAAATAAGGACAAACCATCTCAATTTTTATTTTTTGATGTCATTCGTTTCAATGGGTTTTCATTGGGAATCCAGATTTCTAAGGGACCTTCTTGCAGTTCCCATCACTTCCACTGGATGTCTTCAGAGATTGGTTGAGGTTTTTCCTTTGTGTAATGAAGTGCGGCCATCTTGAACGAGGGTCACTTGAAGTGTACTGTTAGATAGAGGCACGTGACCAGAAAGCTAGCTACAGTTTGTTTTCCTCCTGTATTGAACACAGATCATCCTGTCTTCAATTTTATCGATTCTTTACGTTAAATACCTAAAGTTGTATTACAAAAGTAGTTTGAAATGCTTTGGCAAAGTTTACAGGTAACTTTTGAGATATTTTGTAGTCACGTTGCGCAAGTTGGAACCCTGTGTTTTTCTGTCTCAAACGAGTCAAATAAATCAACATTTTGTGTATATATCGACAGAATTAATCAAACAAAAGGACTATTTGTGATGTTTATGGGACATATTGGAGTGCCAACAAAAGAAGCTCGTCAAAGGTAAGGCATGAATTATATTTTTATTTCTGCGTTTTGTGTCGCGCCTGCAGGGTTGAAATATGCTTTTCTCTTTGTTTACGGAGGTGCGATCCTCAGATAATAGCATCGTTTGGTTTTGCCAAAAAGCCTTTTTGAAATCTGACATGTTGGCTGGATTCACAACGAGTGTAGCTTTAATTTGCTATCTTGCATGTTTTTATTTTTATAGTAATTTATTTGAATTTGGCCCTCTGCATTTTCCCTGGCTTTTGGCCAGGTGGGACGCTAGCGTCTCACATATCCCAGAGGTTAATCTGATTTATTTAATCCCTTAAACTATATTTAATTGTTGATTAAATTGATCATGTAATAATTAGCTCAATAGGATTTGGGGTACTATGGAATAAGTTTAACTAGTTACCATCTCCTGAATTAAACTCTAGATGTTTATATAGCGATAAGTCACTTATTAATCATTACCTTATTAGTCTCATAATCTGAACGGTCGCAACATTCTTGGATCCGCAAGAGCCTCAGCTTTACTGATCATTCTGTACCACACATTGGTGTAATTATTTAGTCAGCTAGTAAATGAATATTGCAGAATAACATACACACTTACATGAGACAAAGGTCCCTAGTGGATTGACAAGATAGTATGGCTTGTTACAACATAGATTGATGGGGGAGAGAGACAAAGGGAAAGGGACACCTACGTTTGGAAACTACCCTCAAAGTAATCATAATACCTTGCCCACAAACCACCGGACATTTGGAGCAAAAGTTATTTATGTATTTACGTGTGAATGCCGTCGTTCGTCTCTCTGAAACCAAGCCTTCTTGAAAGGGTTTTTTGGCTCTTCACTCAGCTCACGCGTAAGGCTCTGATTGTCCTCCAGAGGTAAATGTCCTTAGTTGTCCGGTCACCAGTGGTGGCTTTGTTCAGAACTTGTTCTTAGCTCGTGTGGATAGTCAGAGTTTGAACCACTTTACACGCACAGCTGCAGCCTGACAATGTTCAGGTCTGGTGAGTTTTTTTCACCTTGTGTTGAGGTTCAACCACTATTTCAAATGTGTGGACCACGGTCTACTTCCTTGAACAAAATATAAACTATGATCTCATTAGAAAAAATGGGAATGTAATTTTAGTTAACCGATACTTTCATCATTTTTATTTCTCACGCACAACACAAGAACCTGACCTGGCAGGCTAGCCTAGTGGTTAGAGCATTGGACTAGTAACCGAAAGGTTACAAGTTCAAATCCCCGAGCTGACAAGGTACAAATCTGTCATTCTGCCCCTGAACAGGCAGTTAACCCACTGTTCCTAGGCCGTCATTGAGAATTTGTTCTTAACTGACTTGCCTAGTTAAATAAAGGTAAAAAAAAATCAAATACAGTGTGTATTCTTTTCAAGTTACAGTATGTTATACCATTTTTAATGACATCACAAAATAGATATTAGAAATATTGTTCCAGTGTTCGTTTTTGGTTGGGCAAGTCTCTCCAGTCAAAGGCATTCCTTTGGTTGATACTAAAAAGTAGAGTTCTGCTGCATTTATTTATTTTATTTTACCTTTATTTAACCAGGTAGGCAACTTGAACAAGTTCTCATTTACAATTGCGACGTGGCCAAGATAAAGCAAAGCAGTTCGACACCTACAACAATTTACACATGGAGTAAAACAAACATGCAGTAGAAAAATAAGTCTATATACAATGTGAGAAAATTAGTTGAGATGGGAGGTAAAGGCAAAAACATGGTGGCGAAGTAAAACACTGGAATGGTAGATTTGCAGTGGAAGAATGTGCAAAGTAGAGATAGAAATAATGGGGTGCAAATGAGCTAAATACAGTAAGGGGAGAGGTAGTTTGGGCTAAATTATAGATGGGCTATG
Organism: Oncorhynchus clarkii lewisi; assembly: GCF_045791955.1. Classification (NCBI taxonomy): domain Eukaryota; kingdom Metazoa; phylum Chordata; class Actinopteri; order Salmoniformes; family Salmonidae; genus Oncorhynchus; species Oncorhynchus clarkii. The sequence goes on from NC_092169.1 coordinate 455,506, forward strand.
TGCAGTAATCTGTGAGCTGCTCTGACAGCTGGTGCTTAAAGCTAGTGAGGGAAATAAGTGTTTCCAGTTTCAGAGATTTTTGTAGTTCGTTCCAGTCATTGGCAGCAGAGAACTTGAAGGAGAGGCGGCCAAAGAAAGAATTGGTTTTGGGGGTGACCAGAGAGATATACCTGCTGGAGAGCGTGCTACAGGTGGGTGCTACTATGGTGGCCAGTGAGCTGAGATAAGGGGAGACTTTACCTAGCAGGGTCTTATAGATGACCTGGAGCCAGTGGGTTTAGCAACGAGTATGAATCGAGGGCCAGCCAACGAGCGTACAGGTCGCAGTGGTGGGTAGTATATGGGGCTTTGGTGACAAAAATGTATTGAGTAGGGTATTGGAGGCTATTTTGTAAATGACATCGCCGAAGTCGAGGATTGGTAGGATGGTCAGTTTTACAAGGGTATGTTTGGCAGCATGAGTGAAGGATGCTTTGTTGCGAAATAGGAAGCCAATTCTAGATTTAACTTTCGATTGGAGATGTTTGATGTGAGTCTGGAAGGAGAGTTTACAGTCTAACCAGACACCTAGAATATGTGGGCAACTACAAATACCTAAGTCGGAACCGTCCAGAGTAGTGATGTTGGACGGGCGGGCAGGTGCAGGCAGCGATCCGTTGAAGAGCATGCATTTAGTTGTATTTGTATTTAAGAGCAATTGGAAGCCACAGAAGGAGAGTTGTATGGCATTGAAGCTCGTCTGGAGGGTTGTTAACTGTGTCCAAAGAAGGGCCAGAAGTATACAGAATGGTGTCATCTGTGTAAAGATAGATCAGAGACTCACCAGCAGCAAGAGCGACATCATTGATGTATACAGAGAAGAGAATCGGTCCAAGAATTGAACAATGTGTCACCCCCATAGACTGCCAGAGGCCCGGACAACAGGCCCTCCGATTTGACTCTATCAGAGAAGTAGTTGGTGAACCAGGCGAGGCATTTGAGTCTGCCGATGATTTGGTGATTGACAGAGTCGAAAGCCTTGGCCAGGTCATTGAATACGGCTGCACAGTATTGTTTCTTATCGATGGCGGTTAAGCTATCATTTAGGTCCTTGAGCGTGGCTGAGGTGCACCCATGACCAGCTCTGAAACCAGATTGCTTAGCGGAGAAGGTATGGTGGGATTCAAAATGGTCAGTAATCTGTTTGACTTGGCCTTAGAAAAGCAGGGTAGGATAGATATAGGTCTGTAGCAGTTTGGGTCAAGAGGGACCCCTCCCTTTGAAGAGGGGGATGACCGCAGCTGCTTTCCAATATTTGGGAATCTCAGACGACACGAGAGGTTGAACAGGCTAATAATAGGGGTTGCAACAGTTTCAGCAGATCATTTTAGAGAGGGTCCAGATTGTCTAGCCCGGCTGATTTTTAGGGGTCCAGATTTTGCAGCTCTTTCAGAACATCGGCTGACTGGATTTGGGAGAAATGGGGAAGGCTTGGGTGAGTTGCTTTGGCGGGGGTGCAGTGCTGTTGACCGGGGTAGGGGTAGCCAGGTGGAAAGCATGGCCAGTCGTAGAACAATGCTTATTGAAATTCTCAATTATAGTGTTAATTGGTGGTGACAGTGTTGCCTATCCTCAGTGCAGTGGGCAGCTGGGAGGTGTTCTTATTCTCCATGGACTTTACAGTGTCCCAGAACTTTTTTGAGTTTGTGTTGCAGGATGCAAATTTCTGCTCGAAAAAGCTATCCTTGGCTTTTCTAACTGCCTGTGTATATTGGTTTCTAGCTTCCCTGAAAAGTTGCATATCACGGGGGCTGTTCGCATAAAATGTATGACTAGGTGTAAGGTGTCAAAAAGCTTCCCAGCCCCCCCTCCCATTTTCTGTGGGTGAGGAGAGGGCCTGGTTATTTGTCTATCATTGCCAAGCTGATGTGAGCCCTTGGATCCTCATGTGTAATTGTGTAGACACTACTTTGAAAAATGTCAAATTTAAAATCTTTTTTTTTGTTTGTTTTTTTGGTTGCTACATGATTCCATATCACTATAAAGAAACCCTTGAATGAGTAGTTGTCAAGACTTTTGACTGGTTCTCAAGAGACTGATTGGTGTCACACTTTTTCTCCATGCCTAGCAAACAAAGCTGATTCATCAAATTGCATTCTAAACTGAACATGTTTATTTTTTGTATTTTTTTTTAACCTTTAACCTTGTTCTTAACTGAAAGTCTTAACTTAACTGAAAGTCAGTTAAGAACATATTCTTATTTTCAATGATGGCCTAGGAACAGTGGGTTAACTGCCTGTTCAGGGGCAGAACACCAGATTTGTACCGTGTCAGCTCAGGGATTTGAACTTGCAGCCTTTCGGTTACTAGTCCAACGCTCTAACCACTAGGCTACGCTGCCGGTGTGTGGGCAAAACTGACATCAATCAGGCCCTCGAGGACTGAAATTTCCCACACCTGGAATAGGGCGACCACCTTTAAAATGCCCAAATGAGGGACAACAGGATGATTTTTGTGGCCTACATGAATAAAAACATTTGGCTGGTGGGATGAGATATAGGAGGATGGGTCATTGTAATGACTGGAATGGCACAGACTCAACAATATCACACACATGGAAACAATGTTTAATTCCATTCCATTTATACCATTCCAGCCATTACAATGAGCCCGTCCTCCTATAGCTCCTCCCACCAGCCTATGGTGTAGTGAACATGTTTTAGGTGCTGGAGAACAATACAAATGTAAATTACATAATTTCTCAAAGTTTGTATCTACAGATGTAGCCTACTAAGTATCATCATACAATATGTATCCTCCAATTGCAATGTCTGCCTATGCCCACACAGTCTCTATATTTCTCTATTTTTAATACCCTCAAACCGCAAGATAGGCATACCTAATTTCTAAATAAGCCATGGCATCATCAATGTCAATCGTGAATGATAATTATTCACATTTTATTTGTGAGATGTCCAAAGTGCATCTGCATGCCAATCATTTGATCTCAATTACTTTCATGGAATATGCGTTTTAGATTTTCTTAAATTACTGTTCTGTGAACAAATCAGAGCAGATGTTAACTACACTGAACAAAAAACAAACGCAACATGCAAAAATGTCTACGATTTTACTGAATTGCGGTTCATATAAGGAAATCGGTCAATTGAAATATACTGAACTGTCACACCCGGATCTGTTTCACCTGTCTTTGTGCTTGTTTCCATCATCCTCCAGGTGTTGCCCATCTTCCCATTATCCCCTGTGTTCTCTGTTTGTCTGTTGCCAGTTCGTCTTGTCAAGTCTTACCAGCGCGCTCTCCTGCCTTCCTTTTTCTCAAGTTGTGTTTCCTAGTTTTCCCAGTCCAGACTATTCTGCCTGCCGTGACCCGAGCCTGCCTGCCGTCCTGTACATGCTTGACTGACCTAACTACTGGACCCCTGCCTGTCCTCGATCTGCCCTTCGCCTGCCCCGTGTTTACAATAAATAATCTGAGAACTGTACTATCCTAGCTTCCTGTGTCTGCATCTGGGTCATATCCTGAGTCATGTTACTGAACAAAAATATAAGCTAGTCATTCAACAATGTCAAAGATTTTGCTGAGTTACAGTTCATATAATGATATCAGTAAATTGAAATAAATTCATTAGGCCCTGATCTATTGATTTCACATGACCTTCATTCAGTTTAGTCAGTATGTCATCCATTCAGTCATTTGTCTGAGTTACAATAGCAACTAAATTAAAGAGAATAGTACAGTCTAATCAATTTGTTCATTGAAATCCACATGTATTCAAAATTACCTAAATTCTCAAGTTCTTCAACCTATCCCTTTAATAATTCCATTTAGACCTATCCAAATACAAAATAGGCCTTCAACTTGTAGCCATTAATTTAGGCTGTCATTTTGGGTACTGGGATCTTGCGGAATAATTTTCGAACTCTGTGTGTTTTGTAACTGTTTTTATTATAGGGCTCCCTTAAAAAGATACCCTAGCTCACAGGCCTCTAAATGTAGCCTATGAATAAATGTTCAACCAAAGAGTTGAAGATGCACATGCAGTGGCTGGGAAAACAGATCTGGCAATAAGAATAGGCTATAGATCGTCTTGACCATTTGGGACCCCTTGGTTATTTCACTCAGGACAGGTTATAGCCAAGATTTAATCAATAATTGTTTTTGTCTTATTTATTGATATGGATATAGCTTCTGCGTGATCGGGTTGTGCAACGCAAATGGCTATAACAAGCTTACATACAGAGTGGAATTCACTTATACAACAGTATAAATGCCTAATATATGGCATACAATCCATGCTCCAAAATACTGAAAAAAAAACCAATTGTAAATAAGAATTTGTTCTTTACTGACTTAGTTAAATAAAGGTTAAATAAAAAATATTATGTCAAGAACAGCTCAAATAAGCAAACAACAGTCATCAATTTAAGACATGAAGGTCGGTCAATGAGGAAAATGTCAAGAATTTTGAAAGTTTCTTTCAAGTGCAGTTGCAAAAACCATCAAGCGCTATGATGAAACTAGATCTCATGAGGACCGCCACAGGAAAGGAATACCCAGAGTTCCCTTTGCTGCAGAGGATAAGATCATTAGAGTTACCAGGCTCAGAAATTGCAGCCCAAATAAATGCTTCACAGAGTTCAAGTAACAGACACATCTTAAGATCAACTGTTCAGAGAGAGAGCGTGAATCAGGCCTTCATACTCAAATTGGTACATTTCTTAACTTAGTTTGAGAAAAGCGAAATGATTGGTTAAGAGATTAAATCAGGAAATCAGATTTTACGTGTCAATTTCATTTCTTTGTAAATCCACTCTACAGTGGCCTATCAACTTGAATCTTGTCATTGTTATTATGGCCGTCCCTAAGATGGACCACACTGAATTTGGTATTCATATAAAAAAACAAGGAAACTATTAACTAATTCTTTGCATATGTAACACTAATGCTTCACTACATGTTTTGTATTTAGACTCATTACATCAATCTTTGATTGTTTTGAGAAAATATTGTTGCTGCATTCAAATATGGCCGCTATTGTCAAAAAAAGATTTTGCTAAAATGCGATCATCATCTTCTCATGAACCATAAATCAGATAATACCAAATCTGTAGTCAGAGACTCAATTAATTAACCTCTAATGAATTTGAGGATGATTAGTTGCTGCATTAAATGTCAGCCATGCTACACCACTAGATGGCACCATATCACATCAGGGCTATAAGAACTGTACCGATGGACATGGGGCCGTAAAACTTTGCATGTAAACCTTATTATGTCCTTAGAAGTAGTGTGAATATAAAAATCACTGCAACCTGAGATTGACAAGTATGCAGACGATCAATGTGAATTATCGTGATTAGTATATCTGCATAGGATACTAGTAATATAACTATTGATCAAGTGGACTTTGTCTCATGCAAATTATTGTTAGATTTAAATTATGCAGATGAACAATGTGAAATATCGTGATTAATATAATCACATATTGTTGCTCTATTATGTGGTCTGAACAGTGAAAAGTGGATATTTAATCCAGGAATTCCTGCCTTTTGGGCAGTCAGTTTATCTGTTGCTTGGAACGCTGTTGTGGAATGTACCAGGTGAGATTGAAATAATTTACATAAACAGATTGACAAAATACTGTCCCAGAATTCAAAGATGACCGCAATATACAAATACACAAAAGTTGAAAATATATCACAAATCTTAACATAAACCATTAGTCAAATTGACCCCAGAATTGGTATATAAACTCAATACATGAAGTCATGACTTTAAGAATGATTTCCTGCTGCATTCCAACCTACAGCACTAAACTAAACTTCAGTTGTGTCATCTTGTGGTATTGAGAGAGAAACATGGTAATGCTTGCACTGATTGCACATAAAGGAAGATAGTGCTTGCTTTGTTATCCAACTGATCTTGTGTCCTTTCTATCATCCTGTGAACCCTGTTCATTGCTGCTCGCAGCTATAGAGTGCCTTTGAAAAGTATTCAGAGCCCTCAACTTTTTCCACACGTAACACAATTTGTAACGTTACAGCCTAATTCTAAAATGGATTTAAAATCAAAAATCCTCAGCAATCTACACAAAATACCACATAAAAACAAAGCAAAAACAGGTTTTTAGAAAAGTTTGCTAATTTATACAACATTATAAACAGAAATACCTTATTTACATAAGTATTCAGACCATTTGCTATGAAACTCGAAATTGAGATCAGGTGCAGGTGTTTCCATTGATCATCCTTGAGATGTTTCTACAACACATTGAGTCCACCTGTGTTAAATTGATTGGACATGATTTGGAAAGGCACACACCCATATATTTATATATACACACACACACAAGGTCCCACAGTTGACAGTGTATGTGAAAGCAAAAACCAAGCCATAAGGTCGAAGGAATTGTTGTCCTTGAGTTGTCCTCAAGTTGTCCTTGAGAAGCTGGCAGAGGGTATATCTGGCAGACAGAAAGAGAAAGGGGGAGGGAGGGATAGAGAGAGAAAAAGAGGGGGATGTGGGGGTTGGTCTGCTGCTCTAGAAGCAGTTTAACAAAGACCGGGCACATATGCACACTGTTTCAACATCAAACCCCTTTGACCTTACAGGGGCATTGCTGTACTATAACTATAATCATATCCAACTGTGTGTAACAACTATATATCCTACATGACCCTTCTCCCTTTGCTTTGCTGTGTTCACAGAGAGACAGAACTGCCTGGAGAGCTGCAGTCTCTGACCCAGCAGACTATTCAATTATTTCTGTCAAGATAAATATGAAGTTTCCACAAATCTAAAATGAATAACTCACTGTCCTCATTTCTCTGATAGAGGATCTGATAATGAATATGAGAATGAGAACAGGAACATACCTAGACACCAGGATGATCTTAGACAACAACATTTTAAGAGCTTCTCAACCTAAAAGCTGCTGTACAGGATAACCTCTCAGTGATGTAACAGAATAATACCATGAGATGATCTCACACAGATCCATATGGAGCATTTAGCAAGAGGAGGTATAAAGCCTCTGTACTGTATATGATTATACTTCACACATGTCAACCTTTAGTACAGCCATTATTACAGTACCTGACACGTTGGTCAGACATTAAAGACATCATCTGTCCCAAAAGGCACCCTATTCCCTATATAGTGCACTACTTTTGAGCCCTATTGGCCCTGGTCAAAAGTATTGCATTTTAAAGGGAATAGGGTGCCATTTGTGATGCTGCTATGGTGATTTTCAAACGGAAATATGTCTACTTACACCCTTAGAAAAATCAAGTGCTATATCGAACCTGAAAAGGTTCTTTGGCTGTTCCCATAGAAGAACCCTTTGTAGAACCCTTCAAAGGGTTCAACAATGAACCCAAAAGGGTTCTACCTGGAAGAGGGATGTTTCCTGGAGATCAGGGGCGGACTAGAACCTAACGAGGCACAGGAACCTAACGAGCAGCTTGAAGCTCAGGAGCCTGGCGAGCCAGCTGTGGCATGGGAGCCTGCCGAGCCTACTGAGTCTTGAAAACCTGACGAGCTAGCTAAGGCGTGGAAGCCTGACGAGCTAGCTGAGGCATCCTCGGTAGACTCGGCAACAAACGCTTGACCCGCCAACCAAGTCTTGACACCCCAATGTATCGGCTGAGGCATGAAAGCCTGAAGAGCCGGCTGAGGCATCCTCGGTTGCTCTGGCAGCGGAACACAGACCCGACATCACCAACACAAAAACAAAAAAACACTCCCTGATGCTTCCCTTTGATGAGGCGTTATTCAATAATGATGTGCCCTGGTAGTCGGGAAGCAAGTTCAGGGAGTGAATAATTTAATCAGTAAACGAAATGTAATACATAACAAGAAACACAAACAGCACACAGACATGAAGCTGAAACAGAAACAATAATGCCTGGGGAAGGAACCAAAGGGAGTGACATAAATAGGGCAAGTAATCAAGCAGGTGATTGAGTCCAGGTGAGTGTCATGAGGCGCGATTGCGGGTGACAATGGTGACAGGTGTGCGCAATAATCAGCAGCCTGGTGATCTAGAGGCCGCAGAGGAAGCACACGTGACAAACATATTGTGAGCTTGTAAGAAGGTTATGCGATTTTAGTTTACTGGATATGTTGAATTTTACATGTGCTTGTGGATGTTGTGCAAGTTTGTGAGAATTTGAAAACAATATTTTGATCTGCTCTCAAGAGACAGAGTTTAGTAAGGAGACATTTCCTTGTGGTGTATTAACACTGCACAGTGTAATAACAATTTCAATACTTTTATTTACTTTAAAGATATATATCAGCATTTTCAAAACATTGTATTTTCTCAGTCATACTTTGTGTATCATGGTCTTAATCCAAATCAAAGTCAGGTAGGTACAGGAATGCAGGCAGGATCAGGACAGGCAGAAAGGTCAGAACTGGGAAGACTTAAAAAAAAGCAAAAACTACAGCACAAGAAACACAGGAACACGCTGTAAGGGACAAGGCAAACTGGCAACAGACAGTTTCTCTGGAAAGAGGAGACATAGGGCTGTGAGACAGGGGTTTAATTTGTAGATACATGGAAAGTGAAATGTACATGGAGGGTGCGGGGCAACAAAGTCCAAACAACAGAGGGGCTAGGGACCTTAGAGATGGGGAAAGGGACGATAAAATGGGGGGAAAGTTTGTGGGACTCCACCCAGAGGGGCAGAACCCGAGTGGAAAGCCATACCCTCTTCCCAAGATGATAGCGGTGAGAGACCAGTAGCAGAACAGGGAAGAGTGTTGCGGGCATATTCCACCCACACGAGTTGCTGGCTCCAGATGGTGGATTTGTGGAGATGAGGCAATGAAGAGTAGTCTCCTGATTGGCTTGCTCCGATCGGCCATTAGACTGGGGAGGAAAACCAGAGGACAGGCTGGCCAATGACCCAATGAGGGTGCAGAACACCTGATGAGACCTGAGAACCGGGATGAGACCTGAGGGCTGTGATCGGAAACCATATCGACCAGAGACCATGGATCCGGAAGACGTGCTGCACCATGAGCTATGCCATCTTCTTAGCAGAGGGCAACTTAGGAAGGTGGATAAAATGGGCGGCTTTTTAAAATCTATCCACCACCGTAAGAAAGTGGTGGTTGCCATCTGAGGGAGGGAGAGCCGTGACGAAGTCCAAGGATATATGGGACCAGGGGCGGGGAGGAACAGGCCGTGGTTGAAGGAGACCAGTCGGAACGAATGCGGAGACGCCATGAACCATGGTGGGACACCAAAAGCGTATTTAGACAAAAGCCAATGTCCGAAGGGAGCCAGGATGACAGGTGAGTCTCGAGGAATGTCCCCATTCCAGGACTGGAACATGGGCAGAGTCCGGGACAAACATCCGGTTAGCCGGCCCTCCTGGGAACACTGCACCTTGCAGACCAGACTCTCTATACCCCAGATGATAGCAGCCGCTAGACAGGAAGTAGGGAGGATGGTCTCGGGGTCCAATGATGTAGTAGCGTGGCTGTACAGAAATGGTGGAGCGATGGAACTCCCATTTCTCTGCCTTCACGAAAAGCTAGTTTTCCAGAAGATGCTGGAGGACCTGTCGGACATGGAGGATGTGCTCTGGAGCTGACCGGGAATAAATGAGGATGTCGTCGAGATAGACAAACACAAATTGGTTCAACATGTTACGGAGCACATCATTGACCAGGGCCTGGAACGTTGGTCAGTCCGAACGGCATCACCAGGAAATCGTAGTGCTCGCTAGCCATGTTAAAGGCTGTCTTACACTCATTTCCACTTATTTCCACTTTTTATTTTTAAATAATTTATACACAGGTCTAAAAACATCATTCTATTTTGACATTATGGGATATTGTGTTTAGGCCAGTGACACCAAATCTAAATGTAATCAATTTTAAATTCAGGCACAACAAAATGTGGAAAAAGTCAATGGGTGTGAATACTTTCAGAAGGCACTGTAAAAGATACTCATGTTCGTTGTGTAATATGTTTTGGCTCAGTGCATGCTCAGGCTGCCCTCGCTCGAAGCAGTTTGTGTGCGAGACTAGGGGATGGTGGGCACTGCTCCTCTACTAGTCGGTGGCGCAGGTTCTCTTGACAATCGTGTAGCATTCTTTAGGTGCTCTCTGTCACCAGTTATGGGAGGCTACTAGAAGAGAGAGGGCGACCAGGTTTTGTGGGTATCCGAGCACATGGCTCAGGTAAACCCGGAGCTAGGGGGCCTTAGCACGGGTCCGAGCGACCGGTGCGCCCCTCCACAAAACCATTACTGTGACATCCGTGCCCCTAAGTTTGGTTATGGCCTAACAATGTGCTATGTCAGCCATTGCCAGAGCCCCCTGTCTCCACAAGGGGCAGGGCTTCATTCAGGCTATACAGCCTCATAGAAGACCAACTTAGTTTGGAGGCTTATCCATGTTTAGTGCCCCCCCTGTTACCCTGCATTGCATTCTGTTTATGGGGTTCAAGGTGTTTATCAATCTCCCCAGGGTGAGTAATAAATTGAGCAATTCGCCTTCTGTCCACAAGGGGGCACTCATCTACCATATGTGGGTGGCTCATTACTGGGATTCATGACTGATTCCAGCCTGTAGCTCACTAGTCCCTAGGAAGTGCTTAGGTATGCAGGTAATGGGTTCTATAGGCAATTAGTTTAATTCCTGGGAATTAGATTAAATTATGAATTGCCCCTGTCGGTCCCTTTTTCAGCTGGATTACAAGGTGCTGTGGCACCGGTACCTATGACTGGTGTGTATGATCATTTTCATGATAGCGTTTTTTTCCACCTGGGTCAATTTTTTATGTGTGTGGGCCTGCGCTGGGTGCCAGCAGATTACTGGGATGCATCTTACCGCCTAAACTGAGTGAGGCTCGTTGTGATAGAGTACCCCCAAGGGGCACTGCCAATTGGGGTACGTCACTGATCGTCAGAGCCCCCGAACCTAGAGTGGACCCCGCTTCAGGCAAACCTTGTCGCACAGTTGTGTCAACCCAAAGGTCCACAGTGTTCACGAGTGTCAAAAATATTGGGTACAATGAAAAGGGTTCCTTCCACACATTCATACACATGGTGATTGAGAGTAGTGGAAAGGGAAAAATAACTCATATTTCCTAGTCTACAAGGTGGCGTCCCGCCCCTTGAGATTGCACTTGACGGGAGGCTCGCTGTCTGCTCCAACCAATGAGAAGTATGCTCAGTGTTGCTCTGGATGAAATAACAGTGATCTCAGGACACAGGCTATAATTTGTTGCACGTCCCCCACGTTTCTGCGGCGTCATTAAGTTGACTATTCCCGAGGCCTCAGTGCCCCTTTTGAGGGGGTGAACATTCTCCCGTCTCCAGAAGCAGGTAATCCGAGTGGTTCTATGTTGGATTCAGGACAGCTGATACATACGGTATTTCCTGGTTCCAAAAAGGGGTCGGGAATTTACGCCCCGTTCTAGATTTATGTGTCCTCAGCAAGCACTTCAGTCTATGAATTCAGAATGCTCACAAGCAGCTGGCTATTACAGTCAACGGGCTGGGGGCAAGTAGCGTTCCTCAGCATTTTGCTGATGTCAACGTGGTGAAGGAGTGTTGTGTTGCATGAGGCAAATGGAGGTCACACCAGATACTGACTGGTTTTCTGATCCACGCTCCTACATTTATGAAGGACTCTATATCCAGAAGGACAAAGAAACTCCTCTGATAATTGCTTTCCTGTAAAGCACATTCCACTGACAGGAACATGTTTTCAATGCTGTCCCGAAGACGTATTGCCGACATGGGGACAAAATGGCCTGTACAACAACAACCTACTGTAACCTACTGTAGTAAAGGGTTCGACCTGCGGACTGAACAATGGTTCTGAAATAAAAAGAGCAATGAGTAGTTTGTCAATTTTTGACTGAAGAAATGATGACCTTTCCCACTTAGCTTCAGACCCATACATGTCACAGCGTGGGAGGAAGAGAGAGTGTTTTGCTTTGGACTTGACCCTGAACTCCCCACCACCCTTATTTCTCATTCCCCGAAACTTCTCCTATTTATGCCTGGTCCTGTGAACCTCTCACCCCTGCCCCTAACCCTGTTCTGCCCTTAGTCTTGTGTACTCAACAGGAAATCAAGGCAACTCCTTGAGGTCCAGGGGCCAGCTTTCCACAACATCTACTCAAAACAAAATCCTAAACTGCTTGGAACTAATTTCCTCCCCCATCAGGGTCTGTTCACATTGTGCCACCCAGACTACTGTCTAGACTACCTGAGTGTAACACCACAGCTCTGTATGAAGGAAGTTAGACATATGCTGAATCGGGGACCACACTGTTGCAGAAATGCACACACTTAAACACACAAACATGTGCACCTACACACAATCAGGCACATACTCTTGCATATACACACACACCCACACACAAAAAACATGCATGCACACACACATTTGCAGAAATAGAGCCATTCTCCTGTGGTGTGTTTCTCAGTGCTCTAAAATATCTTATTTCAAACATAAACATAATGGCCTAGTCAGAAATGTCTTACTGTTAAACAGTTGTGTTCAGCTTTGTTTTCCACTGCGGACCACATGATTGTAATTAAATCCAGAACAAACACAAACAATAGAGCAGTTCTATTGAATTGTGTTCCAGACAGCTCTATTGGGCAAAGTAAATACCTAACATACCTGCAAAACCACACAGCTACAATATACAAACCACCAGAGAAATGACTCAGGCTGTTTCAAAGACTACAGAAAACTGACTTGAAAAGTCCAAAATAATTAAGAAACAGACCATAACATTGTGACTATAACTACTGTTCCCTGAAGCAGGGAAACGAGGTACAACATATTATGGGAGTTGCACTTTCGCGACTTCGGTTGAAGGATCTACTCTGAACAAAAATATAAATGCAACATGCAACAATTTCTAAGATTTTTCCGAGTTACAGTTCATATAGGGAAATCAGGCATATTAAATTAATTAATTAGGCCCTAATTGATGGATTTCACATGACTGGGAATACAGATATGCATATGTTGGTCATAGATACCTTAACAAAAAGATAGGAAGTCATTACTTCCTAACTGTCTATGAAAAGCATTTTTATATTATGATTGCACTGTAATGTAGTTGACTCTAATGACAGAGAATGGGACACTGATGAAGATACCTTGGCTGTTGAAACGTAGGTGAAAAATGTGTTATTGCATCGGAGCACCAAGAGTGTGCAGCTTTAACTTTTCTTTTTAGGAAATGGGCACTCACACAGAATAATGGCCCTTGACATCTGATAACTAGATGTCTGGAGATTGTCAATTATGGAGCCTTTGCTGAATAGTGCTAAATAGTGAATATGGATAACTTGGTTTGAACGTCTTCCTTTCTTTCTCCCCCTCTGTCTGTGTCTCAGTATCTCACCCCCGACTGGTCTCTCCCTACATACTGGCTTAGACCTAAAGCCCTGTTCATACCTGGTTCAAACATGCGTCTGTTGTCCTGATCTTGTCCACATTCTGATTGTACCCATATTTGTCTATGCATTGTGAAATGATTGTGATTAGATCTTCCTGACCACTTCTGGAGGGAGTCGAAGACGCATGTTACAAGCATATCCTTGAAGTGTAAATGAATCCTGACAACGAAAGCGTATACATTTGGCCAATGTCCAGCCCATTCAAAAAACAACAATACCTTTACAATTCCTCATGGTCTTGATTAGAAACCAAGGGTCTACTAGCACTGCCCACATTTAAAAAAAATACTATAGTATACTATGGTATAAATACTATAGTATTCACTGTAGTGTCTTTGCAGACTTTACTGTAGTATTCACTGTATACTGTGGCAATTTACAGTTAACTATAGTATAAATACTGTACTGTAGTAAATTAAAACTGTAGTATATACTAGAGTAATTAATGTTATGTTTTTGTGGATTGTAGTATACTGTAGTGTGTCAGTTTGCTGACATAACTGTAGTATTTACTATAGTGTTTTTATTTGATTATCTTTGATGTAGAAGTGGAGGCCTTCTCCTTAAGGGAACCTACTGAAATACTAAAATAGCTCATTTTCCATAACCTGTAGGTAGGATTGGTGTCTGAATGGATATAACCTGTATGGAACACAATATATGGTCTATATTTGGCATGTACGTTTCTCACTTATGGCTGGAACAAATCTGGATATGGGGGCGGGAAATGGGCAGATAATAAGCACATTAAATATTGTAGTATTTACTATAGTTAAAAAGTGTAGTGTTTTTGCAGACTGTAGTGTTTTTGCGGACATTACTGTAGTATTTACTAGTGTTTTTTGTGAATAATATTCTAATATTTACTATAGTATTCTACAGTATAATACAACATTCTATAGTAAATACTACACATGATCGAGGGATACTACAGTATAGTATTCTACAGTATACTACAATTTACTACAGAATTCTATATGAAGTACTGTAGTAATCTATAGTAAAAGGTTTTATTTTTTCATGTGGGTGTGGTCAGATGCCACATAAAAGTATTGTACATTATATTGGACAGTGGCCTCGTTCATGCTAACAGAAAACTACCCATTACATATCAGTTTGGACATCTTCTGCACTTTATTGCTAGCGATTTGTCTGGGAAATGCTCAAAGATTCACAAAATATAATATAACATAATACATTCAAAGAGGATTTAATTATATTACAGGGGTCAGATTCTTATTAAGTAAAGGCTTAAACAGTTTTAACAAAATAAACAAATGTGACATGCGAGTGTTAGAGTAGAGTGTTTACGGACATATTCAATCTCTCCTTATCCCAGTTTGCTGTCCCCACTTGCTTAAAGATGTCCAACATTGTTTCTGTACTGAAGAAAGCGAAGGTAACTGAACTAACTGGCTATTATCCCGTAGCACTCACTGTCATCATGAAGTGCTTTGAGAGGCTAGTTATGGATCATATCGCCTCCACCTTACCCAACACCCTAGACCCATTGCAATTTGTATAGCGCCCCAATAGATCCACAGATGATGCAATCCCCAAACGCACTGCACACTGCCCTATCCCATCTGGACAAGAGGAATACGTAAGAATGCTGTTCATTGACCACATCTCAGTCTTCAACAACGTAGTAACTCAACATTAAGCCCTGAGTCTGAATCCAACCCTGTGCAACTGGGTCCTGTAGTTCCTGATGAGCTGCTCCCAGTTGGTGAAGGTAGGCAACAACACCTCCACATTGCTGATCCTCAACACAGGGGCCCCACAAGAGTGCGTCTTCATCCCCTTCTTGCACTCGTTTACCCATGACTGCGTGGCCACTCACGCCTCCAACTTAATCATTAAGTTTTCCAGACAACACAACACTGGTAGGCCTGATTACCAACAACGACGAGACAGCCTACAGGGAGGAGATGAGGGCCCTGGTGTAGTGGTGCCAGGAAAGTAAACTGTCCCTCAATGTCAACAAGATGAAGGTGCTGATCGAGGACTTCAGGAGACAGTAGAGGGAGCACACCCCCATCCACATCGACGGGGCCACAATGGAAAAGGTGAAAAGCTTTATGTTCCTCGCCTTACGCATCACTGACAATCTGAAATGGTGCACCCACACAGACAGTGTGGTGAAGAAGGCGCAACAGTGCCTTTTCAACCTCAAGGGGCTGAAGAAATTCAGCTTCGCCCCTAAGACCCTCACAGATGTTTACAGATTCACCATTGAGAGCATTGAATATCACTGCCTGGTACGGCAACTGCACCGTCCATAATCGCAGGGCTCTCCAGAGGGTGGTGCGGTCTGCACAATGCATCACAGAGGGCACACTGCCTGCCCTCCAGGACATAAAAATATATAGATTTATTTATTTATACTCCGGACTCTGACATTGCTCGTCCTAATATTTCGATATTTCTTAATTCCATTATTTTACCTTTAGATTTGTGTGTATTGTTGTGTATTGTTGTATATTACTGCACTGTTGGAGCTAGGAACACAAGCATTTTGCTACACCTGCACTAACATCTGGTAAATATATGTATACGATCAATAAAATATGATTTGATTCACCCATCGAGGGTTGATAGACTGATATAGCTACTAGCATTCCAGAATTCTAACTGAACTACAAATGTATTGAGTTGCAGCAGAAGAGCAGTGTATGGAAAGGTGTAATGTGGAGGCCTAATTTTACACCTGTACCTTTAGATCTAGCCAGAGTGGACTTTTATAACATTTCCTTAGACAGGCCAATGTATTATACCACTGTATTATTTTCATATCTGATATAGCAACTGTATTAGACTATTCACATTACAATTTTTTATTTTATTTAACCTTTATTTAAACAGGAAGGGCTCATTGAGATTTAAATCTATTTTTCAAGAGCGTCCTGGCAGCATCAAGTCATTACAAAAATTACAGACAAACATAAAAAACTACACGTAATCTAGTAAAAACCATGGAATTCACAAGAGTATAACAAAGTCAAAAACAGCATATCGCCATCCTCCACAGCTGTGTCCAGAATGAATGGTGGGCAGGTGGTGGGATGGTCACCCATACGAATAAAATTGGCATTGGGTTCCCATTGGGTTTATGTATGATGTTTTCAAATATTCGATTTTGGCATTGGACGTGAGAATGGGAGAAACCTATTTCTGTCATTCAGGATGATATTTCTTCATAAATATCTTTATTTCTATGCGTTATCTAATTTTGAGTGGCGTGGCGTTAAAATATAGTTGGAGACATCTTCAGCGTCACGAGATAGCGATGTCAAAGGTTATTTACAATGTAAGATTACAATAATATAAAGACAATGTATGTAAACATTGATGCGTAAAGATCAACCCTGTCCAGATCTGTTTGGATAAATGCGTTGCACCATTTGGGAGATACAGTAGATTACAGTAGATGCACAATGCCTACTACTCTGAAACTCGAGCTGGGCCTAAGCTGGGCCTAAGTGTCATTTTATATTTATACAGTGCATTAATTGTATCTTGTACACACATCCAGATATTCAGTATGTTTATGTGGAGACTTTTTTAGGGATGGGAATATACATGTTTAAGGCTGTGGACAGGTCTAGGTTATCGGGACAGTATTAGGCCCAGTCTTAAATTATTGTATAACAACAGTAGACTGTCGTGATGAGAGTATAAAACTATTGACTATAAAAGTGTGCTGTTTTCTGTCAATTTGTAGAATTTGTTTCATAAGGGGAGGTCCAAGGCCGGAAGGATTCATTTGCATACAAAGTGGGACTAGGGAATCTGAGAGACACATTTAATTACCATGTGTAGATGCAACAAATGTTGATCAGATAGTGATCAGATCATCTTGATCAGATGACGACAATCACATGTTAATTCAAGAGAGTGGCTGAATATATATGGCACATCACATTTATTTTGCCATTTCATGCACCAATGGTTGGACAGCGAGGTAGTCACGGTGAACCTTTTCCTTTCAATTGAGCGTAATATGGAAACACTTTTTTTCACAATCCCACTGTATACAATTACTCTGTTAAAACAATCTACTTATCTGACTCGTGCCAGCATAATTGGAGTGAGGAAGGAATGTGAAAATGCATACAACATTTTGTTGGTTCCACGTGGAATGGTAGCGATGGTTTAGAATACATTTATTTTAACATGTAGATGTGGTTGACCTGTAGTGGTACTGGTGTGAGACCTGGATCAGTCTGCTTTACATCTCTGTCGTGTGGCCTACAACTTTCTGTCATGGTGGCAACAGTCATCTATGGCTCCTTATGGCTGGCATAGCTGTACCCTGCAAATAGATCCACCTGACTCTGATCACTCTCCTATCTCACAACCAGAGATGGTTCCAATGGGCTGGGAGTGTGACATATTGCTTTTGATAGTCTGCAAATCAAAATACTGTACAAAGGCAAGTTTCAGGAACCTAGGTGTATTTTGCACGTCACTAAATGTGTTTATTATCAAAATGTGTTTTTTTTGGCAGAAATGCTTTCTGGAACGTGAACTTTTATGTGCCTTAATAACAAACGTGAATGCCATCTGTAAATATGAATAAAATTGTTAAATTACAACCCTAGTTGGTTTAGCCATGGAAAAAGCAAGGAACCTTCCCGCTAGCCATTACTGGCTGAGATAATGGATGGGTTGGACATGCCAAGAGATGAGTTCGGATTGGTCTGCCATGTACCACGCTTCTGTCTATAAAAAAGGGCTGCTCAGTATGTGTACCATTTCACTGTACCGTTACACCTTCTATATCATGTGCATGTGACAAATAAATGTTGATTTTATTTGATACGGTGTATGTTTACCAGAGATGGTAATATGAAGTCCAATTAGGATATAACGTTATGCCAACGAGACAGTGTCCAAGTTATAAAATACTACGGTAGAATACCCTGTTTTTATTTCATCGCACTCACAACCATAAGCTATTTTCTGTAATTAGCTCGCAATTAACTTGTAAATAATGATCTTGTTAATTTTCCTGTAATAATGAATACAAATGAACTAAAGTTAAGGCGTTATCAGCTGTGATATTGTAATTATTTAAACTGGTTAGCCAGCCAATTTAACACTAGCTAGCTAGCTAACAAGCTAGAAACTAACCAAAACATTGTTTAGAAAATTGCTTTTAGTTACTTGGTTTGCTAGATTGACATATACTAAATACATTTTTTAACTAATGGGTTTATTGGTAATAAAATACACCAGTTATGCTATTTTGGACCAACTGTTTCCTGTTTATACTTTTCATAATGACAGTGACGAGTTTGATGTCGGATGACAACAGAATGTTCATGATGTCACAGCTACAACTGTCTACAGACATGTCGATAGACGTAGTATAAACCAGCCTTTGGTTGTTTAATACACTACCATACTCACTCTATCAGGCACATGGCCTCACTTGTGAATCCTTAAAGAGATGGGTGCGGATAAAGCTTAAGAAGGTGTGAATGATGCTGAATGGGTGTAGACAAAGAAGAGCTCTCCAGTAGGGGCACCAAAACATTCAAGGGACATTTTCTCAAAAGTGGGGTTGCAAGTTTATCAAATTTCAAAGCAGAATTTACTTCCCCATTGTTCCTCAACTGTATTTTATGGTATACCATTTTCTAGCTCTGAGTCAGTATTTTTATCCAATGTAAAAAACACCAATTCAAATGTTTCTACATAAGGCCGAACCGATCCGGTCGGTTGCATATGGGCCACATTAGGGCTGGGCGTTAAGTCCAAAATATCATATCATAATATTTTTCACATTTTTGACAGTATAATGGTACTAGACAATATTTTATGTTTTTGAATAATACAATTTGTACATATGCTTAAGTTCTAAATATGAGTAGTTCAGGACCCTAAAGTGGCAACAAATACATTATAACTAATTTCAGTGGGGCTTTGTTCATTCTGATTGTTTTATACTGTTCAATCTTACTTCAACCCCAAATATTTTTCAACATTTTCATAAATTCCTGCATTTGTTTGCACTTTTGTTATAATTTCCACACTGTGTCACGTAGGGCTGCAAGATAGATATGGGCTAACAATCTAGGCATAGTTTATTAGTGAACTGTAGGAATCATGGACAATGATTACTGTAATTCAATAGTTGGAATATAGTAGGCAGTACTTTGAATACATTGTTGTTTGACATGAAAACAAATTAATAAACTAGGGAAAAAGTTGTTGTGACACATCCATGTTTCCCAGAGGACCCTGTACAATGTTACCAGTGGAGGCTGCTGAGGAGAGGACGGCTCATAATAATACCTGGAACGTAGTAAATGGAATGGCACCAAACCATGTGTTTTATTTTTTAACCTTTATTTAAACTAAGCAGATCAGTTGACCTCTCTAGCGTATGTGGGACGCTACCGTCCCACCTGGCCAAAGTCCGGTGAAATTGCAGAGCGCCAAATTCAAAAACAGAATTACAAACAAAAATCATAAAACATACAAGGGTTATACATCGGATTAAAGATTAACTTCTTGTTAATCCAACGGTTGTGTCAGATTTCAAAAAGGCTTTACGCCCAGCAAACAAACATTACAAAGAGTTACCAGCCAAGTAGAGGAGTAACAAAAGTCAGAAATAGCTATAAATCACTTGAATCACTCACTGAGCAGCCATTTTTTACCTTTGATGATCTTCATATGGTTGCACTCACAAGACTCCCAGTTACACAATAAATGTTTGTTTTGTTCGATAAAGTCCGTCTTTATATCCATAAACCGTTTTGTTTGCGCGTTTTGTTCAGTAATCCATTGGCTCAAAGGCAGTCCAACAGGCAGACGAAAAATCCCCAAAGTATCAGTAAAGTTTGTAGAAACATGTCAAACGATGTTTATAATCAATCCTCAGGTTGTTTTTAGTCATAATAATCAATAATATTTAAACCAGACAATAGCTTAGTCAATATAAAAGAAAAACAAGAAAGACGTGCGCAGAAAACAGCTCTGGGACTTCCCAGTGTCCACTCACTCAGAGTGGTCTTACTCCCTAATTTTTCTGAATACAAGCCTGAAACAATTTCTAAAGACTGTTGACATCTAGTGGAAGTCATAGGAAGTGCAATCTGAGTCCTAAGTCATTGGATACTGTATAGACAGTCAATGGAAAACTACAAATATAAAAAAATCCCACTTCCTCCCACTTCGCCTGCCATATCAGTTCTGTTATACTCACATACATTATTTTAACAGTTTTGGAAACTGTAGAGTGTTTTCTATCCAAATCGACCATATGCATATCCTAGCTTCTGGGCCTGAGTAACAGGCAGCTTACTTTGGGCACGCTTTCCATCCGGATGTCAAAATACTGCCCACTACCCCAGAGAAATTAGAACAAATTCTTATTTACAATGACAGCCTAGGAACAGTGGATTAACATGCCTTGTTCAGGGGTAGAACGACAGATTTTTACCTTGTCAGCTCTGTGAATCGATCTAGGAACCTTTCGGTTACTGGCTCAACACTCTTAACCACTAGGCAACCATTCCACCTATTCCGCTCCAGCCATTTCCACAAGCCCATCCTCCTCAATTAAAAAGCCACCAACCTCCTGTGAATGCTACATGACATGTTTTTATCATGTAGCTAACACATTCATGCTTAGTCTTCTCTTCTATGACACAACTTTTTTTACGAAGGGCACTGTGCCCCGGTGTTGTTGCCTTTCATGCCCTCCCCAATGAGTAGTAAATTGTATATATGTATCAAGGTGACGACTAGATGGTTATCAATATTAGTTATTTCTTGTGTAGGCTGCTCTCTTACATGAAATAAAATGTGAGAGAAAAACAGCCATGTTACCGACACGACTGTGATACCCATTAGGAAGCACTTCCAAGTCGGCAGGCATGTTGATACAACACCGGTGCACTGGTCGCTGGCTTATCTTGTCATGCAGCCCAATCAGTCACGTCAAAATTACTTGAGCGGCAACAAATCTGACCAAATTTGACTTAGCTGATTCTCTTTACATATATCCACTCGTTTTAACACACCCACTCGTGCATACTTCAGTCGCCATATTGGGCTGCAGCTAGCCATACTTGACTCAGATTACATTAAACTGGCTAGCTAATGCGGGATTAGCATTAGTGGCTAACACAATTTATTTTAGCCACAACGTGCAAAGAATAGACAAACTAGCTGTTTGCAGACAGTGAGATGGCTACGCACACTAATGGTGTATTATAGAACGCTTGGAAAACAGCATCGGACAGACACCAACCGACACCAACATCTTATTGTTTCTGACCATGCTGATTGCAGAGTGAACGGCAAGTGAAGTGCTCGTGGCTCAGTGATCAAGCACCAACATGCATTCCTTGATTGACAGCTAGAAGGCTTGGTGTAGTACCAGGCCATTAGTTACTGGCGGTTAGTAAGTTTGGTAGGCTACTAATGACCATCAGCAGCATCAGATCATAGTTTTGCAGAGTCCTAGTTACCGTGACTAAATTTGACTGCGGTCACGCCTGTAATATGGTCACCATAACAGATTCATACATGGAAAAATTGTCAAAAAGGGATAAAAAGGAATTATGTTAAAGCTATCTGAGACATATAAGAAAGATTAGGAAACATTTGTGACCGACCGGCCCGATTTCATCTTATGTAGCAAAATCTGAAATTATGTTTTATACATTGGATAAAAGTAGAGACTCAGAGCAAGAAATTTGTATATAATACACTACAGTTTGGAAAGTAATTCTGCTTTGAAAGTTTAGAAACTTGTAAGAAAATGACCCTTGAATGTTTTGGTACACGTACTGGAGAGCTGCACTTTGTCTACATCCATTCATTATCGTTCACACACTCTTAGCCCCACCCATCTCTTTAAGGACACACATGCATGACATCAGCAGCCTAGTGGTACAAAATAGCATAACTGGTGTATTGTAAGACCAATAAACCCATCAGTTAAACATGTTATTTAGGATATGTCAATCCACCAAACCAACTAGTGACTTTCTTAATAATGTTTTGGTTTGCTTCTACCTTGTTTGCAAGAAAGTGAAAGTTAGCTGGTGAAGTTAGCCAGTTCAAATAATGACCACATTATATAGCTGACAACATCTTAACTTACTTACAGAAAATAGCTTACGTTTGTGAGTGTGACGAAATAAAAGCAGTGCATTCTACCGGAGGATTTTTTAACTTGGACACTGTCTTGTTGGCCTAATGTTATATCCTAATTTGACTTTGATGCTGGTTGTGTTGTTCTTCACATTACCACCTCTGGTAAACGCACACTAGCTATATCAAATACAATCAAAATGTATACAACAACCTTCTGTGTGTTCCCTTTTCGACTCCCTCTGCGTATTTGCAATCAAACGGCAGAATTCCATCTCCTTAGCTATCATACTGTTTCCCCCGGGTATTCCACTGATTTCAAAAATCTGTTCTCCAGAAACTGAAGAGCAACACTTTTGCAGTTATGTGTGATATGTAAAATAAATTTAAAAAATCTGCGTTAGAAAGGATTACCTACACATACTGAGCAGCCCTTTGTTAAAGATAGAAGCGGGCTACAGACCAATCCGAACTCATCTCTCAGCATGTCCAGTGCATCTATTATCCCAGCCAATCGTGGCTAGTGGGAAGGTTCCCCCCTTTTTCTGTGGCTAAACCAACTAGGCTCGTAATTTAACAATTTTATTTGTGTTTACAGATGGCATTCAAGTTCGTTATTGAGGCACAATTAAGGCCAATCAAAATGCATATGTTCCAGAAGGCATTTCTGACAAAAAAATAAAAAAAGATAAAACATGTATGTTTAAGTTTAAATGCCTCTCCTGTGAAGAAGTGACGCGCAACATACTTTCCTGACATTAGTCACATTTCTATTGTATTTTAGAATTTTAAGACCCCTTGAAGAAGTATAACAAAAATATATATAATAAACATATTTGATGAACATTTTTATTTGGACTTACTGCTATTAGCCCATACAAATGCATTGAATAACAGATTCACTACATGGAACAAAAAGATAGTCCCCAGCACCCAAAATCAAAAGGAAGTTTGTTCTGAAGTGTCTGTCCTACAGTGCATTTGGAAAGTATTCCACTTGACTTGACTTGACTTGACCACTTGACTTTTTCCACATTTAGTTATGCCTTTAGTTTAGCCTTATTCTAAAATAGATTAATTAGTTTTTTTCCCCTCATCAATCTACACAAAATATCCTATAATGACAGAGTAAAAACAGGTTTTAAATTTTTTTTGTAAATGTATAAAAAAAACAACTGAAGTATCACATTTACATAAGTATTCAGACCATTTACTCAGTACTTTGTTGACGCACCATTGGCAGCGATTACAGCCTCAGGTCTTCTTGGGCATGATGCTACAATTTTGGCACACCTGTATTTGGGGAGTATCTCCCTTTCTTCTCTGCAGAGAAGGGAGTATCTCCCATTCTCTTCTCTCCGTTTTTCTTAAGCTCTGTCAGGTTGGATGGGGAGCGTTGCTGCACAGCTATTGTCAGGTCTCTCCAGAGATGTTCGATCAGGTTCAAGTCCGGGCTCTGTTTCATCTTAAATGACTTGCCTAGTTAAATAAAGGTTGCACTAATAGCATAACATTTCAACACACTAATTGTCTAATACCAGTCTAACCAATACCCAAATGGAGATTCAGTAAAAAAAAAATCTCATTGATTTATCAAGACCAGTCCCCATGCTTGTCTCTGAGCTCTGCGAAATGGTGCTAAAATAGTTGTAGGCTATTGCTTCAAATCCTATTGCTACTAACTTCAATATGTTCTTAAAAGTGGTGTAGGTCTTATTTATTTAAACAGCACATTATTTGTAAAGGCCAAAACATTTATTTCTGTTTTTAGAGGTAGAGAAACGCTGGGCCAATTCTGCGCTGCCCATAAAGGCCAAAATATAGCCCTGCTAATAGCCATAATGGCGCTGTACAGCATGACCATGTGTGTTTGAAAGAGTATTTTTATATTTTTATCATTCTTTTATTAATGATAGCATAAAGATGCTGATGAAGAAATATAGTACTGTACAGAATATGCTTTTTACATTTGGATAGTAAAGCATTTAAAACATTTTGAAGATATAAGCCACCTGCATTTGTATATTATGCTACTGTGCAGTCTGACAAGTAAACATAGCCTACAGTAGTAAACATACTGTAGTAAACATGGGAAAGTGCCTAATTCCTTACATAAGGAAGAGCAGGCCATGTCCAAACTTTCTCGGTGACCTCAAGAACAAATTAACTTTGTCTTTAATGCTTTTTCGGGTTGCATCAGTCATGGACAGAAACTTATGGGAGACAGTGTTAATGATGAACACCTGGAGGTTCACTGGTAAGCCACATTTGCCTCAAGATCCATCACAGTTGATATTCTGTGCGGCCCTCGTGGTATCTCTCTTCGGTTACACATCCTTGGAATAGCAGAACAGCTTAACGGGGCGGACTTTTAAGAATTTAAAGTAACTCCAACACACAAATGCTGCGTACACATTTAAAAAATCTAGCAAAACTCACCGCTTTCATGGTAACCATGCATTTTTTTTGTGCGACCCGTTGTCCAGCCCTTTGCCCACTGATCTCCACGGATGGTTGTCGGCATGTTTGTATGCTCTGCAGTGTTTAAGACAGGGTCCTGAAAAAGAAACATTTCTTTTTTTGCTGAGTTTACTTGTTCAATGAAGCCATTGGACGTCTTTCAGCAAAATGTATATCGGCGGATTTATTGCTAAATATACAAGCGGACATTTTTTTCAATCTGTGAAAGATTACTACTAGGAGTGGGGCGATGCTTCGTGCCATGGCCCCGTCTTTCCCCTAAGTCTTTTTTTTAAAGGGAGGCGAACACTAACAAAACAATCCTTGCAGTAAAATTGAAAGAATTGACCAGACCGCAGTGGCTTCAAGTGATTTCTCCCATTAACACAACATTGACAATGGAGCATTTTTTTATGTTCTATTATCTACATGGTGACATTCAACCATACACGTTTCAACTGGAATATAGTGAAGAGCATTCGAAACAAAGAGTTTTCGCTAGATGCTCAGCTACAGCCGATGCCACCACCGAGGGAAGATGACAAATACGGTGCCTAGCTACCTAAGTAAGTTATTTTTCCTGCAAGCCACCTAGCTTGCTAGCTAATTTTAGTTCACTGAAATCATATTATATATTGTTGGCTAATATACTACTGTGTTACAGTGGGGGGAAGGAGGGGGGCGAGCTGGTCTTGATAAATAACAACACGTAACGATATCTATAACTAAAAATAGAAGAGATTTTACAATCGGAGATCTATTGTATTTTAATAACGGAGCATTTTTAAAATTCAAATGGACTCCTTGCAACTGGACATTTTATGAGACTCCTGTTTCCACAAATCAGGGACGAAGACAGTATCGCTAAGGTTGGTTGAAAATTCTCTGTGCTAAACCAAACAGTACCTATCATGTAAGTCCTAGTGATGAATACCAAAAATTGTTGATTAAATCAATTACTAAACAGACAAGAAAATGTAATTAATGTTATTAATAAACAGACGTGTAATTAATAATCAGACATGAAACAGACCTAGCTACACTTCTCTGGACTTTACTACACTACTACACACTGAGACACACTGTTGAATACCCAGTTCTCTTTTTGAGTTAGCATTAAATAGTGTACACTCCCGTGTATTTTAAACTTTGACAAATAAACATTCTTTGGATATACCTGAAGGTCTAACATCTGTTTGATGCTACAGAGCTTATATAAATGTTGTCTGTGAATCCACAAAGCCAGACAAAAATCCATATTTATTTTATGGTGGTTCTACATGCTGAGCCACACTGGCTGATTTTACACAGACAGCCCAATTCTGATATTTTTTCCACTCATTTTGTCAAGCCTGCGCCCGCTCCTCCTCTCTGGTGCTCGAGGGTGCCTGGCGGCCCATCATTATGCACACCTGTCACCATCATTATGCGCATCAGCGCAATATTGGACTCACCTGGACTCCTTCACTTTTTGATTGTCCCCTCTATATCTGTCTGTTCCTCAGATTGTTCCCCGTGTCAGCATTAATGTTGTTATGTTTTTCATGTCCAGACACTGTCCTGTCTTTTGTCATGTCTGTTTATTAATAAAATGCTCACTCCCTGTACTTGCTTCTCGTCTCCCAAGCATCTGTCCTCACAAATTTGTCTTTTGACGAATCACATCAGATATTTTTCAAAACTGATGTGATTGGTCAAAAGACCAACCAGTGAAAAAAAATATCAGAATTGAACTCCCTGTGTAAACGCAGCTAGTCCTTTATCTGGCTTCGGAAACCACATATCCTGAGGCTGCATTCATTGTAGCTGGGGATTTTAACAAGGCTATTCTGAGAACAAGACTCCCTAAATTCTATCAGCAAATCGATTGTGCTACCAGGGCTGGTAGAACCCTAGATCATTGTTATTCTAACTTCCGCGATGCATATAAGGCCTTCCCCCACCCTCCTTTTGGAAAAGCTGACCACTACTCCATTTTGTTGCTTCCTGCCTAAAGACAGAAACTTAAACAGGAAGCTCCCGCACTCAGGTCTGTTCAACGCTGGTCCGACAAATCTGATTCCATGCTTCAAGATTGCTTTGATCACGTGGATTGGGATATGTTCCGCATTGCGTCAAACAACAACATTGACGAAAACGCTGATTCGGTGAGCGAGTTGAATAGCAAGTGCATCGGTGATGTCGTACCCACAGCAACTCTTAAAACATTCCCAAAACAGAAACCGTGGATTGATGGCAGCATTCGTGCGAAACTGAAATAGTGAACCACTGCTTTTAATCAGGGCAAGGGGACCTGAAACATGACCGAATACAAACATTGTATCTATTCCCTCCGCAAGGCAATCAAACAAGCTAAGCGTCAGTACAGAGACATAGTAGAGTCGCAATTCAATGACTCAGGCACAAAAGGTATGTGGCAGGGTCTACAGTCAATCACGGATTACAAAAATAAAACCAGCCCCTTCGCGGACCAGGATGTCTTGCTCCCAGACAGACTAAACAACTTCTTTGCTCGCTTTGAGGACAATACAGTGCCACTGACATGGCTCACTACAAAAACCTGCGGACTCTCCTGCACTGCAGCCGATGTGAGTAAAACATTTAAACGTGTTAACCCTCGCAAGGCTGCAGGCCCAGACGGCATCCCCAGCCGCATCCTCAGAGCATGTGCAGACCAGCTGGTTGGTGTATTTACGGACATATTCCTTATCCCTGTCTGCTGTTCCCACATGCTTCAAGAGGGCCATCATTGTTCCTGTTCCCAAGAAAGCTAAGGTAACTGAGCTAAACGACTACCGCCCGTAGCACTCACTTCTGTCATCATGAAGTGCTTTGAGAGACTAGTCAAGGACCATATCACCTCCACCCTACCTGACACCATAGACCCATTCCAATTTGCTTACTGCCCCAATAGGTCCACAGACGACGCAATCGCAACCACACTGCACACTGCCTTAACCCATCTGGACAAGAGGAATACCTATGTGAGATCGCTGTTCATCGACTACAGCTCAGCATTTAACACCATAGTACCCTCCAAACTCGTCATGAAGCTTGAGACCCGGGGTCTCGACCCCACCCTATACAACTGGGTACTGGACTTCCTGACGGGCTGCCCCCAGGTGGTGAGGGTAGGTAACAACATCTCCACCACGCTGATCCTCAACACTGGGGCCCCACAAAGGTGCGTTCTGAGCCCTCTCCTGTACTCCCTGTTCACCCACGACTGCATGGCCATGCACGCCTCCAACTCAATCATCAAGTTTGCAGACGACACAACAGTGGGAGGCTTGATTACCAACAACGACGAGACGGCCTACAGGGAGGAGGTGAGGGCCCTCGGAGTGTGGTGTCAGGAAAATAATCTCACACTCAACGTCAACAAAACAAAGGAGATGATCGTGGACTTCAGGAAACAGCAGAGGGAGCACCCCCCTATCCACATCGATGGCACAGCAATGGAGAGGGTAGTAAGTTTTAAGTTCCTCGGCATACACATCACGGACAAACTGAATTGGTCCACCCACACAGACAGCGCGGTGAAGGCGCAGCAGCGCCTCTTCAACCTCAGGAGGCTGAAGAAATTCGGCTTGTCACCAAAAGCACTCACAAACTTCTACAGATGCACAATCGAGAGCATCCTGTCAGGATGGATCACCGCCTGGTACGGTAACTGCTCCACCCACAACCATAAGGCTCTCCAGAGGGTAGTGAGGTCTGCACAACGCATCACCGGTGGCAAACTACCTGCCCTCCAGGACACCTACTCAAGGCCATCAGACTGTTAAACAGCCACCACTAACATTGAGTGGCTGCTGCCAACATACTGACTCAACTCCAGCCACTTTAATAATGGAAAAATTGATGTAAAAAAATGTAGCACTAGCCACTTTAAACAATGCCACTTGATATAATGTTTACATACCCTACATTACTCATCTCATGTGTATATACTGTACTCTATACCATCTACTTTATCTTGCCATCTTTATGTAATACATTTTTCACTAGCCACTTTAAACAATGCCACTTTTATATGTTTACATACCCTACATTACTCATCTCATATGTATATACTGTACTTGATACCATCTACTGCATCTTACCGTTCTGTACCATCACTCATTCATATATCTTTATGTACATATTCTTCATCCCTTTACACTTGTGTGTATGAGGTAGTTGTTGTGAAATGATTATGTTAGATTACTAATAGGTCATTACTGCATTGTCAGAACTAGAAGCACAAGCATTTTGCTACACACGCATTAACATCTGTTGACCATGTGTATGTGACAAATACATTTGATTTGATTTTGTACACTGGCAATGGTGTTTGGCATGGTGGGCTGAGACTCTTTGGGCTTGTGGACAAATGGTCTTGTCCTATCTGTGGTGTACAGCCAGCTGGATAAGACTCTGCCGGATGTGGTGTAGGGCTCTTAGACCTCAACTGTTTGGCCCTCTTGCAGAAGATTTTCTCCTGGAATGACATGGTTGAGGTGTTAGTGCAACACTCCTTTGTTGGTAAAATTTGTCAGCCAATTGGGCCCTAAGTGTTTAGAGGCAGTCTAGTGTATTGTTTTGCGACAGTGAGGGACATTGGGAGCTGCTTTTTAGAGGAAAGATCAGTCAAAAAAGTGAATGGGCTGTGGGGCTGCAGAAGGTGTGAAAAGTCTTAAGAGGGCAGTTCTTACATAGCATGTATTGTTGTGTATGGGAGATTGAGGAGAAATGGCACCTTTCAATCATGCTCATACACACAAATATACTCACTGTCTCTAAGCACAACCGTGCACAACAAAAGCCCCCCCTCCCTCTTCTCAAAGTCCTACCTGTAAACCTCCCCTAGCCTATTGACTTTGACAGATTATTCTTGTCAATAGTAGCTCTTGGCAGGGGATTACTGTAGACGTCTTTGTACTGTGTTTTGAGAATCTCCAGAGAGACGAATGAGGTGGTTGTGTCATTACAGTTGTCGTCTTGATTTTATACTTTTCAGTGTCCCTAGTTGTTTTTTGTCCCACAATCTTGTTGTGTTCCATAAACGCAACATGCTTGTGGAATCAGATTATGTACCACCTACAACAAAACACACAACAATACACAATTTAACCACCCCACTAATGGTAAGGATCTCTATTAGACTGGCTAGCTTAGCATACCTTAGCACACGGACATTTACATTTTGTCAGCTTGCTGTTTACTAGCATCACTAAATTGGCAGCAAGATTGCTAGCCACCTGAGAACCAACCATAGACGATTTATAAACATGTATCATTAATACCAACACACAAACAGAGCGTGAGTTAGTTATATCGACAATTCAGATTTTAGTAACAGAGTGTTTTCCAGATAAGAATGGAATAGATGGCTACCAGATTGAGCTACTCCTAGCTACTCTTACTCTTAACTTTAGCCAGCGTTAGTCTAAGATAGAATGAACAAATAAACATATATAACATGCTGAAGGTACCAGTCTTGCAGGAACTACCATGGCATATACGCGAAATATAGCAAGCTAGCTATATGATTTAGCTGATTGCTTTAAGAGTTCAATACAGGACTATAGATAGCTAGCTAGCTAATGTACCTAGTCCAGCTAGCATGCTAGCTAACATTATGTACCTCCTCAGTAAAAGGCCAAAAGGCAACTAAAGGACTCTCAGACCATGAGAAACAAGATTCTCTGGTCTGATAAAACCCAGATTGATCTCTTTGGCCTGAATGCCAAGCGTCACATCTGGAGGAAACTTGGCAACATCCCTACGGTGAACCATGGTGGTTTGCAGCATAATGCTGTGGAAATGTTTTCCAGCAGCAGGGACTGAGAGACTAGTCAGGATCAAGGAAAAGATTAGCAGAGCAAAGTACAGAGATACCCTTGATCTAAACTTGCTCCAGAGTGCTCAGTACTTCAGACTTGGGCAAAGGTTCACATTTCAACAGGACAACAAACCTAAACACACAGCCAATACAAGTCTCTGAATGTCCTTGAGTGGCCCAGCCAGAGCCCGGACTTGAACCTGATCAAACATCTCTGGAGAGACCTGAAAATAGCTGTGCAGTGACATTCCCCATCCAACCTGACTGAGCTTGAGAGGATCTTCAGAGAAGAATGCGAGAAACTCCCCAAATACAGATGTGCCAAGCTTGTAGCGTCATAGTCAAGAAGACTCGATGCTGTAATTGCTGCCAAAGGTGCTTCAACAAAGTATTGAGTAAAGGGACTGAATACTTATGTAAATGCAATATTTCCGGGGGTTTTTCATTATAAATTAGCAAAAATTCTAAAAACCTGTTTTTGCTTTCTCATCATGGCATATATTGTATAGATTGATGAGGTGGGGAAATGATTTAATAAATTTTAGAATTATGCTGTAATGTAGCAAAATGTGGAAAAAGCAAGAGGTCTGAATACTTTCGGAATATACTGTAGCTGGGCCACCCCGTCCACAGCCCTGTAGTGCCCCAATCCAACACACTCTTCTCAGCTTTGTGATCTTAGTAAAACATTAAGTATGTGTGTTAGGCCAAGGCCAGAGTGACAAAAATACAGCAGACCCCCATGGCCAGGACTGAGCAGCCCTGCAGCTATAATCTTAAAACAAATCTAGTGATACTGTACATAACTTGACATGTATTCCATACATTGTGGGAGGATAACCAACCTTCCAATTAATGGCAATGCATTTTTTTTAGCTATAAATGCTACATTAACAGTTTCTTCTGATAACAGTCTCCAGTATCAATATTTCCAAGAAAACAGAGAGATGGGAGAATCTGTAGACATGCTGAAATAAAATAACATGATCTTTGCCAGAATTTAGTGAGCCTTCACAAGACCACAACATATGCAAATATGTCGCCGTATGTGCTTTACAATTTCTGAGTGCATGATATTCATTTTAACTGGCATATAGTACGTTCTCTGGATGGTCTTAAACTGCAGTAATTTATGCCTGAGATTATATGAATATGACTGGGCATTCTGTTACAGTGATAGTGTTACAGTGACTTGTTGTTGTTTATGGTGAATATGCTATTATAAACATTCTGATAAAGATACTTTTTTGTTTCCTTCCCTTACAATCAATTCATAGTATCCCTGTAACTCAATACACTGCTTTTTATATGGAAAAATCTTTCTTTAGGGCCAAATTTGAGCAAATTAAAAATGTTGATTAATCGCAATTACCTACAGAAAATCATGCGATTAATTATTTGTTTGACAGCCCTAATATTTAATGATTCAGTTTCATATGCGTTAATATCTGTTCAGTCACATAGCATACCTATGCACAGTACACATTTCAAAAGGCAGAAGAAACATGTACAGTATCTAGTTTCTGGTGGAGTGTTAGGGGTCAGGATGGTGGTTGGTGTATATGTGACCCAGAGAGTGACCCACGTTGCTGATTTAGCAAGCAATGACACTGATACATTACCCAAAAAGATTGAAAATCATCCGAATGAATTCCCAATATATGTGACATACTTTAACAGGATATTCTGTCTTCAGTGCTGACCCACAAAAAATGGGACAGAGTGAATTATAGAAGCAGAAAATGTTAATCAGTATAAGATAAATAAACTGTTAGAAACCTGTGTTAAACAAAAATGCAATCAATCAGGAGCAACAATCGTTTCTATAACTATTGACAGACAGAACCATGATATTGTTCCATTATCATTAAATGAAAATAGTAGGGATGTGCATCTCACCCTTTCAAGACATTTCGATACGTATCTAGATACATGGGCTCCGATACGATACAGGAACGATACATTTTTGGTGTGATTCGGTTTGATTAGAGAATTAATCAATTAGGTTCGATGCGTTTCGATACATTACATTTGTTGAATAAACACTTCTTTTTCCAATCTAAATTAAAATGTGCTGTTGATGGAGCTCATGAGCTTGGCCTCTCTGACCTGGATCTGTCTGAGCGTGTGTGTGTGTGTGTGTGTGTGTGTGTGTGTGTGTGTGTGTGTGTGTGTGTGTGTGTGTGTGTGTGTGTGGTGTTTGTGTGTGTATGGTGTATGTTCTACGTAGACACATGAGCTGAGCCATAGGGGAGGCTATCAAATGTAACATGACCCATGCATTTGGATCAGTTACATACATTACATATCTAGCAAATGTATGTTGAAATGTTTGTTAAATTCCTAAATTTGGTTGACACAGGAGATTGCAGATTTGGGTGTGGCAGGTAACCTAGTGATTAAAAGTGTTAGGCCAGTAACTGAAAGGTCACTGGTTCAAATCCCTGAGCCTGCAAGGTGGAAAAAATCTGCCATCTGCCCTTGAGCAAGGTAGTTCACCCCAAACAGCTGCGCTGTGGACGTCAGCCCCCACACCTCTCTGATTCAGAGGGGTTGGGTTGAATGCATTCAGTTGTGCAACTAACTAGGTATCCATTTTCCCTACCTGCTGTGCCAGGAAATTGCATTTCATTTTGATTATATTTGTAATTGTGTCATGATTTACTGACACCTTTTTACATAATATTATTTATTAACTATTACATTTGTGACTTGAGATGCCGACCTTTTGAAAAAGTCATTGACATTCTGTACATTCTGTATTTCCTATTACTAATAAAAAAATGTAGAAATAATGAACAAACTTGAATAGACAAAAAAAATGTGTGAACAGGCAAAAACATTATTTTATACCACATACACATTGTTTATCTATTGATTTAGTATTGCGGTGAAGGTGGGCTCAATTCGGGCATAGTTTCAAGATGTACATTCATGATGGATGGGATCTGGCTTTCTGTCCAATACAAAACTATTTCCTTCCCTATGATGCCCTCCAGTGGCCGGTCACATGTGTACATTTATTTTTTAATTTATTATTTTATTTTGTCACCCTTGCTCCACCTTAGAAACACATACAAAATAATGACAAATAATGTAGCAACAAATGTCCCTGCTGTTCCATAAGTGATAGGCCTATCACAGATTCTCTCAGCACAGTGTAGACTGGTACAATAATAATTGAAAGGGGCAATCTATGATTGTCACATATATTATTGGGACTTTTTCAAAAATACCCATGGATTCTTATGGAATAAAAAGTATAAATGCCTCATGATCTTAGTTCAACTGTCATGCTCCATCAGAAGCCAAAATATAAGCTTGTTTAACTTTGCAAACAATATAATTATAAAGAAACACTTCATTGGTTTCATCTTGCGTCACAATATTGTTATGAAGGTTCTCTTGAGGACTGGTGCCCGACTGAACGTTCTAATCAATGCATTCTCACCTGGCGCTGATGAAGATTAAGTCTAAAGTGCATTATAGTGGCTTGGAAACATTGGCATTTGTCATTTTGTCATTGTGATCTCGTCAGATTGATTTTAGATGTAGTATAATATTAGCTAGCAAGCTAAGAGTGAGGGAAGAGAACCGGATTTTTGCAAGCTAACTTTAGCTTTTGTAGGTATTTTTTGACAAACTTTGCTAGCTATGACAACATTGCCACCTGTATAAAGTACATTTGATAACATCATAATGCCAAAGTCGTTTCTTACTAACTATTTGCCTACTTCAGCAATGTCATCGAATTTCGAATCAGTAGCCCCTGTTAAGAATGACTGAGCACCACTCGACTTTTGGGAGTCAGTATGGCTGAGAGCATCTTGAGAACGCTTATAACAATGGCGTGGTGTGACTGAGTGACGAAGGTGCAACCCACTAATAGCTTCAAAACATGGTTAAAACTATAATTTTTATATCATGAATGGTAATCTTGCATCCAGTTTTTAGGGAGCGTGCAATTGGCATGCTGACTTCAGGAATGTCCACCAGAGCTGTTGCCAGATAATTGAATTCTCATTTGTCAACCATAAACCACCTCCAAAGTTGTTTTAGAGAATTTGGCAGCATTCCGAAACAGCCTTACAACCGCAGACCATGTGTAACCACACCAGCCCAAGTACCTGTACATCCGGCTTCTTCACCTGCGGGATGGTCCAACCGGACAGCTGATGAAACTCTGGGTTTGCACAACCAAACAATTTCTGCACAAACTGTCAGAATCCATCTCAGGCAAGCTCATCTGCATGCTCGTCATCCACACTAGGGTCTTTACCTGAATGCAGTTTGCCGTCGTGACCTACTACAGTAATCAAATACTCACCTTTGATTGCCACTGGCACGCTGGAGAAGGGTGCTCTTCAAGGATGAATCCTGGTTTCACCTGTACTGGGCAGATGTCAGATAGCATGTATGGCATTGTGTGGGTGAGCAATTTGCTGATGTCAATGTTGTGAACAGAGTGCCCCATGGTGGCGGTGGGATTATGGTATGAGCAGGCGTACAACAAACAATTGCATTTTATCGATGGCAGTTTGAGTACAAAAAGGCACCATGACGAGTTCCCGAGGCCAATTGTCGTGTCATTCATCCCCCGACCATCAACTCATGTTTCAGCCTGAGCCTCTCTACACAATTCCTGGAAGCTGAAAATGTCCCAGTTCTTCCATGGCCTGCATAATCGACGTGCACGACTGCATGTTCCAGTTCCCGCCAAAATCCAGCAACTTCACACCGCCGTTGAAAATGAGTGGGAAAACATTCCACCGGCCACAATCTACAGCCTGATCTACTCTATGCAAAGGAGATGTGTCACGCTGCATAAGGGAAATGGTGGTTACACCAGACACTGACTGGTTTCCTGATCCACGCCCTTACCTTTTTTGGATCCCATTTTAAATGATATGCAGCTTATAAAGGCTTCAAAAATCCTCGTAAAGCCTTCATAAAAACTATATAAATGTGTTACAAACCATCTACAACCATATGTCATGCATTATAAAGGGTTCATAAATGTGTCATAACTGTGTGACATAACCAATGTCAAATGTGACATAACCCAATATGTGAAATATGTCATAAACCTGTGCTTTATAAAGGGTGGCATAAGCACCTCTTAATTAAGGCCTTATAAATCACAGTAAATTGAGCCATCACAAAGCATTTATAACACTCTCATGCATCTTGGTAGAATGGTGGGTTCGATTCCTGGGTCCAACCATACGTACAGAATATTCACTCATGACTGTAAATCGCTATGAATTAAAGCGTCTGCTAAATTTTGTATATTATATAACATTTCTAGGAATGCCTAAATGATGCAAGTGTTATTCACAGAATTAAAGATAGACTTATTCTCTATTCAACCGCTGTCAGATTTAAAAAAAACTTTACGGAAAAAGCATAATCTGAGAACGGCGCTCAGAACCCAAAACAACCAGAGGAATATCCGCCATTTTGGCGTCAACAGAAGCTAGAAAAAACACTATAAATATTCACTTACCTTTGATGATCTTCATCAGAAGGCACTCCAAGGAATCCCAGTTTGACAATAAATGACTGATTTGTTCCATAAAGTTCCATAAAGCCCATCATTTAGCCACTTATTGTTAGCGTGTTCAGCCCAGTAATCCATCTTCATGAGGCGCGAGCACTTCCTAAAGACAAAAACTCAAAAAGTTCCATTACAGTCCGTAGAAACAAGTCAAATGATGTATGCAATCAATCTTTAGAATGTTTTTAACATAAATCATCAATAAGGTTCCAACCAGAGAATTTCATTGTCTGAAGAAAAGCATTGGTACGAGAGCAAACTCTGTCGGGAGCGCGCGTCATGAGACCGAGGCTCTCTACCAGACCACTCACTCAAATAACTATTCTAATGTATAGTAGAATCCTCAAACCAGTTTCTAAAGACGGTGACATCTAGTGGAAGCCCTAGGAAGTGCATCCTCATTCATATCTCACTTGGATTTCAATAGGCACTGTTTTGAAAATCGATTTCTCACTTCCTGTTTGGATTTCTTCTCAGGTTTTTGCCTGCCATATGAGTTCTGTTATACTCACAGACATCATTCAAACAGTTTTAGAAAGGTCAGAGTGTTTTCTATCCAATACTAATAATAGTATGCATATATTTGCATCTGGGACAGAGTAGGAGGCAGTACAGTCTGGGCACACTATTCATCCAAAAGAAAATGCTGACCCCTATCCCAAAAAGTTAACGATAGTGCGCGCTAATAGCATTTCAATTGGTGACGTCACTCACTCTGAGACCTTGAAGTAGTTGTTCCCCTTGCTCTGCAAGGGCCGTGTCTTTTGTAGTGCGATGGGTAACGATGCTTCAAGGGTGGCTGTTGTCAATGTGTGCAGAGGGTCCCTGGTTCGAGCCCAGGTAGGGGTGAGGAGAGGGACGGTTTGTTCAGTTTCCCAAATACGTCAGGTACATAGGCAAGGAGACACATTTTCTTTTCATTACACAGAAAGTCAGCAAAGTCTGTTTTTTACATCCATTGCGATTGACAAAAGCTCCCCTCTCAATTCAAAAAGGGCTTGCCAGCCGTAGCATGATAGATGGAGCATCATCTGTGAAAAAGCCGACCATTCGATCCCATTGAATCTGGTTTTCGTCAATATAACCACGCAGCACACTGAACATCCCCTGTGCCGTTTCATGCTTGGGAATCGTGAGACAAAACAATATGTTCTCGTGAATAGCATAGTAGCGAACAAAAGTCAATGCATGGGCATCTCGGCCCTCACAGCTAACATCCATTTGGAGAGAGAATAAGGTGGAGAGTTTTTGAGTTGTTCAGTCACAGTTTATTCTTGATTGCTATCTATAGCATAAATTCTTAGTTTGGCAGTGTTATCTGACAATGGTATTGACATTAGTTTTTGTGCCTCTGCCTCCACACGCATTGTTTTCACCATACCAATTGTGGCCGGTAATGTCAAAGTCTCGGCAATAGTGTGTGGTTTCATTTCGTTGCTAACTTAGCCATTCACCGTGCAAATGATTCAAGTGCAACGGTTAAGTGAGGCCTTTTCCCACAATCTAAGGTCACTCTCTGGTTGGATTTTAACTTTTACATTTAAATAATTTTCATTTATATTTTTAAGGTTAACCACATTAGAACGGTCTTGAGAGCCAAAGATGATATTATAAAAAAAAATATTCAGGAATTTGGAAATTCTCCCACGACCCCATTTTCATATCAGGCAACCCCACATGGGGTCGCAACCCCTCGTTTCAGAACTGCTGTGTTAATCCCTCTGTTGTTGTTGTTGCACATGTTTCAATGTGTGAATCAGTCTCAGTGACAGTGACCATGTCTTTGGCAGTAGGAAGTCTGGAGCCCTGCTACACATCGACTGTCAGTGTATCCAGGCTGTGAGTGCTGGCTCCAGAACTGCAGGGTCTGGGCGTGGCCATGTATGACTAGGATGTGCTGGACCAGAGGGTCTTGCAGCACATCACATTCAAACATAGAAGAGCTGGGCAGGGCAGTTTGCCCCACCTAAGTAACACTGATGTTAAAGCCTCGTTACTAGTAGGTTAGTCTTCACCTTTTAATTTCCCCTAGGGAGATTGGTTAAATTAAATACTTTCAACGGAAATTAAAATGGCAGGACTAACCTACTAGTGTCTACACCTTTAACATCAGTATTATTGTAATGTATGCATTGGGAGAGAGGTTTTGGAGAAACTCAGACACACATTTTGTTTACTTGGCTTTGTAATCGCCAGAATAGATTCTTGGCTTTGTTGTAGCATATAAGGTATGTTACCTTGTTAAATGTGTATTGTGTACTCACTTAAAAGTTACTACTGCTGGTTTAATCTGTTACAGTTTTTCTCAATTGCTAAAACACAATTTCTGAAACCTTGCTCCATTTCCTGAAAACATTAAATTCAAAACCTCATCTTCAAGCACTATTTACATAACCTCTGACTCCTCTTGCAAAATGAAACATTCACCTCAAAACAGTTTTTCCTGTGTTCAAAATCAAACACTGCTCTCAAATCATAAACAAAGTGATCAAAATGATATACACTCTCAAGCAGTCAGTAAACAATTCCCCCGAAAGAAAGAAAACACATTGTTCAAAACATACAATTCTAAAAAAATATTCATATTTTTACGTCATTGTCTTTTGATGAACGAAAACATGTTCTATCATAGTAGCTCAAAATTGATCAGAAATTATTACTCTGCTTTGCTCTTTGCAATTTTGTTATTTGTTCTTCCTCCTCCTTGTACCCCTGTTTTTACAGCACTGTACCCTGCATCTCACAAACTTGTCCTTTGTCTCTGTGATACTGTAATTCTTGTTCTTTGTTGATATGAACCTGCAACCAGTCAAAATCTATTGAGCAGTCAGCACTGTTCCTGTAATAAATGGAAAGCACAATGTTCAGGGCCATTTGTCCATTGTACAGTATACAGCCTACAATGCACTGTACTACAGTATCCATTCTCAGACTTTCTCCTTCCCACCTTCAACAACCTGATTTCTCTCTGAACTGGCTTATATTGGTTGTGACTCATCATTTGAAACAGGTTAAATCAATTTTGAGTGGTTGTGTTCAATCAATGACATATGTTCTCTATTTGTATTTGGTTGTTGCCACTTGTGTTTACCAGTATGGATGACATGTGCATTAGAGTGCAGAATGTGTTTTGAGAATGAGAATGTGTTTAGAGTTTTGCTGAAAAGTCTAAGTGAGATCTGCAAATTGTGTTTTACCATGTGAAATGGTTTAAGGTAATTGACAACAGACTGCATAATTAGCTAAATGAGTCCAGGCAACTGAGAACTTTGTTCAGCCAATGGGTTTTAGTGTTTTAGCAATTGAGAAAAACTGTAATGCTGTAGTCAGTATTTCCCGCTGGTGTGAGGATGGACAGTGTTTTGGGGGTATCTAATCCCATATGAGATTGGCAGCTGTTTCTTGACTAAGCACTTTCTGTCTCTATTCTACTCTCTCCCTCCTAATTATCCTCCAGTGTGCATGCATGTGTGCATGCGTGCTCTAATAGACTAATTCTACTACTGCACACATTAATGTAACACAGTGGTAAAGAGATTACATATTTATAGACACTAACTAAATAGTGTTGGGATGTGTCCTTTCTCTGCGCTACACGCTACACAGTTGGAATGATAATACAACATCACTGCTCTGGGTGCTGATGGTAGGGGGCTGTGGGATAGAGAGAGAGGAGAGAGACATAGAGATGGAGAGGAAAATAAGAGAGGGGGAGAGGGATGGGAAGGGAGTTAGAGAGAGAGAGAGAAACAGAGAGAGAGAGAGAGGAAGAATAGGAATGGAAGTTGTGAGAGAGAGAGAAAGTAGAGAGGGAGAGAGAGATAGGGGAGAGAAGGGGGAGGGAAAGGAGAGGAGAAGAGAGAGAGAGAGGGAAGTGTGTAGCGAGAAAAGTGTAATTAACTGAACCAATGCTTAGTCTTGACTTAATTAGTGTGGCTGGTCTCAGTAGGCTAACATAGAGCAGCAGTCTCCCAGCCTTAGTGACAGGACCAGGACCAAATGAAGATGGATTCAGGTCCTCTCCTTCTCACACCTTTCCTAGGGAACCCACTCCACTAATTGTCTGTATCAATCTTAATTTGCCTGTGTGACGACTCTGCCACTAACTGATCTCTCTCTCTCTATGCAGTTAGTCTATTAAAAATACACGTGGCCTGACCGATCCGTGTAACGTGTCCGCATAGGTTTGAATCCATCTTACTGTTCTTTGACACAACATGTTGTTATCTTTCCCCACTATCCAACTCTCTCTCAGTTTGTTCAATAAAGTCAGAAAAGTGTTATTAAAAAAAACACATTGTCTTTGCCTTAAATTGCCCTCTTTAAAACGGATTAAGATTTCGTCTGAAAGTGATTACACCAATTATTCACACACATACCTTTGTGTTTTAAAGATAACGCCTTGGGCTGCCACTCGACAATGTCTCCGTGTTCAAGTTTGACTGTCTCACCTTTATCATAACCCGAAAACCTCTTTGGGAGTGACTGTGTGTATGTGAACACACTGTTCTGTGTGTGACTACACTGCTTTGCCTGTAGGAGGAAAGGGAGTAGAAAAGTGGGGGAGAGTGTGTTTTTCTATTTTACAGGAGGTGGAGAAGGCAGCGGCTAAAAGAGAGGGAGGTGAAAAGAGAGAGAGGAAGAGAGTGATGAGAGCAATGCAGAGTCTGATGAAGGTTAATAACCCCCTAGAGTCGACATCCGCACCCCATGGAAATCTCATTAGCATAATAAAACATATCCCCATCAACATCAGTCTGTTTAAATGGAGAAATCTTTTCGCCATTTCCTGGTTGCTTACATACGTAATAGTTTGCCTTATTTTAGTTTACACTGTATGTGACAAAGCATGCACGTATAGGGTGGAGCAGCCTTTCTTAAAGTATGGGTCTCTGCTCAGTGGGTCGCAGACCTGTTATTAGTGGTTCGCGACTTGTCAGAGTAAATGTATAATTATTTCATTAATGACTGGAATTGATTTGAGCAAGTGCATCTGCAGTCTCTGTTCAGTGCGCGCTCTGCTTATCAGCGGTCTCTGCTCAGTTTAGCAGCTGCCCTGTGTGAGAGGGAGATGCTCGTGTGCTTCGTAATTTACCAGATTTTGTTTCTGCAGTTTTCTTGAAGATCATGCCACGACACACACACGATGCCATCACTCACCGCTGTCATCAAATGGACTCATGCTAGCCACAAGTTCTGACTGAGCTCAATTGTCATGAAATGCATATACAGCGATGAGTTTCTTTCTCTTTCATACAAACTTATAACGAGGAGCGCCCACAATGTGTTTTGTGCAGGGAAGTGCTTACTAATGAGTCTCTCACAACGAACAAATTAATAAAATGACACGTCCTGACCAAACAGCCACAGAATGATGGTAAACCCAGGGAGTTCTTTCAGAGCAAGGCAGAATGCTTCAGGAAACAATGTTTCGACATTGGAAAAGTAAGTCAACTAGCAAGGCATTGTTGTCATTTTATAACAGGTGATGATGACCAGAAATAAAAGAGTACTAACTAACTCTCATAGTAGTAGATGTAAGTTTCTATTTCAAACAATCCCCGGGCCTTATACACAGCTAATAGTAGCTAACATTCGCCAAAGCAAGCTAGCTACTGTTAATGCAACCCTAGTAACAGTACAAATGAAGATGACAAATCAGACCAATGTGTCATTACTTACTGTAGAAATTATTGTTGAAAACTAGTCTAGGTTGGTATTGTTGCTGTTAAAATACAATAATACAATTGAAATTGATTGAAGCAAGATGCTTTTGAGCCAAACACAGTTCTGAGTTGCTCACCTACAGCAGGAAGCAATCTCCTGCCTGACTGAGAAAGCAGTAGATGTTCTGGTCCAGATTGGCACCACACACCTATGCGAGACAGGGTTCTCAACTCTGACGTACTTAAAAAACAAGTACAGAAACAGTTTCAAGGCTGAGCGTGTGCAGAACACACATGCTTTCATTAGGACTGTGTGTGTTTTCTGGTTTACATTTGTGTGATTTAATCAATCAGTTTATTCCAGTTCAGAAAAAAAATATGTATTGTATTTTAACAGCTTGAACCTAGTTCGAACCTAGACTTTCTTTCAACAATAATATCTACAGTAAGATGTAAGGTAGGTCTGATCGTTTTTCATCTGTACTGATACTTAGGGTTGCACTATCAAAACGCCTGTGTGTGTGTTCTGTTATTCATCTGTGTGATGTGATCAATCAGTTTGTTCCAGTTCAGAAGGAAAATTATTTATTATATTTGAACAGCAACAGTTCCAATATAGACAGATATGTAAGAGTGTTTTTAATGGGGGAAAATAAACATTAATACAGTGCCTTGCGAAAGTATTCGGCCCCCTTGAACTTTGCGACCTTTTGCCACATTTCAGGCTTCAAACATAAAGATATAAAACTGTATTTTTTTGTGAAGAATCAACAACAAGTGGGACACAATCATGAAGTGGAACGACATTTATTGGATATTTCAAACTTTTTTAACAAATCAAAAACTGAAAAATTGGGCGTGCAAAATTATTCAGCCCCCTTAAGTTAATACTTTGTAGCGCCACCTTTTGCTGCGATTACAGCTGTAAGTCGCTTGGGGTATGTCTCTATCAGTTTTGCACATCGAGAGACTGACATTTTTTCCCATTCCTCCTTGCAAAACAGCTCGAGCTCAGTGAGGTTGGATGGAGAGCATTTGTGAACAGCAGTTTTCAGTTCTTTCCACAGATTCTCGATTGGATTCAGGTCTGGACTTTGACTTGGCCATTCTAACACCTGGATATGTTTCTTTTTGAACCATTCCATTGTAGATTTTGCTTTATGTTTTGGATCATTGTCTTGTTAGAAGACAAATCTCCGTCCCAGTCTCAGGTCTTTTGCAGACTCCATCAGGTTTTCTTCCAGAATGGTCCTGTATTTGGCTCCATCCATCTTCCCATCAATTTTAACCATCTTCCCTGTCCCTGCTGAAGAAAAGCAGGCCCAAACCATGATGCTGCTACCACCATGTTTGACAGTGGGGATGGTGTGTTCAGCTGTGTTGCTTTTATGCAAAACATAACGTTTTGCATTGTTGCCAAAAAGTTCAATTTTGGTTTCTTCTGACCAGAGCACCTTCTTCCACATGTTTGGTGTGTCTCCCAGGTGGCTTGTGGCAAACTTTAAACAACACTTTTTATGGATATCTTTAAGAAATGGCTTTCTTCTTGCCACTCTTCCATAAAGGCCAGATTTGTGCAATATACAACTGATTGTTGTCCTATGGACAGAGTCTCCCACCTCAGCTGTAGATCTCTGCAGTTCATCCAGAGTGATCATGGGCCTCTTGGCTGCATCTCTGATCAGTCTTCTCCTTGTATGAGCTGAAAGTTTAGAGGGACGGCCAGGTCTTGGTAGATTTGCAGTGGTCTGATACTCCTTCCATGTCAATATTATCGCTTGCACAGTGCTCCTTGGGATGTTTAAAGCTTGGGAAATCTTTTTGTATCCAAATCCGTCTTTAAACTTCTTCACAACAGTATCTCGGACCTGCCTGGTGTGTTCCTTGTTCTTCATGATGCTCTCTGCGCTTTTAACGGACCTCTGAGACTATCACAGTGCAGGTGCATTTATACGGAGACTTGATTACACACAGGTGGATTGTATTTATCATCATTAGTCATTTAGGTCAACATTGGATCATTCAGAGATCCTCACTGAACTTCTGGAGAGAGTTTGCTGCACTGAAAGTAAAGGGGCTGAATAATTTTGCACGCACAATTTTTCAGTTTTGATTTGTTAAAAAAGTTTGAAATATCCAATAAATGTCGTTCCACTTCATGATTGTGTCCCACTTGTTGTTGATTCTTCACAAAAAAATACAGTTTTATATCTTTATGTTTGAAGCCTGAAATGTGGCAAAAGGTCGCAAAGTTCAAGGGGGCCGAATACTTTCGCAAGGCACTGTATATATTTATATGGATATTTATTTTAGGCATAAGTGCAATGAAATGTACCGATATTTATGTATAGTTGCATATTCATATTTTTGTACCATCTAAACCGCTGTGAAATGTATTTTCCATAACCAAAAATATTTTATTTTCAGCTAGTGTACAAAACCGAAAGTAAAACCAAAACTGAATCTACCGCTTCTTAGACTTGCTTTCAATGCGAATGACATATCTAAAACACACATTTCTATGAATTCAGTGAATTTGTTCGGGTCTTCCAAAAAGTTACATATTGCAGCTTTTAGCTACATATATCAGTTTTTGAGCTGTCTCAATCCACCACATCCTCCAATGGTGGCCTTCCGCATCTGCTGTGGAAGGTGACTGAGCTACAGCGGTGTTTGTCAGACAATGAGATATCTCGAAGATCAGTCTTCTTACGAAAACGTCTGTAGCATTCAAACGGTTTGGTGTTCTACGCTTTGCTCTATAAGCAGGACTCTTCTGAAGTCAGTACCGCTGATCCGCCAACTTTTCTCTGTAGTGTCTGAACAGTGTG
The DNA here is from genome assembly GCF_045791955.1 of Oncorhynchus clarkii lewisi. Classification (NCBI taxonomy): domain Eukaryota; kingdom Metazoa; phylum Chordata; class Actinopteri; order Salmoniformes; family Salmonidae; genus Oncorhynchus; species Oncorhynchus clarkii. Next base: position 500,413 of record NC_092169.1, read on the forward strand.
GGCTACACACTAATATGACGCCTCTATGGAAAGGTGAGACTCTCACAAACACGTACATTCTACCCTCTGAATGGCACACATACACAATCCATGACTAAATTTTTTGAAGGCAAGGCAAATCCTTCTTTAAACTGTCTCCTCCCCTTCATCAACACTGATGAAGTGGATTTAATAAGTGACATAAATAAGGGATTGTAGCTTTTACCCTGGATTCACCAGGTCAGTCTATGTCATGGAAAGAGCAGGTGTTTTTAATGATTTGTACACTCAAATCCTTGTACTTTTTTTCGTTGAAAAAATCCTGATATTTCTTATACTGTATCTCTCATATAGAGGACAGACACTTTATTGCCAGAATAATTCCTAATTCACGGTATGTTGACTGAAAATATTTTTGGACAACGTTTATATGGTCCCCTTTTAAACGCACGCATTTTTAGCACAATCTTGTTGGCATTCCACATTCTTTTCTTGTTTTTTAAATATTTTTTTTGCGGGTAGATCAGCTTTAAATTGTAGCTTCCATCAATGTGATTGTCTGCATCACTTCCAATCCCCCATATATTTTTTTTGTGACGCCTGTGCTGGTTTGGAAAAGTATTTTGGTGTGGGGCGCTGTCCTCAGATAATTGTATGGTACATTCTAGGTAAAGCCTTTTTGAACTCTGACAACGCATTTGGATTAACAAGAAGTTAAGCTTTTAAATGATGTAAGACACTTACTTGTATGTTCATGAATGTTTAATAATACAATTTTGTAATTTGAATTTGACGCGCTCCAGCTTTGCCGGATATTGTCGATTTTGATCCCAATAGTGGGATCCGTTCACTATGAGGTTTATTTAACTAATTATGTGACTTCTGAAGGTAATTGGTTGCACCAGATCTTGTTTAGATGCTTCATAGCAAAGGGGGTGAATACAAATGCACGCACCACTTTTCTGTTTAACATTTTTTTACATTTTTGGAAACAAGTAATTTTTTTCATTTCACTTCACCAATTTGGACTATTTTGTGTATGTCCATTACATGAAATTCAAATAAAAATTCATTTAAATTACAGGTTGTAATTACACCAAATAGGAAAAACACCAAAGGGGGTGAATACTTTTGCAAGGCATTGCACCAGTGAACCTCTGAGTGAGAGAGCGAGAGAGAGAGAGAGAGAGAGAGAGAGAGAGAGAGAGAGAGAGAGAGAGAGAGAGAGAGAGAGAGAGAGAGAGATAGAGAGAGAGAGAGACACACACACACACACACACAGTAACTTGTGTTAATAGGTTCAATCTGTTATCCAACAATTAGTTTAATAGCCCGGCTACTGTAGGTGTGAAAATGCCCCCAATTTAAGTATTCTAAAGTTTTACACAGTATCTGTTCATCAAAATCTTTATGTTTGATGGTTTCATTTTTCTTGGAATAGAAACACTAATAATAATAAAATCAATTAAGCTAAATTTCTTAAAATCCATCCCATATGTTCTTACAAAAAAGCTTTTAAATACAGAGACAGAGGGGCACTGTTTCGCTCGCTCGGATGCTTTCTCCTGTGAGATACATTCAGCCTCTTGCATATTGAAGGACAATTATGAAACACAGAGAGACAAAATCTATATTTATGTTTTTTTTCTTGGTCAGTTTTTTTGGGAAGCCTGGCTTCCCTTGGCATCCATGAATACGTGTCACTGATGAGACATGTCATAAAAAAAACAGAAAAAATGATAATAATGGAAAAGAGGGCAAGACAGTTTTGTTAGCAATAGTTACAATTGAGTAGTACCACTGAGTAAAAGTAATCTTCATGATAAAAATGTAAATAAAACAGACTGACAGGACAGTAATAGAAAAATAAGAGATAAGCGGGGGATCACTCTGGTTGGGTATCAGAAAAAAGGGTATCCTCTATAGGTGCCCATTTACAAATAAATGTCAATTTCATAAATCTCTTTGATAACCACTGTTTGTGGGTTGTGGGGCTGGGTTGAAGCCAATTTATTGCAATGGTTTACAGAGCTGCAGTTAGCAGCATTTGTAACAAATTAATAATTGTCCTGCTGTGATACCAATAATAATTGTCCTGCACCCAACACAGCAGTCTTAAAATCCTGTGGGATTTCTGCCTCAAAAGACTTTGCCAAGGTCCCTGTACCAGTGCCACAAGTTGCGAAACTTTGGACAGGACCAGAATATATAATGGTGGTTACCTTCTTGTTCTCCACACTGCCTCTAGCATTAACTGAAATATCTAGAAGTCACTTTCCACTTAAATTCTCTACAAGAGATAGAATTTGTCACTTTGTGTTCTTCAGTACATATAAATAAACCCAATTCTTAGTCTGAGATAACCTCTTGTATTTCTGTATCCCATTTAATTTTCAAATACAAAGCATTATAACCAACCATTGAAACAAGGTTCTGGTACAAAAGGGAGATACTGTTGGTGACAGGTTCTTAATTTTGAGACCTCATCAGGAACAGTTGTAGTGTTTTGGGGTACTGGATGATAGCCAAGTCTTCATGCTTCTCTAGAAAGAGTCTGATTTTGTAAGAATCTATACAAATCTGTCCTAGGCAGGCCAATGTCCTCTGTAAGCTGCTAGAATGACTTTAATTGGTCTCAATGGAAAATTTGGTGTATGAAAGACAGTTTAAATTCAGACTAGTGCTGTTACGGTGACCGTTGTCACGCCCTGACCTTAGAGATCCTTTTTATGTCTCTATTTTGGTTTGGTCAGGGCGTGAGTTGGGGTGGGCATTCTATATTTTGTGTTCTATGTTTTCTATTTCTGTGTGTTTGGCCTGGTGTGGTTCTCAATCAGAGGCAGCTGTCTATTGTTATCTCTGATTGAGAACCATACTTAGGTAGCCTTTTCCCACCTATGTTTTGTGGGTAGTTGTTTTCTGTTTTTGTGTCTGCACCAGACAGAACTGTTTCGGTCGTTCGCTTTGTTATTTCAGTGTTCAGTTCAAATAAAAGTATGAACACGTACCACGCTGCACCTTGGTCCTCTCCTTCCAACAGCCGTTACAACCGTATTACCATCACACCAGCGGTCACAAGTCATGACCACAGTTAAATTCCACATGACCGTTTAGTCATGGTAACTATGATTCTCCAAAACTGCACTCTAATGTCGCTGATGGTCATTAGTACTATGGTGAGAAAATGACAAACTATGTTATGCACATGCGCTGTATAAGCCTTAAACCTTTACATTTCTACTGCCTGTTTCTGTCATATAAGAAGCTAGTATTTTTCCTCTCTTGTCTCTGTAACTTGGTCGCGCGGCCAAAGACAAAGGTCTGTCTGAGAGTGACCAAAGTTTTCCTGTTCTTTTCATGTCGTTCAAGGGCACAGCTGTATGGAGATACAGCTGTGAGCAGCAACAGCTAGATAGCAACAAAGCTGGCATCACTTGTTTGTACGCTATGTTCCCACCATGATCTCACACACCTGCTAAACTGCCACATAGACAAAAGAGGTTGCATTTTCCTATAAAGGCTGAGACCCAACTCTTGTTTGATGGGCTCTTAACTCTACACCTTTTGAGTGATTGTTAACCGCTCCAGAAGTGCAATTCTGATACTAAAATAAGTTGTTGTGAAGAATCAGTCTCTCTTCCTTTCCGGTTAGAATTTCCACAACAATTATTGGCGACAAGGATGGGATGGCTAACTCCGTTTGCTGATAGTTCCCGGGGACACCAAGGTTAACTGCGCGCAGGGACTAAATTAGATGTGGCTCAGGGAGCTTACACACCGCCTGAGTGGAGCAGAAGGAACCTGCCTCGGACCAGCCAGGGAGCATCAGTGGACGGATAGAGGAGATTTCACTGTGTGTGAGTTTCACTGTGTGTGAAGTTTCACTGTGTGTGAAGAAGACCTCGTCTTAGTGACAAGGAGGGCTCTGCTGTGTGTGGAGGAGACCCTGTGTATTACAGAGGTATTCCCAGTTAAATGCACATTATTTGGCAAAGTACTAAACTAATATTAATTGAAATGCCACGGTTTGAAATCGTCAGATGTAAATGCATGAGATATGTGATTCCAGGACAGGGTCCTGAGGCAGAAGTTAGAAGATATAGTTGCAGTTTAGAGCATTATAATCGAAGGGCACAATTTGATCAATGTAGAAGAATAGGGGGCTATAATTGGAGTGTAGTCGGATATTGGTATAAGACATATATAGTGGTCTGTGTAGGGGGGACCACTATATCGGAACAAAACCCTATGTTACATAGACAACTGAAAACATATTTTTCAGAGCAAGAAGTGCTTTTACATTTTTTTTTCACAATTAACCAATTGTTAGAAAATAAAAACGTTCGTAATCAAGAGCTTTCCACAATGGGAGCTAAGAGCAGCAAAGGAAAGCCTTGCCTGCCTGACCCACTGACTTCACCGGTGAGGGTTATGGCGGATAAGTGGGGCAGGGACATTCTGGAACAGGTACCGCTCTGGCACAAGGTAGCAGATTTCCCCTAGAAAGGCACTTTAAGTGAAGCCTTATTAGCAGAATGTAGAAAGAAGTTCCAGGATTTTGAGACAACCATGAAAGGCAAAGCAAGTAGGATAGATTGGGATGATTTCAGGAAATTAAAAGAGAAGCAGAATGTTTAAGACATAATGGTAAAAGAAAGTAAGAAGGACACATGGAAGAGAAAAATAAGAAATAAAGATGACGATGAATGATTTTCCACCTCCATATTCCACCCCTGTTTCTTCTGCATCTCCCCATCCAGTGCCTCCCGTTCCAGCGCCGGCCCCATATCCACCGCCTATCTATCTATCCTGACCTGAACCTGATTGACTTGGGGGGAGGGGCCATTTGACAACAACCCCCCCTAAAGTGGCCAATGAGGAATCAGAATCTGTTTTACACACCACCCACATTGTCTGGTGTTGAAGGGCTCTGGGAACTCAGTCCAGCATTCATGTCACACCCTAGAGGTCTGATTTGCTCTCCCGCCCTCAACTGTAACAAAAAGAACAGGCACCAAACAGGACACCAACACAACCTTTCATGCCCAGGCACCCCTGGTAATGTCCCCGAATCCACAACCTAGACGAGCTCCTGATGATCCTGGCCATGCTGATTGGCACCCAGAGGTCCATATCCAGAAGACCTGGAGAAAGTAACGAGGTGAAGGAGATTGCGAAGGACCTCTCTGACCCCACCAAGGATTCAGTTTATTTCACCACACAGCTGTTTAAACTGGTCAGGCTGTACAAACTATCTGCAGCTGAAGTCACTCATCTGCCGCATCACGATGAGACTGCGATGAGCAGACGTGAAAGGAGGATTTGATGAGAACCACCTCTGGGGTGAGGTTGGAGCCTATCAGACTCAACTGACTACCATATTATTAAAGAACATTACCCACCTTTGACTTACAGGCACAGACTTGAGAACTGTTTCCGTAAACACAGTGGCATCAGACCAGGCACTGACAACTACATCAGCGTCGTGAAGGCTGCCCTGATCTTCGGATGTTTTCACTCACAAGACTCCCAGTTACACAATAAATGTTCCTTTTGTTCCATAAAGATTATTTTTATATCCAAAATACCTCCGTTTGCTTGGCGCGTTATGTTCAGAAATCCACAGGCTCGAGCAGTCATGACATCGCAGAAGAAAATTCCAAATAGTATCCGTAATGTCCACAGAAACATGTCAAACGTTTTTTATAATCAATCCTCAGGTAGTTTTTAAAATATATAATCGATAATATAACAACCGGCACTGTCTTTTTCAGTAGGAGAGGAGAGAGACGATGGCTGCCCAAGCTCTGTTGCGCATGCAAAACTCATGCGAACACCTGACGCGATGTTATCTTTCACGCTCATTTTTCAAAATAAAACCCTGAAACTATGTCTAAAGACTGTTTACACCTTGAGGAAGCGGTAGGGAAAGGAATATGGTTGATACCCCTTTAAATGGAGCGAAGTCAGGCTATGGAACATGGAGCTTTCAAAATAGAAGCCACTTCCTGGTTTGATTTTTCTCAGGTTTCGCCTATAATATCAGTTCTGTTATACTCACAGACAATATTTAGACATTTTTGGAAACTTTAGAGTGTTTTCTATCCTAATCTGTCAATTATATGCATATTCTAGCATATGGGCCAGAGAAATAGGCCGTTTACATTGGGAACGTTATTTTTCCAAACATAAAAATAGTGCCCCCTAGCTGAAAGAGGTTATAATTGTGGAAAGAGTGGACATTTTGTAAAAGACTGCAAGAACGGATCGGGTGGGGCAGGGCGAGGTAACTGGAGAACAGGACCACCACTAAAAACAACCCTTTGTACAGCCCAACAAGACAGACTGATGCGAGGTTTAGACAGTTGACACCGTAAAACAGCACCTAAAGGTTTTTGATAGCCAACGTGAGGAACCAATGGTTTGTCTCTTCGTCAATGGTGATTCAATCCATTTCTAGTAGATACTGGCGCTGCAGTGTCTGTCATAAATTCTAAATCTATGTCCAAATCTCCCATGTAAAATGAATCAGTCAGCACTGGGTGAGTCTCAGGAGTGACTATGAAAGAGTTGCTCACGGTGCCCCTACCTGTTAAAGTTGATGACACATGCATAAGACATCAATTGATTTCTTCTTCATGTTGTCCTGTAAATTTGGCAGGAAGAGATCTTCTTTGTAAATTTGGAATTAATATTCTTGGTAAAGAAAAAGGCTTCACTGTTATACAACCTCAGGAGACATGTCATCATATGACACTATCTAATCTGATTTCAACATGTGATAGGTACTGTGCATGGGACATACAGTACATTGACAGGTCACATTGTGACCCAATCAAAGATATTTTCTCAACTGCTCGCAGCTGTTGGTAACAAACAGGTCGTTTTATGCCACAGATTGACTTACATTGCACCGTCCATTTCTCGCCATTGACAAGAGATTTGTACTACAAACAAAATTGGCTGAAAGAAACCACACCTCAAGAAAGCTTACGATGCAATGACATGTATAGTGGGCTCCACCTTTGTGCTCTTAGCATAAAGATAACAGGCCTTATTTAATATTTAATATTTTTTGTGACAGGGCACCATGTTTCGATAGCTAAGACAGATGATGTTGCCTCGGAGAATACTGGTGTTTGGCTGAAGTCTGTGTTCCCCGTTACTGACTGGGAAATTAGGGTGGATGGGTCTAAATTCTTCCCAAGCATACATACATTATGTGTGCCATTCTTTTGGAATGCACCTGTTCTACTAGGCGTCCATGGCCTTGATCTGAAAACAACTAAACAGTTGAGTGAGTCACCATTGTTGGCTGGTCTCCCAGAATCTTTGTGGGCCAACGGGGATAGAACCGCTCACAGAAAACAGCAAAAGGTTCACAGAGACCCAACCGATCCTAATATTCGCTGAGTCAGGAAGCTGTCATGGGAATTACCCTTGTTCATGCTTCATTGGTAGAAAGAAGAGCTTTGTGCCTTGTCCAGACTCTCTTTGTAACACCCTCATCCTTCCCATCTGGAAAGCCTCAGGTGGTTGGCATTTTGTTCAAGACCTTAGAACTGGTAACGATGCAGTTTATGTAAGGACTCCTGTTGTGCAAATCCCCATTAAAATTCTATCTGCTGTGCCAGCGTCAGCAAAACGGTTTTTAGTTATCCATTTTGCTAATGCTTTTTTCAGCCTTCCCGTTGCACCAGAATCCCAGTTCTGGTTCATGTTTAAAATTTTAAACAAGCGCTGGACCCGGACCATTTGCTCCCAAGGTTATATGGAATCGCCTGTGGCGTTTTCGGCTGCTTTGGCGCAACATTTTGAGGGTTTCATACCCACCGCTGGGAGTACATTAATGCGGTATGTCGATGATCTTTTACTGTGTTCTGAAACCCAACAAGCATGTGAAGTCGACACCAGAGCTATGTTAGTGTTTCTTGCTAAAATGGCCACAAAGTCTCAAAGAAAAGCTGCAGGTTGTCTCTCAATCAGTTAAGTATCTGGGACATGACATTACACCAAATATAAAAAAAATTGGGTCTAGAACGTGTGGCTGCAATTTTCTGTACCACAGCCGGTTACAAATCAACACATGTTGACACTCAGGAATGGCAGGCTACTGTAGAGGCTGGCAGCCAGACTATGCTGAAGTTGTACAGCCACACTCTGATCTCATTCATGGCCACAAGGTGGCGATGAATGACAAGACAAAGTGGACTCCTGAGGGTCTGGAGGCGCTTGACAATTTGAAACTGCTAACTTCTTCTCCTTGTTTAGGTTTGCTGGATCACTGTCATCGGTCCTCACTCAGGACCATATTGGGAAGCAGCAGCTTACTATTTATTCTAAGAGACTTGACAGTGTGGAAGAGTATTGGCATGTTGCCTCAGAGCTGTAGCGGCTGCTACAGAGGCTGTGTTAGCCTGTGCTGACATTGTTGCCATGTGCCCGTTAACCGTCCAAGTTCCTCTTGCCGTTTATGCACTAATTTCACGGGTATCTACTTCATCTCACCCCAGCACTGCACTGTCCTTAACCCTGCCCCTCTTCTGCCAACTGATGATAATAGGGAACCTCACAATTGTGCTGTCCTTGTGGATCAGGTCTGTCAGCCTCGCCCTGACCTATCTGATGTACCTTTTAATGAATGCTGATTTGGAACTGTTCGTTGATGGCTTCGCCAAAAAATCACATCAAGGCGAACCATTAGTGGCGTATGCAGTAACTTTTTATTTTAATTTATTTCACCTTTATTTAACCAGGTAGACTAGTTGAGAACAAGTTCTAATTTACAGCTGCGACCTGGCCAAGATAAAGCAAAGCAGTGCGACACAAACAACAACACAGAGTTACACATGGAATAAACAAACATAGTCAATAACATCATAGAAAAAGTCTATATACAGTGTGTGCAAATGAGTTAAGATAAGGGAGGTAAAGGCAATAAATAGGCCATAGTGGTGAAATACAGTAATTACAATTTAGCAATTAAACACTGGAGTTCAATCAATCAATCAAATGTATTTATAAAGCCCTTCTTACATCAGCTGATGTCACAAAGTGCTGTACAGAACCCCAGCCTAAAACCCCAAACAGCAAGCAATGCAGGTGTAGAAGCACTGTGGCTAGGAAAAACTCTAGAAAGCCAGAACCTAGGAAGAAACCTAGAGAGGAACCAGGTTTGAGAGTCTTCTTCTGGCTCTGCCGGGTGGAGATTATAACAGAACATGGCCAAGATGTTCAAATGTTCATAGATGACCAGCAGGGTCAAATAATAATAATCACTGTGGTTGTAGAGGGTGCAACAGGTCAGCACCTCAGGAGTAAATGTCAGTTAGCTTTTCATAGCCGATCATTCAGAGTATCTCTATCGTCTTTTGACTGTAGCGTACGTGTAGGTATGTACGGCAGGACCAAATCAGAAAGATAGTTAGGAGCAAGCCCATGTAATGCTTTGTAGGTTAGCAGTAAAACCTTGAAATCAGCCCTTGCCTTAACAGGAAGCCAGTGTGGAGAGGCTAGCACTGGATTAATATGATCAAATATTTTGATTCTAGTCAAGATTCTAGCAGCCGTGTTTAGCACTAACTGAAGATTATGTTTTTATAGATGTGCAGAAGATGGATGTGCAAGTAGAGATACTGGGGTGCAAAGGAGAAGAAAAAAGTTGCAAAGAAAGAGCCATATCTCAGACTGGCCAATAAAAATAAAAGATTAAGATGGGCAAAAGTACACAGATACTGAACACAGCCTCTTCACTGTTGATGTTGAGACTGGTATTTTGAGGGTACTATATTTAATGAAGCTGCCAGTTGAGGACTTGTGAGGCGTCTGTTTCTCAAACTAGACACTAATGAACTTGTCTTCTTGCTCAGTTGTGCAACGAGGCCTCCAACTACTCTTTACATTCTGGTTAAAGTCAGTTTGCGCTGTTCCTTGAGGGGAGTAGAATACGGCTCACAACACAAATATTTTTGCTAATTTATTTAAAATAAAATGCTGAAATATCACATTTATACAGTATAAGAATTCAGACCCTTTACTCAGTACTTTGTTGAAGCACCTTTGGCAGCGATTACAGCCTCGAGTCTTCTTGGGTAAGACTCTACAAGTTTGGTAAACCTGTATTTGGGAAATTGATCCTCTCAAGCTTTGTCAGGTTGGTTGGGGAGTGTTGGCACAAAGATGTTCGATCAGCTTCAAGTCCGTGCGCTGGCTGGGCCACTGAAGGACATTCAGAGACTTTTCCCAAAGCCACTCCTGTGTTATCTTGGCTGTGTGCTTAGGGTCGTTGTCCTGTTGGAAGGTGAATCTTAGCCCCAGTCTGATGTCCTGAGGGCTTTGGAGCAGGTTATCATCAAGGAAATCTCTGTACTTTGTTCCGTTCATATTTGCATCAACCCTGACTAGTCTCCCAGTCCCTGCCGCTGAAAAACATCCCCACAGCGTTATGCTGCCACCGCCATGCTTCACTGTATGGATGGTGCTAGGTTTCCTCCAGACACTTGCCAGTCAGGCCAAAGAGTTCCTTTTAGGTGCCTTTTGGCAAACTCCAAGCAGGCTGTCATGTGCCTCCATCTGGCCATTACCATAAAGGCCTGCTTGGTGGAGTGCTGCAGAGATGGTTGTCCTTCTGGAAAGTTCTCCCATATCCACAGAGGAACTCTAGAGCTCTGTCAGAGTGACCATAGGGTTCGGGGTCACCTCCCTGAGCAAGGCCCTACTTCCCCAATTGCTCAGTTTGGCCAGGCTGCCCGCTCTAGGAAGAGTCTTGGTGGTTCCAATGTTCTTCCATTTAAGAATGATAGAGGTTACTGTGTTCTTAGAGACCTTCAATGCTGAAAAAAATGTTTTGGTACCCTTCCCCAGATCTGTGCCTTGACACAATCCTGTCTTGGAGCTCTTCAGACAATTCCTACGACCTCATTGCTGGGTTTTTGCTCTGACATGGACTGTCAACTGTGGGACCTTTATATAGACAAGTAGTGTGCCTTTCCAAATCATGTTTAATCAATTGAATTTACCACAGGTGGACTCCAATCAAGTTGTTGAAACATCTCAAGGATGGTCAATGGAAACAGGATGCACCTGAGTCAATTTCGAGTCTCATAGCAATGGGTCTGAATACTTATGTAAATAAGGTATTTTTGTCACAAAACATCGCAAACTGGCTCTAACCAGAATAGAAAGAGGAGTGGGAGGCCCTGGTGCACAACTGAGCAAGAGGACAAGTACAGTAGTGTCTAGTTTGAGAAACAGATGTCTCACAAGTTCTCAACTGGCAGCTTCATTAAAAAGTACCTGCAAAACACCAGTCTCAATGTCAACAGTGACTCTGGGATGCTGGCCTTCTAAGCAGAGTTTCTCTGTCTATTGTCTGTGTTCTTTTGCCCATCTTTATCTTTTATTTTTATTGGCCAGTCTGAGATATGGCTTTTTCTTCGCAACTCTTAATTAAGTAAGTAGTAATCTCCGTCATCCAGCAGACCCAATCTGGTGAGGTTGGATCAAACCAAAAATTCAAAAACAACGCAACACAATACAATACATTTTCATATTTATAACCCTTTATTTAAACAGGGGAACAAGCTGAGAAAGAGTCTCTTTTACAGTTGTGCCATGTGATAAAAACAATAAAAACAACACAGCAATTAATAAGAATTTAAAATCTAACAATATTAAAACATACAAAAAGTACAACATGGAGATTAACCTGTTATGGCTGCAATCCCGATATCGGGATCGATATGACAACTACCAGTGAAAATGGAGGGCGCCAAATTCAAACCACACAGAAATCTCATAATTACAATTCCTAAAACATGCATGTGTCTTATATCATTTTAAAGCTATTCTTGTTGTTAATCCCACCAAAGTGCCCGATTTCAAATAGGCTTTTCAGCGAAAGCACTACAAACGATTATGTTAGGCCTCCACCAAACCACAATAAGCACAGCCATTTTCCAGCAAAATATAGCATTCACAAAAAGCATAAATAAAGATAAAATGAATCATTAACCTTGAATTATCTTCATCAGTTGACACTCATAGGACTTAATGTTACACAATACATGCATGTTTTGTTTGATAAAGTTCATATTTACATAAATAAATCTGAGTTTACATTGGCAATTTAGATTCACTAGTTCCAAAAACATCAAGTGATTTTGCATAGCCACATCGTTTCAACAGAAATACTCATCATAAATGTAGATGATAATACAAGTTATACACATGGAATTATAGATATACCTCTCCTTAATGCAACCGCTGTCTCAGATTTGAAAAAAAGTTTACGGAAAAAGCAACCCATGGAATCAGAACAGTAGCCAAATTAGCCTCCATGTTGGAATCAACAGAAACCAGAAAATACATGATAAATGTTTCCTTACCTTTGATGAACTTCATCAGAATGCAGTCCTAGAAATCCCAGGTCCACAATAAATGCTTGATTTGTTCGAAAATGTCCGTTATTTATGTCCAATTAGCTACTTTGGTTAGTGCGTTTGGTAAACAATTCCAAAGTCACAAAGCGTGTCCACTATAACGTGACGAAATGTCCAAAAGATCCGTAACAGTCAGTAGAAACATGTCAAACGATGTACTGAATCAGTCTTTAGAATGTTGTTTACGTATATCTTGAATAACGTTCCACCTGGAGAATTAGAATTACTTCAGATGAGCGGTGGAACGCAAGTAACATTAACATGATGCCTTCTAATTGTAGTCGCTGTACTCATAATATACAGGAGAACGATCGCCTTATGGCAAGGATCGCTGTGCTACAAGCCCAACTTCAGACGCAATCGTTAGGCAAGGGTCATTTCAGTGTAGGAAAGGATGAAACAGCGTCTGTGCCACCAGTAAGTACAGATAGTAGTATAAATCCCCTGGCACAGTCCCGGCAGCCGGACAACTTTCTCACGGTTTCTGGAAGGAAATGCTGTAGGAATGCTCAACCGGTGTCACTCATTCAGCCGACAGAAACTTTCAACCGGTTTTCCCCATTAAGCAGCGAGTCGGAGTCAGAGGCCGAGCCTTCTCTTGTCTCTACTCCTCCCGTTACGGGGTCTGAGACGCCGAAGCTTCCCACCATTAGCTCTGACAAATTGAAAACTCTAGTCATTGGCGACTCCATTACCGCAGTATTAGACTTAAAACGAATCATCCATACACTGTTTACCAGGGGGCAGGGCTACCGACGTTAAGGCTAATCTGAAGATGGTGCTGGCTAAAGCTAAAACTGGCGAGTGTGGAGAGTATAGAGATAATTTTATCCACGTCGGCACCAACAATGTTAGGATGAAACAGTCAGAGATCACCAAGCGCAACATAGCTTCTGCGTGTAAATCAGCTAGAAAGATGTGTCGGCATCGAGTAATTGTCTCTGGCCCCCTCCCAGTTAGGGGGAGTGATGAGCTCTACAGCAGTCTCACAACTCAATCACTGGTTGAAAACTGTTTTCTGCCCCTCCCAAAAGATAGAATTTGTAGATAATTGGCCCTCTATCTGGGACTCACCCACAAACAGGACCAAGCCTGACCTGCTGAGGAGTGACGGACTCCATCCTAGCTGGAGGGGTGCTCTCATCATATCTACCAACATAGACAGGGCTTTAACTCCTCTAGCTCCACAATGAATGTTAGCCAGCCTGCCAGCATAGTGGAGTCTGCCACTAGCACAGTCAGTGTAGTCAGCTCAGCTATCACCATTGAGACCGTGTCTGTGCCTCGACCTTGGTTGGGCAAAACTAAACATAGCGGTGTTCGCTTTAGCAATCTCACTAGGATAAAGACCTCCTCCATTCCTGTCATTATTGAAATAGATCATGATACCTCACATCTCAAAATACGGCTACTTAATGTTAGATCCCTTACTTCAAAGGCAATTATAGTCAATGAAACATGGCTTAAGCCTGATGAATTTACTGTGTTAAATGAGGCCTCACCTCCTGGCTACACTAGTGACCATATCCCCTGTGCATCCCGCAAAGGCGGAGGTGTTGCTAACATTTACGATAGCAAATTTCAATTTACAAAATAAAAATGACGTTTTCGTCTTTTGAGCTTCTAGTCATGAAATCTATGCAGCCTACTCAATCACTTTTTATAGCTACTGTTTACAGGCCTCCTGGGCCATATACAGCGTTCCTCATTGAGTTCCCTGAATTCCTATCGGACCTTGTAGTCATAGCAGATAATATTCTAATCTTTGGTGACTTTAATATTCACATGGAAAAGTCCACAGACCCACTCCAAAAGGCTTTCGGAGCCATCATCGACTCAGTGGGTTTTGTCCAACATGTCTCTGGACCCACTCACTGTCACAGTCATTCTCTGGACCTAGTTTTGTCCCATGGAATACATGTTGTGGATCTTAATGTTTTTCCTCATAATCCTGGACTATCGGACCACCATTTTATTACGTTTGCAATTGCAACAAATAATCTGCTCAGACCCCAACCAAGGAACATTAAAAGTCGTGCTATAAATTCACAGACAACACAAAGATTCCTTAATGTCCTTCCAGATTCCCTCTGTCTACCCAAGGACGCCAGAGGACAAAAATCAGTTAACCACCTAACTGAGGAACTCAATTTAACCTTGCGCAATACCTTAGATGCAGTTGCACCCCTAAAAACTAAAAACATTTCTCATAAGAAACTAGCTCCCTGGTACACAGAAAATACCCGAGCTCTGAAGCAAGCTTCCAGAAAATTGGAACGGAAATGGCGCCACACCAAACTGGAAGTCTTCCGACTAGCTTGGAAAGACAGTACCGTGCAGTACCGAAGAGCCCTTGCTGCTGTTCAATCATCCTATTTTCTAACTTAATTGAGGAAAATAAGAACAAACCGAAATTCCTTTTTGATACTGTCGCAAAGCTAACTAAAAAGCAACATTCCCCAAGAGAGGATGGCTTTCACTTTAGCAGTGATAAATTCATGAACTTCTTTGAGGAAAAGATCATGATTATTAGAAAGCAAATTACGGACTCCTCTTTAAATCTGCGTATTCCTTCAAAGCTCAGTTGTCCTGAGTCTGCACAACTCTCCAGGACTTAGGATCAAGAGAGATGCTCAAGTATTTTAGTACTATATCTCTTGACACAATGATGAAAATAATCATGGCCTCTAAACCTTCAAGCTGCATACTGGACCCTATTCCAACTAAACTACTGAAAGAGCTGCTTCCTGTGCTTGGCCCTCCTATGTTGAACATAATAAACGGCTCTCTATCCACCGGATGTGCACCAAACTCACTAAAAGTGGCAGTAATAAAGCCTTCCTTGAAAAAGCCAAACCTTGACCCAGATCTTTGCGGGCTATACTCAGCCTTGTCTCAGGATGGTAAGTTGGTGGTTGAAGATATCCCTCTAGTGGTGTGGGGGCTGTGCTTTGGCAAAGTGGGTGCGGTTATATCCTTCCTGTTTGGCCCTGTCTGGGGGTGTACTCGGATGGGGCCACAGTGTCTCCTGACCCCTCCTGTCTCAGCCTCCAGTATTTATGTTGCAGTAGTTTATGTGTCGGGGGGCTAGGGTCAGTTTGTTATATCTGGAGTACTTCTTCTGTCTTATCCAGTGTCCTGTGTGAATTTAAGTATGCTCTCTCTAATTCTCTATTTCTCTAGGACCATGGGACCCTAGGACCATGCATCAGGACTACCTGGCATGATGACTCCTTGCTGTCCCCAGCCCACCTGGCCTTGCTGCTGTTCCAGTTTCAACTGTTCTGCCTGCGGCTATGGAACCCTATACTGTTCATATTTACTCTTGAGGTGCTGTCCTGTTGCATCCTCTACAACTACTGTGATTATTATTATTTGACCCTGCTGGTCATCTATGAACGTTTGAAAATCTCGGCCATGTTCTGGTATAATCTCCACCCGGCACAGCCAGAAGAGGACTGGCCACCCCTCATAGCCTGGTTCCTCTCTAGGTTTCTTCCTAGGTTTTGGCCTTTCTAGGGAGTTTTTCCTAGCCACCGTGCTTCTACACCTGCATTGCTTGCTGTTTGGGGTTTTAGGCTGGGTTTCTGTACAGCACTTTGAGATATTAGCTGATGTATGAAGGGCTATAATAAATACATTTGATTTGATAGAGGACTGAGGGTCTTCCAAATATTGAAAGTGTGTAAATAGTTACCCATGTTATTTTGTAAATGTATATATTTTTTTCTCCATTTTTGGGGGGGGTGTGTTAGAATACCATTTTGGTATTTTGTATATAGTTATTTGTTTCAAAATCTATGCCTTCACCAATTTGTCCACTTGGGTACATTTGGGCTACTCGTGTGGGACATCTGGGTGACTTCATGATAAATGTCATGTAGCACACTCATTTTGGAAGTTATCATTCTGAAACTTTGCACAAGTACTGTTGCCCTCTTATGTTTTTAACTGAAATTGTCCCCATCATCCTATCTGAATGTTTGTTTTATCTTGTTCATTTTAAAGATGATGATATAAAAATATGATACAAAAATTATGATACAAAAACAAAAATTGTTTTATCTAAACCAGATATATGAGTGTTATATTCTCCTACATTCAATTCACATTTACACAAACTTCAGAGTGTTTTCTTTCAAATGGTATCAAGCATATGCATATCCTTGGTTCTGTGCCTGAGCTACAGGCTGTTAGATTTGGGTATGTCTTCAGGCGGAAATTGAAAAAAGTAGGGGGGTAGCTCTAAGAGGTTTTTAAGTCAACTTTTATATTATGCAACCATACCAAACGTAACATATCATACTAATTTGAGTGTATTGCATTTAGGTTTACTATGTTATCTCTGGTCTCTGAGACCAGTCTGCATAATGGCCAAACATCAGCACTCCATTCATACTGTCATACTGATATTTATCTGCTCTATCCTGTTAGAGTTTACTGAACTCAACGTTAGTAACAGTTAATGTGAGGGAATTGATAAAAAAATGGCCCTGCACCCTTCACCTCTAAAACCCCTTCCTCATCCTACAGTCACTTGCCACATCACTTGCGTTTTTTTGTCTGTAAAAACACAGTGTGCTTGAACCATAACACAACAGGAGCCTGAAACACATACCCTGAAACTAACCGTGTGTGTGTGTGTGTGTGTGTGTGTGTGTGTGTGTGTGTGTGTGTGTGTGGGTGTGTGTGTGTTATTCCACATACCAAGGGCTGGGTACTACAGTGATAGTGTGTCCAGCTACAGTCATGCACCAGTGGGTCACTGAGTTTCACACCTGCTCGCCCCCATTTCGCTCTCCTACACGACACTTGATCCTTCACACAAACAAAAGTAGTGTGTGTTTGTGTTCTGGTGTTTACTAGTGCATTATCCTTTCTCCTGTCAGTGTATCTCCATCTGTGTGGAGGATTCTGCTCTGAGGGAGATGTAAATTAATTAGTGGTACACTGGTAGACATTAATTACCTTACACTATAGAGCCCACCCGGCAAGGTGTGTATGTGTGTATGTGTGTGGTGACACAGTGATTAATGGGTGATGCACCCTGGCAGGCTAGGGGGTAAATAGAGAGAAGGTGTATGGGGATGGTGTAGAGTTTTTTTTTTAATAGGTTTCACTCTGGGGGGCACCAAAGACCCATTTATGCAGAGTTAGCTCATGTCTCTCTCTCTCTCTCTCTCACTCTCACTCTCACTCTCACACTCACTCACACAGAGTGAATAGGTGCACACTTCACATACACTTTTAATTAAACAGTTTCTATGGTAATGAGAAATAATGTGTCACCATCAGCTGGCAAGGTGAGGACTGGGGTTCAGTAAGGTGAAATGTTCTAAACATTGCAGATAGAAATGTAATGAGTAGATCTCACAATTCCCTGTTCTACCTGACAGACAATCATATCTGTTCTACACAATACATTTCTATCTGGACGTTCTGTAACGTTGCACCCTTTTGAAGATCCTCTCTCTCTCTCTCTTTCTCTCTCTCTGTCCTTCTCTCTATTCCTCTTGCTCAGCAGTGAGGATCATGCAGGAGACCATGCAGAGATATTATGGGAGTTTATAAAGGTTTGATTTGTTTTCAAATTCTTTGTGGATCTGTGTGATCTGTGGGAAATGTGCATCTCTAATTTGGTCATACATTTGGCAGGTTAGGAAGTGTAGCTCAGTTTCCACCTAATTTTGTGGACAGTGGGCACATAGCAATGTCTGCCTATGGTGGCCTCTCTAAAGGCTATGCTCACTGAGTCTGTATGTAGTCAATGATTTTCTTAATTTTGGGTCAGTCACGGTGGTCAGGTATTCTGCCACTGTGTACTCTCTGTTTAGGGCCAGATATGACATTTCAATTTGCACATTACTTGGGTTGATTCTTTCCCGTGTGTCAAATACAGTGTCTTGCGAAAGTATTCGGCCCCCTTGAACTTTGCGACCTTTTGCCACATTTCAGGCTTCAAACATAAAGATATAAAACTGTATTTTTTTGTGAAGAATCAATAACAAGTGGGACACAATCATGAAGTGGAACGACATTTATTGGATATTTCAAACTTTTTTAACAAATCAAAAACTGAAAAATTGGGCGTGCAAAACTATTCAGCCCCCTTAAGTTAATACTTTGTAGCGCCAACTTTTGCTGCGATTACAGCTGTAAGTCGCTTGGGGTATGTCTCTATCAGTTTTGCACATCGAGAGACTGACATTTTTTCCCATTCCTCCTTGCAAAACAGCTCGAGCTCAGTGAGGTTGGATGGAGAGCATTTGTGAACAGCAGTTTTCAGTTCTTTCCACAGATTCTCGATTGGATTCAGGTCTGGACTTTGACTTGGCCATTCTAACACCTGGATATGTTTCTTTTTGAACCATTCCATTGTAGATTTTGCTTTATGTTTTTGGATCATTGTCTTGTTGGAAGACAAATCTCTGTCCCAGTCTCAGGTCTTTTGCAGACTCCATCAGGTTTTCTTCCAGAATGGTCCTGTATTTGGCTCCATCCATCTTCCCATCAATTTTAACCATCTTCCCTGTCCCTGCTGAAGAAAAGCAGGCCCAAACCATGATGCTGCCACCACCATGTTTGACAGTGGGGATGGTGTGTTCAGCTGTGTTCAGCTGTGTTGCTTTTACGCCAAACGTCTTGCATTGTTGCCAAAAAGTTCAATTTTGGTTTCATCTGACCAGAGCACCTTCTTCCACATGTTTGGTGTGTCTCCCAGGTGGCTTGTGGCAAACTTTAAACAACACTTTTTATGGATATCTTTAAGAAATGGCTTTCTTCTTGCCACTCTTCCATAAAGGCCAGATTTGTGCAATATACGACTGATTGTTGTCCTATGGACAGAGTCTCCCACCTCAGCTGTAGATCTCTGCAGTTCATCCAGAGTGATCATGGGCCTCTTGGCTGCATCTCTGATCAGTCTTCTCCTTGTATGAGCTGAAAGTTTAGAGAGACGGCCAGGTCTTGGTAGATTTGCAGTGGTCTGATACTCCTTCCATTTCAATAGTATTACTTGCACAGTGCTCCTTGGGATGTTTAAAGCTTGGGAAATCTTTTTGTATCCAAATCCGGCTTTAAATTTCTTCACAACAGTATCTCGGACCTGCCTGGTGTGTTCCTTCCTCTCTGCGCTTTTAATGGACCTCTGAGACTATCACAGTGCAGGTGCATTTATACGGAGACTTGATTACACACAGGTGGATTGTATTTATCATCATTAGTCATTTAGGTCAACATTGGAACATTCAGAGATCCTCACTGAACTTCTGGAGAGAGTTTGCTGCACTGAAAGTAAAGGGGCTGAATAATTTTTGCACGCCCAATTTTTCAGTTTTTGAATTGTTGATAAGGTTTGAAATATCCAATAAATGTCGTTCCACTTCATGATTGTGTCCCACTTGTTGTTGATTCTTCACAAAAAAATAAAGTTTTATATCTTTATGTTTGAAGCCTGAAATGTGGCAAAAGGTCGCAAAGTTCAAGGGGGCCGAATACTTTTGCAAGGCACTGTATGTGAAAGGGAATTAGGCATGCTGCAAGGAGGCATGAGGACTGCAGATGTGGCCAGGGCAATAAATTGCGATGTCCGTACTGTGAGACGCCTAAGACAGCGCTACAGGGAGACAGGAATGACAGGTGAATGTCCTTGCAGTGCCAGACCACGTGTAACAACACCTGCACAGGATTGGTACATCCAAACATCACACCTGCAGGACAGGTACAGGATGCCAACAACAACTGCCCGAGTTACACCAGGAACGCACAATAACTCGATCAGTGCTCAGACTGTCCGAAAAAAACAGAGAGGCTCGTTGAAGGAATGAGCGTTACACCGAGGCCTGTACTTTGGAGGAAGATCGATTTGGAGGTGCAGGGTCCGTCATGGTTTGGTGCGGTGTGTCAGCATCATCGGACTAAGATTGTGTCATTGCAGGCAATCTCAACGCTGTGCGTTACGGGGAAGACATCCTCCTCCCTCATGTGGTACCCTTCCTTCAGGCTCTTCCTGACATGACCCTCCAGCATGACAATGCCACCAGCCATACTGCTCGTTCTGTGCGTGATTTCCTGCAAGACAGGAATGTCAGTGTTCTGCCATGGCCAGCAATGAGCCCGGATCTCAATCCCATTGAGCATGTCTGAGACCTGTTAGATCGGAGGGTGAGGGCTAAGGCCATTCCCCCCAGAAATGTTCGGGAACTTGCAGGTGCCTTGGTGGAAGAGTGGGGTAACATCTCACAGCAAGAGCTGGCAAATCTGTGCAGTCCATGAGGACTGGCAAATCTGGTGCAGTCCATAAAGAGGAGATGCACTGCAGTACTTAATGCAGCTGGTGGCCACACCAGATACTGACTGTTACTTTTGATTTTGACCCCCCTTTTGTTCAGGGACACATCATTCAATTTCTGTTTAATCACGTCTGTGGAACTTGTTCAGTTTATGTCTCAGTTGTTGAATATTATGTTCATACAAATATTTAAACATGTTAAATTTGCTGAAAATTAACACAGTTGACAGTGAGAGGACGTTTCTTTTTTTGCTGAGTTTACGTCCAGACTGTGTGTTTTGTAGGTCCAGACTCTGTGTGTGTTTTGTAGGTCCAGACAGTGTAGAATTGTGTGTGTATGTGTGTTTCTGTAGCCAGACAGCGTATAAGTGTGTGTGTTCTTACAGACAACATTATCTTATACCTGCTTAGAAGGATGAAGGCTGACATGAAGGCCAACCTGTCTTTACCAGACAAGAACAAACAGGTACACAGATTTCTCTCTCTCTCTCTCTCTCTCTCTCTCTCTCTCTCTCTCTCTCTCTCTCTCTCTCTCTCTCCCTCCCACCTCCTCTCTACATCATTCTCTCCCTTTCTCCCTCTCTACGTCCTTCTCTCCCTCTCTCCCTCCTGTAGTGGATACCAAGAGATCTGGAGCATTCGTTGCAATAATCCTCAAGTTGTATTGCCTATTTGTTTACACTGGGAATGGGAACAATAACATAAAGAACATGGCAGTATCTAACCCCGGAGACCTGTTCATCACAATGTCAAACGAACTCCAACGAGCCACATGTTTAAAATCTGCTCATTGTGAGCTGTGCCTGGCGAGTCACATCTGATTTGGCTCTATCCACCTGCCGTGGCCGAACCTGCGGTTAGTGCTGTCCTTGTTCCTGAAACCATATCTTTGCCCGCTCTGTTTTAATGGGGACATCTTGGGATTTACCAGAGGTGTGATATTTACATCTTCATTTTACCTAGGGCTTCTCCCAATTAGTTACAACACCTCCTGCCGTCCCTCAACCCATTTCTCTTTCCTGACCTGCTCACTGTGAATAGTGCTGGCTGCGCTACAGTACCTGTAGAAACTATTCATTAGTGTCATTAGCACCTTCTCACTAGTTTCTCCACTGACTAGAGGAGCAGGTACTCGAGTGGCTAGCTAATATCACACACACACACACTTTTCTGTTCAGTTCATTAAGTGTCTCCCTCAGGACAGACCTAAACTGAAACCTCTTGTCTTTGATTTCCGCTCACACACTTGTTTCATCAAGTGCTTTTAAAATGAAGGCTTAATACCTGTGTGTGTGCCTTTGTGTGTTTTTCCAGGTTTAGTTTTTTCAGGCTAACAGAGGAGTAGCGTGAGGTTTATCAGGGCTTTCTGGACTCCAAAGAGGTCTGTCTTATACTGAATGTAGATATGTAGGTGAGCCTCTCTCTCCTCTCCTCTTTCTTTCATCCTCCTCTCATCTCCCTCTGTCTGCACTGGGACATTTTTGCTATTGATCAGATAATTGTATCCATCAGCATATTGATTTATTGACCTTTTAGCCTTGAACAGCCAAGTCCATTGGTTGATACAGAGTATTTTCTGTGACCACGACCTTGCTAATTTCGGCTGATATACACAACAACTGCTCGCCAAATAGCGCAATCCAAAATCATGGGCATTGATATGGAGTTGGTTCCCCTCTGGCTTTCCAACATTACTGTAGGGACTTGCTTCCATTCAGCCACAAGAGCTTTAGTGAGGTCAGATACTGATATCAGGCGATCAGGCCTGGCTTGCAGTCGGCGTTCCAATTGATCCCAAAGGTGTTTGATGGGGTTGATGTCAGGGCTCTGTGCAGGTCAGTCAGGTTCTTCCACACCGATCTCGACAAACCATTTCTGTATGGACCTCGCTTCATGCACTGTGGCATTGTCATGCTGAAATAGGAAAAGGCCTTCCCCAAACTGTTGCCACAAAGTTGGAAGCACAGAATCATCTAGAATGTAATTGTATACTGTAGTGTTAAGATTTCCCTTCACTGTAACTAAGGGGCCTAGCCCAAACTATGAAAAACAGCCTGTAATGTATTGACTTGACTCGGACTCACGGGAATCATTGACCTTTCCTTTATTCGTCGTCCCAAAAACCCATCCAACTGCATACCCCAAGCATAGCCTCCTTCCATTCCTTACGTGCCTCATAGTGCCCCCCTGGTATTGCACCTCTAGGTGTCGCTTATACACCACATCCCTCCTCTTCTTAGACGTTTGACTAACCATTATGATAACACATCTCCAAACTGCAGATCTATGCATTATAATGTAACAAAACATTATCTATCTCTCGTATACAGTATTTAAATATTTTCTAACAACAATTATACTGTAAAGTCTACTTTTATTTTCTTTAAACTATCAACCACAACAATAGTTACCTTGAGGAACTCTTTTGTTGATAATGTTTATTTGACAAGAATTCTTGCTGGAAATTTTCTGTGATGGCTAAGTGTATACTCCCCTGCAATTGAAACTGTGCCGGAGATTAATCTGCTCCATTATGGCAACATATATATCTAACATAGTCCTTCAGAGGCACAGCTTGCTGACTGAGTCTTCAGGGTCGAGGCTGTAGTTGAATGGCCTTGTCAGGTGCAGGCACTTGTGTAGGCAGTGAGTCAGGCTCTGCCCTGTTAGTGTCTCTGTAGTCCATTGTCCTGACTTTGGTAGCAGAACCATGTCACCTTGCTGGATTATGCTTTCAGTTGCTCTCCTAGATCTGTTGGCGTTCTGTCAGCCCTTCCCCTTACTTTCAGCATCAGCAAGCCGAATAGCGTTGTTGTGTGGTTCAGCTCCTGGCAGCATGTTGGCTGACAGCTCTGGCAGTTTGGTTCTAGTTGCGGTTGAACAACAGTTCAACTGTAGGCCATGAGAAACGTCTGTAGTTCTGTGAGCCAATCCTTCCGTTCTATTCTGTCTTTCAACTTCACCATTGGCCTGAGGCCAGTATGGAGTGATGCGATGATGTTGGATCCCGTTTTCTTCTCCGAATGCTTGGAAATAATTTTTGGTGAGAGGAGCGCTATTATCCTTCACAATAGACTGCGAATGTCACCTTCAGGCTTTTGATTAGATTGGCGGTGGTGATGCGGTTTAGGATATTCACATCAACCCATCTTGAGTCGTAGTCTGTTACGAGGAGGCGTTCTCCTGTTGGAAGCAACCAATATGTCAATGGCTAGTGTCTGCCATGGTTTAGCTGGTATCTCTGTTCTGACTGTGGAGATCTGCTTTGATGGTGTGCCATTGACTTGACATGCTGGACAGGACTTCACGAGCAGTTCCACACTTTTGTGTGCAGTCTCTGTTTATTTTTTTACTATCCCCTGATGCCCTTCGTGTGCTAACATTAAAGTAGGTTTCTGAGCTGCTCGTAGCATGATAATGCGTTTGCCTCGTAGAAATATCTGTCCAACAATAGAGTTCTTCTTGAGCACGTCGGTATGCAGTGTCGCATGTGCTCTAATCAACACTGTCTGATGCTTGTTTACAGAGTAGCCAGAACTGGGTCCTTTGCTGACATTTCCACCATCTCTCGTGGGATGAATGCACATGACATCGCGTGTTTGGCTATGTAGTAGATGTGGCCATCCCCTTAGTGTGGAGATGCTAGAGGGTTCAGAGTTAACCATGATAGTGAGTCGTCTGCATTCTGAGGCCCAGGCTTGTATACAACCTTTAATCTGTAAGGCTGCATTCTCAGCGCCCATCTCTCGATCCAGGCTGGTGGTTTGGATTTGAGAATAAATTGTCTCTAATGGCTTGTGGTCGGTTACTATTACAAAGTCTTTGCCATAGAGAAACACATGAAACTTCTCGCATGCCCAGACAATGGCGAATGCCTCTCTTTCAGTCTGAGAATTGTGCCGCTCTACATCTGTGCAAGCACGGCTAGCGTAGTACTGCGTGAACCATATATTTGCTTCTGACTAAAGATAGCTCTTAGCCCCACTGGACCCACTGTCCACAATCACGTGTGTCTCTGCATCTTGATTGAAGTAGGCCATGTTGCGTGAATTGGCCAGTGCGTTCTTCAGCGTGTTGATTGATGATTCTTATTCATCTCCCCACGTCCATTTGCATGATGCTTTTGTGACTCTTCACAGTGGTTAGGATGTGGTTGCCAGATTAGGGATAAATCTGACACAGTAGTTCACTAGTCCCAAGAAACTCCTTACTTCAGCAGCATTTGTCAGTCTGCGTGTGTTCTGCACCGCTTCCACCTTTGACTGACCTGCAACGATGGAGTTCTTCGAGAGAACGTGGCCCATGAACTCCATCTCCGTCAGTCAGAATTCACATTTGTCACTGTTGAGGGTGAGCCCCCTTTCCTGCAGTTGTCTCAGGACTTGGTGTAGTCATTTGTTGTGTTCTTGTATGTTCTTCCCAAACACAATGATATCATCTGAGATGTGGAAACCCTTGATGCCTTATAGGACTTGCTGTGATGTGCTGATATGTCTCTGGAACAGAGGAGACACCAAACATTAGTCTCTTGTAGCGCCACAAACCTGTGTAAGTCACAAATATGCTCAGGGAACGAGACTAAGATCTCAGTTCGATCTGATGACATCCCCACTTTAGGTTAAGTTTTGAGAAGACCACGGCTCAGGATCTCGTCGATGGTGGGGATGGGGTGTCGCTCCTGCACAATTGCTTAATTTGCTCTACTCTACACACGTCAACACATACACTGATGTTACAGGTTTTTCTTGTGTACTACAACTAATGGTGACACCCATAGTGTAGGTCCATTAACTTCTTTCTCAATAACATCTATGTCCTCTAGCTTGTTCATCTTCTCTTTCAAATAGCTTCCTGACACCGAATGGTATTCTGTGTACTGGCTTTGCAACAGGTGTGACAGTCTCATCTACATTAATTCCTAACTGGAAGTCTTTCAGCTTTCCCAACCCTGTGAAACAGTTGTTTTGTTACTCCTGTAGTGAAGCTTTAAAAGTCTTTGTGTCATCCTCTTGGACTGGGATAGGTTTGATATATTCACCTCTGAAGTGTGAACTTACATTCTGAAATGTTGCTCTGATTTATCATCCAAAGGGTCCCAGAGATAACAAAGTGTTGTTTTGTTAGATAAAATCGTTTTTAATTTCCTAAAAAGGTCCATATAGCATGCACGATCGATTTTGTATTTCCACTCGTTCAATTTGCAAAGAGAGGAATCGTTGTTTCAACCAGTCAAATAAACATTCGTATGTATTCCTCAGAGATCCTAGAATGTAACGAGACTTCACTATATCATTAGGGGTGTAATATATCCTATAGGACACCATATTTGGTCAGAGAGTGACGCCTTCATGGCACACCGATGACGCAGGCAGTCTTCACTTGAACGACTAACTTTGTCAAATAAGCACCAATCGGGGTCAAACAAGCTAGCTAGATAGCCAATGAGCTGGGCTTTACGGGAATATCTGTAAACCATGTATATGTCGTAAAATGTAGCTACTATCCTTGTACGACAGTATGACTTTTCATTTTGGACATAAATTATAAGAATATTCATAGTTATGATGTTATGAAAACTAGTTGTTTTGGAAAATGTTGAACTTATAATATGGATACCAATACTGGAAAAGCTGAATCAAAGTCCAAGTATACAGATTTGACGATATTCTTGCAGAAAAATGTAATATGAATGCGAATGTCTCCTTCACGATTTGCCCAAATGTACCTGGGTGACTTCACACTTAATGTCATGTAGCTCGCTCATACTTCAAGTTATCCGTATGAAACTTTGTAATACACTGCTGCCATCTTGTGGACACCATCATAATTAAAACCAGAGTGATGGCTGGAACAGGGACCTTTCTGCTGCATTTTAAAGATGGTGGTAGAATTTTTTTTTTGTTTTTTCTTTGTATTTTCTTCTACCAGATCTATTGTGTTATATTCCATTCAATTCACATTTCCACAAACTTAAAAGTGTTTCATTTCAAATGGTACCAAGAATATGCATATCCTTTCTTCAGGGCCTGAGCTACAGGCAGTTAGATTTGGGTATGTCATTTAGCCCAAAAATTGAAAAAAAGGGGGCTATCCCTAAGAAATTTTAACAACTCTACCTACATGTAGATAGTACCTCAAATAACCGGTGCCCCCGCACATTGACACTGTATCGGTACCCACCTGTATATAGTCTTGCTATTGTTATTTCACTGCTGCTCTTAATTACTTGTTACTTTTATCTGTTATTCTTATCTATATTTTTTTAAACTGCATTGTTGGTTAGGGGCTCATAAGTAAGCATTTCACTGTAAGGTGTATTCGGCGCATGTGACTAATAATTGATTTGATTTGATTTGAAATAAATGCTTCACAGAGTTCAAGTAACAGACACATCTCAACATCAACTGTTCAGAGGAGACCATGGTGAAATTGTTGCAAAGAAACCACTTCTAAAAGGACACCAATAATAAGAAGAGACTTGCTTGGGCTAAGAAACACGAGCAATGTACATTAGACCAGTGGACATTTGGTCTGGAGCACCTGGAGTCCAAATTTGAGATTTTTGGTTCTAACCGCCATGTCTTTGTGAGATGCGACGTGGATGAACGGATCATTTCCGCATGTGTATTTCCCACTGTAAAGCATAGAGGAGGAGGTGTTATTGTGTAGGGGTGCTTTGCTGGTGACACTCAAGGCACACTTTACCAGCATGGCTACCACAGCATTCTTCAGCAATACGCCATCCCATCTGGTTTGGGCTTAGTGGGACAATCATTTGTTTTTCAACAGGACAATGACCCAACACAACACCAAGCTGTGTAAGGGCTATTTTATCAAGAAGGAGAGTGATGGAGTGTTGCATCAGATGACCTGGCCTTCACAATCCCCCTACCTCAACCAAATTGAGATGGTTTGGGATGAGTCGGACTGCAGAGTGAAGGAAAATCCGCCAACAAGTGCTCAGCACATGTGGGAACTCCTTCAAGACGGTTGGAAAAGCATTCCAGCTGAAGCTAGTAGAGAGAATGCCAAGAGTCTGCAAGCTGTCATCAAGGTAAAGGGTGGCTATTTGAAGAATCTCAGTTAAAAAATATATTTTGATTTGTTTAACACTGGGTTTGCAAAACAGAAGAATTTCTGCACAAACTCTCCAAAACCGTCTCATCTGTGTGCTTGTCATCCTCACCAGGGTCTTGACCTGACTGCAGTTTGGCGTCGTAACCGACTTCAGTGGGCAGATGCTCACCTTCGATGGCCACTGGCACACTCACCACTGGTCAGTAACCGAAAGGTCGCTGGCTGACTAGGTGAAAAATCTGTCATTGTGCCCTTGAGCAAGGCAGTTAACCCTCATGGTTCCTGTAAATTGCACTGGATTAGACCATCTGCTAAATGACAAAAATGTCAAATGATAAGTGTGTGAATCATGAATCCTGAATCCTGGTTTCAGCTGTACCAGGCAGATGGCAGAGAGCATGTGTGGTGTCGGTTGGGCGAGTAGTTTTCTGATTTCATTGTTGTGAACAGAGTGCCCTATGGTGGCGGTTGGGGTTATGGTATGGGCAGAGAATGAATAGAATTGCACTTTATCAATGACAATTTGAATGCATAAACATACCGTGATGAGATCCTGAGGACCATTGTCGTGCCATTCATCTGCCACCATCACCTCATATTAATGCACGACTCCATATCGCAAGGATCTGTACACACTTCCTGGAAGCTGAAAATGTCCCAGTTCTTCCATGGCCTGCATACTCACCAAACATGTCACCAATTGAGAATGTTTGCGATGCTCTGGATTGAATTGTTCTACAGAGTTTTTAAGTTCCCGCCAATATCCAGCAACTTCGCACAGCCATTGAAGAGGTGTGGGACAACATTCCACAAGCCACAAGCCACAATCAACAGCCTGATCAACTCTATGCAAAGATGTGTCACGCTGCATGAGGCAAATGGTGGTCACACCAGATAATGACTGGTTTTCTGATCCACGCACCTACCTTATTTTAATGTACACAATATATACAAAAGTATGTGCACACCCCTTCAAATTAGTAGATGTGGTTATTTCAGCCACATCCGTTGCTGCCAGGTGTATAAAAATAGAGCACACAGCGATGCAATCTCCATAGACAAACTTTGGCTGTAGAATGACATTACTAAAAAGCTCAGTGACTTTCAATGTGACACCGTCATAGGACACTTTGTGGAACCGTCATAAGCCACTTTTCCAACAAGTCAGTTCGTAAAATTTCTACCCTTCTAGAGCTACCCTGGTCAACTGTAAGTGCTGTTGTGAAGTGGAAACGTCTAGGGGCAACAACGTCTCAGCCGCGAAGTGATAGGCCACACAAGCTCACAGAACGGGATCGTCGAGTGCTGAAACGTGCAGCACATAAAAGTAGTCTGTCCTCAATTGCAACCCTCACTACCGAGTTCCAAACTGTCCCTGGAAGCAACGTCTGTCACGCCCTGACCTTAGAGATCATTTTTATGTCTCTATTTGTTTTGGTCAGGGTGTTATTTGGGGTGGGTATTCCATGTTCTATTATTTGTATTTCTATGTTTTAGCAGGGTAGGGTTCTCAATCAGGGACAGCTGTCTATCGTTGTCTCTGATTGAGAACCATACTTAGGTAGCCCTTTTTTTTGTGTGTCTTTGTGGGAAGTTGACTTTGTTTATGGAACATAGCCTTTAGCTTCACGGTTTGTTTTGTAGTGTTTATTGTTTTGTTCGGCCTCTTTTCTAAATAAAATAATATGTACGCTCACAACACTGCACCTTGGTCTTCTTCATTTAACGGCTGTGACAGAACTTCCCACCACCAAAAGACCAAGCAGCGTGATCAGGAGGAGAGGACACGACGGAAACCTGAGAGGCAGCACCAAAATATATATTTTTTGGGGGGACGGGGGGCAGATGACGTGGGCGTCGGTGTTGAGGGGTGAGTCCGAGACCGAGGAGGAATTCTTGGACCGTTTGAGTGAAGAGTGGTTGGCAGTGGAGAGGAACGAAAGAGTTTGGAGGGGTTGGAGTGTGGAGCAAGACAGTTGCTTTGAGGAGCATGTGACCCTTCAGGCACCATGCTTTGCGGTTACACGTACTGTGTCGCCGGTACGCATCCACAGCCCAGTGCATCCTGTGCCAGCTCCACGCACCCGGTCTCCTGTATGTCTGCCCAGCCTGGTGAGTCCTGTGCCTGCTACCAGAGCCAGGCCTCCTGTGTGTCTCTCCCCTCCATCCATGGCACGAAGCCTCCAGTAATGATCCATGGCACGAAGCCTCCGGTGATGATCCATGGCACGAAGCCTCCGGTGATGATCCATGGCACGAAGCCTCCAGTGATGATCCATGGCATGAAGCCTCCAGTGATGATCCATGGCATGAAGCCTCCCGTGATGATCCATGGCACGAAGCCTCCAGTGAGTAGTCATGGCACGAAGCCTCCAGCGACATCCTTCAGTCCGGAGCCTCCAGCGATGGTCTCCAGCCTGGAGCCTCCAGCGATGGTCTCCAGCCTGGAGCCTCCAATGTGGGGTGAGCCAGTGGTGGAGCGGGGTCTGTGTCCTGCACCTGAGCCTATGTCTCTATTTGGTTTGGTCAGGGTGTGATTTGGGGTGGGTATTCTATGTTATTTTCTTTGTTTTTCTATGTTTTGGCTGGGTAGGGTTCTCAATCAGGGACAGCTGTCTATTGTTGTCTCTGATTGAGAACCATACTTAGGTAGCCCTTTTCCCACCTGTCTTTGTGGGAAGTTGACTTTGTTTATGGCACATAGTCTTTAGCTTCACATTTTTTTTGTAGTGTTTATTGTTTTGTTCGGCGTCTTTTCTAAATAAAAGAATATGTATGCTCACCATGCTGCTCCTTGGTCCTCTTCATTCAACGGCTGTGACAACGTCAGCACAAGAACTGTTGGTCAGGAGTTTCATGTAATGGGTTTCCATGGCCGGGCAGCCGGACACAAGCCTAAGATCACCATGCGCAATTCCAAGCATTGGTTGGAGTGGTGTAAAGCTTGCCACCATTGGAATCTGGAGCAGTGGAAACGTGTTCTCTGGAGTGATGAATTACGCTTCACCATCTGGCAGTCCGACAGACGAATCTGGGTTTGGTGGATGCCAGGAGAGCGCTACCTGCCCGAATTCATGGTGACAACTGTAAAGTTTGGAGAAGGAATAATGGTCTGTGGCTGAGTAGTGTGCATTCCGACCCAGCCAGTGTTGGTTTGCGATGGGTGAAATTGATTAATAGTTTCAAATTGTTCATCACTGCTTCAGGAGTCTAAGATGCAGCACGAAAACAAGCTCTTTTATTGCACTTGGGAGGCTCGGATGTGGAGAATATATTCACCACGTTAGATGACATGGGGGAAGACTATGAGATCACGTTGACAAAGCTAAACGAGTACTTCACTCCACAAAAAACATTCCCTACGAGAGACATTTGTTTCGGCAAGCTGAAGAAGTGCAGGGGGAATCAAAGCAGTTGGCTGCTACATGTGATAATGGAGAGTTCAAAGACAATTTCAAAAGGGACCAAGTGATTGACAAGTGTCACTCAAATGTGTTGCTCAAGCGGCATCTGAGTGAGAGGGACCTCACTCTTACCGCTCTAATGGATATAGCAAGAGCAATGTAGGCTGTGGATCAGCTCACTGCCAGAACGGAAAGACAATGTCAATGCAATTCAGCAGGGGAAAAGTGCATTTAAAACAATCCAGATTTGAATGGAACAAAATGGAAAAAAGGAAAACAAGATTTTCTTCATCCAACAAGGGCAAGTCATCTAATGATGACCAAGCTGTCAATTGCTTCAGATGTGGCCAGGAGGGCTGCATGATTTACAACTGTCCCATTGACGGGACGCCGATCCTTAATTAAAGCTCCCCTGAATTATTTCAACATTTTGTTAAAAATCGCGCAACATTTCAACGTCCTGCTACTCATGCCAGGAATATAGTATATGCATAGGATTAGTATGTGTGGATATAAAACACTCTGAAGTTTCTAAAACTGGTTAAATAATGTCTGTGACTGTAACAGAACGTGAACAGCAAGCGAAATCCCAAGAAAAACCTGGTCACAAAAACCACAGAAAATTATTAATCCGCCAGTCTCTGGATTGTTTATTGCAAGCAAAAATATATAATGGTGAGCTTGCAGTTCCTACAACTTCCACACGATGTCGCCAATACTGGCATTTTCATTGGTTTAAATCATTTGTGGAATGAGAAGTAGATCCTTCCTTTCGTCCAGTATACAAGAAGAGACTTTTGGGAGAGAGAGAAAGGACAACGTTTTCTAGAGTAGCTGCTATTGAATACAGATCGCCCAGTGATCAATTTGATCGATTTTTAACGTTTACAAATACCTAAAGTTGGGTTACAAAAGTAGTTTGAAGTGTTTTGTCAAAGAATATAGGCAACTTATTTAATTTTAAAAAATGCTTTTCCATGGATCAGACGGGCTATATAAATTGACATTTTGGGTATACATGGTCGGATTTAATCGGGAAAAAGACCCAATTGTGATGTTTATGGGACATATAGGAGTGCCAACAAAGAAGCTCATCAAAGGTAATGAATGTTTTATATTTTATTTCTCCGTTTTGTGTAGCGCCGGCTACGCTAATTATTTTGTTTACGTCCCCTTCAGGTATTTTGGGGTGTTGCATGCTATCAGATAATAGCTTCTCATGCTTTTGCCGAAAAGCATTTTAAAAATCTGACATGTTGGCTAGATTCACAACGAGTGTAGCTTTAATTCAGTACCCTGCATGTGTGTTTTAATGAAAGTTTGAGTTTTATCGAGTACTATTAGCATTTGGCATTGCGCACTTCCATTTCCTGTTGACTAGGTGGGACGCTAGCGTCTCACATGTCTCTAAGAGGTTAAATTAAGAAGTTTTAAGTACCCTAATACGTAAATAAATTATACTATTCTCCGTCTTAAATTGTATGTTCATTACCGAAGATAAATAACAAAGAATGTGCTTCATCTACGAGCATGGAAACACTACAGCCAAAATGGGAGCCACTGACATGCAGTGCCTTAGACCACTGCACCACTCGGGAGACATGAACAATATGACCAATGTATTTTTTCCTGCTAATAGCCCATTTTATTTAGATTAACAGCTCGTTTTTGAATGGTAACTGTGTTGGGTGGAGTTTGGGGTGGGTGAGAAGTTCTGGAAAGGTGTGACATTCAGGTTACAACAGGCCGTACAGTAGGCTACAATACTGTAAGGTAGGCCTAATAATAATAAAAACAATGCTTAAATAAATCGACTGCTGGTATTTACTGTATGCTGCACATTTTTACATTGTATTCCATTTCCAGCTAGACTTTTCAAGCGATCGACTCACTAATGGATGAAGATGCGCCTGGAAAAGGCCATCAAAATTGCTACAGCAAAAAGGAAGAAGATCAAGCAAGCCGAGTCCCAACCATCCCCTCAAACTCCTTGAGTGGGGGGCAATTTCTCACCAGGGACCAGGCCCTTATTTGATTTTGGATGGTAAGTTTAGCTATATACAAAGCAAAAGGTCCAGTGGTTCCTCTTTTAAAAGTTGAGTCATTACTGCAGCCACAGAATTCTATGGATAATTCTATTTATTGGACAAGGACATCCCTGCCAGCCAAACCCTCCCCTAAGCTGCATGACTCTGGGTCAATTGTGCACCGCCTTGTCAGAAGAGGAATGGAAATGTCAGTGTGAACCGACGACCTGACAAACCCGCCAGGTATGTTGACTGTCGGAGGTGGAGTTCCATAACTCACAGGTGTGTTTGGCATGGATTGTTACTCCATCTCGTTCCTTGCCCTCTTCAACGCGTCATTCGCCTGACTCTCTGCCAATGCTGCCTGACTTTCTGCCAATGACAAGTGAATCTCTGCCAATACCGCCAGGCAACTACACATAAAGAAGATCCCACAAAAAAAACAGTGGGGCAATGGCTGCCTAAATATGATCCCCAATCAGAGACAACGCTAAACAGCTGCCTCTGATTGGTAACCATACCAGGCCAACATAGAAATAAAACAACCTAGATTACCCACCCTAGTCACACCCCAACCTAACCAAACTAGAGAATAAAAAGGCTCTCTATGGTCAGGGCGTGACAGTACCCCACCCCCAAAGGTGCGGACTCTGGCCGCAAAACCTGACTCTATAGGTGAGGGTCCGGGTGGGCATCTTGAGTCGTGGCGGCTCCGTTACGGGGCGAAGTACCCACTACGCTCGCGGATCTGCCAGCAGACCACGGGTCCGGCCATGGAACCAGGTAGAACGACGTGCCCGGACTGGGCCTCGGCGCAGAGGAGGGCCCCGGCCATGGAGCTGGGTTGAACGCCACACCTGGACTGGGCACCAGCACAGAGGAAGGCTCAGGCCATGGAGCTGAGTTGGCCGCCGTGCCTGGATTGGGCACCGGTGCAGGGGAAGGCTCCGGCCTTGGAGCTAGACTGGACACCGTGCCTGGACTGGGCACCGGCGCAGAGGGAGGCTCCTGCCATGGAGCGGGACAGGACGCCGTGCCTGGACTGGACATTGGTGCAGAGGAAGGCTCCGGCCTTGAGTCACTCAGCTTTATGTTGGTGCAGACATCACTTGCTTATATTCAGTCAACACATATATCTTAAGAATATCATGGAATATAATTGAACATTTTCTTTTCTCTTAGAATAAAAACCTTAGTGTAACAACAGTTTTAGTAAGTAATACCAACGAGTAGAAACAAAAAATTAAGTGTATTTTCTGGTTGTTCGGGTGCAGAACAGAGAAATAGCAAAGATAAATTGTTCTAAATTCAATCACCATCTAAAATGCATATTAATTACTTAAAAATCATACAATGTGATTTTCTGGATTTTTGTTTTAGATTCCGTCTCTCACAGATGAAGTGTACCTATGATAAAAAATGCTTTGTAAGTAGGAAAACCTGCAAAATCAGCAGTGTTTCAAATACTTGTTCTCCCCACTGGATCCTGACGCTGCATTCATTGTAGCTGGGGATTTTAACAAGTCTAATTTGAAAACAAGACTACCTAAATTCTATCAGCATATCGATTGTGCTACCAGGGCTGGTAAAACCCTGGATCATTGTTATTCTAACTTCCGCGACGCATATAAGGCCCCAGCCTATAGACAGAAACTTAAACAAGAAGCTGCCGCTGATTCCATGCTTCAAGATTGCTTTGATCACGTGGATTGGGATATGTTCCGGATTGGGATATGTTCCCCATGCGTCAAACAGACGAACACGCTGATTCGGTGAGAGAGTTCATTAGCAAGTACATTGGCAATGGCATACCCACAGCAACTATTAAAACATTCCCTAACCAGAAACCGTGGATTGATGGCAGCATTCGCGCGAAACTAAAAGAACAAACCACTGCTTTTAACCAGGGCAAGTTGACCAGAAACATGACCAAATACAAACAGTGTAGCTATTCCCTCCGCAAGGCAATCAAACATGCTAAGCGTCAGTATATAGACACAGTAGAGTCGCAATTCAACGGCCCAGACACGAGGTATGTGGCAGGGTCTACAGTCAATCACAGATTACATAAAGAAAACGAGCCCCGTCGTGGACCAGGATGTCTTGCTCCCAGACAGACTAAACAATTTCTTTGCTCGCTTTGAGGACAATACAGTGCCACTGAAATGGCCCGCTACCAAAACCTGCAGACTCTCCTTCACTGCAGCCGACGTGAGTAAAACATTTAAACGTGTTAACCCGCGCAAGGCTGCAGGCCCAGACGGCATCCCCAGCAACGTCCTCAGAGCATGCGCAAACCAGCTGGCTGCTGTGTTTACGGACATATTCAATCAATCCTTATCCCAGTCTGCTGTTCCCACATGCTTCAAGAGGGCCACCATTGTTCCTGTTCCCAAGAAAGCTAAGGTAACTGAGCTAATTGACTACCGTCATCACCTCCGTCATCATGAAGTGCTTTGAGAGACTAGTCAAGGACCATATCACCTCCACCCTACCTGACACCCTAGACCCACTCCAATTTGCTTACCGCCCAAATAGGTCCACAGATTACGCAATCGCAACCACACTGCACACTGCCCTAACCCATTTGGACAAGAGGAATACCTATATGAGAATGCTGTTCACCGACTACAGCTCAGCATTTAACACCATAGTACCCTCCAAACTCATCATCAAGCTCGGGACCCTGGGTCTCGACCCCGCCCTGTGCAACTGGGTACTGGACTTCCTGACGGGCCGCCCGCAGGTGGTGAGGGTAGGTAACAACCTCTCCACCCCGCTGATCCTCAACACTGGGGCCCCACAAGGGTAAGTTCTGAGCCCTCTCCTGTACTCCCTGTTCACCCACGATTGCGTGGCCATGCACGCCTCCAACTCAATCATCAAGTTTGCAGACGACACTACAGTGGTAGGTTTGATTACCAACAATGACGAGACGGCCTACAGGGAGGAGGTGAGGGCCCTCCAAGTGTGGAAGGAAAATAACCTCACACTCAACGTCAACAAAACAAAGAGATGATCGTGGACTTCAGGAAACAGCAAAGGGAGCATCCCCTATCCACATTGATGGGACTGTAGTGGAGAGGGTAGAAAGTTTTAAGTTCCTGTTAGGAATATTATGAATAATGACTAAACAATATCTACATTTTAAATAGAACGATAACTAATGAAACTTATACTCTGTTTTATTATATCTGATTAATCAATATTAATTCATAAGGAAGGGATTATGGAGCATGAAACAGGGGGTAATTAAATAAAATAAATACCATTCCAGCCAGGTTGGAGAAGACTGGAATTGTGGGTTTTTAAGTAAGCAGAAAGGGTTGTTAACCTTTGGTTGAACCGACTCAACTTAGCTCTGGGTTGTTTAGATGAGGCAGTGTGTGTTTTCTTAGGTTTTCCATTAGCTGGAACTGTCTGCTGAATGGTGATGGATGAAAACGTCAGAAGTTTTATCTTGATTTAACTGTGTGTCTGGAGTGAGAGAGCGAAGGGGTGGGAATAAACTTCTCAACTTTGTTGTGTCCTAGTTGATCGGAGGAAAAATGTTTTAAAACCTATGGCGTCATATTTTGTATATGAACTGTTGTTCTTGGTTACATGGAAGCACGCTCCGAGAATAAATACTATTATCTAATTTTGAAAAACAAAGAATCTTTCATATTCTCATAAAATAGACTAACTGAATTCAATTAATTCAAACATATTGGAATTATGAAATTACATTAACAGTTCCTCGGTGTACACATCACGGACAAACTGAATTGGTCCACCCACACAGACAGCGTGGTGAAGAAGGCGCAACAGTGCCTCTTCAACCTCAGGAGGATGAAGAAATTCGGCTTGTCACCAAAAGCTCTCACAAAATTTTACAGATGCACAATCGAGAGCATCCTGTTGGGCTGTATCACCGCCTGGTACGGCAACTGCTCCGCCCAGAACAGTAAGGCTCTCCAGAGGGTAGTGAGGTCTGCACAACGCATCACCGGGGGCAAACTACCTGCCCTCCAGGACACCTACACCAACCGATGTCACAGGAAGGTCATAAAGATCATCAAGGACAACAACCACCCAAGCCACTGCCTGTTCACGCCTCTATCATCCAGAAGGCGAGGTCAGTACAGGTGCAACAAAGCAGTGACCGAGAGACTGAAAAACAGCTTCTATCTGAAGGCCATCAGACTGTTAAACAGCCACCACTAACATGTGAAAAATGTATCACTAGCCACTTTAAACAATGGCACTTAATATAATGTTTACATACCCTACATTACTCATCTCATACTGTACTCTATACCACCTACTGCATCTTGCCATCTTTATCATATCAAATGAAAAAATATATAAAAAAATATATAGCCCTTCGTACATCAGCTGATATCTCAAAGTGCTGTACAGAAACCCAGCCTAAAACCCCAAACAGCAAGCAATGCAGGTGTAGAAGCACGGTGGCTAGGAAAAACTCCCAAGAAAGGTCAAAACCTAGGAAGAAACCTAGAGGAACCAGGCTATGTGGGGTGACCAGTCCTCTTCTGGCCGTGCCGGGTGGAGATTATAACAGAACATGGCCAAGATGTTCAAATGTTCATAAATGACCAGCATGGTCAAATAATAATAATCACAGGCAGAACAGTTGAAACTGGAGCAGAAGCACGGCCAGGTGGACTGGGGACAGCAAGGAGTCATCATGCCAGGTAGTCCTGAGGCATGGTCCTAGTGCTTAGGTCCTCCGAGAGAGAGAAAGAAAGAGAGAAAGAGAGATTTAGAGAGAGCATACTTAAATTCACACAGGACACCGGATAAGACAGGAGAAGTACTCCAGATATAACAAACTGACCCTAGCCCCCCGACACATAAACTACTGCAGTATAAATACTGGAGGCTGAGACAGGAGGGGTCAGGTGTCACTGTGGCCCCATCCGATGATTCCCCCGGACAGGGCCAAACAGGAAGGATATAACCCCACCCACTTTGCCAAAGCACAGCCCCCACACCGCTAGAGGGATATCTTCAACCATCCTGAGAGAAGGCCGAGTATAGCCCACAAAGACCCAGACAGGACGATCACATCAGTGACTCAACCCACTCAAGTGACGCACCCCTCCTAGGGACGGCATGAAAGAGCACCAGTAAGCCAGTAAGTGACTCAGGCCCTGTAATAGGGTTAGAGGCATAGAATCCCAGTGGAAAGAGGGGAACCGGCCAGGCAGAGACAGCAAGGGCAGTTAGTTGCTCCAGAGACTTTCCGTTCACCTTCACACTACTGGGCAAGACTACACTCAATCATATGACCCACTGAAGAGATGAGTCTTCAGTAAAGACTTAAAGTTTGAGACCGAGTTTGCGTCTCTCACATGGGTAGGCAGACCATTCCATAAAAATGGAGCTCTATAGGAGAAAGCCCTGCCTCCAGCTGTTTGCTTAGAAATTCTAGGGACAATTAGGAGGCCTGGGTCTTGTGACCGTAGCATACGTGTAGGTATATACGGCAGGACCAAATCAGAGAGATAGGTAGGAGCAAGCCCATGTAATGCTTTGTAGGTTAGCAGTAAAACCTTGAAATCAGCCCTTGCCTTGACAGGAAGCCAGTGTAGGGAGGCTAGCACTGGAGGAATATGATCAAATTTTTTGGTTCTAGTCAGCAGCCGTATTTAGCACTAACTGAAGTTTATGTAATACATGTATCGCTAGCCACTTTAAACAATGCCACTTAATATAATGTTTACATACCCTACACTACTCATTTCATATGTATATACTGTTCTCAATACCATCTACTGCATCTTGCCTATTCATTTGTCTTTATGTACATATTCTTCATCCCTTTACACCTTTGTGTATAAGGTAGCTGTTGTGAATTTGTTAGGTTAGATTACTCGTTGGTTATTACTGCATTGCCGGAACTGGAAGCACAAGCATTTAGCTACACTCGCATTAACATCTGCTAACCATGTGAATGTGACAAATAAAATTTGATTTGAATTGATTTGATTTAGAGACACATTAGCGTTTTGAGACCCAAAAGCATAATCAGAGTTCTAACTCCCCCTTGCGCTGGTCTGGAGCAATGAAGCAGTGACGCAGGCTACCGTACTAAACCACTAAGTCCCACAGCATAATCTCAAAACTTTTAGTTGAACAATTAATATTATTTATTGTTCTATTATTTTATTATCCAGTTCTGAAGACGGTAGAGTGCTTCTATTCAGCCCATGATGTAGACCTATAACCTAACTCACTACTGTAAGACCGTTCTTCATCAGACAGTCACTGGACACTGCTCCATCATGTGACACGTACACACACGCACGCACGCACACACACACACACACACAAATGCAAGGTAACGACACACCTCAACACCGTAGAGGTAGAACAGATGTGCTGACAGAAAACATCTTTGTATCAGATCAGGGTTGTGTACATTAGGGCACACAAACTGAAACGTTATTTAACATTTTTCAATGGAAATGCAAAGTAATATATCTTATTGCACAAGTCCAGGTAGTCCCCTTCTGTTTCGGTCTGTTTTCCTCCGTTTGGTGCCTAATGAACACGACCATGCTGAATCGTATAATAATAATAATAATCCATTTATTTTACATAGCATTAAAATGTTCCATTAAAAGTTGAATCTCAACGTCGCTTTAAAAACAATTGAACAAAAAAATGGAGAGATCTGGCAGTGGCGACTCAGGTAATGGGTAGAGGGGAGTGGGGGAAGGCGGAGGAGGGGAGAGGAGACTCAAATCTGATTACTGATACCTGTGAGGAAGAGAGGAAAAAGGATTGTAGGAGGGTGAGTCAGAGGAGGAGGCATGTGGGTTGATGGAGCAGGAGAGGAACTTGAGGCTCAAACAAACCTTCGACTGATGGAGAGAAACAAGAGAAATTACAGAGAGGGAAGAGAGGAGAGGGGGGACCTGAGTTACTGTACTAGCAGTTGGGTTGGGGAGACGTGGGGTGCTATTAATGTCCACTGGTGGAATTCCAGACATTTTCTATGTTTTGTTTTGTTTATTTGTTTGTTTTGTTGTTTACAGGATGTACTTGAATGCAGCCGTTTTGCATGTAATTGAAGTTGTAACAGAGATTGACTCTGCGGGGAATAAATAGCACATGTATTAGTACTACAATTGATATTTAAGGTATTATACTGTATTATACTGTCCATTGCCATGTTAAGGTTTGGCAATATTCAAAAAATAATATTTGTGCTGCTATTGGAACAATAATATTGAAACAAAAGTTAATTAATGAATTTATTTTGTTGGATCATCTTTTTCTTGGAGTATCAATAGGGTGGTAAATTGAAATGCTCTCATATACTAATGTACCTGTCTCACGACTTCCGGCTAAGGTGGATCCTCTCCTTGTTCGGGCGGCACTCGGCGGTCTTATTGCTGGCAACGCTAGTCTCAATTCCCTCATTACATGTTGTGTACTTAAACCTCTGTTCCCCCCATGTCTTTGTGCGGAATTGTTTATTGTAAGTGCATGTGCACGTTTTCTCTGGTCATCGACAGGTTTTGTACCCATTTTGTTTGTTGTTCTGGTTTCCGGTGGTTTTATGAATACAACTGCTCCGTTGATTACCCAGTTTTGCCTGACTTCCCTGCCACCAGTTACGCACTCTCTTACAACCTGCTCTCCTATCTACAACATTTTTCCTGTTTGTTTTTTAAGGCTGTTGAACAACTTCATTTTCTAAAGCCACGGGTAAGATTGTGGAGAAATGTTCCTACATCGTAATATCTGACTAAATCAAGCCTGATCTACCTCTGTACCTGTCAGTTAGTGTAGATAGAAATGTGTAGCTACATGCCAGCTTTTGTACACTCACTCAGTCATGTTGACTGTGCATGTCATAATGATGGAATAAATCTCTCAAGTGTAATCATGTGTACTGTATTTCATTTTTTCTAATTGTAGTGAGAATCCAATTTTCTAATGTTATAGTCCCAACCACATACTTATACTTTGTAGAACATTTATAATAGCTTTTCTTTTATATCAGTTCAACCTCTTTCTACTACACACAGAGCAGTAGCAGGTCGCAGGGGCTCTTCACATCACACCTGCCTTTTACAACCTTACAACCCATATTAACTATTATGTAAATTGTACTACCAATGATATAACAATATACAGATATTGTTTCGTGTATGCATACATGGGGTAAATACAGTATATTGGTTCGTCCAAAATACACCAAAAACTATTTTGGAATTAAAGATTGATTGCTTTATAGTCCTTTGAGCTCACTTGTGGATTTTATTTTGGAGCATATTTTTCCCTGTGTAGAAACTAAGCTCGAGAAAAACACGTGGCCCAATTCCAAACAATAAACAGACTTGTAGAAATATCATTGGCTATTTTTCACAACCGTTTCAGGGGAGGCATCAATCGAAGAAAGAGAGAGAGTGCGCGTCCTCGGTGGCGCTGGTCATGGTGTTGAAATGCCTAACTGTGTCGTGTGGGGTTTCGGCTTGTGGGTAGTCAATAGGCTTACTACTTAGTCTTAGGTCAAAAGTCGTAGTATAATTCTTTAAGTCATCATCAGTCGAAACAAACAAGCTCAGAAACTGCTCCTCTTGTCATCATCCTTAATCTCAATTCTTCACTTTAAGTGGGTAACAGTGGAGTGACAGAGAGAGCTGTAGCTTTTACACTGACAGACTTCATTTGATAAAGAGTGTCCTTAATGACGCACACATGCACACACACAAAGGGGTTCTTTGGCGTTCCTTATACAACGGTTGGGTCTAATCCTGAATTCGATAAAAGCCATTCCAGCCGGTGTCTATTCCACAAGTTACCACCGGCTAAATCTATGACGTTAAAATGCTTATTTTCCCTGTTCCATCTGACTGCAATGTCTCATCAGCCCGGGCAGGGAAGTTATAAACTTGATCTCCACTCTAAAAATCATCTAGACATTAATTCACATTTCTTTTTGACTAACATTTAGTTTTCAACAGCAGAGATTTGTATAAACCTTACAGTCTGTCTCTTCGACATTTGCGACATTGTTGGCTAGCTCCTCTGAACAACAGTGTCCTGACGAGAGAGCACATTTTCTATGCCAGGAGAAATTGTGCTTTATTAGCTCATTGTTATGGATGTATCCAAATAAATGTCACTGTTCTTTCTGCACTGTTTGACGTGACTGTAAATTAACCGTAGTTGGCTAGCTAGCAAGCAAGGGATAAGAATCTTTCCAGCCAGTATGGCAATGAAACATTTGGAATGAACGACTGGGTCACACTTACGGAGTGTGATACAAAACATAAAGACTGAACGACTGGGTCGCGTCTCTGGCAACCGAACCAATAGAACAAACGACCAGCCGGCTTGGGTAGCAACCTTATATTTGTTTCGGGACTATAAATTGTGGAAGGATGAAATAGTTTGAAGAAATTCATCAAAATAACGATTTTAATTAAAATATTTCAATCATTATATGAACATATTGGTAACCCGTTGTAAAAGGGATAATGCCCCATATATATCCTCCAAACACCGGCTTCTCGGGCATTATCACTTAAATATAGAACCATTTATTCTAAAAGTGTAAGAACATAAAAACCAACTATTGGAATAAATGTATCAACAGTTATTTGATTTCAATTTTCTCCTCGCATTTCACCGCGGTTGTAATAACAATTTTATTTTCAGCAGTGCATAAATTAATTACACACATTTAA
This sequence comes from Oncorhynchus clarkii lewisi, assembly GCF_045791955.1. Lineage (NCBI taxonomy): Eukaryota > Metazoa > Chordata > Actinopteri > Salmoniformes > Salmonidae > Oncorhynchus > Oncorhynchus clarkii. The sequence goes on from NC_092169.1 coordinate 543,340, forward strand.
TAACCAAAATATCATTATATCCCCCTTTAATATCATAAATGCTGTTCACAAGGGAAGCTCTTAATAACGCATGGGCCGTAACTGGCCATTATCCGACTGTAATGATATTACAGACCCAATTACCCATCATTAGACAGGCTTCTCTGCATCTTATGTGCGTTGATCCAATCCCACCCTCCTCTTCCAAATTTCAGCTGCAGTTTGGAGCCTCATTTCGCCTCTCCATAGAGACTCCGGCGTCTGCGCCGTGTTGTCCCAGATGCGCTTTAAAACTAATTGAAAGGGTCCTGTGGTATATGTTTATCTGCAGAAGCTATATAAATCGTGGGACCCCTTGCTGTGAAGAAAATCAAAATTCTGGCCGTTGTAAATGTTGTGATATGCCAGCCCCTTGTAAAGTGGACCCGGTAACCCACCTAACGAGCAGACAATCTCAAACTCAACATAGAAGCAACCAAATAAAGAAGTGCACCGGCTGTGTGTATGTGTGTGTTTATGGTCAGGGAATAACCACTGGTATAACAGCAGAGTAAACTGCAGGGGGAAAATATTAAAATTTTCAGATAGGCTACCTGGGAGAGTTGTTTCCCACCTGAGTCGGCCCCTGACGCACGCACACGCACGCACACACACACACACACACACACACACACACACACACACACACACACACACACACACACACACCGAGATGGTCCCACTCACAGTGAGAAGACAAAGCCACGGTAATCCGATTAGAACCAATTAGGCGTGAGATTCTAAAGGCAGCAAGAGCTGAAGCCTCAAAACACTGTAGACATCTGGGCACTCCCAGAGAGAGAGGGAGAGCGAGAGAGAGAGGTAGAGTAAAAGGAAAAGGAAGATGAACTCAGAGAGGGATGTTGAGGGGGAAAGAGGGGAGTGAGTAATAACGAGAGTGATAGAGGTTGTAGAGATAGTGGGACAGAGAGAGAGACTGTGACTGGAACTGGAACTGCCGGTTCCTGAGACAAACAGGAAACTTATCGCGCCCTCTCAGCATCCTCTCCTCCTCGCTCCCTGGACCAGCGCAAGACAAATACTCAGCAGGTATATCAGACAACGGGAATATCTATCAGATAGGCCTATCTACCATTTTCTATTATAGATAGGCTACATCTTAATTATATAATTTACAATAATTGATATTACTTTTATTGCAAGAGGCAACTGGGCATTATTTCTGATTTGTCTCTTTAAAACATTTGGTGAATGCTGCCCTGTCTTATCCTAATGGACTATATTGATGAAGATTATTCTCAGCAAATAACTTTGGAGTGAGCACAAGGCTTTCTTGTTATGTGATGTTTTATTCCAATGTTTTATAGCCTAATGGCATGGTTTGTTTACTTATTTTTATAGTTGGTTTATTTGAGTGAAGAGCAGGGAGTTTTGTGGAGTTTCTTTAGTTGATCTACTTTGTCATTTGTAATATCAACACTATAATAATTTCACTGATTACGCCGTTTGACTAATGTCAAATACCCATACAATTATCTGATCTGCAACTGAAATTATTTGGTTTATTTTCAGATTTCTCCATGACATCGGGCTCTTGTCCACACAGAACCACAGATAAACGAAGCCACCTAGAAAACCATAATGTTTTACTTCCACTGTCCCCCTCAGCTGGATGGAGAATGTTGTCGGACTAATACATGTAAGTAAGCTAAACTATAGACTAAAATGCAGCAACTTTTGGCTGAGTCGCCATAGATAAGCTAGAACGTGTTGACAGTGGTTTTATCTGGGAAAAGCAGGCTTATAACTACTTCAGTCTATAACTTCTCTATCTTTGCAATCAAGTTTAAATATCTGTAGCCGAATGCTACCCCTGAATAGGCTGTAAGAAGAGTGGTTTAAGTTGTATGACTCTGCAATCATCTGAAAAACATATTTGTATATATTTCAACGTGGTAAATAAAGTGTGTGTGTGTGTGTGTGTGTGTGTGTGTGTGTGTGTGTGTGTGTGTGTGTGTGTGTGTGTGTGTGTTTGTGTGTGTGTGTGTGTGCGTGTGTGCGTGTGTGTATGTATATATATATATAGCCCCGGGGCTGAGGCAGGTGTGTTGTCCCGTCTGCAGCCACATGTTTTAGTGTCTCTCAGACCGGGACATCAATGTTTTCATGGCTCTAATAACATGAATACACTAGATCATAGTTCGTTTCAATGGGCCATCCTATTTACTCACATCCTAAAAATAAACAACTGCTTAATTAGTATTTTGTTAATTTAAGTGTGTCCACGTCAGGTTTTAAGTGCAAACAAACAAAAATATATTACATTTGTTTATACCGACAAGTATTTTTATTGGAACATTTCTTAGATGATGTTGTTATGTTTCCAGTGAACACCAACGGGTTTGCCAACCATTCGTCAGCAGGTGATTTTGATGACGGCTTTCTGCGGAGAAAACAGCGTAGAAATAGAACAACATTTACACTGCAACAGGTAGCAACCAATTATAAAACTCTGGACTGCTTAGAAATGTAACTCTGTAGACTACATTGTTATAACGAAATGTGTGAACAAAACCATGTGTCAAGCTAGCTAGGCTACACACATTTAATTTTCCATAATAATGTTGATAACGATTATTATGATGATGCTTAACATTATTTCCACCATAAAAATAAAATGTATCACTTCCTTATTGCTTTCAGTTATTTTAGTTAATAGCATTTTGTTAGCATTTTGCCTAGTTAGGCTAGTCATCTTTTGCCTCTAAAAGTAGGCTAGACTACTTACAAAAACAGACATTTTGTAGATATTGTAGATTTCGTTCAAAAAACCATCACACCAAAATATACAATTGTGTGTAGTATTATGAATATGAATAATAAACTCGCATAACATTAAAACAGCATATTCAATTTTCCCCTTTCTCAGTTGGAGGCTTTGGAGGCTGTGTTCACGCAGACTCACTACCCCGATGTTTTCACACGCGAGGAACTGGCCATGAAGATTAACCTGACTGAGGCACGTGTCCAGGTGAGCACACACACAAGGCACTCTGTCATTGTCTTGATACGCCTTAATAATGTATCCACTTCGATCTAAAGTCCCCTGTTTTGGGGACCTGCATGGTTCTGGTACCAGTTCCGACCGACATTTTCACTTATAAATCAATCTGTGGACACCATAAATTGGAATGGCTTGCATAGAGCAGTAGCCGTGATTCTCACAGACACATATATATGGTGTATAGCAGGATGTGAAATCTGACACCACTTGAAGCTGGGATGTTCCTCCTACCATTTAACTGTCCATCAACTCCAGGCTGAACCCTATGTCACAGCCACTATTAACACATATGCCTCTAAACCTTTCATCATAATGCAGTGGAAGAGAGTGATTGCGTTTCTGTAGCACATTCAGAGATCGATGTATGGCCAGTAATCTAAAATAATACTAGATTTTAAACAAAATACACTTTCTGTTTGTCATAGATGGACAAGATTAATATGAGCTGAAAGGTGAGTTGCTACCGAGTTCAGGAAGACAAGCTAGAGCTCTGTGAGATGTTCACAGCTATGGGGGTAGATGTTTTGATCAAGAAATACTTTTTCTCTAACAATAAATATACAAATATGTATTTTACAGTTTTTTGGAAGGTGAAATTATAGTTAATCATTTTATAAATGTATTATATTATATTTAGAACATAAATAAGTCATTTGAAGTCTTATTCGTACAGTTTTGTTGAATAGGAAATACATCATAAAATATTTCATATTTTCATATTTTTATCAAATATGTACTGTGTACTTGAGTTTGTATCCCCAAAAGTGACTACACACTGGCAATGTATAACTATTTTTTACCAGAAAGGAGAGATTTTAACCTTTCTTGGAGTATGCAGCATTACTAGTTATTGTTTATGGCCCTCTCATGATAAATTATTACTTTTGGGGATTAAGTAGATTACATTTTCGATTACATTTAGTTACATTTAAGACGTTTTAATAACATCAACATATTGGTGAATATGAGATTAAGTTGATTAATCGGTCATTCATAACTAACCAGCGATAATGTTCTTCACTAATTTGTCGACATCTCAAAGGCTAACAAAAAAGACATCATCCATGTGTGTCCATTTCCATGGCTCGTAAAAAAAGATGCATAAGTGATGCTTTTAAAGACAGCAGTAGATAAACATTTTAAGACAGCATTAAGGATGTGCACGCTCGCAGCCACACACACGCACATACACAAACACACCTTAACATTATTTAAAAATGTGTCCATTTATATTCTGCCCCTGCCCTCCACATATGCGTGGTTATAAACTTGTTCAGTTGTAATTTAATTCAGTGTGTCCTGTATGTAATTCCATGCATTCCTGATTTGCTTTTGGGGTTTGTTGTGAGCGCAGATCTAATTGTAGGAAATATAATAGTTAGGCTTTGCTTCCCCTGGGTCATCTTACTATCGCTTAAAGCCGACAGCGCGCTGCATAATAGAATCCCGAGCTGTAAATTAGGGATTGTAAACAAATTATTCTGTTCTAATCCGATTACAGCATTCTTATTATTAAATCTGAACATGAATCGGATGCAGCATACAGGGACATTATTATTAGAAAATAAATGTCCTTTCTGTTGTAGTGTTGGATGGCTTGTCTTTATGTGCATGTCAATGGATTTCCCCCCTCCTTAAAGCAGCAGCCAAATGGAGATTAATGTAGCAATTACCGGCCATTCAGAGGGATGGGATCACGACTCTTAGCTGTAAGGTGCTGTAAGGTGCAGGGGTGAGATAGTAGTCTCACAATGACAGCAAGCCGCCATATTGTTGTCCTGTCACTAAACCAAACTGTTGTCCTTTTCTTTTATATCGACTGAATGCGATTTGTTTTGTTTGGATGCTGACATCATTGTACCTCGGCTCGTCACACAATAGTGACTGTTCTGTCCCGTGTGCAGGTTGCATGCAGTCGTTCCGATTCGCACTCCCGTCCAACCCATTCCATTCACACACATCATGATTAATGCGTGCGCGAGCGCAGTCTTAATCGAATCTGATGTTGTCAAACAATCACTAAATAGGGGAATAAACGACTTAATCACAGTTCTCTCACTCAGGCACCCGACTGTTATTGGGAAGTCATTAAAATATGATAATGAAAAATTGCTCAATTAAATGTTGTTATAGGAAATGACCTTCATTCAATTAGGATATAGTAGTTGGCAGTATGTATCGGGCTGGAGACTATGGGTGGGTGAAGTTTGGGAGAAGTTGCAGTGCAAAGTCATTCAGGCAGAGAGCTTTAGTCCAACACACACACACACATGCATTTTTTTTATACATTGGATAATAAGATATTTAAATCACCATATTTCAGTGCAGAGACATGATTCATGAAATCTGTCCATTTTCTGACCGACTGTATCATACCTTCCACTCCTGGGTCTCTTTTGAAAATTGATTTTATCTCGATGAGACTATACAACACGTCAACATACAAAAGCAGGTATTCATTAGACTACTTTAAATTGCACAAAGGAGAGAGCAACATTTCGTTTTTTCCTCCTCTCCTCCTGTATAGGTGTGGTTCCAGAATCGTAGGGCCAAGTGGAGGAAGACTCAGAGAGGGAGTACAGACCCCGACGGAGGTAAGGAGCAGATTAACGAGGGAGGCACTCCTCCGTCCAGGAGTCTGAACTCCCAGTCTCCTGTGGACCAGAGCAGGAAACAGAAGGAACCTCTGGAGATGCAGCAGAGGTGAGAGAACAGGGATTGGGACATAGATGGGGACAGAGATGAGTTTCTGTGGAGTGTTCCCCTTCAGAGTTAGGCCTCTTCTCCCATTACAAGTTTTTACCAGTGGCCGGTGACGTTGACACTGTTCACTATCATGGGGTATTGAATGCCTGAATTTGGGGATTCTTATTTAGCCACTGTCCATGTTGATGAAATCTCACTCTCCCTGTAATGTTGCATCTGTACCTCATGGCAGCTGTCCACTGTTACTTGGTGCTGAACAACAGATCACAGGAGTCTGAGTGTGCAGCTGTCCATGGTGCTGAAATTGCAGATCACATTTATTTGCTTGTTGTTTACATCGGACCTTCCACACATGATTAATTCACCACAAATGGTAACCCACTCATCTTCCCCTGCTCTCTCCTCCTCACTCCTCTTCACTTTCTTTCAGTTGCAGGATAACCATAATCTCTTATCTCTGCTCTGAGTCATTTTAAACTAACCTCAAACCTCTCTCTCCCCCCAGTATAAACCGAGCAGTAGGTTCTGGTGGGCCGTTCTTCCCATCCTGTCTACCAGGGACCCTCCTAAACTCAGCCACCTATGCCCAGGCGCTGTCGCATGTTGCCACAATGAAGGGTACGCAAGATTCAGAACGTAGCACAGTGTTGCATTGTTGTGTTTCATCACAAAATGGGCAGCTCCTTTTATATACGCTGCGGCATTCAACATACTTTTGTACTACCTGAAATTTGAGATGCTCCATATCATTCCTTCCGCAGCTGTGGGTGCAGTGTTGTCGCTTGATTCCTTGATCTGATCTATGGGCTATATAGGCTATTCATCAAAGTAGTGTATTTTGCATTGATAACCAAATGTAATCTCAGCAACTGTTCAAACAGTAAACCAAACAACAAGAATCCACCCAAAAAACGAGTTTGTTTCGAAGTAATAACTGGCTATTCCAGGCTATTGTGAAATGGTAGAACCTAATGTAGCCAACTAGCTAGACGTGCTTTTTTCTCTGTGAACTAAACACGACGACACTCTATTTTGAGCCGATATTGGAATGAATACACAAGCAGCATATCAAACTGGGATAATGTTTTACACTAAACCGTCAATATAATACATAATATATGACCAAAAGTATGTGGACACCTGTTCGTTGAACATCTCATTCCAAAATAATGGGCAGTCCTCGCTTTGTGCACGGTTGAATTGTCATGCTGGAACAGGAAAGGGCCTTCCCAAAACTGTTGCCACAAAGTTGGAAGTACAGAATCATCTAGAATTGTTGTATTGTATGATGAAGCGTTAAGATTTCCCTTCACTGGAACTAAGGGGCCTAGCCCGAACCATGAAAAACAGCTCCAGAACATTATTCCTCCTCCACCAAACTTTACAGTTGCCACTATGCATTCGGCAGGTAGCGTTCTCCTGGCATCCGCCAAACCCAGATTAATCCGTCGAACTGCCAGATGGTGAAGTGTGAGTCCAATCAAGCCGACGCTTGTCATTGCGCATGGTGATCTTAGGCTTATGTGAGGCTGCTCGGCCATGGAAACCCATTTCATGAAGCTTCAGACGAACAGTTATTGTGCTTACATTGTTTCAAGAGGCAGTTTGGAACTTGGTAGTGAGTGTTGCAACTGAGGACAGCCGATTTCTACAAGTTATGCAGCACTTGGCGGTCCCGTTCCTTGAGCTTGTGTGGCCTACCACTTCGCAGCTCAGCCATTGTTGCTTCTAGATGTTTCTGCTTCACAATAACAGCACTTAAAGTTGACCGGCACAGTTCTAGCTAGGCAGAAATTTGACGCACTGACTTGTTTGAAAGGTGGTATCTTTTGACAATGCCACGTTGAAAGTCACTGAGCTATTCAGTAAGACCATTATCCTGCCAATGTTTGTCTATGGAGATTACATGGCTGTGTGCTAGATTTTATACACCTGTCAGCAACGGGTGTGGCTGAAATAGCTGAATCCACAAATATGAAGGGGTGTCCACATTGTTGTGTATATATAGTGTATATATATATCTGCACGTAGATCGACGGAGAGAAGCTGGTAGTAACCTTAACAGTTGATAAGAGGAGAGAAGGAGGCAGGTGATGGTGATGATGATGATGGTGGTGGTAATGATAGACATACCCTACTGTATTTGTAAGAAACCCTAAAACAATTTCCTGACCCAGACCTGTGTGTTTATTTATGTGTGTGTGTGTGTGTGTGTGTGTGTGTGTGTATAACCAGGAGGTGGTCTGTGCTCTTGCTGTGTTCCTGATCCCATGGGCCTGTCCTTCTTGCCCCCCTACGGTTGTCAGGGTAACCGTACAGCCAGCGTGGCAACCCTGCGGATGAAGGCCCGTGAGCACTCCGAGGCCGTCCTGCAGTCAGCCAACCTGCTGGGGAATGGCCATGGGCATGGCGCTGGAGTAGGAGGCCTGCCCAGAGTCGGGGTATCCGGGGATGGGTTGAAAAGGCCCAGGATGGAACCTGCCCTGGGAGTCATATCTGGATCAGTGTCTGGTGTTTCTGAAGCCGTAGGGGGAGGAGCAGGGGGCGGACTTACTCTCAGCCCAGGCTCCAAGGCCCCGACTCAGGGTAGAGGGTCTGACATGCACCCCCTCTGCCCCAAGGAACCACTGGAGAAAAAGTGAGTGTGTGTGTCTGTGTTCGCTGCCAAGAGGAAACAGACGTACGGACAGTGAGGATGTACAGACAGACGTACGGACTGGGACTTTAACTCCTGTAGTGTGACTGTGCCTGTTGTTATGACCACTTTCCCTCTCCCTACTCCGCCTAAAGCACAAATATGGACCTATTCCTACTGTAACAGGGTGAGGAGTGGGTGCCCAGATATCATACTATATGGATTTAACTATCAAGATATTTATTTGATTGTGATTTATTTATTGTGGGTGAATATTGCTGAATGCCGTGGGCTGTTGCTGAACCTTTATAATGGACTCTATATGGGCTCTTTGTAAGGGATAACTTGAATACATTGTGTGTGTGTTTGTGTATGTGTGTGTTTGTGTGCGTGTGCTTGTGTGTGTGCGTGTGTGAACAGAGACCCTGGCTGATGTGAAACTGAGGCATTTCTCTTTCTCTCTCACCTTGGCTACACACTCCTCCTTGTGTATTATTAGAGTATTGTGTTACAGAACGTCACCAGACAATGTAACATATTATGTTTGTGTTCTTTTGACCACATGTAAAACACAATGTGAAATATTGACGATTCCGTTGTTTCACTGGAGCTATGGTCATTTATTGTTCAGGTTTTTAGGCTAGCTACCAGAGAGAACTGCAACTAATTATTTATTTATCTTGTTTAACTGATAGAGACAGTGCACATGAATCAACATATACATTTTCACATCAGTTGAAGCTGATGTTGCTTCGCTGTCCCTTGGCTAATATATATGATACAACAGTTGTGTCGATATCAGGGCTGTTGCTAATATTTATTCAGTCTGTTAGCACTTCTGTAGTGTTAATAGCGTTAGCCGAACCCAGATCACTTTAGTCCTGTTGTCTAAAACAATTAAAGATGTATTCTCTCCAGTTGCCTCCCGCCACAGCCATCTGCTCCTATCCATTATTCATCAGCTTCCCTTAAAGCTGGAGAGACGAGAGCGATCATTGTTCTTATTATTTATTTACTTTTAGGAACGCCAACGCCACTCACTGCTTTTCTTTTCTCTCTCCCTCTCTCACTCTCTGTCTCTTACTGCCTCTCTCTAGCCTTCTCCACCTCTCCCTCTCTCTCACATGGCTCCCCCTCTCTCTCTCCCTCTCTCTCACATGCCTCCCCCTCTCTCTCTCCCTCTCTCTCACATGCCTTCCCCTCTCTCTCTCTCTCACTCTCTCATGAGATGCATCGCCAGGTTTCAATAACCCATTGAACATGATACATGCTAATTATTCATGCCTAAATGTATATTTACAAAACATTTTTTTAAATACCCAGAGCCTCCTTCATGGTTCATCAGCAATTGCTTATTAATTAATTAATGAATCCTTTTATTTATTTATTTTATTTTTTACTTTTCCCCAGATCAGATTGAGAATATTTAACCGCAGCGAGAGAGAGCACATAGAGACCAGAACTTAGTCTGATTCAATTTGCGTCCTTTTCAGGAAATCACTTTGTTAGTCAATAACACAATTAAGCAAACTACACACAAAATAGCATTAATAATTGATGGTGAATTGTGTATTACCACAAAGTACTGGGTTAATAATTAATTATGAAGGAGACACCCTGGTGACATGGAGGAGGGAGATAATGTCAGAAGGCCAGGATGGAGCACTCACACTTTTATTTTCTCTCTCTATTCCTCTCTCTCCTCTTATTCTGTATCTCCCTTTCTATCCCTCTCTCTATTTCCCCCTGTATCTTTCTTTCATCTCTCTCTCTTTCTCTCTTGTCTTTCACACTGAAATCGACTGCATGCTGTGCATAGTTCATATATATTAATAAAGTGAAGATTTAATTGAATCTTTGAGTCATTGAGTTATATTGTTAATGTGTTTGTATGAGCAAGAATTCTCTCTGGCTTATTTTGTTTTACACTTTGTAAACAAAACAAAACAAGTAAAACCTCATATGAAACAAAGATCCATGCATGTATTTTGTTGAGTGTGCATTATTATACTCTAAAATGTGTATACAATTGTGATGCTTCTAATCAAAACTTTAGACCAGTGATTGTGTTTTCCAATCTAAACTAAGTAGCAATGTAACTCATGTAACATTGCCATGCTGGCCAGATTTATACAGTAAGGACAGGCGAGTTTATTTGTATTTTTGCATTACTCCAGTCATTGTAGCACATATTGTTCAAAATATCTACTATCCAATCAAGCCCAATCAAGGATGACTTGATTAATCATATCATACAATGGTAATATGTAAATGTATGTGTTTGAAAAATGACATAGCAGCAAATTATAATATTGTGTAAACTTATTATAACAATGGTTATATTATGCGTACTTATTATACCAATACTTATTATAACAAATGTACACTGCTTCCGAAAATGGAACATTTATTATATCATGTGGCTGACATTGACATACGGTCTAAAACTCACAAAAGATTCAGACAAACCATTTAAATCCCTCCAAATTGAATACAGTGGTTTTGGAATTGAATCATAAAAAAAAAGGATTCCGGTCTTGTAACGGTTTTCCGATCATCATAAGTTCTGTATAGCACTCATAATTCACTGCTTTAATGTGCCAGAAACAAGTCAAGTTGCTGTTGACATCCCCGCTGTGCATGTGGCATCTGTGATAATTCTGTCACCTAAAACAAGTCCTGCAGCAGTTTGTGGAGCGTTGTTATAATAAATGAACTGGAGCGCAGCCGGAAACACAAACTGACAGAATGAATACAGAGGCCAGGCATTCTACTCTGTTCTACACAGCCATGTTAATGGGCTTCTATTGTAGCAGTAATGAAAACATTATGCTGAGATACAGAAAGAGAGAGAGATGTCCTGGACCAGGGGCACTTCACACTAAGAGACAACCAGCAGGATGAGGTCAAACCTGGACACTCCTCATCAGAGGTCAGTTTTATGTTTTCCATCCCTAATGGTCAGGGATTTGGGGAAGGGTATTAAAGATGGTCCTAGATCTGTGCCTAAGAGCTAACTTCTACCCAGCGGCAGAGAGAAACAGTGCAGACAGCGTTCAAAACAAATCAAATGTTATTTGTCACATGCACCAAATACAACAGGTGTAGACCTTACAGTGAAATACATACTAACCAACAATGTGGTTTTAAGAAAATTAAGAGATAAGAATAACAAATAATTAAAGAGCAGCAGTAAATAAGAATAGCGGGGCAATATGCAGGGGGTACAGGTACAGAGTCAATGTGGAGGGGCACCTGTGTCGAGGTAAGTGAGGTAATATGTACATAGTTAAACTCACTATGCATATGTAATAACAGAGAGTAGCAGCAGCGCAGAAGAGGGGGGGTGCCATTTGATTAGATATTCAGGAGCCTCTTGGACCTAGACTTGGCGCTCCAGTACCGCTTGTCGTGCGGTAGCAGAGAGGACAGTCTATGACTAGGATGACTGGAGTTTTTGACCATTTTTAGGGCCTTCCTCTGACACCGCCTGGTATAGAGGTCCTGGATGGCAGGAAGGTTGGCCCCGGTGATGTATTGGGCCGTACGCACTACCATCTGTGGTGCCTTGCGGTCGGAGACCAAGCAGTTGCCATACCAGGCAGTAATGCAACCCGTTAAGGTCAGAGAAGAGACTGAAATTCCACTGTCATTATTACTGCTTTTAATTCCTGCTTCAGAGATGATAGATAAGCCAATCAATTAGAATCGGTTATACTCAACTCTGATGAAGGTATACCAGCAGCATATTTTAACTCAGCAGAGAATAATGCATTTGTCAGTCAGATGTCTGCCAGCTGTAACAATAGGCTCCTGACAGCAACACAACCACAGGAAGGCATCTGACTCAGCATGGAGAGGACCAGGACCTGCTCTCTGCTCTGGACCAGACTCCTGCCTCATATGCGTGTATCAGACCCAAATAATATTAGATTTATTTATCCTTTATTTAATTTGGTGTATCCCATTGAAAAATACATATATTTTGTTGTTGGCTTGTAAAATAGGTCCTAAATAAAGGTTCAATACAAAATAAAAATAAATATTTCACATTTATTGCAAGGACTTGTAATTTGTAGCTTAGGCTTCAGATTTGTTTTCACCCTCTATAGAATTGACCAAAGTCTGAGAACTTAATAAAGCCTTTTAGGGTGCATCTCGGTAGGGTTAATTTAATCAGTGATAACTGATGGAGTGAATTCCAGCTTTCTCACAGATTTAGGGATGCATACATAAATGCACTATAAGAAATGACTGAAGCGTTTTGCAGGCCATATAGTAGGACAGTGTATTAAAACAGACCAAAAAGTGTGATTATGGAGGGTCTGGACACCGAATCCTCTACAGCAGTGGTTGCCAAACTTTTTATAGTGCCGTACCCCTTCAAACATTCAACCTCCAGCTGCGTATACCTTCTAGCACCAGGGTCAGCGTACTCTGAAATGTTGTTTTTTGCCATCAAGCCTGCCAGACACACTATACGATACATTTATTAAACATAAGAATGAGTGTGAGTTTTTGTCACAACCCGGCTCATGGGAAATGACAAAGAGCTCTTATAGGACCGGGGCACAAATAATAATATAATCAATAACTTTGAGCTTTGTTTAGCCATATATTAATACCTTTATATTAAAATGGTGAATAACTCACCACAGGTTAATGAGAAGGGTGTGCTTGAAAGGATGCACATAACACTGCAATGTTGGGTAGTATTGGGGAGAGTCTCAGTCTTAAATCATTTTCCACACACAGTCTGTGCCTGTATTTAGTTTCCACTCTCACATAGGTATGTGGTTGCAAAGGGCAACAGTGTCTTAACAGCTCGATATTCCAAGGCAATAAACTCTGAGCGCAGCCCTATCTTGAAATCTGGCAGTGGCTTCTGATTATATTCAATTTTCACAGAACCGCTTGTTGCAATTTCATACAAGGATCTTGCTTCAGGTCCTGAGCTACAGGCAGTTAGATTTGGCTATGTAATCTTAGGGGAAAATTTAAAATAAGGGTCCGTTCTTTCCTGAAGGAGGGGAGGAGAGAGGAGGATCATGGTTACATACTGATCACGTCCACTAGGTGGTATCTTAGTCAGCTGCTGAGTCCATCAACAGTGAATAGACAACCAATTATGTCAACAACAAGAGCAATACCAACCAACAACACATATTTTGTTTAGATTTTGTCTTTAATATTTGCTTATTTACAAAGTGCTTCTGAAAGACACCCAAAATACTGACAAAGAAAGTTAATAGAGTCAAGTATTTTTTATTTTGTCTGCAAAAGTCCGTCTCACACTATATTACTCACAGTAAGAGAAAAACCCTGTACACCGTTCTCATTGCAGAAATGTTGATCTATTTAGTGAAATCAAATCTACCAAACGGCAAGATTCAAATCAGCTTTTTTCACATCCACACAATGTGGTTGCATATTTGCATAAATAGTTTTGTGTTCACTATGATAGACATTTCAGCTTGTACATTCTGTTGAACTTCATCCCTAAAATTACTAGCAGCACTAAAACTGTTAAATACTGTAGAAATCCATTGTATTGTATACTTCTTCACCATTCACTAATATTAGCAAAAGTTGTAGGTGACCATGACGTATTTCTCCACAAAAATGTTGCAGACAGCATTTATTCACAGTAAAAAAAATAAGAAATAGAATGATAAACATTTCTGTAAAACAGTCATAAAGATATCCTTCGTCTAATTCATACTTCCACTACAAAACTACAACATCAGGAATATAAAATATATATCAACATCAGGAATATAAAACAAACTTTACAAAAAAAATCTAAGAAGAAAAACATTTTCTAATGAAAACAAAACAGTCAATTACAGCAGACAAAGATCTTAAATAAGTCACATATACAGCCGCATCACTCATGTTTTAAAAATATATATTGAGCTTCTGTGAAATCTCTATTTTTGCATCTAAATGCTATCAATGGGGGAAACATTTTGGGTTGGGGTTGGGTCTATGAGGCTTCGGGAAGGGACTGGGGATAACTCTGTGGCTGGGTCTGAGACAGGGAGCCTACCTGGCCTGGTTGGTGGACATTCAGCTGGATGTACATCCCCTTCTCCTTGTCAAAGAAGGTCTTGTCTGTTGCTCTCTCTTCTTCTCCTCTTTCTTCTCCACCTCTCTCTGCTGGTGTAGCTCTTTTCTCTCCTCCTCTTTTCTCTCTTCCTCTTCCTGTCTCGCCATCTTCTCCTCTTCACGTTGTCTCGCCCTTCTCCGATCCTCGCCCTTCTCCTCCTCTTTCTGTCTTACCTTACTCCCCTCCTCTTTTTTTCCCTCTTTCTGTCACTGTTGCTCTATCCTCTGCTCCTCTTTCCAATCCTCCTCTTCCCACTGTTTTGCCTCTTATCTTCCTCTTTCTTCTCCTCCTCTTTCTGTCACTGTTTCTCTCTCCTCTCCTCCTTTCTCCTCTCCTCCTTCGCCATACTCTCCTCATTTATCTGTCTCACATTCCTCTTCTCATCTTTCTTCTCTTCTCTCTGTTGCTGTTGCTCTCTCCTCTCCTCCACTTTCTTTCTCATTCTCCTCTACTCCTCTCTCTGTTTAGCCTTCCTCTCCTCCTTTTTCCTCTCCTCCTTCCACTGTCTCATCTTCCTCTCCTCCTCTTTTTTCTGCTCGTCCCTCTGTCTCATCTTCCTCTCCTCGACTTTCCTCTGCTCCTCTGTCTCATATTCCTCTACTCTTTTTTCCTTCTTCCTTTCCCTGTCTCTCTCTCACCTATCATGCTCTCTCTTCTCCATGCTATATATCTCTCCCAGAGAGGCCTGTGTTGCATGTGTTTTCTCCATATATCGAGTTGCCTTACTAAAAGGGGAGAAGCGGTCTTTTCCAGGCATGTCGACATGGATGGGTTGGGTCGTTGGTGAGAGAACAAGGGGTTTCTAGTCTGGTTTCTGAAATGGTTGCATTTTCTGGTTGTGGCACAGTGGCATATCTGTTATCTCTGTGAACTCCGTAGTTTTGGCCTTGTTGAATGAGATTGCCTGTTTGTCTTTTTCCCTCAGTCTGAACATCCCTGTCTTTCTCTGTTCCTGCTCCATGCAAGAGAACACTACTATCTTAGCCTCCTTCTTTCACAGCTAAAGCATCTTTCGCGGACATCACTGCCACTGGGTGGTCTTGCTATTCAGTCGTAAAGACTGGACATCTATTCATCAAGTCTGTATTATCTGAAAATATCCATCCTTTCTGCTTGGACTGTCCATGTTAGGAGGGGAACCTTCTTCTGTAGAGATCACCCTTAGTCTGGCGTAGTCTGTGATGCAGTAGGGACAGAAGGCAGCAAGTTCTCTCTTGATTTCACCTCTGGTTTAGAAGACACTTTTTCTCTTGTTGGAATGGCTGGGTTATTTTCTCTCTCTTTTGCTGTTGTTTCCACATTGTTGTTCTGACTCACCCCTGACACAACATGGATAGCTGTACTATCGATGTCAACATTATTGTCACCAGTGGGTTTCTCTGCTCCTGAAGAAACATGTTTAGTAACGGAATGACTTTCAGTAGTTTGTGGCTGTCAATCTCACTTGTTCCTGATACAACATGGATTGCAACTACTGTCTATGTGTAAATTCTCCACTTGGCCATCTTGAACACTTATTTCATTGCCACCTTGAACGACACTGCTCTTTGTCATTTCCACTGATGCAAGGTCAGCTTTGCAGATGGTTTCATTAGTAGGAGGGTTGTTATTTTAGTAGTTGGATTTATTGCAGTCATGCCATGTTTAAAGAGGAGAGGGGATGTTGAGTTTCATCCAACTATTTATTTTTAACCGGTTTGACCTCTGCTGAGCATCCATTTCGACAGCAAACACAGCTGCCAGAGGCAAACGTTGAGAGCAAGCAAGCTAGAGGTCCACCTGAAAACACGAAGAAAGATCCTGAAAACTATGAAAAGCCTGTGAGGAACAATAATTATTCACAGGAGGATCCTCCATTGCATGGGAGAGATCAGTCTCAGAGGGAAAATCTACTCCATGACATCTCTGTAGAACTTCTTAGGGACGCTAGCGGGACCCCAACCCGACAACATCCGGTGAAATTGGAGGGTGCGCAGTTCAAATAAATAATCATAATATTAAACATTCATGAACATACAAGTATCATATAATTTAAAACCTTAAATTCTTGTTAATCCAACTGCGTTGTCCAATTTACAAAAGGCTTTACTAAAATGTAAAATGTAAATAAACTATAATATTTCATACCGAAAGTAGTATGTTCAATAGGAAAGCAAAATTAGTAAAAGCCCGCCCACCTCCCTCGCGCGCCAAAAGACTAATATTGTTCCGCTGCTCTCTTCACCAAAACTCAAAATTCTTGCTTGTTTTTCAAAAAACAAGCCTGAAACCTTGAATAAAGACTGTTGAAATCTAGTGGAAGCCATAGGAATTGCAATATTACATGTGACCCACCCTATTACATAGGACACATAGCTTTCCATTGTAAGAGCCTGGAACCTAAAAAAAAAACTAATTCCGGATGGTTTTCCTTAGGATTTTCACCTGCCATATCAATTCTGATAGTCTCAGACATTATTTTACCAGTTTTAGAAACACTATTTTACCACTTTTAGAAACTTTCTATCTAATGCTACCAATTATATGTATATCCTGGCTTCTGGGCCTGAGTAACAGGCAGTTTACTTTGGGCACATCAATCAGGATGAAAATCAGGAAACTGGACCCTATCCCTAACAGATTTTGTAACTATGGCGTTTTCTAGAATTCCAGGGTCAGCAAATGTAATATTTTCCTTATTGCTGGTTACAGTTGATTTAGCTTTATTATCTGAAAGTTTTTCATCTGCAATGGGAGCCATGGCTGGACGAGTCTCTTTTTCAAATGGCCGGAATTGTTGTTGGGAAGTTGGTCTGAGGTGAGTAGATTGTTATTGGAAATAATTGCCTCTTCTTCTTCCCTGTTTACCTAATCTTTTACTGGGATGGGTTGTTGTGGAGTAAAAATGCATTCTTTATCCACTGAGGGTTTCTTATGGGGACAGTTGCTGTCCCCAGTCCACCTGGCCGTGCTGCTGCTCCAGTTTCAACTGTTCTGCCTTATTATTATTCGACCATGCTGGTCATTTATGAACATTTGAACATCTTGGCCATGTTCTGTTATAATTTCCACCCGGCACAGCCAGAAGAGGACTGGCCACCCCACATAGCCTGGTTCCTCTCTAGGTTTCTTCCTAGGTTTTGGCCTTTCTAGGTAGTTTTTCCTAGCCACCGTGCTTCTACACCTGCATTGCTTGCTGTTTGGGGTTTTAAGCTGGGTTTCTGTACAGCACTTTGAGATATCAGCTGATGTACGAAGGGCTATATAAATAAATTTGATTTGATTTGATTTGTTACTAGTCCAACACTCTAACCACTAGGCTACCCTGCCGTTACACAACAAATGCAGGGCTGCCAACATCCGATATGAATTCCTCTTCCCAGCCCGCTTTAAGGTGACAGTCGTGTGATCAACACATACGTTTGACAACCCAAAAGAGGCCAATCTGTTCTTGTCAGCAAGTTCCCTGGCTAAGGAATCAGAACGGCTGGGTCAACCGGCTAAATGGCCAAATACAGGCCAGGAATGTCCTGCCTATGTCTTTTCGATCAGAAGATCAGAAATCGGGACTTATATGATGGGTGAGATGTTGTGGCTTATATATAGCATTGTTTAGCCTATCATGTTTTAGCACCACTGACCCCCTAATGTGAGAGTGTTATTTAATTAGTTTATATGCAGAGCATCTATAGACAACGAGTTAGTTCAAGCTGTATGTCTAGACACCCTAAGGTTTGTGTGTTAGTCAAGGAGTGCTTTGTTTGTGGAAGTCACTCAGTAAAGTGACGGGAGGGGGGATGGGGTCTGTGTTTTATGTTCACATTTATTAATACAGGTGGCAAGCTCCCGCATGGCGTAACGTTTTTTTGGGGGCTTTGTATGACAGCAACAATTTTCTCTAAAATAAGAAATGCAACATAGTGACCGAGCACAGAGTAGACCTAGTGGAATTAAGATAGTCAGCTGGAACTGTAATGGCTTAGGGCATGTCGTGAAACGAGCTAAGGTTTTTTCATCTTAAATCACTGGGGGCTGACATAGTGCTTCTTCAAGAAATTCATATTAAACACTCCGCTCAGGCCAAGCTACGAGTCGGCTGGATCGGTCAGATATACCAGTCTAACTTTGATGCAAAAGTGAGAGGGGTAGCAATCCGTATAAGGAAAAACATTCCTTTTGTTTACTCATCCTCGATTTCAGATTCTAATGGTCGGTATATTATTGTACCTGGTACACTGAATTCGAAACCATGACTTTGGTCAATTTATATGGACCCAACTTCGATGATCCATTATTTTTTCAAAGGGTATTTAAGGCCATACCAAATATCTTGGATACAAATGTTATTGTTGCAGATGACTTCAACTGTACGTTAGATCCTCTTTTAGGTAAACAGCTATCAAGTTCACTTCAACAATCAAATGCCAGTGTCTGTCTAAATTCATTGATGACAAACCTTAACATTGTTGATATTTGGAGACTGACACACCCAACAGATAGGGATTATTCTTTATTTTCATCAGTTCATAAATCATATTCCAGAATTGACTATTTTTTGTTGGACTCCAAACTAATTTCATCAGCTGCGTCGGTTACCCATCACCTATTCTAATTATAGACCACTCTCCTCTGTCCATGGTGCTGAAACTCGACAATATGTTTACAGGTCGGCGACTGTGGTGCTTAGACGCATACCTGTTGAAAGATGAGGCTTTTTGTCAGTATTTGAAGGAGCAGATTGCCTTTTTCTTCTGAGCTAACGACATGGGGGATGTTGACGACTCCACCCTTTGGGAATCTCTATAGGTTGTGATTAGAGGTTACATTATTTCTTATACATCAGAGAGGAAGAAACGCGCCAATACTAGGCTGAGAGCAATTGAAAGCGAGTTAGGGAAACAGGATAACTTTTTAAGGACGAATTCCTCGAATACAGTCCTTGAAAAGATCGCAAAGTTGAAATATGAATACAATACCATCCTTTCGAAACGGGTGGGCTCTTTACTTGCTAGAATGCAACAAAGTTATTTTGAACTGGGTGACAAACCACATAAATTATTAGCAAGACAGCTAAGGCATGTACAGGCATCTAGAGCTATTCACAAAATAAAAGACAAGAAAGGTAAAATAGTAAAATATATTAATAAATGCTTTTCGCAGTTTTACTCAGAGCTATATCAATCAAAATGCGATGCTACTGATCCACAAACTATGGAGCGCTTTCTCGCTGAATGCGAACTCCTTAAACTAGACAGGGGGGCAGCTGCTGCACTCGATGCTGGGATAACTTTAGAGGAAATTAACACAGCGATAGCACCGTTTTCAAACAGCAAGGCACCCGGGCCCGAAGGATATGTAATAGAATTCTATAAGAAGTACGGCGCCAGTCTAGCTCTCCTTATGTTGCGAATGTTTAAACAATCCAAAGAAAATGCCAAACTCCCGCAAACACTGTATGAAGCTACAATAACAAAATATAGAGATTCCATAGAGATGTCATTACTCCCCATAGAAAATAAGGTGTTGACAAAGATATTGGCAAACCAATAGAAAAAAAATATTTCTGACATCCTACACCCTGACCAGACAGGTTTTTATCCCGGGCTGACATATATACTAAAATTTGAGATGCATTTTCAACGTAATGTATCATGATCATAAAGTTGAGGCAGTGGTAATAGCTCTTGACACAGAGAAGGCATTTGATCAGATTGAGTGGAAGTATATGATGTCGGTTCTGGAGCATTTCGGGTTTGGAAAGGAATTTATTAATTGGATAAGAATTATTTCTGCACACCCAATGGCGTCCGTGGTAACCAATCAGGAAATGTCGCAGTCATTAAGCCTGTTCAAGGGCTGCCGACAGGGGTGCCATATTTCACCTGTTCTCTTCGCTATAGCCATGGAACCCTTTGCTACTCGCATTCGGGCATGTGCCGATATAGCTTCTGTTAAAATAAAAGACACGCAACACAAAATTTCCCTATATGCAGACGATGTTCTTTTGTTTTTATCCAAGCCTAAAACTTCTATTCCCCCCTTACTTAACTTGATAAATACATTTGGCTCCTTCTCTGGCTACAAGATAAACTGAAAATTAAGCGAATTGATGCCGATATCACGGCCTGTGGATATGCAATTTCTGCAATCTACACCATTTATAACAGTGATTGTCAAGTTCACCAGCCTTGGCATTGTAGTGACAAGAGACCTTGATCAGCTATTGAAAGCGAATTGCGACATGAAAATGTATCAGCTTAAACAAAATATAGATTTTTGGAAAACTCTGCCTATCACCTTGGTTGGTCATATAAAAGCTATTAAAATGGTTGTCCTACCCAGGTTTCTTTACCTCTTCCAATGCCTACACAATTTCATACCACAAAGCCATTTTAAGAAACTGGATTCAATAGTAACTCCATTTTTATGGGATAACAAGGCAGCCAAAATTTCAAAGAAGCATTTATGCAACTACAATATAGAGGGGGGCTTTGGCCTTCCTCACTTTAAACGGTTTTATTGGGCTGCTAATCTGAACATTGTGTCTTTCTGGAGGGAAAGTTAACCTGGGATGCAACAGAATGATATGCCTTCATGGCTTTTGATTGAGCAGGCCTCCTGTCAACGTTCCTCACTTGTTAATAGTCCATCATATGTGAAAAAAGCCACTTATGACTCTAATCCAGTAATTTGTCATACTCTTAGGATCTGGAAACAGATGAGGTATTTTCTTAACACACCCACTGTATACATTGACAGCCCGATTTGCCTGAATCATGCTTTCCACCCTGCATTGGATGGTATGGTATTTTCACAGTGGAGTGAGAATGGATGGCCAGTTAGCTTCATCTCAACAATTACAGGGAAAGTTCAACATGCCAACAACACATTTTTTCAGATACAGTACCTCCAAATCAGGAATTTCTTAAGGACACATATCCCACAGTATGGCATTAAGCCAAATAATCCTACATTAGATAGCCTGATTCTTGTCAAACACCATTCAAAAGGGTCGGTCTCTAGACTGTATGATGTGCTACAGGCCCACATAGAGGTATCCACAGACACTATTAAAAAGGCTTGGGAACAAGAACTTACAGTAGTTCAGAAATCTCAGATGAGGACTGGGTAGAAGCTCTCAGGAATATAAATCACAGTTCAGTGAATGCCAGACACAACCTTGTACAGTTTAAGGTGATACACAGGTTACATTACTCAAAAGTGAAACTGCATAAAATATTCCCGGACACCTCACCACTGTGTTAGAGGTGCAAGCAGGATGAGGGGACATTGACACACTTATTTGGACATGTCCTAAGTTACATGCTTACTGGGCTCTCATTTTGGATTACTTATCTAAAGCCTTCGATAGAGTTATAGCCCCAGACCCATTGATTGCTATGTTTGATGGGAATAACCAGGAGGGGAAGGCTGTCTCTATTTGTACTCTATTAGCCAAAAGGCTCATATTGCAATTTTGGAAACTGGAGACTGTACCTACCTTTGAAATGTGGTTACGGGATTTAGGGAATGTAATACATATAGAAAAGACACGATACAATACCTCCAATAGAAGTCCATTGTTTTACAAAATATGGCAGCCGATACTGGATAAATGGTCTCGTCCCGCTTCATAACTGGGTTGACGATCTGTTGCTACTTAGTGCTGTACTCAATTTAATATTTATTTTTGGCTTAACTACACTGCTTGTAATGACTGTATGCTGTCTTCTTATACATGTACCACTTAATAGGATTTTGTTTTATTTTGTGTATGTGTGAGTTACGTTTTGTTTTGTCATGTAAATTGGCCATCAGTACAATGAATGTCAATGTTTGTATTGCTGTCTTTTTACATACATTTTTGGGGAAAATAATAAACATATAAAAAAATAAAATTCCAAAAAGATGGAAATATGGAATCTGCTTCCTGTTTCACAACAAAGCATCCTTCATTCATGCTGCCAAACATACCCTCGTAAAACTGACCATCCTACCGATCCCCGACTTCGGCGATGTCATTTACAAAATAGCCTCCAACACTCTACTCAACAAATTGGATGCAGTCTATCACAGTGCCATCCGTTTTGTCACCAAAGCCCCATATACTACCCACCACTGTGACCTGTATGCTCTCATTGGCTGGCCCTCGCTTCATACTCGTTGCCAAACCCACTGGCTCCAGGTCATCTACAAGTCTCTGCTAGGTCAAGCCCCGCCTTATCTCAGCTCACTGGTCAACATAGCAGCACCCACCCGTAGCACACGCTCCAGCAGGTATATCTCACTGGTCACCCCCAAAGCCAATTCTTTCTTTGGCCGCCTTTCCTTCCAGTTCTCTGCTGCCAATGACTGGAACAAACTACAAAAATCACTGAAGCTGGAGACTCATAACTCCCTCACTAGCTTTAAGCACCAGTTAACAGAGCAGCTCACAGAGCAGCACCTGTACATAGCCCATCTGTAAATAGCCCATCCAACTACCTCATCACCATACTGTATTTATTTGTTTATCTTTCTCCTTTACACCCCAGTATCTCTACTTGCACATTCATCTTCTGCACATCTATCATTGAAGTGTTTAATTGCTATATTGTAATTACTTCGCTACTCTGGCGTATTTATTGCCTTACCTCCCTTATCCTACCTCATTTGCAAACACTGTATATAGACTTTTTCCACTGTATTATTTATTGACTGTATGTTTGTTTATTCCATGTGTAACTCTGTGTTGTTGTACGTATGTGTCGAACGGCTTTGCTTTATCTTGGCCAGGTCGCAGTTGTAAATGAGAACTTGTTCTCAACTAGCCTACCTGGTTAAATAAAGGTGAAATAAATTAAATAAAAAAAACATTATAACATTATTTAGTCCTTCATATGAACCCCGGTAAGTGATTCACAATTTAGAATAGTTTGGACATAGACATTCTGTCATGGAGAAGTGGGTTTGGATCCCACTTCTGACACCATGTTATGTTATTAGCTATCTGGAGGAGTCAAAGAGACGTGAGTCAAGTTTAAATGTTTACTTAGGAAATAATTTGACAACAATAAAGGTCATGCGACCAGGTTCTTGACCAAGTCATCATTACGAGATTGTACTCAACGTTAGTCGAGCTATTCATAAGAATACCTGTTCAATGGCTTAAATCTAAAACGAATAGTGATGTTGCATGTAGGGGTAGGGTGAAAATAATTATAGACTGCTGGACAATACTTTCACTACGCCAAATCTTCTTGATACGACCAAGTTTGGTGCCATGTGTCCCTAATATGTATGGTATTACGTGTTGGTTATACAGACCAAAATGTAAACAGGTAATTATATAAACTGCAAGCAGGCTATAAAACCTGTAAGTAACAATGTGTATCTATTACACTGTAAATACACTATACCTGCCTACGTAACTACCATGTCAATACCAGAGGATGCTCGTTCTGGGAGGAGCAGGAGAATGGTCTTCCATATAAATGAATTGCTGCTTGCACAAGGATTATACAACAGCATGGTACCTGAGGCAGTCAAACATCAGCTCTCAGAACTTAAAGATAAGATATTAAATTGGAAATATGTTCTAGTCAATGCAAACAATCACCTAATAATATTATTGGGCAAATATAGTATTTATATAGTATTTCCACTCAAATAATAACCTCTCGTGCCTCTAAAGAATAACTGATATCGGAAAATATCACGGCTCAGGATAAGACCCAGACTTAGACAGTTCGAATCACAGATGCTTATTGACCAAACAGGAGGCAGGCAAAAGACAGGTCAAGGGCAGGCAGAGGTCCGTAATCCAGAGGTCCGTATCCAGGGCAGAGTCAGTAAGGTATAGAATGGTAGGTAGGCTCGGGTCAGGGCAGACAGAGGTCTGTAATCCAGGGCAGTGGCATACAGGTACAGAACGGCAGGCTCAGGGTCAGGACAGGCAAAGTGCTCAAAACCGGAAAAACTAGAAAAACAAGGGCTAGAGAGAAACAGGAGTACGGGAAAAACACACTTGTAGGCTTGATGAGACAAGACGAACTGGCAACAGACAAACAGAAAACACAGGTATAAATGCACATGGATAATTGGGAAAATGGGTGACACCTGCAGGGGTGTTGAGAAAACCATAAGACAGGTGAAACAGATCAGGGTGTGACAGAAAATTATTAAAGTTGATAACAGCACTACAGTAGTGTGCACGTTCCCTTGGTAACTTAAAGCGATTACTTAACAGACATATTTTGTTTAGCTAGAATTGCAGAGATTCCATTCATCCTGAAAATATATGCTAGATTGCAAACACTTCAATTCAACACATATTACATTAATATTTTTTTTTTAAATTAGTGGAACATCCATTTAAGCCTGATGCAGAGTTAAAACACTTGCTGTGTACTGACCTTGAATAGCAGTGCAATACAGTAATGAAGCAATGTAAAACGGGGTAATACAGGGTGATCATCCTGGGTGATTTATTTTACTGCAGCTACCAGGCAGTCTTCCAACGGCCCAGAATATCTACTGGTGGGTCATTAATGCCTCCTAACATGACCGGGAGTATCACACGGCACTCATTACATACCAGATACGCTATAATAGCTACAGTAAATCCAGACCACAATACAGCCATACAGGGATGATCTAATACTCCTGAATATCTACTTTCCATTAGTAATCCTGACCTGATGGACACCCGGATTCTTTCATCAGTGTCACGCCCTGGCCTTAGGTTAGGTCAGGGTGTGACATGGGGGATTTATGTGTTAGCCTTGTCTAGGGGTTTGTATGTTTATGGGGCTGCCTCCTGTCTAGGTAAATTGTATGTCTATGGTTGCCTAGATTGGTTCTCAATTAGAGGCAGCTGTTTATCGTTGTCTCTGCTTGGGAACCATATTTAGGCAGCCATATTCTTTGGGTATTTTGTGGGTGATTGTTTCCTGTGTTTGTGTTTGTGCCACACGGGACTGTTTCGTTGCCAGTTCACTTTGTTATTTTGTATACGTGTTCAGTTTTTCACATTGAAAACCATCGACACTTACCACGCCACGTGTTAGTCCGATCCTTGTTTCACCTCTTCTGAGGAAGAGGAGGAAATCTGCCGTGACAATCCGATATATTCACGACAGAAATAATTGGCACCCTTGAAAAAGATTGGCAAAGAATACTGAATAACATAATAATACAAATACTGAGTTATATTGTATGTTTTAAAAAAAATTGAAAATTATTTTATACTAATACAATTGCTCAGAGAAAGATATATTTTTTCTAAAAAAGATAGGGGTCAAAATTATTGACACTCCTGCTTTCAATACTCCCGCACCCTATGAGGATAATGGCACTGATCCTTTTTCAAAATTGGAGAACACATTTGGGAGGGATCTTAGATCATTCCTCAATACAGAATTTTTCAAGATGCTTGATATTCTTCATCTGCGCTTATAGACTGCCCTCTTCCATACAAACTACAGGTATTCAATGGGGTTCAAGTCCGGAGACTAAGATGGCCATTGCAAAATGTTGATTTTATGGTAAATAAAACATTTCTTTGTGGAATTTGATGTGTGCTTGGAGTCAATGGCGGCCCGCCCGCGGATTATGTTTTAAATGCTCATAAAACTGCAGTAAATGTGTACATTTTCTTGTTTCAAAAATATATTGTTCAAAACAAGCTGTTCAGTTCCATTCTTCTCTGCCCATCAGTGCCTGCCAGCAGCTCCCCGGGCGCATAGGCCATGTGAACATTACTTCCGCACATGAGACTAGATCTGCTCTATCAGATACAGAAGGCGCTAAAGCAAAAAGCAAACTGTAATGAACTTGTAAATAAGCAATCATAACAGTCATGGGAGCCTGGGACCTGATAAACCAGACTTCTACTGTATATCCAACAAGAGTCAAAGGACAGAGGGATACACTAGCTAGAACCTTCTGATCGCGGATCTGATAGGACAAAAAAGCATGACGTGGCTGGCCAATTGTATTGTTCATCAGGTTCAAATCAAAATCAAATCAAATTTGATTGGTCACATACACATGGTTAACAGATGTTATTGCGAGGGTATCGAATGCTTGTGCTTCTAGTTCCCGACAGTGCAGTAACATCTAACAAGTAATCTAACAATTCCACAACAACTACCTCATACACACAAATCAAAGTAAAGGGATGGAATAAGAATATATACATATAAATATATGGATGAGCAATGACATAGAGGCATAGGCAAGACGCAATAGATGGTATAAAAATACAATATATACATACAGGATGAGTAATGCAAGATATGTAAACATTATTAAAGTGGCATTATTAAAGTGACTAGTGATCTATTTATTAAAGTGGCCAAAGATTTCAAGTCGGTATGTAAGCAGCAGTCTCCCTGTGTTAGTGACAGTCTGATAATCTTGAGATAGAAGCTATTTTTCAGCCTCTTGGTCCCAGCTTTGAGGAACCTGTACTGACCTCGCCTTCTGTATGGTAGCGGGGTGAACATGCAGTTGCTCGGGTGGTTGTTGTCCTTGATTATCTTTTTGACCTTCTTGTGACAACGGGTGTTGTAGGTCAGTGGTTCCCAAACGTTTTATAGTCCAGTAGCCATTCACACATTCAACCTCCAGCTGCATACCCCTCTAGCACCAGGGTCAGCGCACTCTAAAATGTTGTTTTTTGCCATCATTGTAAGCCTGCCACACACACACACTATACAATACATTTATTAAACATAAGAATGAGTGTGAGGTTTTGTTACAACCCGGCTCGTGGGAAGTTACAAAGAGCTCTTATAGGACCATGGCATAAATAATAATTTAATAATAATAAATTATTTTGCTCTTTATTTAACCATCTTACATATAAAACCTTATTTGTTCATCAACAATTGTGAATAACTCACCACAGGTTAATGAGAAGGGTGTGCTTGAAAGATGCGCATCAATTTGCAGTGTTGGGTTGTATTGGAGAGAGTCTCAGTTAAAAATCATTTTCCACACACAGTCTGTACCTGTATTTAGTTTTCATGCTAGTTAGGGCCGAGAATCCACTCTCACATACAGTTGAAGACAGAAGTTTACATACACCCTAGGATCACCAATTAATTTTAAGAATTTGAAATGTCAGAATAATAGTAAAGAGAATTATTTATTTCAGCTTTTGTTTCTTTCATACATTCCCAGTGGGTCAGAAGTTTACAAACACTCAATTAGTATTTGGCAACATTGCCTTCAAATTGTTTAACTTGGGTCAAACGTTTCGGGGTGCCTTCCACAAGCTTCCCACAATAAGTACATTTTGGCTGGTGGAACTGAGTCAGGTTTGTAGGCCTCCTTTCTCGCGCACACTTTTTCAGTTCTGCCCACAAATTTTCTATGGGACTGAGGTCAGGGCTTTATGATGGCCACTCCAATACATTGACTTTGTTGTCCTTGTTGGTTCAATATATCCACATGATTTTCCTACCTCATGATGCCATCTATTTTGTGAAGTGCACCAGTCCCTCCTGCAGCAAAGCACCCCCACAACATGATGCTGCCACCCCCGTGCTTCACGGTTGAGATGGTGTTCTTCGGCTTGCAAGCCACCCCTTTTTCCTCCAAACATAACGATGGTCATTATGGCCAAACCGTTCTATTTTTGTTTCATCAGACCAGAGAGCATTTCTCCAAAAAGTACAATCGTTTTCCTGTTGGAAGGTGAACCTTTGCCCCCAGTTCAGACTGGACCTCAGGGTCCTGAGCGCTCTGGAGCAGGTTTTCATTAAGAATTTCTCTGTACTTTGCTTCGTTCATCTTTCCCTCATTTCTGACTAGTCTCCCAGCCCCTGCCGCTGAAAAACAACACCACAGCATGATGCTGACACCACCACGCTTCACCGTAGGGATGGTGGCAGGTTTCCTCCAGACGCTTGGCATTCAGGCCAAATAGTTCAATCTTGGTTTCATCAGACCGGAGAATCTTGGACTGAGAGTCCTTTAGGTGCCTTTTAGCAAACTCCCAGCAGGATCTCTTGTCTTTTACTGAGGAGTGGCTTCCGTCAAGCCACTCTACCATAAAGGTCTGATTGGTGGAATGCTTCAGAAATGGTTGTCCTTCTGGAAGGTTCTCCCATCTCCACAGAGGAACTCTGGAGCTCTATAAGAGTGACCATCAGGTTCTTGGTCACCTAACCAAAGTCCTTCTCCCCCGATTGCTCAGTTTGGCTTGGTGGCCAGCTCTAGGATGAATCTTGGTGGTTCCAAACTTCTTCCATTTAAGAATGATGGAGGCCACTGTGTTCTTGGGGACCATCAATGCTGCTGATTTTTTCTTTACCCTTCCCCAGATCTGTGCCTCTGCAAAATCCAATTTCGGAGCTCTACAGACAATTTCTTCGACCTCATGGCTTGATTGGGGATTTTATGACACCTCAGGCAGCAGAGGAATCCTTTTTCCTTAAGTGTTGGGGATTGTAATGTCTGTGTGGGCCTTATGGAGAGTCTACCTCAGAACTGTAACATGCAATACATGGACTTAGGACATTATGCTTCATCAGCCAAAATGGTGTTAACAATGACAGATGGAATATGAAAATAAATGTTGATTTTGTGATGTCATTAAAAGTTAAATGAGGATGTTATAAAAATATGCAGATAGAGAGAATGTTTTTGTGACAATGAACTGTGACTTTAGTCTAAACAGGATCATAGTAAATTCTAATACCTTGCCTCGTAACAAGCTACGCCCCAGGGAACCCAGAGAGTGTGTCATAAAGATGGAAACGCCCCCTTTTGACCAGAGGGTATAAACCATGGGAGGTAAGAATTAACATTCTAGTCTAAAGGACCACGCGTTGCAGCCAGTATCAACGTTTAATCCCGACCCCCCCAAATGCAACACAAGGTTGAAGAGGACAAAGCAACCTCATAACAATCAATGCATACGGTTTAATACTGGACCTAAGAAGGTGAATTGAATCAGGACCACCCGGTTATTCTTTTTAAGTCACCAGTTGCCTACATGGCCCTCCTACCCACGCTGAGAGCATCAACATGGCTGATTATTCTCCTCAGAAGCCCACTCTCACAGAACGAGTGCAAGGAAACAGCCAACTAAGAGAAAGGACATTGTGACATCTGTGGACAATCAGAGACTTACACCCGATAACAAAGGAGATGCGGCCATCGAAAGAACAAGGAGTCGGCCGAACCTATCCCACTAAGCGGAACTCAGCCCACAAAGAGATACCCAATAGAGACCTTTGTAAATACATGCATTACAATTCTTACCCATAAGATAATTTGTGGCGAGGTGTTAGGGCTAAAACTAAGCATAGTTTACAAATGTATCCAAGTGTTGCGTTTCTCTCTTGCTCTTTCGCTCTCTCTTTAAATCTCCATCTTGTGTGACACGTGTCAAATTGTTTTGGTCCGCTAGTGACCTGTCATCATTATATTAAGTTCTAATCAATAACCTAGACTGTTCGCTTGTTAGTAAATAAATAATCAACTCAAACACACCAATGTGTGGTACGGAATGATTAGTGAGACTTTGTGCAGATTTAATTAAAGGACTATGCAACATTCAGAATGAGGTTGATATGAGGAAATGGTGGACTGCTATGATATTGAGATTCTGATATTTTCTTTGTGTTAATTCGGGAAATGGTAACTCATTAAACAACATTTTCCCGTGGTGCCCCAGGTTAATGAGTTAATTGTTACATGATTAATTTAATCACATAATAATAAACATAAGTAATTATTTCGATAAATTGCATGTCATCACATTAAAGATTGCAACGACGCCCCCGTGCGATGAATCGAAGATAAAACTATGCCTCACGGTTGAATTCAGTCCTTAGGAATTGTGTAGCACGATACTTACACACCAATAGCGCTATAGGCAGGATTATTGTTGAGTGGTGTGTGTGTGTGGTTCTTTTTCACCCAGATACTATTGGAGAGAGATTACCTCATGTGTATATCTGATGAAAGTCAGTGTCAGTGTGTAGGGGATTTACTGAATACTATGAGCTAGGGCATATGTACCAGTTGATGCAGGCATTCTGAGAAATATACTAGCTTGGCCCAATGTAGTGTTATTTCTGTCTCTCACGTTTAGGACCAAGTAGACTCGGTCATTATTAATTTCTCGAGCGAGGATATAGGGCAAGCCGATTGAAATTTGGGTAGAGATTAGCTTGACCAAGCGAATAATTATCTCTCCGTCTCTCGCGTTTTCAGTGGTGTGAGTAGACCAACAGTGTATTTCTTTGTTTTCCACGGGTTCCGGTTAACATCTCGAAAAATATCGCCGAAAGGTTGAATGTGAGACATCACTTAGTAAACCCGTTCTCTTGTTGGAGGGGACTTTTGACAATGCTAGAAAGTAAGATTCTGCACAAGTGAGGCTAGGCATTGCACCAAATGCTAAGCAAACAAGGGGGAGCAGCCATTTTTGTGTTTCCCTTTGTTCAAAGTGAAATCCTGCGCCGTGCGGGAATCAATTTTGATTTCAGCTTGTGCTATCAGTGACCTCTGATGGCGATGAATCTCCAGTAATTGTTTTTGGAATGGTTCAGGTTGCACTGTATGATATAATTCTAAACTTTGCTAAGATAAAGCAATGCTTTTAGGTTCATTAAAGTTGAATTCCAAATAGTGAACACCCTAGTGGTGTAGTGGAGGATATGTGAAGGTATACGCAGTATTCCCACTTATTTCAAATCAAATCAAATCAGTATTCCCACTTATTTTCAGTGGGCATTGTGTATGCTCACTTCTTAATCCCCACTGATACATATCAAAGACGTATATTTGAGGTAGACATTGTATCAATTAATAGGGCTGACAGAACAGATCAGAATGTTTAGCTTAAAATGTATTATTCTTCACATTTTAGGCACAGCAATGTACACACGGCAGTAGGCCTAAGAGTGAGTTTTACAAAATGCAGTTTGTGGGAAAACACTATTCTAAAAAGCACAAACAAGCAAGCAGTTTCATGGACAGAGATGGAAATATCAGTTAGAAAGAGGGGGGGGATTTAAAGATGCAAAAACTATCATGGTTTACTAATTTGAATAGGATAATGCCTTTGGCTGCTAGACAATGAAAGAATGTT
The DNA here is from genome assembly GCF_045791955.1 of Oncorhynchus clarkii lewisi. Lineage (NCBI taxonomy): Eukaryota > Metazoa > Chordata > Actinopteri > Salmoniformes > Salmonidae > Oncorhynchus > Oncorhynchus clarkii. Next base: position 574,904 of record NC_092169.1, read on the forward strand.
GAAAGAAAACCAGCAGAACAGAGAATGCATATAAGTAAGTCTTTATAAAAATAATTGCCTCCAAAATTAGAGTATACACACTTTTCCAGGCACCATTAAACCACTGGAACACCCCTACTCTTACAATAAGTGCCATGGGATTTTGAATGAACACAGAGAGTTGGGACACCCATTTTAAAGCCCCATCCGAAAGACGGTACCTTACGCAGGGTAATGTCCTGAAATGTATTCAAGGTTTAAAATGATTGTTTTATTCACATTTTACACCTGTTTAGGCTTCTTGCGATCAATTTGTAATTTAAAAATATTTGTTTTATTATGTTCCGGCCCCCCGACCATCTATGTTCCGGCCCCCCGACCATCTGCTCAAGAAGATATTGGCCCTCGGCTGAATCTAGTTGATGAATCCTGCACTATGGTGTTGAATGCTGAGCTGTAGTCAATGAACAGTATTCTTACGTAGGTGTTCCTTTTGTCCAAGTGAGAAAGGGCAGTGGAGTGCAATGGATAATGCATCATTTGTGGATCTGTTGGGGCAGCATGCGAATTGGAGTGGGTCCAGGGTGTCTGGGATGATGGTGTTGATGTGAGCATGGCTAGCCTTTCAAAGCATTTAATGGCTACAGATCCTATGGGGCGATAGTCATGTAGACAGGTTCTCTTGGCATTCTTTGGCACAGGGACTATTGTGGTCTGTTTAAAACATGTAGGTATTACAGACTGGGTCAGGGAGAGGTTGAAAATGTCAGTGAAAACACTTGCCAGCTGGTCAGCACATGCTCTGAGTACACATCCTGGTAATCCACCTGGTCCTGGAGCCTTGTGAATGTTAACCTGTTTAAAGGTCTGACTCACATCGGCTACAGAGAGCTTGATCACACAGTCCTCTGTAACAGCTGGTGCTCTCACGCATGGTTCAGTGATGCTTGGCTCAAAGAGAGCTTAGAAGGCACTTAGCTCGTCAGGTAGGCTTGCGTCACTGGACATCTCGCGGCTGGGTTTCACTTTGCAATCCACGATAGTTTGCCAGCGCTGCCACATCTGACGAGTGTCAGAGCCGGTGTAGTAGAATTCAATCTAAATCCTGTATTGACGCTTTGCTTGTTTGATGGTTCCTTGGAGGGCGTAGTGGGATTTCTTTCAAGCGTTCGGGTTAGTGTCCCGCTCCTTGAAAGTGGCAGCTCTATCCATGGCTTCTGGTTGGAATATGTACATACAGTCACTGTGGGGACGACTTCGTCAATGCACTTATTAATGAAGCTGGTGACTGATGTGGTAAACACCTCAATGCCATCGGATGAGTCAAGGAACAAATTCCAGTCTGTGCTAGAGATACAGTCCTGTAGCTTAGCATCCGCTTCATTGGACCAATTCCGTATTGAGCGCATCACTGGTACTTCCTGTTTGAGTTTTTGATTCTAAGCAGGAATCAGGAGGATAGAGATATGGTCAGATTTGCCAAGTGGAGGATGAGGATAATCATTGCATGTGTGTGGAGGAAATGTGATCTAGAGTTTTTCCACCTCTAGTTGCACATGTGACATGCTGGTTGAAGTTAGACAAAACGTATTTCAGTTTTCTTGCATTGAAAGCACAAGTCACTAGGAGTGTTGCCTCTGGATGTACATTTTCTTGTTTGCTTATGGTCCTATACAGCTCGTTGAGTGCAGTCTTAGTGTCAGCATTGGTTTGTGGAGGTAAATAGACAGCTACAAAATATATAGCTGAAAATTCTCTTGATAAAAAGTATGGTCTACAGCTTATCATGAGGTATTCTTAACTCAGGCGAGCAGAACCTTGACACTTCCTTAATATTACAGAAAGAGCAGAAGCTGTTGTTTAAGTGATACACACCATCCCCCTTGAACTTACCCAACGCTGCTGTTCGGTCCTGACGATGCATAGAAAAACCAGCTACAATATTATCCATGTCCTTGTTCAGCCAAGTTTCAGAGATACATAGGATATTACAGTTCTTCAAGTCCCGTTGATAGGATAGTCTCGAACGGACCTTGTCCAGTTTCTTCTCCAGTGATTGTACATTTGCCAATAGAACAGAGGGTAGAGGCGGAATATTTACTTATTGTCGTAGTTTCATCAGGGTACCCGCACGTCGGCCTCTATATCGCTGTCTCCTCATCTTCCAAGTGTCGCGATTAGGGCCTGATCCGGGTGAGCAGTGTCTCCTGTGCTGCCGACTCATTTAAGTAGAAATCTTCAACCAAATTCAGTGATCGCTGGTCTGATGTCCAGAAGCTCTTTTCGGTCATAGGAAACGATTGTGGAAACATTATGTACAAAAAAGTTAAGATCAGTGCAAAAAAAAATTAAAAAATAGGAGCCAGTAAAACTGGATACATTCCAGCATCATTCTTGTACTTCTAGTTGGGCCAAGGGCTAGGGTTGCTGCTGGGCCCAGGGCTATGGTTCCTGCATGGCTCTCGTCATAGTCTGTGTGGGAGAGAGTGATAAGCAAAGTTACCAAGCAGGATACATTCGGTATGAACAATGACTTTTGTTAGCAAACAGCTAGTAGTCAACAATGTAATGTAGTGGTGAAATAGTTTACTTACTCCTAGTCATTACAAGCATTTGAGTGAGAGTGAAAAGGAAAGTTTACAAACAGGCTTGCAACAATCACTAATGTTATAAACAGTGAGCTTTGTTAGCAGCCAGCTAGCAAACAATAAAGTGAAGTAGTGATCATTTCGATTCATATAACTTATAGCTAACTAGCTGGCTGGGTAATACATTAGGACATATCAGTGTCAGGATGTCTTTTGTTAGCTATGTCATGATGTGGCCCTTTCTGGGTACAGAGCATGGAATCCCCCTCTCTCTCCCTCCTACACCCAGGTTCTGTTATCGCAGGTCGTAAATTCCTGGAGGAGACTCTCTCCTGCTGGCCATGCAGTATATATAGAGAGAGAGTTTCACAGTAGAACAAAGTAACTTCTTCTACATCACAGAACTTGAGAACTGAATAATGTCCATGTTTTGGAGAATGTGTAAATGGTCGGTGGAGAAGCCATGACCCGGTCCGTTTTGTTTCATGTTTGTGACCACATGAAAGACAATACAGCCACATTACCATAACTCTGTTTATACAGGTGTCTCCATTATGAGGTTTGCGTCTAATTATTGTATAAAATGAACGAGTAAAGATGAAACTATTTGTGAAATGATATAATGATGTTAATGTTAGAGAATTGTATTCCCTTTAATGTTTAACTAAGTCATTGGCCTGCACCCATGAGCACAGACATGATCTGGCTCATGGGACAGCCCTTTTCTACTGTTACGAATAAAAAAACCCACCTGAAGAAATCCTCTTCAGACCATACATACCTTAGTCAGCTGAGAGGGCAAAGGTTTGAGTGGAGACCACAAAAACCTCAGTAAACTAAGGTTATAATGGTTGTTGAATTCCTAACAATACCACATGGAGCATTGGCTACACTGCAGGAAATGGTTAAACTCTGAGACTATCGATCCCTACAGAATAAGAGTAAATCTTAGATACTAATTAGTAGTCTGCAGCTAGAAATTGTTAACCTGGGATGTGAAGACCGACAACCGCCAAGACATCTATTCTATAAGAACATTTCTGAATGGTACTCTGAAGTATCCAACCACTTCAGGGAAGCAGAGAGACGCTTGGATGAACTTTCCAACAGAAAGATGGACAATTCCAACAGAGATCACGACAACACACTGAGCGTAAATATATATTGATTGCAATTATTCCCGAATGAACAACAACATTGTAGTTACTCCACAATACTAACCTAATTGAAAGAGTGAAAAGAAGCAAGCCTGTAGAATTAACTTTAGAATTCACTTTTTGTCCTGAATACAAAGTGTTATGCTTGGGGCAAATCCAACACAACACATTACTAAGTACCACACTTCATATTTTCAACCATAGTTTTGGGGAGTTTTCAGGATAAAAAAGAAACGGAATGGAGCTAAGCACAGGCAACATCCTAGAGGAAAACCTGGTTCAGTGTCACGTTCTGACCTTACTTCTGTTATTATTTCTTTGTTTCAGTATGGTCAGGGCGTGAGTTGGGTGGGTTGTCTATGTTCGTTTTTCTACTGTATAATTTGGGATTTCTGTTTTCGGCCTGGTATGGTTCTCAATCAGAGGCAGCTGTCAATCGTTGTCCCTGATTGAGAACCATACTTAGGGAGTCTGGTTTCACTTTTGAGTTGTTGGTGTTTATTTTCCGTGTTAGTGTCTGTGCCACACGGGACTGTTTGGGTTTGATTTACGTCACGTTTATTGTTTTGTCCAGTGTTTGTTATTCATTAAAAAACATCAACACTTACCACGCTACGTTTTGGTCCTCCGATCCTTCATACTACTCCTCCTCGTCAGAAGAGGAGGACGAAAACCCTTACATTCAGTCTGTTTTCCACCAGACACTGGGAGATGAATTCATCTTTCAGATGAAAACATATTAAAACACATTTTCACTTGTCATCATGGGGCATTGTGTGTAGATGGGTGAGATTTTTATTTATTTAATCCATTATGACATCAGGCTGTAACATAACAAAATGTGGAATAAGATAAGTGGTATGAATACTTTCTGAATTCACTGTACATACAGTTCATGATACAGTACAACTGTCCTGGCTGTGGTACCATAGCACTTCATGCTAATCATTAATGGTTATGAGGATGTTTAACCTTCTCACATTTTCTAAAGAAAAAGATACAGAATGAGAACCTACTCGCTACCCCTCCTCCTCCTCCTCCTCTTCCTCCTCCACTGTCCCCATGTCTCAGAGGCAGAAATGGGACTGTCTTTATCACACAGATAATTACCACAGTTCATTAGGGAGGTTTAAGTAATCACACTCTTACGCTGCTACTGTTGTCACTCTAGGTCTCTTTCTCTCCCTCTCTCTCTCTTCTATTGAATCAACAACATCACCCTCTCTCTTTCCTACTCTTTCTTTATTGTTAGTGTGCGTGTGGGTTTGTGTGTGTATCTTTCCTGTTGCTGTATAAACGTCCCAAACGAGTTAAATGAGCGCCAACTGCCCCCAGAGGCCTGGAAGCTACATCTGCTATGAAAATGCCTTTCCTTTCATTTCCCCTGATCCACAACCTCACAACAAACAAACAAACAAACACACACACACACACACACACACCATGATCCCTATTTGTTTCACAGTCTGACCTCTGAACTATGACATCAGACGTCAGTACGTCAGGGGGTGCTTGGAATGGGGGCATTGCAAACCAGTACAGTAGGCAGGTTCACTAGGCAACTTTGTGGGCGACCCGACCAAATTCACATAGTAATGTGAGTTGTAGATCTGTCATTCTCATCGGAGGCAAGTCTGGTAAGCGGTAGGTCTGGCTATGGGTGCTATTTCTGTTCTTTGCAGTCTTTTGCATCTTTTTACTGTTGTTTTTTTTTACATCAGCTTCAAACAGCTGAAAATACTATATTTTTGGTTATTGAAATTGCAGAGCGGTTTAGATTGTACAGTGATTTAACAAACAAGAAATGGCAGAGCCATTGTACCTTTAAGTGTTTACCATCATAAGGAACACATCTGCCTCAAGGACCTGCCATATTGGAATTTCCTTCATTTTGGAAGAATTTAAAAAAAATCTTTAAAAACCTTATTTTCACCCTAAGTTTGTGAAAAGCTAAGACTTTAATTAAAAGATCATCAAGAAAATGTAAATATTTATTTAAAAAATTAAAGTACAGTTAAACATGGATTTTTGCAGTGACGGGGTGTATTGATACACCATCCAAAGTATAAATTAATAACTTCAACATTCTCAAAGGGATATTCAGTTGCAGGTTTTTTTTGTTTTGACCCATCTACCAATAGGTGCCCTTCTTTGCGAGGTATTGGAAAATCTCTCTGGTCTTCGTGGTTGAATCTGTGTTTGAAAATCACTGCTCGACTGAGGGACCTCCAATTGGGAGGAGGTCAGAGACCTGGCTGTGTGGTGCCAGGATAACAACCTCTCCCTCAACGTGATCAAGACAAAGGAGATGATTGTGGACTACAGAAAAAGATGGACCGAGCACGCCCCCATTCTCATCGACTGGGATATATTGGAGCAGGTTGAGAGCTTCAAGTTCCTTGGTGTCCACATCACCAACAAACTATCATTTGTGAAGGCACAACAAAGCCTTCACAATTCCCCCTCAGGAGTTTGAAAAGATTAGGCATGGGTCCTTAGATACACAAAAAGTTATACAGCTGCACCATCGAGAGCGTCCTAACTGGTTGTATCACAGCCTAGTATGGCAACTGCTCGGCCTCTGGCCGCAAGGCTCTACAGAGGGTAATGCGTACGGCCCAGTATATCACTGGGGCCAAGCTTCCTGCCATCCAGGACCTCTATACCAGGTGGTGTCAGAGGAAGGCCCTGTAAATTCCCAAAGACTACAACCACCCTAGTTATAGACTGTTCTCTCTGCCACCACACGGCAAGTGGTATTGGAGCGCCAAGTCTAGGTCCAAAACGTTTCTTAACAGCTTCTACCCCCAATCCATAAGATTCCTGATTAGCTAATCAAATGGCTACCCGGACTATTTGCATTGCCCCACACCCCATTTTTACACTGCTGCTACTCTCTGTTTATTATCAATGCATAGTCACTTTACCTCTACCTACATGTACATATTATCTCAACTTACCTGTGTCCCCGCACATTGACTCTGTACTGGTACCCCCTGTATATAGCCTCGCTACTGTTATTTTATTGTTGCTCCTCTATTATTTGTTATTTTTCTTCTTTATTTATATTTTTTATTTTATTTATAATTTTTTTACTTCAGTTTATTTTAGTAAATACTTTCTTGACACTTTTTCTTAAAAATGCATTCTTGGTTAAGGTCTTGTGACATGTGACATGTACAATTCGATTTGATTTGAAATATCATGAAGGCCTATTGTTATCCAAATGCTCACGAAGGCTATCGCCAAAACACGTACGTTTGCTTTGACCTCTACTGATATTACATTTTTTTAACTTAAATAATATTTCAGTGAGTGCAGGTTTTTCATTTTCTCTGGAATAATCTGAATTGCCAGATCTAATTCCATGGTTGTACTGGTGTATAGATAGATGTGTGAGCCAAGTGAAAAGTAGCCTCTTTTAACCACATGGGGGCACAGAGGAGCATAGTAGGTAGCAACAGGGAATACAAACAGAAGTGTGTGTGTGTGTGTGTCTGTGGTAGCAGATGGGTAGAAGCATCAATCTTATGTTTTATGTTAAGGGCCAGATGCCTACTCCTGGACTACAGGTAGCTTTATACTACCATTTTGTTTGCATCAACTGTTTGTTATCCTCCATCACATGTTAATCAGAATCAAATGAATCCTCTGGGAGTGGAGACAGTAAAGAGAGCTCCATATTTCACTTTAAAACCCTGTCAACATGATTTACTGTATTTTAAGGTGTCTCAAAGCATCATGTGACCATTGCCAAGAATTTCCACATCTGGTTTCTCTATTCTATTCTATTCTGTTAACATTGTTTTATGTCAGATAGTGCGACAAACCGTCTGCAACTATCAGTTGAGGGACGAGTGTCAAGTAGGCGTGACGCCACCTGTTGGAAGACATTGTTGTGTTGCTGTACAGTAAATTAATCTTTACAAAAGGAGTTAATGTAGGAAGAGCTTTCAACGTCATCCTGCACAAGATTGGGAAAAAGTGAAGTTTGCATGACACCAGCCACATTTGACAAAGTGCAAACACAAAGTGCTAACACACTAAATAGTGTGATAGCTGTTCAGTACTTGCCAAATAGTAAGCCAAATTTGACCTGCAGTTCTTAACACTTTATAAAATGCACTTACACATGGTTATAACCTTTATCTGTCATCAAGCAACCATAAATAGGCTGGAAATGTCATTATTTTCAGTGTTCTATTCCTGAATTCCACAACTCAGCTCTGAGTTGGCTGCCAATTGTGGAGTCATCAGCTAGAGCATAAAGGGAGGGAAAGGTGTAAACTACATGTGATTTCACATTAATCTGCATGAAAAGTAAACACCACTATATAACAGAAATGGTAAAATAAAAATAATTTTGAAAGAGTGATTCCTGAAGGCCGTTAGACATAGTATATAAAGGGTTATGTGTTGTGTAACACCAGTGGGCTAGGGATGGCCTAGAGCCAGCAGTAATACTAGCTCAGCACTTTAGCCTGGCCATTAAACCAGCAGGCCTGTAGTCTACTGGACCAGTCTGACCACAGCCTGAGACTAACCTTGCCACTCTGTTGGAGAGACAGACACAGACACAGACACAGACACAGACACAGACACAGACACAGGTCACGCTCACGCACGCACGCACGCACACACGCACACGCGCACACACACACACACACACACACACACACACACACACACACACACACACACAAAAAGATGCCCGCTAGGCCTGCCTAATGCTTCTTAGGCAGCTTCAGCTGGAAATCTGCGGCTGTTCCAAAACACCACTCAGGAAACGACATTTCCCTACATTTAACAGGGGAAAGAGAGAGAGAGAGAGAGCGAGAATGAGAAAGAAAGAACTGAGGGGAGTTTCTAAGTGAGAACAGAGCATGTACTGTTTCTTATTACACACTGTGATTTTGGGAACGGAGAAAGAAAATGAGAGAGAAGAGACAAAAATAGAGAAAAGTAGAGTAGGCTAGATGGTGGCCTGGGCTCTGGAATGATGGTGTAACTACTGGAGAGTTGTTACGTGGCTGTGTCTAGATGTATAGCTACATCTTGTTGTATTGCGTAGTTTATTGTATAGGTGCAGTTTGCGTTTATGGATTGGTTGACTGTGGAAAATGAACTTCTCCTCTGTAATGTACGTTCTCTTGACTAGAGCTCTGATAGCAGGTAAGGTGCTCTACTTACATACTACTACTGTATTCACATACTGTACTACCTCTGTATTAACATACTACTACCCTGTATTTACTTGCTGTTAATTTATCTCTGTATAAGTAGGGATAAATAAATACTTTTGCACATTCTTCAGTTTGAATTGTCAGGATACTCTTCACTCTCAACCATGTGAACTTATACAGTACATTGTCAGGCCACTGTTTTATATGTTATCCCATACACACATTCTTCACATTTTATTGTGTGTACAAAGGGCATAAAAATGTATTTAATTGGAATTGTGGAAGAACCTCTTAATAAAAAAATGTATTCATAGAAATTAAATACCTAAAATATGGCTCCATGCATCAAATACATTTTACAATCACCTATGGCATTGATTGCAGCTATGAGTCTTCTTGGGTAAGTTTATACTTGCTTTGCACACCTGGATTGTGAAATATTTTCCCATTATTCTTTTCAAAATTCTTCAAGCTCTGTCAAGATGTTGGGGATCAAGTCTTGCCATAGACTTTTAAGCAGATTTAAGTAAATACTGTAACTTGCCCGCTCAGGAACATTCACTGTCTTCTTGGTAAGCAACTCCAGTTTAGATTTCGCCTTGTGTTGGAGGTTATTGTCCTGCTTAAAGGTGAATTATTCTCCCAGTTTCTGGTGTAAAGCAGACTAACGCAGACTGTGCTTAGCGCCATCCCGTTTCTTTTAATCCTAAAAACCGCCCAGTATTTGCCGATGTAAAGCATGCCTTTACCATGACGCGGCCACTCAAACACAAGGCTTTGCAATTAGGCCAAAAAGTGTATTCCTTTACTATGTTTTTTTTTGCAATATTACTTTAGTGCCTTGTTGCATTCAAGATGCATTTTTTGGCATATTTTGTATATTTCTATTCTTCTTTTCACCGTGTCATTTAGGTCATTATTGTGGAGTAACTAGTTTTCTCCCATTACATCCCTGGAGCAGTTTAATTCCTGTCCTGCAGCTCAGTTCAGAAGGATGACTATCTTTGATGTGTCTAGGTTGTTTAATATATGATCCACAGCATAATTATTAACTTGACCATGCATGAAGAGATTATAAATGTCTGATTTGTTATTGTTACCCATCTACCAATCACTGCCCTTTTTATGAGGCTTTCAAAAAGCTCCCTGGTCTTTGTAGTTGAATCTGTGCTTGGAATTCAATAGCTGACTGATTGACCTTACAGATGTTGGATGTTTGGGGGACAGAGCAACGTTTAGTGATTCAAAAATCCTGTCAACCCCTATTATTTCACACAGAGTGACTCCATGTAACCTATTATGTAATTTGTTAAGCCACATGTTACTCCTGAACTAATTTAGGTTTGCCTAAACAAAGGGTCTGAATGCTTATGCAATGACTATATTTTAGTTATGAACTTCCACTTTGACAATACAGAGTATTTTGTGTAGATTGTTGACAAATAAAAATCATAATTCAATTCATTTTAATCTGACTTTGTTATACGTTTGCAAGGCACTGTATCTACCATCTGTCAGCAACAGGAGATAAGCAGTCACTAACTCCTCAAATATCAGTTTTGAAGTTCAGAGTGCTAGCATCTCAAAATCAACCACATATCGAAAGTATATAAGCTAGGTATATATATATCTATACAGTGGGGCAAAAAAGTATTTAGTCAGCCATCAATTGTCAGCCACCAACTGTCACCCACTGTAATTTTCATCATAGGTAAACTTCAACTATGACAGACAAAATGAGAGAAAAAAAAATCCAGAAAATCACATTGTAGGATTTTTAATGAATTTATTTGCAAATTATGGTGGAAAATAAGTATTTGGTCACCTACAAACAAACAAGATTTCTGGCTCTCACAGACCTGTAACTTCTTCTTTAAGAGGCTCCTCTGTCCTCCACTCGTTACCTGTATTAATGGCACCTGTTTGAACTTGTTGTCAGTATAAAAGACACCTGTCCACAACCTCAAACAGTCACACTCCAAACTCCACTATGGCCAAGACCAAAGAGCTGTCAAAGGACACCAGAAACAAAATTGTAGACCTGTACCAGGCTGGGAAGACTGAATCTGCAATAGTTAAGCAGCTTGGTGTGAAGAAATCAACTGTGGGAGCAATTATTAGGAAATGGAAGACATACAAGACCACTGATGATCTCCCTCGATCTGGGGCTCCACGCAAGATCTCACCCCATGGGGTCAAAATTATCACAAGTACGGTGAGCAAACCACACGGGGGGACCTAGTGAATGACCTGCAGAGAGCTGGGACCAAAGTAACAAAGCCTACCATCAGTAACACACTACGCCGCCAGGGACTCAAATCCTGCTTAAGCCAGTACATATCCAGGCCCGTCTGAAGTTTTCTAGAGAGCATTTAGAGGATCCAGAAGAAGATTGGGAGAACGTCATATGGTCAGATGACACCAATATATAACTTTTTGGTAAAAACTCAACTCGTTGTGTTTGGAGGACAAAGAATGCTGAGTTGCATCCAAAGAACATCATACCTACTGTGAAGCACGGGGGTGGAAACATCATGCTTTGGGGCTGTTTTTCTGCAAAGGGACCAGGGCGACTGATCCGTGTAAAGGAAAGAATGAATGGGGCCATGTATCGTGAGATTTTGAGTGAAAACCTCCTTCCATCAGCAAGGGCAACGTGACTGGGTCTCTCATGCATGACAATGATCCCAAACACACCGCCCGGGCAACGAAGGAGTGGCTTCGTAAGAAGCATTTCAAGCTCCTGGAGTGGCCTAGCCAGTCTCCAGATGTCAACCCCATAGAAAATCTTTGGAGGGAGTTGAAAGTCTGTGTTGCCCAGCAACAGCCCCAAAACATCACTGATCTAGAGGAGATCTGCATGGAGGAATGGGCCAAAATACCAGCAACAGTGTGTGGAAACCTTGTGAAGACTTACAGAAAACGTTTGACCTCTGTCATTGCCAACAGAGGGTATATAACAAAGTATTGAGATAATACTTTTTTTACACAATAATTTGCATATACAGTGCCTTGCGAAAGTATTCGGCCCCCTTGAACTTTACGACCTTTTGCCACATTTCAGGCTTCAAACATAAAGATATAAAACTGTATTTTTTTGTGAAGAATCAACAACTGAAAAATTGGGCGTGCAAAATTATTCAGCCCCCTTAAGTTAATACTTTGTAGCGCCACCTTTTGCTGCGATTACAGCTGTAAGTCGCTTGGGGTATGTCTCTATCAGTTTTGCACATCGAGAGACTGAAATTTTTCCCCATTCCTCCTTGCAAAACAGCTCGAGCTCAGTGAGGTTGGATGGAGAGCATTTGTGAACAGCAGTTTTCAGTTCTTTCCACAGATTCTCGATTGGATTCAGGTCTGGACTTTGACTTGGCCATTCTAACACCTGGATATGTTTCTTTTTGAACCATTCCATTGTAGATTTTGCTTTATGTTTTGGATCATTGTCTTGTTGGAAGACAAATCTCCGTCCCAGTCTCAGGTCTTCTGCAGACTCCATCAGGTTTTCTTCCAGAATGGTCCTGTATTTGGCTCCATCCATCTTCCCATCAATTTTAACCATCTTCCCTGTCCCTGCTGAAGAAAAGCAGGCCCAAACCATGATGCTGTCACCACCATGTTTGACAGTGGGGATGGTGTGTTCAGCTGTGTTGCTTTTACGCCAAACATAACGTTTTGCATTGTTGCAAAAAGTTCAATTTTGGTTTCATCTGACCAGAGCACCTTCTTCCACATGTTTGGTGTGTCTCCCAGGTGGCTTGTGGCAAACTTTAAACAACACTTTTTATGGATATCTTTAAGAAATGGCTTTCTTCTTGCCACTCTTCCATAAAGGCCAGATTTGTGCAATATACGACTGATTGTTGTCCTATGGACAGAGTCTCCCACCTCAGCTGTAGATCTCTGCAGTTCATCCAGAGTGATCATGGGCCTCTTGGCTGCATCTCTGATCAGTCTTCTCCTTGTATGAGCTGAAAGTTTAGAGGGACGGCCAGGTCTTGGTAGATTTGCAGTGGTCTGATACTCCTTCCATTTCAATATTATCGCTTGCACAGTGCTCCTTGGGATGTTTAAAGCTTGGGAAATCTTTTTGTATCCAAATCCGGCTTTAAACTTCTTCACAACATTATCTCGGACCTGCCTGGTGTGTTCCTTGTTCTTCATGATGCTCTCTGCGCTTTTAACGGACCTCTGAGACTATCACAGTGCAGGTGCATTTATACGGAGACTTGATTACACACAGGTGGATTGTATTTATCATCATTAGTCATTTAGGTCAACATTGGATCATTCAGAGATCCTCACTGAACTTCTGGAGAGAGTTTGCTGCACTGAAAGTAAAGGGGCTGAATAATTTTGCACGGCCAATTTTTCAGTTTTTGATTTGTTAAAAAAGTTTGAAATATCCAATAAATGTCGTTCCACTTCATGATTGTGTCCCACTTGTTGTTGATTCTTCACAAAAAAATACAGTTTTATATCTTTATGTTTGAAATGTGGCAAAAGGTCACAAAGTTCAAGGGGGCCGAATACTTTCGCAAGGCACTGTAAATTCATTAAAAATCCTACAATGTGATTTTCTGGATTTTTTTTCTCATTTTGTCTGTCATAGTTGAAGTGTACCTATGATGAACATTTCAGGCCTCTCATCTTTTTAAGTGGGAGAACTTGCACAATTGGTGGCTGACTAAATACTTTTTTGCCCCATATATATATATATACAGTGCCTTGCGAAAGTATTCGGCCCCCTTGAACTTTGCGACCTTTTGCCACATTTCAGGCTTCAAACATAAAGATATAAAACTGTATTTTTTTGTGAAGAATCAACAAGTTTTATATCTTTATGTTTGAAGCCTGAAATGTGGCAAAAAGTCGCAAAGTTCAAGGGGGCCGAATACTTTCGCAAGGCACTGTATATGACTGTAAGTGACTTACAGTAATTTGTGCATACATGTTTTACGTATGGGTGGAACCCACTATCCTCGCGTTGCAAGCGCCATGCTCTGCAGAGATGTGTGTGTTATTATGTGTGTGTTTGCGTGCACTGGTTTTGTAAACGAAGAAACAGCGCAGACATAGCTGTGGTTTGGTTGAATTCAGCCCTTGTTCTGACTTCAGTGTCACTGTCTTTGTCCCAAATTGCACCCTATTCCGAATAGTGCTCTACTTTTGACCAGAGCCCATGTATGTGGGCTTTTGTCTCTGGCGTGGTTATGGACAACATTTGAACATGGTTATGACATAAAGATATTCCGTACATACACTGCAAAATAAATCTAGTTGTTTCAAAAATGCAAATTAATTACTTAAAAATCAAACAATGTGATTTTCTGGATTTTTGTTTTAGATTCCGTCTCTCACAGTTGAAGTGTACTTATGATTTTTTTTTAAACAGACCTCTACATGCTTTGTAAGTAGGAAAACCTGCAAAATCGGCAGTGTATCAAATAATTGTTCTCCCCACTGTGTGCATGATGCGCAGCGCTAGTTCATACAGAAAACCAGAGTACTGGCATAAGCTGATAGCATCAGCTGGTATTGCACCAATTAGATTCATCACTCCACGTTAATATGGCGGTCTATTTAGTCCACCAGGTTCTGCACACACTTCTCTGATGGCTGCCATGCGCAAACTATGCACTGGTGTTCTCAGTGGCATGCTATTGCAGGAACATGCGTTACTCGCATGCATGTCTGTTACTTGCTTTCCCCCCAGCCTCCACCTTTTTTGTTCTGTGTTTCCTTCCTGCAGGTGAATTGGTTTAGCATGCTCTATGCCTGTACTTATTATTATCTTAACAATATGCATGCTCTGGCAGTGAGCTACCCTGAATGAGCAGAGCCTAACGCCAAGACTAATGTATTGCATGTATTGTAATCTTTCTTATAAATGGTTAATTTAATACGTGGCGTTTCCTGTCTGAAATGTGTAACATATGAACTCTCGGGCCATGGACAGACTGTAGGGGTAGGAAATATTAACAAGACTAAAGCTCTATAGTAAACACACACACACACACACACACACACACACACACACACACACACACACACACACACACACACACACACACACTATTTATGGAACACAGGTGGTCCTTGTTATCCTGTCGTGTTTCTCTCTCTTCCCCTTTTCTCTCTGTACAGTAGATAAATGTGTACCACCTGTAGCTGTTCTGTCTCCGCTGGCAAATTGTCCATACTGTTTCCAGACAGACTGACTCCCCTGAACAGACCTGACCCAGCTGGTAGCACTGGGCATCAACACACACAACCCCCCTTTAGAAAGTGTACAGTCTGTGAACAAGTCAAACCCTATGGACCCCTCTTAAACCTCTCCAGACCCTGTCTGGACTTCTATTTATCTATAAATGTACTGATGATCCAGTATGAATGTTACAGTTGTTATTCAAGAGGTGATAATGTACAGTATTTAGAATCACAGATAGAGTAGATTTGAGCAATAGTGTCAGTACAGTCTCTGAGTAGGTGTGTGTGGGCGTGTATGCGTGCATGTGTGTGTGTGTGTGTGTATGTGTTACGAGAATTATGTTCTCAATGTTCATAAACCACTTCAATTAAACTACTCAGTCTGCATCCCAGAATTTGTAAGATTCTGGTTGAATGAAACAGACGGAGGCCCAGCTATGATAGTCAAAATGTTTATTCACGAGAGCGCTAGTCTGTTGTACAAAATCATTAATTTTATACTGGCTCCTTATGCACTTACATTCACACACAAACAGTAGGTATCCTACGCACATACTGTATCACTATTCAGCCGACAAAGATTAGGGAGACCGTGGGAAGCACTCCCTGTCCTCTCTCAAGATTAGGGAGGCGGTGAGAAGTACTCCCTGCCCTCTCCCAAATCTCTCAGTGGCCCCTAGCCAAGGTCGGCACCAAATTTTGCTGAGACAGTCTGTGTTTAAGATACTATAAAGATCTATTGTACAGATATATAATTTATTGACTAAACCAAAACAAACCCATCAGATAATAAATGTATGATTCTAATCAATTACATACAGTTATAAGGTTTCAGAGTGGAATTATTTCATCATTATCTTTCAACATTTAAATTACTTTAACAGTATGTTTGTCCCCACAGGTGTGTGTGAGGCCCTGAACGTGACCGTGATCCCTGGGCCAGTTGTCATGGTTAGTGAGGGTGAGAACCTGAACCTGTCCTGCCTCGTCTCCCAGAAGAAGAGGAGCAACAGCTTCCTCGTCCTCCGATGGCTCTTCTCTCCTCCTCTTCCCTCTTTCCCTCCTCTCCCTCCATCCCCATCTCCTCCTCTTCCTGAACAGCTGATTGTGAAGTTGACCATGAAGAAGATACAGATATATGGGAACTACAGTTGCCGGTTCTCCCAGCCCAAGTTCCATCTGTATGAGGAGAGAGAGGGAAGGACAGAGGGAGAGGTGTATGGACTGCTGGTGCTGAATGTGACTCGAAGGGACCGAGGGTTCTACACCTGTAGGGTCCAGGAGATACGCAGACACAGAAACAGCTGGAAGGCTTCGTCTAATGGCACCTCTGCAGCCCAGCTCACTGGTAAGAGTATGTGAGTTGTGTATGTGTGTTTTTTCATGTGTAGCTATGGTTGTGTTCATGTGCTTGTGTGTGTGTGTGTGTGTGTTATTGCCCAGGACTGCGCTATGGTTATGTAAAGAAGGATGGTCTCAAGGTCAGTTACACAGCTGTTTCCTTCAGCTCAAAATCAGAGCGAGGTTACCTCTAGTCAGTCACAGCTCTCAGAATAGAGCTTTCCTGGCCCTGGTTGTTATGCCACAGATAACTGACTGCCAATAAAACTATCTACTTGTGTAGACACACAATAATTTCAACTCTACAAGATTTTCCTGCCACGTACAGTAAACAGGCCTGGAGGCTAACAATACGAAGCATGGGGAGACCTGGGACCAACGTATGGAGATAGAAATCTATCAAAATGTTTCAAATATATGAGTAGTGAGTCACAAACAAAAGATGTCTTTAAATCTGATTATTTAAATATACTCATATAGTTTCACAAACATATGCCATGATCCTAAAGCAAATTAGTTAAAAACAAATGCTGATGACCAAACAATTTTTTTTCTGATTAACACAGCCCATTACCACTGTAGTATATTTCTTACCTTGCAAACACAATGTTAATGTGAAAACATTTGTGACAGGTAACAGGATCTGAGGCGTTTGACGCCAGTTCCTACTTCACAGTAGGGCTGTTTACAGAAAAATGCCTTCTTGAACTTTTATGTGGCTCACTTAAAAACTTGAATAGGATACGAAAATATGTATACAAATGTTAAATTATGAGCCTAATTTAGCGAAGTAGAAAACACTGCGCTATACAGCGAGAAAGAAAGGATCCTTCCTGGCTGAAATAGTGGAGTGGTTGGACATGCCGAGATATGAGTCCTGATTGGTCTGTCATGTCACAGGCTTCCTTAGTCAGTATATACAGTACAGTGCCTGCAGAAAGTATTCACACCTGTTGACTTTCTCCACATTTTGTTGTTTTACGGACTGAATTTAAAATGTATTAAATTGTCACTGGCCTAGACACAGTAAATACCCCATAATGTCAAAGTGACATTTTTGGGGATTTATTTTGTATTTTTTTTACAATGAATTAAAAGTGAAATACTGAAATGTCTTGACTCAATAAGTATTCAACCCCTTTGTTATGGCAAGCCTAAATAAGTTCAGGAGTAAAAATTTGCTTAACAAGTCACATAAAAAGTTTAATGGACTCACTTTGTGTGGAATAATAGTGTTTAACATGAGTTTTGAATGACTATGTCATCTCTGTACATCTCTGTATTATCTGTAAGGTCCCTCAGTCAAGCAGTGCATTTCAAACACAGATTCACCCACAAAGACCAGGGAGGTTTTCCAATGCCTCACAAAGAAGATGTTGGTAGATGGGTAAACACTTAAAAAACAGACATTGAATATCCCTTTGAGCATGGTGAAGTTATTAATTACACTTTGAATGATGTATCAATACATCCATGTCACTACAAAGATACAGGCGTCCTTCCTAACTCAGTCGCCGGTAAGCGGTTTCACCGTGAGCCCAATGGTGACTTTAAAACAGTTAAATCGTTTAAAGACTGTGATAGGAGAAAACTGAGGATGGATCAACAACATTGTAGTTACTCCACAATACTAACCTAATTGACAGAATGAAAAGAAGGAAGCCTGTACATCATTTTTTTTAATTGCAACAAGGCACTACAGTACTAATGTCTGAATACAAATAATGATGTTTGTGTCAAATCCAATACAACACACTGAGTACCACTCCATATTTTCAAGCATAGTGATGGCTGCATCATGTTATGGGTATGCTTGTAATAATTTATGACTGGGTAGTTTTTAAGGATAAAAATAAATGTAATAGAGTTAAGGACTGGGCAGTTTTTCAGGATGAAAAATTAACGGAATGGACTTCCTAGAGGAAAACCTGGTTCAGTCTGCTTTCCACCAAACACTGGGATATGATTTCACCTTTCAGCAGAAAAATTACCTAAAACACAAGGCCAAATATACACTGAAGACAGTGAATGTTCATGAGTGTCCAAGTTATAGTTTTGATTTAAATCTGCTTGAAAAAAAGGCTTGAAATTCTACAGCAAGACCTGAAAATGGTTGACCAGCAAAGATCAAACACCAATATGACGAAGTTTGACAAATTTTGAAAAGAATAATGGGCAAATGTTGCACAATCCAGGTGTGGAAAGCTCTTAGAGACTTACTCAGAAAGACTCACAGTTTTAATTGCTGCCAGATAATACTTTCTGGAAGACAATACCATGCTGACTCGTGTGTTTACATGTGTGGGGTGCGGCTAAGTCTTAAGAGGAACGATGGGCATTTTCTCCTACTTGTCTCTTAAGTTGAATAAACTTTACGCACTTTTAAAGGCCCAATGCAGCTATTTTTTACCTCAATATCATATCATTTCTGGATAACAATTAAGTACCTTACTGTGATTGTTATAAATAAAAATGGTCAAAAAGAAACAAAAAGTTATTCATAGCAAATAGCAATTAGCAATAGTATTGGGGAGTGGGAAGGGGAAAACTGAAAACGAATTGTTATTGGCAGAGAGGTTTGGAAGCCTCTTTTTTTATTGGTATATTAGTAAGGGATAATCAATGAGGGGCTATGCCTTATATGGAAAATAATGAATGACGTGGAATGTGTTTTCCATGGCGTGTCAACAGAGTGGAACTCACCTTCCACGGAGTTGCATTATTTTTCACAGAACGTATAGAGCCCCTCTAGAAATATGTTCATTTGCTGGTAGAAATGTGTTCAACATCCATTGAAGTAGCTAGCAAGTTGTTTGATAGCTACAGTAGTTGCCTTGGTAAGCTTAACAAACCAAACTATCAGTCCTAGTTGCTATTATGAAAAGCAAATTCAACAATGCCAAAAATGTCTTCAAATAGGCTTTGAAAAGCAGCTTAAAGATACTGTAGAAAATGTAAGAATGAAATTCATAGCCATTGAATGATACCTTGCATTATAGGGAAATAATGCACACTCTAGAATGGCCTTATAGCCAATCAGAAATGATACAGTGTGCAGTATGTAAGTTGGCTCACTTATTTGTGAGTTGCGTTTTACTGATCAGTTTGCACAGATTAATGGTACTGCATCCATACTAGGAAATTCTCAGTTCTCAAGCAAAACTTCCTTAGTTCCTCCTTCTACAAAACTTCTACAGTCCTACAACTAGGCTACTACTATTTCAATGTGACTTCTGGTATTCTATACTACTACTACTGCTACTATTACAGTGACTTTAACAGTAGCAGCAAATCAGCGACATAGTGTCCACCCTAAGATTGGAAGGGTGGGGGTTCGATCTCTGGTTGAGTCATACTAAAGACTAAATAAATGTGACCTGATGCCTCTTTGCTTGGCACTCAGCATTAAGGAGATGGATTGGGCGTAAGTACATATGACAGACTAGTGTCATTGGTGCCTCAGTGTAGCCTACCATCAGTTAGCAAATGGGACAAAATGAAACAAAAATAGAACTGTTTGGCCATAATGACCATTGTTATGTTTGAAGGGAAAAGGGGTGGCTTGCAAGCCGAAAACACCATCCCAATCGTGAAGCACGGGGGTGGCAGCATCATGTTGTGGTGGTGCTTTGCTGCAGGAGGGTCTGGTGCACTTCACAAAATAGATGGCATCACGAGGTAGGAAAATTATGTGGATACATTGAAGCAACATCTCAAGACATTAGTCAAGAAGTTAAAGCTTGGTTGCAAATGGGTCTTCCAAATGGACAATGACCCCAAGGCAAAATGGCTTAAGGACAATAAAGTCAAGGTATTGGAGTGGCCATCACAAAGCCATGACCTCAATCCTATAGAACATTTGTGGGCAGAACTGAAAAAGGTGCTAGCAAGGAGGCCTACATACCGGACTCAGTTACACCAGCTTTGTCACAAGGAATTTATTGTGGGAAGCTTTTGGAAGGCTACCTGAAATGTTTGACCCAAGTTAAACAATTTAAAGGCAATGCTACCAAATACTAATTGAGTGTATGTAAACTTCTGACTCATAATAACTCTACTAATTTTCTGACATTTCACATTCTTAAAATAAAGTGGTAATCCTAACTGACCTAAGACAGGGAATTTTTACTAGGATTAAAAGTCAGCAATTGTGAAAAACTGAGTTTAAATGTATTTGGCTAAGGTGTATGTAAACTTCTGACTTCACCTGTATATTTATGCACTACCGGTCAAAAGTTTAAGAACACCTACTCATTCAAGTTTTTATCTTTATTTTACAATTTTGTACATTGTAGAATAATAGTGACGACATCAAAACTATGAAATAACACAAATGGATTCATGTAGTAACCAAAAAAGTATTAAACAAACAGATTCTTCAAATAGCCACCCTTTGCCTCGATGACAGCTTTTTACATTATATACAGTGGGTAAAACATGTATTTAGTCAGCCACCAATTGTGCAAGTTCTCCCACTTAAAAAGATGAGAGAGGCCTGTATTTTCATAACTTTGACCTTAATTGCCTACCGTCTGTAAGCTGTTAGTGTCTTAACGACCGTTCCACACGTGCATGTTCATTAATTGTTTATGGTTCATTGAACAAGCAAAGGAAACAGTGTTTAACCCCTTTACAATGAAGATCTGTGAAGTTAATTGGATTTTTACAAATTATCTTTGAAAGACAGGGTGCTGAAAAAGGGACGTTTCTTTTTTTACTGAGATTATTTCACATACTTTGCAATTGTTTAGACTAGTTTGCGCATGATCTTCTATTGTACTACATAATTGATACAGCATACACTACTTTGATACGCATAAGTGGGAAGTGAGTATAAGCACTGAAAAAAAAGTGGGTATACGGCGTGTACCTGGGAATATCACCCACTACACTCCTGCACACAAGAGGATCTCATAGCGTTTGTGACATTGTAGTGTTTTACTTACCGGGAGAATCCAAAGATGGGTTGACTGAAAATGACTTCTTCCAGGTGGAGAACTACAGTACATCAAGTCATGCCTCTTCTGGTGGTTGCGTCATATTTCTTTGCATACTTTCCGTTGAAGCTTGCATCGCTGCATGCTTCAAAATAAGTACACATTCGAGAAGTGACCTCCGTGCTCCGTTTTGCAGACTTTGATTTGGACTCATACTCTGAGCCTCCCATGCTCCACTTTGTGTGCTCGGAGCACAGTATGCTCGGAGCACGGTAGTATACATTTTAAGAAAGACCCTGTGTGAATGAATAATAAGTAAAAATCATGGACAATGTCAAATGTAAAAAACATCTTATACTTACACCTAAAACAAAATATTCCATATATTATTTATTTTATTTTTTTCCCTAGCGTGCGGAACAGATATGACAACTTGTTACACAAATGAAAAGGGCCTGGGTTGAGTGAAAGAGCGGGAGACTGAAGAACAAAGGGAAAAAAGATGTGCTATCATAAATACAGTATCTTATGCATTTAAATTGCCGCCCATTTGGAAAAGGAAAATGCAATAAATATTTACTCTGAGCTGCGCTTCAGTAGGTTGGTGGTAGATGGAAGGCCGTGTTGGCAAACCGAGTCCTCTGTCCTTTGAAGAATGTCTCTGGTTGTCAATTGGATACGTTGTAGTAACGTCATCGTGTGACAGACGGGATACTCTGTCTATTCCTTCCTAACCTGCGTTTGCAGCTGCGGTCGCTAACTCAACAGCTAGGTGGTATCACTTCTGTAGTGAATAAGAGTTCAAAAGTTCATAACATTCGCAACCAAAGCTCATGCTGATGTTGGCTTTGTTCTGTAGTTATTATCTGAACCATTCTGACATAGGACCGTCACCCTCGTGTCCTCGGAACAGGAAGTTATGTTGTCGTCAAGGCTTTCTATAGGAAGGGAGAAAAGGGGGGTGTGTCATAGAATACAACCTCTGTCTCTTCACATGGGCGGGCCACTGAGTGAGCAGCAATATCTTATGAAAACCCACATCTCACATTTTAGAAGCTAAAATCACATTTCATCCCATCACAAATAATTTCATATTCAAACATTTGAATTGAACCACAATTCCATGTGAATCTGATAACTCTGATGTGTAGACTTTCCACTGTAGAGTTTATGTCATCTTAACATTGATGAGAATGTCTCAGATGACAACCGAACTGACATCATATTCATTAAGTACCACCGCATATGTTAAATTGTTCGGATTACCCGAATATAGTTCATTTCCCCCCACATTCTGACGTTCCCAGACGTTCTCTGCAAGGGTTTTGCAAATGTAACCTCAGTAGGGTAGAGAGGAAAAAGGGGGGGAAGAGGTATTTATGACTGTCATAAACCTACCCTCCAGGCCAACATCATGACAGAAGCATACTGGGGTTAGCTTGACTCACAGAGAGACAGGCTCATTTATTCCATCCATTCAGTGTTTCCTTGTGAATTACAGGGAATTCCTGGGTTTCCATCAGTTTCAAATAGTCTATAATTTAGCTTTCACTTGTCTTTAGCAAATAAATTCTACCAGACATCAGCTAACTAGCTTGTTTTTGTACTTGGGTCCAGGATTGCCAGGAAAACTCATTTAGACTGGGGTTATATTCATTACGGCAAACCTTATTATTATTATTGCTAAATACTGCATAATTGAAACACTTGTCCCCTAATCCCCCCCGTCCCCAAAACATGTGTAAATATTGGACTATAACTTCTGCCTTCCTGTATTATACTTATGCTAAAATGTTTATTCTATTTTACTGAGCCATTTACTTTATGTTCTTATTCTTAAATTTTATTTTTTCTAATTGCTGTTGCATTGTCGAGTAGGAACCTGCAAGTAAGCATTTAGCTGGACAGTGTATACCATGTGCATCCTGTACGACTAATAAAACAATTTTGCAATGGAAAATTATTCTTATTGGAGGACAACTTTAGGTAGTCCCTCCCTGTTTCAGTAAGGTTGTTTTTCTCTGTTTAATGCTCAATGAATACGACCCCGGATTCTCAACACAGCAGGATGAGTGGGTCGTGGCATGAAAAAATGCCCTGATAGTGATGGAACAATAATGATAGAGTAGGATCGAAAGAAAGGGAGTGCTGCTCACAGATCAGCTTTCTCCATTCAAATCTTTTCTTAACATTATAATTATTACACAATACTGACAACGGATCAGCTCCTACAGAGATATTACTACCTACGGCTGCAAATATTGAGGCGCCTTATTATAATGCTTACCCTATGAAAATGCACAAAATCACAGATTTGGCACATCGTTGCACACATGTTAGGTTACACATCTTAAAATATATTGAGGCAAATAGAGACAGTAGCCTACCAATAGCAAAATATAACTAAATTGATTATAATAGTCTACTGCTTCTTTTTTAATGCGGTCATTTCTGTTTTCATTTAAAGCATATTTTTATATGTCGCTTGTTAATATCAA
This sequence comes from Oncorhynchus clarkii lewisi, assembly GCF_045791955.1. NCBI lineage: Eukaryota > Metazoa > Chordata > Actinopteri > Salmoniformes > Salmonidae > Oncorhynchus > Oncorhynchus clarkii. Next base: position 598,797 of record NC_092169.1, read on the forward strand.
TTGCAAATACATTGGCAACTTTGTATAAACCTTTGAAATCTCAGAAATGAATTACTGCACAAAAACACACGTAAGACAGTCTGAAGGAAGATAGAGAGAGAGAGAGAGAGAGGGGGAGAGAAGAGAGCGAGAGGCGAGACATGAAGTGTAGTTGCCTGTTCAACTCAGTCCCTTTCAGTCAGAAAACAAAGACTACACCCTGCTGAGACAGCCCACTTACTCAACTCGGAACAAATATGTTATACCAGATAGCCAACTCTCGCCCACACACTTAACCCTAACCCAAACCAGTCAAAGTAGAGATGCTGTATCAAGCAGAGAGATGGCCAACTCTCGCCCACACACTCACCCCAGACCACTGTCTGCAGCCAAATGCTGACTTCTGCTCTTTTCAACTACGTTGAGGAGAACAGTCAGTGCTGTTCATAGACATGAACATAATCTTTCATACAGTATGTTTATATGACATCATAAGTACTGTCACATACATTGGGGCGGCAGGGTAGCCTAGTGGTTAGAGTGGTGGACTTGTAACCGAAAGGTTGCAAGTTCAAATCCCCAAGCTGACAAGGTACAAATCTGTTGTTCTGCCCCTGAACAGGAAGTTAACCCACTTGTTCCTATGCTGTCATTGAAATTAAGAATTTGTTCTTGCCTAGTAAAATAAATAAACATACAATCGCTCAACTGCCTTTTGACTACAGCAAACAGTATATAAGGTTGAACATCTGGCCTCAGAAATGCTTTTATATTCTCAATGCACACCTGTCTGATGTAGAAGCTATAGGACTAGTAGAAACAGATGAAACCATGGCTGTGTCCAAATATCTGGCTCTGAGGGGTGGTCAGTCCTCTTCTGGCTATGCTGGGTGGAAATTATAAGAGTACATGACCATTAAGGCCAGATCGTTCTTCAAGATGTTCAAACATAAATATTTAGTACTGTGTGTGTGTGTCTGTGTGTGTGTGAGCCCCTCACTAACAAGTCTGTACCTCATCTTTCTTGGAACTCCAGCCCTCCGCATCACTTCAGTTATCAGCAAGGTTAGCCTCTGTTCAGACAAATACAGCTAGCTGTATGCGCTCTATCTCTACAGTATATCACTAACTATTACTGAGATAATGTAAATGTCAATATTTAGGTAAAAATGTAAACATGACAGCATTATCTCAATGTACCTGGAGCAGATATGCTATATGGGTGGTAAGAAAAGAAAGCCATCTCAGGTTAACTGAAGTGAGTCAGTATTAATGTTGTATCACTCACTACCTGTTTTAAAGAGGCATATTAAAATCTCATTTACAGGTTCAGAGGCTAAGTATGTAGAACACCTCTCATCTCTCCTCTCCTTTGTCTATCCTCCATCTCTCCTCAATCTCACTCCTCTCCTCTGTTCTCCTAAATGCCCTTGGCTCATACTGAAAGCCTTATCTGGCACACTCATATCCACACACATTCATACTGTGCACGCCCGCACAACTCAGTAGACTTGTAGATGGGGGAACCCCCTCACTCTCCAGCCAGCCCTGTTTGTGGGGTTGTGTGGGTTTGGCATGCCCTGCAGTCATCTCTCTCTGCCTCAGTCTGATGGCGGTCTGGGCCTGGGTGTATTTCAGTGTATTTCTGTGAATCACTGAGGGAGTCTGTCTGCTGCCATGGGTGAATGCACACAAAGAATGTACCATTTCACTAACATACATATTTCAGTTTTCCTCTGTCTTCAGCAAACATTCAACTCTACTGTTTTCATTGAGTTTCTTAGACTACATTAGATGAAATGCTAATGTTCAGACCTGGGTCAAATACATACAGTACACAAAGTAGTATGACAAATACTTCAGGTGCACTTGATTTAGCACTTGAGGTGCACTTGATGTCAATTGAAACCAATTGTAAAGTCTAAAAAAGTGCTAACTCTGCCCACAGGTGAGTAAAATGAAGCACTTGAAATTTATATTACCAATATCTACTGATTTTTCACTTACTGTATCCAATGTTCTCTTTTTATGTCAGTATACATCCCACTGGACAGGAGCGATGAGGGAGTGTGGCGTCTATTTGGAGGTAAAGTTTTCTCATATGTCTTTACTCAGCCCATCATTGTCCTGTACTGACAACATTAGCACTAGTGTTATACTTCTTTCTAATCAGAAACAATCCCAATCTGGAATCAAAACATGACATTCCTGTGCCTGTCTTACTCTTCCAGATGTGTTATAGATGTGTCCCCACTTTGATAGTAAAACATGTATGTGTGTTCCAGATGTGTACCTGTGTGCAGTGCTCCTCTGCTCCTTGGGACTGCTCTCCATCTTCCTGTTCACGCTGGTCCTCACCTGCCAGTACCTGCACACACGTCATACACTCAGAAAAGGTAAACACACACTCAAAGGTTACAATTTATCTTCCCTGTCACTTGTGTTTCGTAGCCTTGTGTGCTTGGCTTAAAGAAAGAAACAGTATTTCACTGTAATTCTGTACCATCATTGTTTTTTACCTTTATTTAATTAGGCAAGTCAGTTAAGAATTTTTTTTTTCAATGACAGCCTAGGAACAGTGGGTTAACTGCCTTGTTCAGGGGTAGAATGAGAGATTTTTACCTTGTCAGCCCAGGGATTTGATCTAGCAACCTTTCGGTTACTGGTCCAAAGGTCTAACCACTAGGCTACCTGCTTCCCCCTGTTAGCCCCTAACTCTGACTTCTCCTCTCTACAGCCAGTTATTACCTGGTCAAGTGTCCAGAGAGCTGGTAAGTCTTTACCATTAATTTATAATCTCCATGATCAATAGCTAAAGCTCACATTAATACTGTACACAACTTGGAAGATCATAGATTACAATTTAGGCAACTTCCAAAGTTACGTCTTTCTAAAATAACTTATATCTTATAAGGGTGATTGACGGTTGTTGCTGCTTAAACACCCATTAATGTTAACCCCTGCTGTTCCTGTGTAACCCCAGCTCTGGAGAGACGGTGACCAGTTCAGTGAGCTCCTCCAGCCTGTCTCCTGGAAACCACAGGAAGGAGAAGAGACACAAAGCATGCAGGAGAGACACACCCAGAGAACCAGAGACACCGCCACACAGAGTAGATAGAGGTACAATACATCTATGTACTCAAGAATGACCTCACAACAGTAGCATTCAAATATAATGACTAGAATGGGGAAACACCTTTAGACCATGGCAATTTGACAATACATTCATGGCTATGTCAAAATTGGCTGCCGGTCCGCAACCAGCACAGAACGTTGACCAGAATGGGAATGTCCATTCTAGTATTTCTATGAGAATAGATAGATAATCCTAGATAAACAAGAACTTAGAATACCTATTACAGGGGGATGGTAGGGGACGCCATGTGCGACTGACGTGTTTTCCGTTTGCTCCCGTGGTATTCTTAAAGTTTATGTGAATTCTGCAGCAGAACCGTATTTATTTTCAAATATTGATTTGGTGATCCCTTTCCGTAAAAACCAAGACTACTTTGCTTCCGAATGTCAGCATGTCGACCAAACATAAGGCCAAAAGCATGACTCTGAGAAAACCCGGCCTACAAGACCCGCTCTCATCACCGCCCTCTCCTGAGTCTGAGGGCCCGGGGACGCACACTTTACCCGGGGGCGCGGCTTGGCCCGGCGGCGCTGAAATGAACATTCTCGAGGCCATCAAACTACTACGCTCTGAGATAGTTGAAATGAAAACACAGGTGGTTGCTACGATTGAGGCCAGAATACAGGAGGTTTCTGATGCTTTAAAAGCAGATTTAACCATCCTGCGGAACGAGACTGTGCCAGCAATCACATTACTCAAAACAACAACTGCGTCACACACTACAACGATTGCAGCACTGGAGACCTACGCTACTAATGTCTCCGATTTAACTACATCCCTGGAGGCTGAAGTTAAACGCCTAGCTGCGGATTTGAAAAAGGTTAAGGAGAGCTGTGTGAGTCTAGAGAGATTCTCTCGCCGCAATAATCTGAGACTTGTATCGGTCCCAGAGTCCGCGGAAATGCATCGCGCCACGGATTTCGTTTCAGGGCTGCTGAAGGATGTTCTTGCCTTAGATGAAAAGCCCCTGATTGATCGAGCCCACCGGTCGCTGCGCCCAAAGCCCCGGGATGGGGAGAGGCCCCGTGACATAATTCTTCGAGTGCACTTTTTTCATGAGAAGATGGAGATCCTCCGACGAGCCCGCAATACCACTCTGAGCTTTCAAGGACAGAGCTTCTCCATCTACCAGGACTACTCCCCCACTGTTTCCAGGCAGCGTGCAGCTTTCGGACAGGCCAAACGAGTACTTCGGGACCATCCAAGTGTGAAGTATGGACTGCGATTCCCGGCCCGTTTATGGATATCTCATGAGGGTAAAGACTACACATTTGAATCTCCGGATGAGGCTATGGCTCACATTCAACGTCACATCAAGAAGTCTTGAATATGCTCACAATTCAGCAACGGTTGCTTGCGAACTGTGGATAGTAAGTAACCCACCTGTGGTAAAATTATGTTTAGATATAACAGGCTAGTCTTGTATAGTTGGCGAAACTATTCAGGCTTATTTGATGTGATCTAATGTTTTGATCATCTAGTGTGCGTGCCTTATCTCGCTCACCTATTTAGTCTGTTTACACATTATCTCAGTGACTCAAAATATTTTTGGTTATTTGTTTACTGCATCCGTTTGCATTGACCCAGTAAATAGTAAATGTCTCCCGAGGCTACACGGTTTTTGGGGCCTCACTTTAATTTTAAGTTTTGAGCGTCATTTATGCCCAGAAAACATTCAACGTTGCGCACACGTAGTTTTTTGGTATTGGTTGTAAGCTGTCTCAGCGTCAACTGGACTACTATTATAATTAGTATCATTTTTGATTGTCTTACTACGATTTCCTTACTTCAAATTAGATTTTTGGCTGAGAGCCTTTATACATTTAATTTATTTTCTCTCTCAATGCCTGTTATAAGACTGGGAATACAATTATATACATCTACAAGTGGTGCTTTTGTCATTCCGTTTGCACAAGGGATTCGCCTTTTTTTTTCCAGTTTTTTTTCTGTACTTTTTCAAACATTTACCACCGTACATTATTACTCTAAGACAAGTTATTCTGGGGGTTTTGGGCTCTCATTGCTTTTCCATTCTATGCTCTGATGACAGGGTTGAATAACGGGAATCCCCAGAGGGGCCGAAATAATGCGATCAAGTACATTTCTTGGAACACCAAAGGGGTTAACAACCCGGTGAAGAATAAGAGGGTGTTGACACACTTAAAGGGTTTGGATGCAAATACTGCATTTCTACAAGAGACTCACTTGAGGACTGGTGAGCCTTTTAGGATGCGTAAGGACTGGGTTGGTCAAGTGTTCCACTCAAACTTTCATAGTAAATCAAGAGGTGCTGCTATTCTGGTTGATAAAGCTACTCCCTTTGTAGCTTCTGAGGTTATTGCTGATCCTAAAGGACGATACGTCATAGTAACCGGTGAACTGTTTTCTACCCCTCTTGTTTTGGCTAGTGTTTATGCTCCCAATTGGGATGACACAAGTTTCATTTCTTCCTTTCTGTCTGCTATTCCCAATTTAGATTCTCATTTGTTGATTTTAGGGGGGGATTTCAACTGTAAAATGTCCCCAGTTCTTGACAAGTCCTCACAAACAAATACAGGCCCATCTAAATGTGCCCTACTTATTCAATCCTTTCTTCAGAAATATGCTATGTTTGAGGCCTGGCGTTTCCTACATCCTACAGATAGACAGTATTCCTTTTATTCTCATGTTCATCAAACATACTCCCGGATTGATTACTTCTTTTTGGACAAAACACTTCTGCCTAACCTTTGGCAGTGTACTTACGAGAGTATTGTTATCTCTGACCATTCACCATTAGTGCTTGAACTAGAGTTTCCCCAGCGACCTCCTATGTGTTATCAATGGCGCCTCAACCCCATTTTACTCTCAGATAAGGAGTTTGTCAATTTCATTTCTTCTGAAATCACCTTATTCCTAAAAACTAATTCAACACCAGGTATGTCCTGCTCTACCATATGGGAGTCTCTCAAAGCATACCTACGTGGCCAAATTATTTCTTATACAGCCAACCAAAACAGAGTTTGCTCCCAGCGACTTCGGGACCTGAGCGAGTCCATAGCCACATTGGATGAGAAGTATGCTACGGATCCTTCCTCTGATCTGCATAAAGAGCGCCAACTACTACAATCTGAATTTGATGAGCTTTCTACCAGGCAAGCTGAACAGTTACTCTTGCGAGCTCGATACAAAGTCTATGAACAAGGCGACAAGGCCAGTAAACTCCTTGCGCATCAGATCCGTAAATCTGAGGCCTCACGTTTAATCCCACAAATAAGGACCCCGTCTGGTGCCACCACAGTTATACATAAAGAGATCAATGATCAATTTAAACAATTTTACAATTTTAATTTTACTTTGCGCTATACACCTCTGAATCCCCTCAAGACCCTTTGCTGATTGACTCCTTCTTTGATGGCTTGAATATGCCTTCAATTGATACAGACTCCCATGACCATCTAGAAGAAGAATTTACGCTTGAGGAGATTGCAACAGCAGTGTCCGCAATGAAAAGTGGTAAATCACGGTTTTCCAACCGAATTTTACAGGACATTTTCTGGTCTGCTTTGCCCATTCTTGTCTCGACTATTTGCAGAGTGCCTTAATACTTCAAAGCTACCGCCTCGTCTTTATCAGGCTTCAATTTCATTACTACTAAAGAAAAACAAAGACCCCCTGGAATGTGGATCATATCGCCCAATCTCGCTTTTAAACTGTGATTACAAAATCCTAGCTAAGCTTTTAGCCATCCGTATGGAAGGCTTGCTGCACCAAGTAATACACTCTGACCAGACTGGCTTTGTGAGAAATAGGCATTTATTTTTCAATATTAGGTGCCTTATGAATATACTGTACTCCCCAGCGTCGGGGGACCCGGAGGTGGTGGTCTCACTTGATGCCGAAAAAGCGTTTGACCGTGTTGAGTGGGATTACCTAACAGCTGCCCTTTATAGATTTGGCTTTGGCCCCAAATTCATTGCGTGGATAAAGATTCTTTATTTTTCCCCCATGGCTTCGGTACGGACTAATAACTTGTCCTCTGACTATTTTCCCTTGCACCGCGGCTCCAGACAGGGTTGCCCACTCTCCCCCTTGTTGTTTGCTTTGGCAATCGAACCTCTCGCCATTGCACTACGCTCTAATGATGCCATTCAAGGCATAATCAGGGCGGGCTGGGCGAAGAAAGTCTTGCTACATGCTGACGACCTCCTTTTGTTTATCTCTCTTTTTCCGGTAAAACAAGGCTGCTTTAAAGTGCTCTTTTACAAGTTCTCAGTTTAGGATTGTCCGGGATCAATTCACAATTCACTGGTCACGGACCAGGATGTCTTGCTCCCAGGCAGACTAAATAACTTTTTTGCCCGCTTTGAGGACAATACAGTGCCACTGACACGGCCTGCAACGAAAACATGCGGTCTCTCCTTCACTGCAGCCGAGGTGAGTAAGACATTTAAACGTGTTAACCCTCGCAAGGCTGCAGGCCCAGATGGCATCCCCAGCCGCGCCCTCAGAGCATGCGCAGACCAGCTGGCCGGTGTGTTTACGGACATATTCAATCAATCCCTATACCAGTCTGCTGTTCCCACATGCTTCAAGAGGGCCACCATTGTTCCTGTTCCCAAGAAAGCTAAGGTAACTGAGCTAAATGACTACCGCCCCGTAGCACTCACATCCGTCATCATGAAGTGCTTTGAGAGACTAGTCAAGGACCATATCACCTCCACCCTACCTGACACCCTAGACCCACTCCAATTTGCTTACCGCCCAAATAGGTCCACAGACGATGCAATCTCAACCACACTGCACACTGCCCTAACCCATCTGGACAAGAGGAATACCTATGTGAGAATGCTGTTCATCGACTACAGCTCGGCATTCAACACCATAGTACCCTCCAAGCTCGTCATCAAGCTCGAGACCCTGGGTCTCGACCCCGCCCTGTGCAACTGGGTACTGGACTTCCTGACGGGCCGCCCCCAGGTGGTGAGGGTAGGCAACAACATCTCCTCCCCGCTGATCCTCAACACTGGGGCCCCACAAGGTTGCGTTCTGAGCCCTCTCCTGTACTCCCTGTTCACCCACGACTGCGTGGCCACGCACGCCTCCAACTCAATCATCAAGTTTGCGGACGACACAACAGTGGTAAGCTTGATTACCAACAACGATGAGACGGCCTACAGGGAGGAGGTGAGGGCCCTCGGAGTGTGGTGTCAGGAAAACAACCTCACACTCAACGTCAACAAAACTAAGGAGATGATTGTGGACTTCAGGAAACAGCAGAGGGAACACCCCCCTATCCACATCGATGGAACAGTAGTGGAGAGGGTAGCAAGTTTTAAGTTCCTCGGCATACACATCACAGACAAACTGAATTGGTCCACTCACACAGACAGCATCGTGAAGAAGGCGCAGCAGCGCCTCTTCAACCTCAGGAGGCTGAAGAAATTCGGCTTGTCACCAAAAGCACTCACAAACTTCTACAGATGCACAATCGAGAGCATCCTGGCGGGCTGTATCACCGCCTGGTATGGCAACTGCACCGCCCTCAACCGTAAGGCTCTCCAGAGGGTAGTGAGGTCTGCACAACGCATCACCGGGGGCAAACTACCTGCCCTCCAGGACACCTACACCACCCGATGTCACAGGAAGGCCATAAAGATCATCAAGGACATCAACCACCCGAGCCACTGCCTGTTCACCCCGCTATCATCCAGAAGGCGAGGTCAGTACAGGTGCATCAAAGCTGGGACCGAAGAGACTGAAAAACAGCTTCTATCTCAAGGCCATCAGACTGTTAAACAGCCACCACTAACACTGAGTGGCTGCTGCCAACACACTGACACTGACTCAACTCCAGCCACTTTAATAATGGGAATTGATGGGAAATGATGTAAATATATCACTAGCCACTTTAAACAATGCTACCTTATATAAATGTTACTTACCCTACATTATTCATCTCATATGCATACGTATATACTGTACTCTATATCATCGACGGTATCCTTATGTAATACATGTATCACTAGCCACTTTATACTATACTATGCCACTTTGTTTACATACTCATCTCATTTGTACATACTGTACCCGATACCATCTACTGTATCTTGCCTATGCTGCTCTGTACCATCACTCATTCATATATCCTTATGTACATATTCTTTATCCCCTTACACTGTGTACAAGACAGTAGTTTTGGAATTGTTAGTTAGATTACTTGTTATTACTGCATTGTCGGAACTAGAAGCACAAGCATTTCGCTACACTCGCATTAACATCTGCTAACCATGTGTATGTGACAAATAAAATTTGATTTGATTTGATTTGATTTGATTTACTTGGGAGTAAAAGTGACAAGGAAATATTCAAATTTGTTTCAGGAAAACTTTGTTGCTCTAGCAGACAGATTGAAACAATCTTTTACTTTTTGGAATTCGCTACCCCTTTCTCTTATCGGAAGGATTAATGTCATTAAAATGAATGTGTTGCCCAAATTTTTATATTTATTTCAATGTTTACCCATTTTTATTCCAAAATCTTTTTTTATTTCACATTTCATTCATGCATTTTATTTGGGATGGCAAGGTACCATGGATTGGTAGAAAACATTTACAGAAGCCTAGGTCATTGGGGGGTTTAGCTCTACCAAATTTTCAGACATACTACTGGGCTGCAAATTTCAGAGCCGTTCTGTACTGGCTGCAGACTGATCCTACTGGCCCTAGACCACTCTGGGTCCAGATGGAGTCTGAATCGTCTAAAACCTGCAGCACTTTCCTCTGTGCTGTGCTCGTCTCTCCCAGTGTCCCTAGGCAAAAGGTGTGTCAACCCAATTGTAAAGCAGTCTCTTAAAATTTGGAATCAGTTCCGTTTAGCCTTTAGCCTCCGAGGCTTTTCTCTATCAGGCCCAATCAATCAGAACATTTTATTTCCTCCATCTTTGAATGATGGGGCTTTTGGCATTTGGCACTCACTAAGCCTCTCCTCGCTAGCCCAATTATTCTTTGATGATACATTTGCCTCTTTTTCTCAGCTGCAGGAAAAGTTCAATCTCCCCCAATCCCACTTTTTCCGCTATCTCCAGACTAGAAACTTTGTCAGAGCTAACACACCTGGATTTCCCAATAGGCCTGTGAATACAGCTATAGAGAGCATCTTGGAGCTGAACAAGCTTCCTAGGGGCGCAACTTACTTCTTTGCTGCCTTTTAAGACTTGATGGGAAAAGGATTTGGGGGAGGAACTTGGGGAAGACGCCTGGGGAAGACGCCTTGGAATCTGTGCTGCACAGGGTGCACTCGTCCTCTTTTAGCACTAGACACAGCCTCATTCAATTCAAGGTGGTTCACCGTATCCACTGGTCAGGGGCCAAACTTGGAAGAATATTCTCGGATTTTGATCCTACCTATGTCAGATGTAAAGTGGAACCAGCCACACTGTTGCATATGTTTTGGGGCTGTCATAAACCGTCAGGTTTCTGGGAATTAATATTTAAATGTTTCTCTGATATATATGACACTGTTATAGATCCGTCTCCCCTTACAGCCCTTTTTGGAGTACTGCCCATGGGTACCCCCCTATCAAGAATCCAGTCGGACACTGTTGCTTATACAACTCTTTTAGCTAGACGGCTAATACTACAGAACTGGAAGATGGCAGCTCCCCCATCTTATAAATATTGGGTGAGGGATGTGTTGTGCTCTCTGAAACTAGAAAACATTTAATTCAATTCACGTGGGAACCCCAAACTGTTTGATGAGGCTTGGGCTCCATTCCGGTCTTACTTTAATTTAAACAGTCCATCCTCTGATGGCATTCCAATTAATACTAAAATAAGTCTGTGACTTAAGGGTTGGAGGAGCTTCTCTCTGTGTTTTTACTGGGGGGGGCATTAAGGTCCATGTGCTTATTGATTGTGATCCGCAGATGCCTTGTTCATCTTGCCCGGGCAGAGACTGAAGTGTGAGCTTGTTTTTCCCAGTTATTTTTTTACATTTTGTTCACGCCTACATGAATAATCATTCTATTTTTTTTTATGTTTTATTTTAAAGCATTGTAAACTTTTTTTTGGTCCAGTGGATGGTCGGTCTGTGGCCATGACTCTGTGAATGGATGCATTTCTCCACCCTTATCCCTTGACTGTTTACAGGAACAATGGTGAGGTGTTTGCTCTGTCCCTGTACTATAGATTGCCCTTTAACCTCTGTAGCCTTCTGCCTGCTGTGTTTAACTTGTCTAAAGTACGGTATCTTTAAAGATATTTTTTTATTTGTATTTTTATTTGTATTTTTTTTCTAGTTGAGTATATTATTTATATTGCTTTGTCTTGTCTGTGTGTGTGTGTGTGTGTGTGTGTGTGTGTGTGTGTGTGTGTGTGTGTGTGTGTGTGTGTAAAACTTAATAAACAGAGTTAAAAAAAAAGAATACCTATTACAGTTTCGACCTAGTAGAAATCAATCATGTTATTCTGTTCCAGTGCCTGTAGCTACAGAGAGACAGAGTCCCAGGAAGCCTCTACGTTTAAAGAGCCAGCCCAGGAGGCCGGTTAGGGTAAGAGCTCATCTTATTGTTCACCCACACCCTCAGCCCATTACAACACATTAATGTTATATTATTACATTACAGGATCTCTGCCTTCTGAGTCATATCCTTTATTAATCATTTTCTGAGTTTAATCTATTTTTTTTACAAATTGTACATTTAAAAGCACATTTTCCTATATTTTTCAATTTAGTTATTGGGCATAGAAGCTAAGGGAGCTGGTCTCAGAGGGCTGTTGTATGTGTTCTCTACTGTTATTATTGCTGTTCTTTCCTCCTGTTATGAGCCTGCCAATTCTAGTCAATTTTATTGCTTCCCCAGCACAATTATTTATTCAGTCATAAAAATATTGACCACAACAAAAAAATCAGAGGATCACCAATTATTTTTCAATCTGTCGGTAGCAAAGGGTTGCTCTAATTGGTTGTAATTCACCTGGTTAGAATTTGATTGGCAAGGAAGGACCTGAATGAGTCGCTCGCCGCAGATTGCTGATTGGATTAGTGTGACTAGAAAGGGATCTGAGGACATGGGATAGAGGTCCTTTTATACCGAATGATCTACCACCACAGAAAATTCCCCCTCCTTAGATCCCTGTCCAGTTCTTCCACTACACAGAGTGTTCTCCTGTTATACTAAATGCTATCCTGTTATAAACAAATACCTTCAATGACTGCAAATGATAGGGAGAGAGGTTTTAACTAGGTAAACCTTTAACTCTCCTTTTCCACTCCTCTCCTCTCTTCCAGTCGAGCGTCTATGAGGAGGACAGCCTGACGTATGCAGAGTTGGAGCTAGTACGACCCAGGCCTGAAACGCCCTCCTGCTCCACCTCTCCGTCTTCTCTCTCCATCCCCGAGCCTCTAGCCTCCAGCCCTTCCAGCTCTGACACTGTCTACGCCCAGATCCTATTCCGGGAGAAACCGCTGTAGATGTCTTATTTAACCAGGAAAGAACTTTGAGTTTGAAAACATATTTTTGTGTAGGCGACCTGGCAAGATACAGTACATAGACTCATCGGATCTTTGGCACTGCCTTTTGGCCATTGATGTGCGCCAATAGACTGTGTTAGCCTGCTGAGCCAAAGTTTTGGCACAAGCTACAAACCTTCAAGGTTTCAGACAGAGTTCATTGAAAAGAAATTAAACAAACCCATTTTTATTTCAAAGGACTCAACGAGATAAATGAGAAAAACCTGCTTCACACCTTGACTCTATTGATGAAATATCTGTGGTTTTGTGTGTTGTTTAGTGTGTATCGCTGGTGGTTTTGTCTAGGTGCCAGATTATCTGTGTGTAAAAGAATTTGATATCATTTCTGCATTCAACAATGTTAGAAATTGTATATGCTAGCTACTGTATATCATATCATTACATATTGGCAAAACAACACGTTGGCTCAGGCAGAAAGCATTGGAACTCTGTTTAATGTCGAAATGTGTAAATAGGCTACTAATGTATCTAATGATTGTGGAGATGTATCATATATAAATTGCTGTATACATAATTTTAGAACGGAATTTAACCTGACATATGATTTGGTCCTTCTTTTCATATTTGTTTCCCATTTCAATAAACTGTTTGAGTTCGTAAACAACTGTCCATGGCCTTAAGACTCTCTTGAGCATATAGACCCGCATCTACATCAGGGTAATCAGGAAAATATATGGCAGAAAATCTAAGGCCAAACACTAGAAATAGCTTATAGACACAGAGATCTCACGGGACAGAAAGACAGACATCTTACTAAAGCACAGCAGCACTCCTCATTTTCAGTCTATGTCCTAGATTTTCAACAACACACCCCAGTCATAAACACCACAGACATAAACAAATGTGACTCATCCCGGAGGTAGGAGGTTCCATGCTCTACTGCCCACCAGGGGTGAAGGAGGAGGCCATTTTGTGAAGGTCAGATTGTGAAGGATGGATGGAGTGATGGGATGGATGGAGAGAACGAGAGAGAGAGAAAGGGGGGGGGGCAGAGAGCGAGAATAGAGATATGAAGGAGGAGGAGGTGGAGTCAGTGACTGGGATGAACCCTCTAATGGGAACATTTATTCAAATTAAACAAATTGTAATCACGCTTAATAATTAGCTTTACAGTGCACTATAATTGGGTTAAACTACAAGATGGTTCTGCCTAGGTGCTATAATTTATTTGATTTAATTATTCTGAGGAACCCAACGGTGTGGCGTTTAATATCATAAAGCCAGTGGAGGAGAGAGAACGGCCGTGGACTGTTGTCTCTGAGAAGGTCATAGCTGGCTCTATGGGAGAGTTATGGGACTATTTTCCAGTCTATTAAGCCACTCCACTTAGCACAATTAGCATCACGCTCAAAGGTTAAAGACAGAGCACAGCAAACCAAAATTAGTTCTGTAAAAGTTCCCAGAACATTCGCTAGGTTGAGGCAAATGTTCTCATAACAATAGTGTTTGTATAAAACATTCACCTGACGTGTAAGAACTTTCCCAATACAAAATGTAGTCTGTTCTTTAAAAGGTTCCCAGAATGTTTCATTAGGTTGTGGGAACAGTCTGGTGGGAACATTGTGGTGACATCACAAAATACATTTTCGCCAAAACACCAAAACTGTCCAGTTGTGTGGATGATTATACAATGTTTATTTTAGGGTGCAAAAAAACATTTACCTGATGTTACAAGAATGCTCCCAGAATATTGTTCTTATGGTCTTTAATAGTTGCACGAACGTTCCCAGAACACATTTTTTTATGTTCTTTCAAATTTCCTAAAAAATGTATTTAGGTTTTGGGAACATTGTGGGGATATGCCAAGATATTTGTTCTTATAACACTAAAACTGTCCAGTTGTGCTGACATTCAGATATTTGTTTCACGGTGCACAAAACATTCCTTTGAGGTTGCAAGAATGTTAACAGAACAGCCGTTCTGAGTACTTCAACGTTTCCCAGAATATTTAATTAGGATGTGGGAACAGTGGGTACATGACACTACATCATGTCAAATTATTGCCTGGCAGTTTGTGGTGAGGTTTAAATAGATGTGCATATGTACTAAGACATATAGCCATAGTTTGGGTTATGATTTAAGGATTTCAGTACAAAGGGAAATCCACTAGAAACATTAGGATCCTGGTGGCGATGCTGACTAAGTAGCCTGCAGATCGCAGGTTCAAATCTGTCGTTAGCAGAACGTTGCAGCAATGTTATACAGTAGGTGTCTCGTATGTCATCTCAATTAATGTTAGTGGGATGTTCCAGTAATGTCAGAACTAATTTAATGGAATCCAGACAAGATTTCTGAAGAATGTTTAGGGAACGTTATTGGAACAATCATGTCATAACGTCACACTATAACTTCATGAGAGCATTGTGGGAATATTCCCTGCTTCTTGTTATGGGTGTTTTTAATGTCAATCAATATTAGCAGAATGTTCCAGTAATGTTTTCTCAGAACCATTTCTATTGCATTCACATTTTGTCGCGGCAATACGTTCTAAAATTATTACTGGTACATTGTGTTATTACATTTAAGTACCTGGAAACCTAATGAGAATGTTTGGGGAATGTTCTGTAGTTACAGATGTTGTGCACAACATTTTAGTGAACGTTAGGAATATCAAGGATATTTCATTTAAAATATTTTCTGAAGAAAAAAACATTTTGTTATGAAAAACATTCTATTGAATGTTTTTGGGATGTTACTGTATCATCATAATGTTAGATAAAATCCTAACTAGAACTGTAATGGGTGGGTGTTGGTGGCAGGGAAGTCAGGCGCAGGAGAACAAACTTGGTATAAACAGAATCGTTTAATAACTGCTCACAAAACTACAAAAAACAAAATATACAAAATAATAAAAGTGGGTACATAACCCGTCGCACACCAAAACATAACTTGCACATAACATACAATCAAACAATCTCTGACAAGGACATGAGGGGAAACAGAGGGTTGAACACACAACATGGGATTGATGGGATTAGAACCAGGTGTGAAGGAAGACAAGACAAAACCAATGGAAAATGAAAAATGGATCAGCGATGGCTAGAAGGTTGGTGACGTCGACCGCCGAACACCACCCGAACAAGGAGAGGAACTGACAAGAACTTAATGGGCATGTTAGGTAATGTTCTGGGAATGTTCCCAGTTTGCTGGGAGCCATCCTCTATGGGCGGCCATGGAGCATAGTGATGGAGGGAGAGATGGGGAGAGTGGAAAAGACGGAGAGAGAGCTGTGTTTGGGATTTTCCCTCTTAACATGCATCTCTCCCCCTCTCTGTCTAGAGAATGCTGGGTTAGAAATCTGGGTCTGAAGCATACCATAGTGCTTATAAACAGGCCACTTAACAGGACATTTTGTCAGTGCATGTTTAGTGGCAAATAATCCAAGCTCAGCCTTTTGGTTCTCTGCATACTTCCACATGTAAACAAGTCTGAGATCGTACGACCACAGTTTTTTCTAAATATAATTCTGTTTTGTTTCTATGTAATTGGCTGAAATAAACAATGTCGTATCAACATTGACATTGAACTTCCTGTTTTGACGCTCAGTGTTTGTGTTCAAAGCAACTCCAAAAAAGGATCTAGGACACCACAATAACAGCAAACAACAGAGTAATTATAATTCAATGCAATTTATTATATACTGTACAGTGCAGACGGAAACTATTCAGACCCCTTCACTTTTTCCACATTTTGTTACATTACAGCTTTATTCTAAAATGGATTACATAGTTTTCCCCACCTCCTCAATCTACACACAATACCCCATAATGACAAAGCAAAAACAGTTTTTTTATTTTTATTTGCAAATGAATTAAACATAAAAAATGGTAATATCACATTTACATAAGTATTCAGACCCTTTACTCAGTACTTTGTCTAAGCACTTTAGCAGTGATTACAGCTTTGAGTTTTCTTGGGTATGATGCTACAAGCTTGGCACACCTGTATTTGGGGAGTTTCTCCCCATTCTTCTCTCTAGATCCTCTCAAGCTCTGTCAGATTGGACGGGGAGCTTTAATGCAAAGCTATTTTCAGGTCTCTCCAGAGACGTTTGATCGGGTTCAAGTCCGGGCTCTAGCTGGGCCACTCAAGGACAATCAAAGATTAGTCCCGAAGCCACTCCTGCATTGTCTTTGCTGTCTGTTTAGGGTTGTTGTCCTGTTGGAAGGTGAACCTTCTCCCCAGTATGAGGTCCTGAGTGCTCTGGAGCAGGTTTTCATCAAAGATCTCTCTGTACTGTGCTCCGTTAATCTTTCCCTTGATCCTGACTAGTCTCTTCTGGCCAATTTCCCAGTCCATACCACTGAAAAACATCCCCACAGCATGATGCTGCCACCAGCATGCATCACTGTAGGGATGGTGCCAGGTTTCCTCCAGATGTGACTCTTGGCATTCAGGCCAAATATTTAAATCTTGGTCTTATCAGACCAGAGAATCTTGTTTCTCATGGTCAGAGTCCTTTAGGTGCCTTTTGGCAAACTCCAAGTGGGCTGTCATGTGCCCTTTACTGAGGAGTGGCTTCCGTCTGGCCACTCCACCATAAAGGCCTGATTGGTTCTGGCCTGGTTTAGATCTTATCTGTCGGAAAGTTGTCAGTTTGTCAATTTGTCTCTGTGAATGGTTTGTCCTCTGACAAATCAACTGTAAACATGGTGAAGCCCCAAAATTGCCCTCGCTATAAGCCTGTGTTTCAGACATAAGGAAGTGGATGGCTGAAAACGTTCTACTTTTAAACTCGGAAAAAACAGAGATGCTTGTTTCTGTTTTTAATCTGACAATTAATCTTAATGGTTGTACAGTCGTCTCAAATAAAACTGTGAAGGACCTCGGCGTTACTCTGGACTCTAATCTCTCCTTTGACGAACATATCAAGACTGTTTCAAGGACAGCTTTTTTTCCATCTACGTAAGATTGCAAAAATCAGAAACTTTCTGTCCAAAAATGATGCAGAAAAAATGTATCCATGCTTTTGTTACTTCTAGGTTAGACTACTGCAATGCTTTACTTTCCGGCTACCCGGATAAAGCACTAAATAAAATTCAGTTCCTGCTAAATACGGCTGCTAGAATCCTGACTAGAACCAAAAGATTTGATCATATTACTCCAGTGCTAGCCTCCCTACACTGTCTTCCTGTTAAGGCAAGGGCTGATTTCAAGGTTTTACTACTAACATACAAAGCATTACATGGGATTGCTCCTACCTACCTATCTTTCTGATTTGGTCCTGCCGTACATACCTGCATGTACGCTACGGTCACAAGATGCAGGCCCCCTAATTGTCCCTAGAATTTCTAAGCAAACAGCTGGAGGCAGGGCTTTCTCCTATGGAGCTCCATTTTTAATGAATGGTCTGCCTACCCATGTGAGACGCAGACTCAACCTTTAAGTCTTTACTGAAGACTCATCTCTACAGTGGGTCATATGATTGAGTGTAGTCTGGCCCAGGAGTGTGAAGGGGAACGGTTCCCCTCTCTCCACTGGGATTATCTGCCTCTAACCCTATTACAGGGGCTGACTGGTGCTCTTACAGGGGCTTACTGGTGCTCTTTCATGCCGTCCCTAGGAAGGGTGCGTCACTTGAGTGGGTTGAGTCACTGACGTGATCTTCCTGTCTGGGTTGGTGCCCCCCCCTTTGGTTGTGCCGTGGCAGAGATCTTTGTGGGCTATACTCGGCCTTGTCTCAGGATGGTAAGTTGGTGGTTGAAGATATCCCTCTAGTGGTGTGGGGGCTGTGCTTTGGCAAAATGGGTGGGGTTATATTCTTCCTGTTTGGCCCTGTCCGGTGGTATCATCGGATGGGGCCACAGTGTCTCCTGACCCCTCCTGTTTCAGCCGCCAGTATTTATGCTGCAGTAGTTTATGTGTCGGGGGGCTAGGGTCAGTTTGTTATATCTGGAGTACTTCTCCTGTCTTATCCGGTGTCCTGTGTGAATTTAAGTATGCTCTCTCTAAATCTATCTTTCTCTCTTTCTTTCACTCTCTCGGAGGACCTGAAACCTAGGACCATGACTACCTGGCATGATGACTCCTTGCTGTCCCCAGTCCACCTGGCTATGCTGCTGCTCCAGTTTCAACTGTTCTGCCTGCGGCTATGGAACCCTGACCTGTTCACCGGACGTGCTACCTGTCCCAGACCTGCTGTTTTCAACTTTCTGTAGACAGCAGGAGCGGTAGAGATACTCCTAATGATCGGCTATGAAAAGCCAACTGACATTTACTCCTGAGGTGCTGACTTGCTGCACCCTCGACAACTACTGTGATTATTATTATTTGACCATGCTGGTCATTTATGAACATCTTGGCTATGTTCTGTTATCTCCACCCGGCACAGCCAGAAGAGGACTGGCCACCCCTCATAGTCTGGTTCCTCTCTAGGTTCCTTCTTAGGTTCTGGCCTTTCTAGGGAGTATTTCCTAGCCACTGTGTTTCTACACCTGCATTGCTTGCTGTTTGGAGTTTTAGGCTGGGTTTCTGTACAGCACTTTGAGATATCAGCTGATGTAACAGCTGATGTAACAAGGGCTATATAAATACATTTGATTTGAT
Organism: Oncorhynchus clarkii lewisi; assembly: GCF_045791955.1. Taxonomy (NCBI): domain Eukaryota; kingdom Metazoa; phylum Chordata; class Actinopteri; order Salmoniformes; family Salmonidae; genus Oncorhynchus; species Oncorhynchus clarkii. The sequence goes on from NC_092169.1 coordinate 617,971, forward strand.
TGGTGGAGTGCTGCAGAGATGGTTGTCCTCCAGGAAGGTTCTCCCAGAGGAACTCTGAAGCTCTGTCAGAGCCGGGAGGCCAGCTATAGGAAGAATCTTGGTGGTTCCAAACTTCTTCCATTTAAGAATGATGGAGGCCACAGTGTTCTTGGGGACCTTTAATGCTGCAGACAGTTTTTGGTACACTTCCCCAGACAATCCTGTCTCTGAGCTCTACGGACAATTCCTTTGACCTTATGGCTTGGTTTTTGCTCTGACATGCATAAATTTACCACAGCTGGACTCAATCAAGTTGTAGAAACAAATTGAATTACCACAGGTGGACCCAATCAAGTTGTAGAAACATCTCAAGGATGATCAATGGTAACAGGACGAAACTGAGCTCAATTTTGAGTGTCATAGCAAAGGGTCTGAATGCTTATGTAAATAGATAAATAATATATTTGCACAAATATCTAAAAACCTGCTTTCGCTTTGTCCTTATTGGGTATTGTGTGCAGATTCTTGAGACTTTTTTTATTTAATCCATTGTAGAATAAGTGAAGGGGTCGGAATAATTCCCGAATGCACTGTAAACAGATACATTCACAATTAAATAATCGGGCTTCATCAACAAAATACCTAAAAGTTACTACTATAAAGTACATTGAAATGTACGATCTGTATATAGGTTGAAACCACATGATTCATTGATCTGTTCCTTCCATGTCATGTGTTAATCTTGTAATAAGGTCCAGTGTAAATAGTTTGTAAACACTCAAAAATAAAATCCTGATCCTCCCTCTCTCCATTTCCTCCCTGTGCCTGGAGACTTTGAGAGAGAGAACATCTCTCTACGATTGGAGTGTGGTAGTCGGTCTGGAGGTGAGGCAGGGGCTGGTGAGAGTGCACATGTGCAGTGGAATAAGAGATTCCTGAAGTGCAGGCTGGGTTTTGGTGTATTGTTGGTTGTATGGAACTCACGCACGCACCCACCCATGCACGCACATGCACACACACCACACCCATGCATGCACGCAGGCACCCACACACAAACAGACACACCCAACTGCTCCTTTCCCATCACTCACAGGTCCAGGTGAAGACTCTACCCCAGCCATCTCCAACCAGCAGAGTAGCATGCGTCCTGTAAACACAGAGGCATACATTGAATGGTTTATCATAGCTGTGTGTGCATCAAGGCCATGCATAGACCTTTTGGAGGACATACGCTCAAACTAAAAAAGGGTCACCCCCCCAAAAAACAATACCGCAACCGGGTTCACAGAGTAGTTGAGCAATTATTACAAGAATAGGGGACAGCAGCACAATCTGAGGAGTTAAGTATTTTCCAAAACTATTTTGAGCTGGAATAAATGCTGCATTTATTTACAAATGACCAACACAATTCCAGTCAATAAAAGATGATTGTAAGAAATGCACATGAATGTACAGTGGCTTGCGAAAGTATTTACCCGCTTGGCATTTTTCCTATTTTATTGCCTTACAACCTGGAATTACAATGGATTTTGGGGGGGTTTGTATAATTGGATTTACACAACCACTTCGTATTGCAAAATATTTTTTATTGTGAAACAAACAAGAAATAAGACCAAAAAAAACAGAGAACTTGAGCGTGCATAACTATTCACCCCCCCCCCCCCCCAAGTCAATACTTTGTAGAGCCACCTTTTGCACCAATTACAGCTGCAAGTCTTGGCACATCTAGGCACTGGGATTTTTACCCATTCTTCAAGGCAAAACTGCTCCATCTCCTTCAAGTAGGATAGGTTCTGCTGGTGTACAGCAATCTTTAAGTCATTCCACAGATTCTCAATTGGATTGAGGTCTGGGCATTGACTAGGTCATTCCAAGACATTTAATGGTGCCCATTGCTTAATGGTGTTGCAGACTCTGGGGCTTTCAGAAGATGTATATATGCTGAGATCATATGACACTCAGATTGCACACAGGTGGACTTTATTTAACTAATTATGTGACTTCCGAAGGTAATTGGTTGCACCAGATCTTATTTAGGGGTTTCATAGCAAAGGGGGTGAATACATATGAATGCACCACTTTTCCGTTTTTTATTCTTTAGAATTTTTTGAAACAAGTTATTATTTTCATTTCACTTCACCAATTTGGACTATTTTGTGTATGTCCATTACATGAAATGCAAATACAAATCGATTTAAATTACAGTTTGTAATGCAACAAAATAGAAAAAATGCCAAGGGGGGTGAATACTTTTGCACTGTATGCACACCAAACTTACTCGCACAATCGCTGCACAAATATAACCTGTCATTACATCCAGAAACGGTGATGAATTTTCAAAATGCAAGATAGGCTACAAAAATAAACAGTGTTTTACACCTGCATTTGGAGCTGAAAGTCGTTAATGTTAGCAGCCAAAATCAACTGGGGATATATCATGTCACTTTTCTGGTCCAGAGCAAGAATTTGGACTACTTTTAACGGAGGTAGCGGGATCGGATGGAAAGCATGTTCTTTCTGCACCGCGCCATCCGTTTGGAGGGCAGCCTGCCTGAGGAGTGCTCGTTGCCAGCCGGGTAGCCCTGTTCTTGCTCACAAATATAGTAATCAATTCAACAAAATATGTTACATCTTCATCCCATAATATTCAAGGCAGTGCGATGTTACAGCTGCTTATAATTAGACATAAAGCCAGTAACCACCCAAACTATGCCTATCTGAAATAGGAAAATTATCAATCTGGCAAAGATGAGTCAGTAGTATATTGTATTTTATAAGGATGATATAAACGTAGGCCTCATCTGTTTTTGCCAGGCAGTTATTTGGTCGCTAAACTGGATATGCGTGCACGCCTTTGCTCTCCAATGCTGATGATTGGTCAATGCTCAACAATCAAGACGTGTTGAGAATAGACTACTTGCCTGGGTTCAGAACAACAACAAAAAATATTTTTCTGGAAATTATGCCACCACCGAAAAGATAAGGGGAATGGGGAATGTGCTCTGCATAGGTAGAGCCCTATCTGTACATGTGCCGGATGTGCGTGCGTGTGTGCATACAGTACCTGGACATGGCTAGAGCAGTGACTGCAGGGTTGTTTTTGTAGCGCCGTCTGGACACTGCTTCACTCCTGTTTAGTGGCCGACACAACACCAGGTGTCTCTCCCAGCTCTGACTCGGACCCGACATTCCTACACAGCAATTAACAATATTACAACAGTAGAAAATCAGTCCTGCACTAATAGACCTACAGTACAGGGGATCTCCTGTTATACTGTATAACAACAACACAAGAGGTCTTTCTCAGACCTGACCTGCTAGACCACAGGATACAACAAAAAATATAATATAACATAACAACACAGACAACAGGGTCTCTACGCTTTCGCCCATCTAGTTATTCAAGGAGGGAAGGATATCTTTTTAAAGTAGTCGATCAGGGTCTTTTTCAACCTCTGACCCTGACAAACTTTAAAGAAACACTAAACCTTCAGAGGCATCACCAGAGGCTGTATTTACAGTAATGTATATTACATGGTCAGCAGGCTGTTAGAAGAATCCCTCTTAAATAAACCTCACAGTTACACCAGGACTGTTCTGGTGTAATGTACCAGGATAATACTGCCATGAGCTGACAAACAAATAACAGTTGGGTATTATTGCTTTCTAAATTACACACGCTCACACACACATGCGCAATCGAAAACACACATCAGCAGAATTGCTCATCAGTGTTTACTGTCGGTATCTTTAATAATTGTATAACTCCATAATTCCAGGCTAGATGTTACCTTGGAAGGAACATTTTATTATAAACTTGATTCTGGAAGCTAACAGTCAGACTAAGAGATGGTTGGCTCAGAATGATCAGCTCACACTTAACAGCATGTATAAACAGATATCTATGGAAGATTTCTATGAATAATATGTTGTTATGTGAGTCTCCCTGATAGTTTACTTCTATCACAGTATCACTTCGCTGCGTATTTATTTAGACAGTGAAGCTAAAAGTTTTAATTTGGTAATATACTCCAGCATCTTGGAGATCAATGTTTCATATGAGGCAACAGCACAGAATGTCACGTTGTATTTGAGGGTATTTATAAACATATCTGATTTTCCGTTTTAAAATGAAAGCACTTTATGTACAGTAACAGAATTATGTACTAACCAAAAAAGTGTTAAACAAATCAAAATAGATTTTATATTTGAGATTCTTCAAAGTAGCCACCCTTTGCCTTGACACCTTTTCACACTCTTGGTATTCTCTCAACCAGCTTCATGAGGTAGTCACCTGGAATGCATTTAAATTATCAGGTGCGCCTTGTTAAAAATTAATTTGTGGAATTTCTTTCACTCTTAATGTGTTTGAGCCAATCAGTTGTGTTTTGACAATTTAAGGGTGGGTATGCAGAAGATTTGGTAAAAGTGAAAGACTAAGTCCATATTATGGCAAGAACAGCTCAAATAGTGGATATGCGTGCCCGCGCATAGTCCAAATTGGTGAAGTGAAATTAAAATAATAACTTGTTAAAAAAAAAAAATTTAGCTAAAAACAGAAAAGTGGTGCGTGCATATGTATTCACCCCCTTTTCTATAAAGCCCCTAAATAAGTTCTGGTGCAACCAATTACCTTCAGAAGTCACATAATTAGTTAAATAAACATGTGTGCAATCTAAGTGTCACATGATCTGTCACATAATCTCAATATATATACACCTATTCTGAAAGGCCCCAGAGTCTGCAACACCACAAACAGGTCAGGGACAAAGTTGTGGAGAAGTATAGATCAAGGTTGGGTAATAAAAAAACATCCGTAACTTTGAACATCCCATGGAGCACCATTAAATCCGTAAAAAAAAAGAAAGAATACGGCATAACAATAAACCTGCCAAAAGAGGGCCGCCCACCAAAACTCATAGCCCAGGCAAGGAGGGCATTATTCAGAGAGGCAATAAAGAGAACAAAGATAACCCGGAAGAAGCTGCAAAGCTCCACAGCGGAGATTGGAGTATCTGTCCTTAGGACTAATTTAAGCCGTACGCTCCACAGAGCTGGGCTTTACGGAAGAGTGGTCAGAGAAAAAATATATTGCTTAAAGAAAAAATATGCAAACACATTTGATGTTCGCCAAAAGGCATGTGGGAGACTCCCCAAATACATGGAAGAAAGTAATCTGGTCAGATGAAACTAAAAGGAGCTTTTTGGCGATCAAAGAAAATGCTATGTCTTGTGCAAACCCCAAGACGACCATCCCCACAGTGAAGCACGGTGGTGGCAGCATCATGCTGTGTGGATGTTTTTCCATCGGCAGGGACTGGAAAACTGGTCAGAATTGAAGGAATGATGGATGGCGCTAAATACAGGGAAATTCTTGAGGGAAACCTGTTTCAGTCTTACAGAGATTTGAGACTGGGATGGAGGTTCACCTTCCAGCAGGACAATAACACTAAGCATACTGCTAAAGCAACACTCAAGTGGTTAAGGGGAAACATTTATTGGAATGTCCTAGTCAAAGCCCAGACCTCAATCCAAATGAGAATCTGTGGTATGACTTACAGTTGAAGTCGAAAGACCCCTCCTGTCTCAGCCTCCAGTATTTATGCTGCAGTGGTTTATGTGTCGGGGGGCTAGGGTCAGTTTGTTATATCTGGAGTACTGCTCCTGTCCTATTCGGTGTCCTGTGTGAATTTAAGTGTGCTCTCTCTAATTCTCTCTTTCTCTCTTTCTTTCTCTCTCTCTCGGAGGACATGAGCCCTAGGACCATGCCTCAGGACTACCTGACATGATGACTCCTTCCTGTCCCCAGTCCACCTGGCCGTGCTGCTGCTCCAGTTTCAACTGTTCTGCCTTATTATTATTGGACCATGCTGGTCATTTATGAACATTTGAACATCTTGGCCATGTTCTGTTATAATCTCCACCCGGCACAGCCAGAAGAGGACTGGCCACCCCACATAGCCTGGTTCCTCTCTAGGTTTCTTCCTAGGTTTTGGCCTTTCTAGGGAGATTTCCTAGCCACCGTGCTTCTACACCTGCATTGCTTGCTGTTTGGGGTTTTAGGCTGGGTTTCTGTACAGCACTTTGAGATATCAGCTGATGTACGAAGGGCTATATAAATACGTTTGATTTGATTTGACATACACCTTAGCCAAATACATTTCAACTCAGTAATTCACAATTCCTGACATTAAATACCAGAAAAAATGTCCGTCAGTTAGGATCACCACTTTATTTTAAGAATGTGAAATGTCAGAATAATAGTAGAGAGAATGATTTATTTCAGTTTTTATTTCTTTCATCACAGAAGTTTACATACACTCAATTAGTATTTGGTAGCATTGCCTTTAAATTGTTTACCTTGGGTCAAACGTTTCGGGTAACCTTCCACAAGCTTCCCACAATAAGTTGGGTGAATTTTGGCCCATTCCTCCTGACAGAGCTGGTGTGTAGGCCTCCTTGCTCGCACACGTCATTGTCCATTTGGAAGACCCATTTGCGACCAAGCTTTAACTTCCTGACTGATGTCTTGAGATGTTGCTTCAATATATCCACATAATTTTCCCTTCTCATGAAGCCATCTATTTTGTGAAGTGATGCTGCCACCCCCATGCTTCATGGTTGGGATGATGATCTTCGGCTTGCAAGCCTTCCTCTTTTTCCTCCAAACATAACGATGGTCATTATGGCCAAACAGTTCTATTTTTGTTTAATCTGACCAGAGGACATTTCTCCAAAAAGTACGATCTTTGTCCCCATGTGCAGTTGCAAACCGTAGTCTGGCTTTTTTATGGCAGTTTTGGAGCAGTGGCTTCTTCCTTGCTGAGCGGCCTTTCAGGTTATGTCGATATAGGACTTGTTTTACTGTGGATATAGATACTTTTGTACCTGTTTCCTCCAGCATCTTCACAAGGTATTGCGTACTGTAGTTTGTACAGATGAACGTGGTACCTGCAGGCATTTGGACATTGCTCCCAAGGATCAACCAGACGTGTGGAAGTCTACAATTGTTTTTGAAGTCTTGGCTGATTTCTTTAGATTTTCCCATGACGTCAAGCAAAGAGGCACTGAGTTCAAAGGTAGGCCTTGAAATACATCCATAGATACACCTCCAATTGACTCAAATGATGTCAATTAGCCTATCAGAAGCTTCTAAAGCCATGACATCCTGTTCTGGAATTTTCTAAGCTATTAAAGGCACAGTCAACTTAGTGTATGTATACTTCTGACCCACTGGAATTGTTATAAGTGAAGTAATCTGTCTGCAAACAATTGTTGGAAGAACTTTGTGTGTCATGCACAAAGTTTGTGAGCAAGACATTTGTGGAGGATTGAAAAACAAGTTTTAATGACTCCAACCTAAGTGTATGTAAACTTCCGACTTCAACTGTAAATATTGCTGTACACCAGCGGAAGGTTATAAGGCAAAAAAATAGGAAAAAAGAAGGTGAATACTTTCGCAAGCCACTGTATTTTGGTTAAACTACCCACAAATTAATGGATTTGAAACCCTCGGCTAGCACAGTCCATTCTTCCATCACATGTACAGCTGATTCTCAAGATCTTACATACAAATAAGATGCTATTGAGCCCACACTACTACAATGTCTTAGCAAAGGACTACTTTCTGATAAGTGTTGATTACAATACTGGGTGGGGTGAATATATTTTATATGACGTACGTGATTGTTTGTTAACTAGTAAATAGTAGCCTAGAGCAAAGTGTTCTAAAAATAATTTCTAGCTTAACAATTTCTGCTAGTTAGTTTTTGCAGCCATGTGGGTTTTAGCTTGCTTGAGCCTACTAACTGAGGAGTGTTAATTAACCTGTTTCATTTAAAAAAAGAATCTTCCAAAGGAGTTGTTTAATGTAACTGCTTAACTATTTATCTGTACATGGAATTGTATGTTGTTTTTTTTACAACAACAAAAATATCTTTACAGGGAAATGCCACACACCATCTGATGTGTAGAGACATTTCACTGCAGCTAATGTCGAAGGAAAAGCTGTGTACATTTGAAAATGCTGTGCCAAATCATATCTGAAGAATGCAACAAAGGTGCAGAATCATCTGACCAAGGCATTAAAGTTCCCTCAGCGGTCATAACAAGCAACCTCTGACAAAAGTCCCTCTACTTCTATTCGAAGATGAAAATTATGAATCAGACACCTTATCGATAGCAACAGCTCGTGGTTCCCCGGTAATCAGACACCTTATCGATAGCAACAGCTCGTGGTTCCCCGGGAATCAGAAGTTTTTTGACTCAATGGAGGAACATAGTCAGAGAGATGCTGATAAATGTCTTGCTCGAGCTGTGTATGCAACTGGTTCACATCTGATGCTCATAGGCAATGTGTATTCAAAGAGATTTCTGAATGTTCTTTGCCCAGTGTAACGGATGTGAAACGGCTAGCTTAGTTAGCGTGGGCGCTAAATAGCGTTTCAATCAGTGACGTCACTTGCTCTGAGACCTTGAAGTAGTAGTTCCCCTTGCTCTGCAAGGGCCGTGGCTTTTGTGGAGCGATGGGTGACGATGCTTCGAGGGTGACTGTTGATGTGTGCAGAGGCTCCCTGGTTCGCGCCCGGGTATGGGCGAGGGGACCGTTTAAAGTAGTTACATTGATGCTGTTGACCCGGATCACTGGTTGCTGCGGAAAAGGAGGAGGTCAAAAGGGGGGTGAGTGTAACGGATGTGAAACGGCTAGCTTAGTTAGCAGTGTGCGCTAAAAAGCATTTCAATCAGTGACGTCACTTGCTCTGAGACCTTGAAGTAGTAGTTCCCCTTGCTCTGCAAGGGCCGCGGCTTTTGTGGAGCGATGGGTGACGATGCTTCGTGGGTGTCAGTTGTTGATGTGTGCAGAAGGTCCCTGGTTCGCGTCCGGGTATGGGCGAGGGGACGGTCTAAACTTATACTGTTACACCAGCATACACCTCTCCAACCAGACATTCTTTATCTACTAATTTGCTGTATGCAGAGCTCATCAGAGTTCAAGTGAAGGTCAATCAAATCATAGAGAAAGCAGACTGTGTTGCAATCATCTCTGATGGGTGGTTGAAAGTTTGTGGGCAAGGAATAATTAACAACATCATCTCCACCCCTCAACCAGTATTCTACAATAGCACAGACACAAGTGACAACAGCCACACCGGTCTCTACATTGCAGATGAGCTGAATGCAGTCATCAATGACCTTGGACCGCAGAAGGTATTTGCACTGGTGACAGACAATGCTGAGAACATGAAGTCTGCTTGGTCTAAAGTGGAGGAGTCCTACCCCCACATCACACCCATTGGCTGTGCTGCTCATGCATTGAATCTGCTCCTCACGGATATCATGGCACGGAAAAATATGGATACACTCTACAAGGGAGCAAAGGAAATGGTTCGGTATGTGAAGGGTCATTTTTATAGCAGCAATCTACCTCACCAAGCAAAGTGAGAAGAATAAGAGCACCACATTGAAGCTGCCCACCAACACCCATTGGGGTGGTGTTGTCATCATGTTTGACAGTCTCCTGGAGGGGAAGGAGTCTCTCCAAGAAATGGCCTGTAACGTCTGCTTCCAACTCACACTCTCAAACACGTAGATCCCCTGAACGCAGCTCACTTTCCAGCCCTCTTTCTAGCTCACACTCACAAACACATAGATCCCCTGAACGCAGCTTACTCTCCACATCCCAATCTCCAGAATTCTGATCACCTGTTCACACACCTGTATGTCATTATCACACACTATTTAATTCAGTTTTTGCACCCCATCATTGGGAGGTATTGTTTGTTTTGTGACACACTTCTATTCAGAGCTCTGTTTTTCCCGTGATTTAATCCTCCCGTGTATGATAGTTTTGGCCTGCCTCACTAACAACGCCTTTTGCCTATTCCCTGCCTGTACTTTAGCCTTTTTGGATCCCCTGTGTGTGACCTTCTGCCTGCACCTGGACCCAGCTACCTGCGTCCTTCTGTGGTCCTGTACAATGAAACACCTGCTGCGCCCTTTGCTTGAAACCAGCTCTCTGTCTCCCAACGTGTTCATTACATGACCATATCACAGTCTGCCAAGAGGATCCTCCTGGATGATGTATTTTGGGAGAGAGTGGTAAGCAGCCTGAAACTCCTGAAACATATAGCAGTATGGAGACAATGCCATCCTGTCTGACTCTGCTTGCAGATGTAAGTGAAGAAATCCATACTGCCCTGCCCACTTCAATGTTGCTCCAAGCAGAGGAAACTGCAGTTCTGAAATACATCAAAAAGTGTGAAGACTTCTGTCTGAAGCCCATACATGCCGCAGCGTACATGTTGGACCCCAAGTATGCTGGCAGGAGCATCCTGTATATGGCAGTATATGGCAGTCGTGCCAACATATCTCATCAACACCTGGTGGAAGGGACGTTGTGGATCTGAGGCTCTTTCCCCTGTTTCCTCCATCATCCTCCAAATCCCACCAACATCAACCACCTCAGAGCGCAACTGGTCCTTGTTTGGGAACACACACACCAAAGCACGCAACAGCCTGACCAATACAAAAGTTGAAAAAACTCTCCCTCCATTCTGTTAGCAAACTTGCAATCTTTGGACAATAAAATCGACGAATTATGTGGAAGATTAAACTACCAAAGGGACATTAAAACCGTAACATCTTATGCTTCAAGGAGTTGCGGCCGAACGACGACGACGACATCAACATACAGCTGGCTGGCTAAACGATGTACCGGCAGGATAGAACAGCGGCGCCTGGTAAGACCAGGGGCGGCTGTCTATGTATTTTTGTAAACAACCGCTGGTGCACGATATCTAAGGAAGTCTATTGAGCTATTGCTCGTCTGAGGTAGAGTTTCTCATGATAAGCTGTAGACCACACTACCTACCGAGAGAGTTTTCATCTGTATTCTTTGTAGCTGTTTTACATATCACCACAGGAGAAAACCTGAGAAAAATCCAACCAGGAAGTGGGACATCTGAGGTTTGTAGTTTTTCTAAGCTTGGCCTACCGAATACACATTGAGATATGGATAAAGTTGCACTTCCACTAGATGTCAACCGTCTTTAGAAACTTGAATGAGGATTCTACTATAAAGGAGGGGCTCATGAGACCTCTTTGAGTCAGTGGTCTGGCAGAGAGCTTGGTCTCATGACGCGCGCTCCCGACAGCGTTACCTCGCGGTCCAGTGCTTTTTCTGAAGACAAAGGAATTCTCCGGTTGGAACATTATTGGTGGTTTATGTTAAAAAAATCCTAACGATTGATTCCATACATCGTTTGACATGTTTCTAAAGGACTGTAATGGAACTTTTCGAGTTTTTGTCTGGATGAAGTGCCTGCACCTCATGAAGATGGATTACTGGGCTGAACACGCTAACAACAAGTGGCTATTTGGACATAAATGATGGAACTTTATGGAACAAATCAGTCATTTATTGTCAAACTGGGATTCCTGGGAGTGCGTGCCTTCTGATGAAGATCATCAAAGGTAAGTGAATATTGATGGTGTTGTTTCTAACTTTATTGATTCCAAAATGGCGGACATTCCTCTGGCTGTTTTGGGTTCTGAGAGCCGTTCTCAGATTATGCTTTTTCCGTAAAGTTTTTTTGAAATCTGACACAGCAGTTGCATTAAGGAGAAGACTATCTTTAATTCTGTGAATAACACTTGTGTCTTTTAACAATGTTTATTATGAGTATTTCCGCAAAATCACCGGATGTTTTGGAATCAAAACATTACTGCACGTAAGGCGCCAATGTAAACTGAGATTTTTGGATATAAATATGCACATTATCGAACAAAACATACATGTATTGTGTAACATGATGTCCTATGAGTGTCATCTGATGAAGATCATCAAAGGTTAGTGATTAAACGTATCTATTTTTCTTTGGCTGGAAAAATGGCTGTGTGTTTTTTTGACTTGGCTATGACCTATGTTGTGCTTTAGCTGTAAAGCATTTTTCAAATCGGACACGATGGGTAGATGAACAAGATGTATATCTTTAATTTGCTGTATTGGACTTGTTAATGTGTGAAAGTTAAATATTTCCCAAAAATATTTTCAGCGGAATGTTGTCGAGCTAGCAGAACCCCTGCACTATAAAGGTTAATGCAGGGAAACTTAAATCTGTTTCACCAAACTTCTATCAGCATGTTAAATGTGCAACCAGAGGAAAAATAACTCTGGTCCACCTATACTCCACACACAGAGATGCATACAAAGCTCTCCCTCGCCCTCCATTTGGCAAATTGACCATTAATTCTATCCTCCTGATTCCTGCTTACAAGCAAAAATCTATTCACAGGAAGCACCAGTGACTAGATCAATAAAAAAGTGGTCAGATGTAGCAGATGCTAAGCTACAGGACTGTTTTGCTAGCACACACTGGCACAAAGGGCACATCTCTCCTGGATAGGCTGGATAGGATAGGCTGGATAGGCTGCACTTCCGCTCTCAAAATCCATGCCATTATAAACTGCGATACCGTTAAAGACCTGCTTTTTGTGTGTCTTTAAACTTCCCATTAGCGCTATTAAAGGACACACTTCAAATAGTGCCACCCCTCCCACCTCAGCGCAAGCGAGCTGATGTTAGACAGGTATATTGCCGAACATAGCGTTAGGGCTGAAAAATGTCAGTGCGCAAGTTTCTACATGACGAAATGCAAACTAACGTGTGTTTGACACTAGTACTACCTGAAAATAGAGCCCTTTAAGTGAGTTGTCCAAATTCTTATGACACCTTCAAATGGGGGTACTAGATACATATAGTGCTTTAATTTAAAAACGCTAAAACAGATATGTATAAAAATACCCTCAAATAAAATGTGACATTCTGTTCTGTCGCCTCATATGAAACATTTGATCTCAAATCCAAAATTCTGAAGTATAGAGCCAAATTAAAAGTTTTAGCTTCACTTTCCAAATGTATATCTGGGGGAGTGTAAAAGCACTTATTTGATTATGAACCAGAAGTGTTTTAAAAAATCATATTCTTCTCATTTGAGGAATAATTCTGTCTTGTTGTTATTAGCATGAAATTAGCATTAGCATTACCGTCTATGGTCATTGCAGACTGATCCTGTCCTGGGGATGTGGGCTGCTGTGGAGGATCAGGTGATGTTCTAGTGTACTCCGTCCTCCAGATCTGTTACACACAAACAATCCAACATAACTGAACGCATTAAAGACAGACACACATGCACATAGGCACGTGCATACACACGCAAACCTCCCACAACACCCTGATGCGCATGCACACACACACAAACAAACAATCAGGCCGTGTCCGAATACTCGTATTTGTGTTCTAAGTAGTAAGCTGATAAGCTGTGCGATAATATAAGGTTTTATAGTATATGAAATCTCAACAATTCGATATGATTTAAATGCCAGGATGTGAAACTCATTTCTGCCTTTCATTTAGTAGAATCCGCTGCAAACTAGTGAGACAAACAAAGTATTATCAAACCCACGTGTGTTTGACAAGCTGTTAATTAAGCTGATAATCATATAAGGGGACGCATTGTACAAAATGAACGAATTTTGCATTATTTGACGCATTCTCATTATGGGTTAGCCTAGTATGTTAATATTTGATGCTTACGGCATACATTTCTACTAAACAGTAAGTTCTAAATAGTATTTAGTATGATTAGTACACATTAGGTCGTTTTAGTAAGTAGTAGGCAAGACACATACACACATTGTCGAATAAGAACTAGCAAACACACACTCTCACTCTCTTACCCTCACTATCCCGTCAGCACAGCCAGTGACTATAACGTTTCGTGGATCCCACTCGTGTCTCTGAGTGAAGCAGACAGACAGGATGTCCCCATCTGAGCTGCAGGAAGTGACATCAGAGCCACAGGATGTGTCGAGCCAGGTGAGTAACTGACCCTTCATACTCCACAGGTACAGGACCGGCCCTGCACACGATGCTATCTCACCCTGAAGGAGAGGGTTAACATACACAGGTAAAAAGGGTTGGCCATGCTACAAATCCCCAAGTGCAGAACAGACTACGGGAGGCTCACCGTACTACATAGAGCCAAGACTACATGGGACTCTATTCCACATCAAGTAACTGTCGCAAGCAGTAAAATTAGATTTAAAAAACAGATAAAACAGGTAACACATTATGGAACAGCGGGACTGTGAAGCAACACAAACATTGGCACACACACACAGACACACACACACAGAGACACACACACACAAACACGGCTATAGCAGCAGCTAACGGGGATCCATAATAAATACAAATACAAACAAATGAGGGAATGAACGGAAAAGTGTCTCTATCAGTAACCACACACATGGTAGACCTATGAGCACCGAGCATAGTAGAGGATGTGTGCAGCCAGAAAAGGAAATCCTCCCTTCCTCATTCTGAGTTCCAGGAATGCTCGTGCAATAGACTGGCTAAACGATGATGGTCCCTATGTACTTGTGTGGTACTTTAAAAAATATAAGTTTATCAGTCAGCAGGCAGGATCCAACAGGATCCCACTAAAGAGAGAAATAGAAAGTGGAAAGAAAAGCGATAGACGGATGCAAAAGGAGGTATAGAAAGAGGTCAACTCTCAGATGTTGTTCATAGTTAGCACATGGATTCTGGACTTTGTGGGGGGAGAAAAAGATAAAAAATAGAGAGATAATGATGTGAAAGAGGTAAAAAGAGAGTGTAGACTCACCGTGAGCTCATTGATAGCAAGTGCTGTGATGCTAGCCTTGTGTCCAGGTAGCTGAGTGATGTAGTTGAGTTCCTCAAGGTCCCACAGTATACAGGTCAGGTCACGCGAACCGCTGGCTATCACTCCATGAACCTCAGACACCGCCAGACACGTTACTGCATCGGTATGACCATACAGCGCCTGGGAGACCAATATGAGATTCACTTTATCAAACACACACACATTTTACTGTGTATTGGGCTAGATACATTCTCACACCACATCACTCTCACACCACATCACACACACCTGTCTGAGTTTCATGTGAGTGAGTTTGTCCTTGCTGATGGAAACATCCCACACACACACCACTGAGCTGATCCCAGCAGTGACTATGGTAGCTTGGTTGGGACACGCTGCACACAGCATCTTCCCCCAGTCACACATACTCTCACATACAGCAAAGGTCTAGGAGAGGGAAATAGAAATACACACACAAATGTTAGTCATTGTCTATGTTGGAAATGGTTTGGCCAACTTTAAAGCTTCATGTCATGTTGCTACCTCATGATGGATGGATGGCAATCTAATTGAACATTTGTTAGTGTGAGTAAGTGAATAAAAGGCTTCCATAGTGTACATACTTTCTCAGTGGTGTAGTGTCCGAAGGAGCAGGAGTTATCAGGGAAGCCCCAGGAGAAGTAGACATTCCACAGAGGAGGGATCAGTAGTCTGTTCTTCTCTACGACCAAAACCTCTTTGTCCACACAAACCACCTGGCCTACTGGACCACGAAGGAGCTCTGAAGGGGAGGAAGAGAAGATAGGGAAAGGGTGAGGAGAAGAAGAGATCGGGATATGAATAGAAGGAGGTAAATTAAGTCCAGAGGGACGTAGGAGAAGTTTGTTGTTCTCTAAGATAAGAACCTCTCTGTCCCCAAAAACTATCTGGCCTACTGGGTCAGGCAACAGACAATAGAGAAATCAGAAAACAACTCTGGTAGCTTGCCTGGACTAGCGGTAATGTCGCAGCCTGGGCACACACACACACGCACACCTCACTCCTGTACACACATCTGCACCTGTACACAGCTCATCTGTAAATAGCCCACCCAACTACCTCATCCCCATATCACATTTTTTGCTCCTTTGCACCCCAGTATCTCTACTTGTACATTCATCTTCTGCACATCTATCACTCCAGTGTTTAATTGCTAAATTGTCATTCGCCACTTGCCTATTTATTGCCTTACCTCCCTAATCTTACTACATTTGCACACACTGTATATAGATTTTTCTATTGTGTTATTGACTGTATGTTTGTTTATCCCATGTGTTGGTTGTGTCGCACTGCTTTGCTTTATCTTGTCCAGGTCGCAGTTGTAAATGAGAACTTGTTCTCAACTGGCTTACCTGGTTAAATAAAGGTGAAATCATTTTTTTTTTTTATTAAATCCCCTTTTTGGCTTCCTTGGCAACCTCCACGGGAACCTTTCCCCAATAGAATCTTTACTCCATGGGAACCACACCTGTTGGTTTTCTCACAAACAATCGCAACATTGTTTCAATAATATATAGAGCTGCTCTGGTATATAAAGCTTTTTTGAGGCCTTGCTCACAACGACCAAACGATATACTGTATGTGAGGCTCTTGATCATATCTTTGATCATGACACTGGTGAGGAGGAGTAAGACCTTGTTAAACTTGGACACAAAGTAGTCTGTGGTAAATAGCACAATGTTTCATCTGAGTATTTGTTATAGTCAAAATAATCCATGTATTATGCTTTTTTTAAACTCAAAAACTACTTGTATGAGCTCAGGTCAATGAGGCTTACAGGCCATGAATAGCAAGTAGAAGTTCAAAACGTGTAATCTTCACAAGAACTTAAGTTGATAAAAAGATCTAACACAACATTAGGCGATAATATATGTATTATTGTGGATTTATAATCACCTATAATGGGGCGGTCATTTTGAACCGGGAACACAGAATTAATTAACATGAAAGGAACACAACAGGAGGTTTAAGCTTAATGTACCAGGAAAGGCAGTAATAGATTATTAGCTTCCAAAACCCACAATGCCGACAAGGAAAAGTCACACCAAAAAGCCAGACTTACCGAGTGAAAGTTTAGAGTCTGAGGACGAAGACGCGGTGCTAGCTTCATGTGCTAGTGGTGGAAGCAGGACTGAGGCAATAAACACGTGCAGTTAGCTCCGAAATCCTCAAGGCCATCAAAGATATCAATGTATAATTCTACATCAAATTTGAAAATGTACTGTCTGCAGTAGACAACGTTAAAATTGAAGTCAAAGATTGTGCTGGGCAAATCTCTCAGGCTAAGGTACGCATCTCTGGAACCGAAGACAACGTTATAGCCATGCAGGCAACGACCACCGCTCTTGTGGAAAAGGTTGAATCGCTTACCTCTAAACTAGTTGATTTGGAGGGCCGCAGCAGGAGATCGAACTTGAGACTAGTACATCTCCCTGAAGGTGCTGAGGGGAGCGACGCTTGCTCATTCCTAGAGCGGTGGCATCCTGAGGCCACTCCGCTCTACTTTTATCATTGAGAGAGCTCATCGGAATTCTGGCCCACGATACGTCCTCAACGCACCCCTGAGGGCTTTGATAAGGAAGTTCTTAAACTATAAAGATACGATGCTCGTGATGAATGCAGCCAGGGCGAAAGGGAGAGTACTCTACAAGAATCGGTAAGTTATGTTCTTCCCAGATCTCTCCATGGAAGTCAGTTCACAAGCAGCAGAAACGCTTCGACAGTGTCAAGCAGTGGCTAACGGGCTAAGGCTATCCGGTATGGAACCATCTTTCCAGCGAGCCTAGGGGTCTCCCACGCCGATTGTTCCTACATTTTTGAAACACCAGTCGAGGCGGGAAAGTTTCTTGAGAAGCTAGGCAGGAAGTACCAAGTCAATGTGTGGGGGTACAAGTTAGATCATGTAATTTGTACATAGGTAGGTAGACTAGGTCAAGTGACTATGCATAGATAATAAACCCTGAGTAGCAGCAGTGTAAAATCAAAGGGGGGGGGGGGGGGGGGTGTCAATGTAAATAGTCCGGGTAGCCATTTGATTAATTGTTCAGCGATCTTATGGCTTTATGGTGGAAGCTGTTGCGTCTAGACTTGACGCTCCGGTACCACTTGCCGTGCGGTAGCAGAGAGAACAGTCTATGACTTGGGTGATTGGAGTCTGTCAATTTTTTAGACATTCCTCTGACACAGCCTAGTGGCAGGAAGCTTGGAACCAGTGATGTACTGGGCCATACGCACTAAACTCTGTATTGCCATCCATCTGGCTCCACGGACTTGTGAATTTTGACCTGTTTAAAGATCTTGCTCACATTGGCTACGGAGAGCGTGATCACACACAGTTCCCTTTGTATTCTGTAATAGATTGCAAGCCACATCCGACGAGCTTCAGAGCCGGTGTATTAGGATTCAATCTCAGTCCTGTATTGACGCTTTGCCTGTTTGATGGTTCGTCTCAGGGAATATGAGGATTTCTTAAAAGCGTCCAGATTAGTGTCCCACTCCTTGAAAGTAGCAGCTCTAGCCTTTAGCTCAGTACAGATGTTGCCTGTAATCAATGGCTTCTGGTTGGGATATGTACATACAGTCACTGTGGGGACGACGTCGTCCATGTAGTTATTGATGAAGCCGGTGACTGAGGTGACACACTACTCAATGCCATTGGATGAATCCCGGAACATATTCCAGTCTGTGCTAGCAAAACAGTCCTGTAGCGTAGCATCCGCATCATATGACCACTTCCGTATTGACCGCGTCACTGGTACTTCCTGCTTCAGTTTTTGCATGTAAGCAGGAATCAGCAGGATAGAATTATGGTCAGATTTACCAAATGGAGGGCGAGGGAGAGATATGTATGCGTCTCTGTGTGTGGAGTGAAGGTGGTCTAGAGTTTTGTTTCCTCTGGTAGAAATGAGCTAAAACAGATTTAAGTTTGCCTACATTAAAGTCCACGGCCACTAGGAGCGCCTCTTCTGGATGAGCTTTTTCTTGTTTTCTTAAGGCCTTATACAGCTCGCTGAGTGTGGTCTTAGTGCCAGCATCGGTTTGTGGTGGTAAATATACTGCTATGAAAAATACAGATGAAAACTCTCCTGGAAAATAGTATGGTCATCGGGCACCAGTCTGTGTTGACAAAAACATTTGCACAATAAGCACTTGTTATCTCTCAAATACATCGTTACAGTTGTTGGTTAGCTAGCTAGCGAATTTGAGCCATATTAGCATTGACATGAAATCACTCAGAACAAGACGAAACAAGCTGAAATGAGCCATTTGCGATTCCCCACGTGGCAGGTTCTTATCATTCATGCTAGCAATCTGGCCATCCAGAATCACAACAACATGCTCACTTCTGTTGCACATCGTTCTTGTGTGACGTTGCAACTAACCCCCCATCTATACAGATTATCTTATCTCTCATCTTCAAGCCCCCTCGGCGATGGAGATGGTTGGTGGATATCACTCTCTTGCTTACAACCATCCCTGGCGGTTGCCATTACGCAAGAATCGTCGGTCCCATGCGCACAGAAAAATGTACCACCCTCACCTAGCACTATGACCTTCTGGGTGTGGCCCATGAGAGGTAAAGTGACAAATTGTATTGGTCACATACACATATTTAGCAGATGTTACTGCAGGTGTAGTGAGATTTTTGTGTTCCTAGCTCCAACAGTGCAGGAATACCTAACAATTCACAACAATACAAACAAATCTAAAGTTAAAGAATGGAGTTAAGAAATATATAAATATTAGGAAAATCAATGTCGACATGGCATTGACTAAAATACAGTAGAGTAGAATACAGTATATACATTTGAAATGAGTAAAGCAGTATGTAAACATTATTAAAGTGACTAGTGTTCCATTTATAAAGTGACCAGTGTTCCATTTATAAAGTGACCAGTGATTCCATGTCAATGTATATAGGGCAGGAGCCTCTAAGGTGCAGGCTAATGATGGCTATTTAACAGTCTGATGTCTCTTGGTCACAGCTTTGATTCATCTGTACTGACCTCGCCTTCTGGATGGTAGGGGGGTGAACAGGCCGTGGCTCGGGTGGTTGATGTCCTTGATGATCTTTTTGGCCATCCTGTGACATCGGGTGCTGTAGGTGTCCTGGAGGGCAGGCAGTGTGCCGCCGGTGATGTGTTGGGGAGACCGCACCACCCTCTGGAGAGCCCTGCGGTTGTGGGTAGTGCTGTTGCCGTACCAGGCGGCGATACAGCTCGACAGGATGCTCTCAATTGTGCATCTTTAAAAGTTTGTGAAGATCTTAGGGGCCAAGCCAAATTTCTTCAGCCTCCTGAGGTTGAAGAGATGCTGTTGCTTTTCACCTTCTTCACTGCTCTCTCTGCTGTTTCCTGAAGTCCACAATCAGCTCTTTCATTTTGTTGACGTTGAGGGAGAGGTTATTTTCCTGGTACCACTCCGCCAGAGTCCTCACCTCCTCCCTATAGTCTTTCTTATCATTGTTGGTAATCAGGCCTACAACTGTTGTGTCGTCTGCAAACGTAATGATTGAAATGGAGGCATGCGTGGCCACGCAGTCATGGGTGAGCAAGGAGTACAGGAGGGGGCTGAGCACGCACCCTTGTGGGGTCCCTGTGTTGAGGATCAGCGAAGTGGGGGTGTTTCCTACCTTCACCACCTGGGGCTGACCCGTCAGGAAGTCCAGGACCCAGTTGCACAGGGCAGGGTTCAGACCCAGGGACCCAAGCTTAATGATGAGCTTGGAAGGTACTATGGTATTGAAGGCTGAGCTATAGTCAATGACCAGCATTCTTACATAGGTATTCCTCTTGTCCAGATGGGATAGGGCAGTGTGCAGTATGGTGACAATTGCATTGTCTGTGGATCTATTGGGGCTATATGCAAATTAAAGTGGGTCTAGGGTATCAGGTAAGGTACAGGTGATATGATCCTTAACTAGCCTCTCAAAGCACTTCAAGATGACAGAAGTGAGTGCTACGGGGCGATAGTCATTTAGTTCAGTTACCTTTGCTTTCATGGGTACAGGAACAATGGTGGACATCTTGAATCATGTGGGGACAGAAGACTGGGATAGGGAGAGATTGAATATGTCCAGCTGGTCTGCGCATGTCGTTGAAAGAGTATGCGCATCGCTTGCGCCTAGTCTCCAGGCGCCTAGTCTCCAGACATTTAGCCCAGTCTTGGGACTTTTCTATTGCGCTTGAGGCTTCCTGACAGCCGATGGAAAGTGCAGAGAGGTAACACCTCTCCTTCTGTGCAGTCTACCCGCCTGCAAGCGAGTGAGCTGCACGACATATCAGTCCACAATTCGTGCCTACAGTTGCCCCGGGTTCTCCTAGGTTACCTTGTTACCTGACCCCAACTTTTATGCACAAGGTTAGCAACAACTATGCTTGTTTCGTCTTAACTTGGATGGAGCGAGAGTAATGGAGAAGAGCTAGAACTACCTCTTTGTTTCTTGGGCACCTACCTGCAAGGGGAAGCCTCTCTCTCACTGTCCTTTTGGGTAGAGGAGGCTGTTATGTTGGAAAGAATGACAGCAAGGGTTGCGGCCCGGAAGGGCTCATTCCATCAGAAGTATGACCACTTCTTGGGCACTATTCGAAACCCTAGAGGTTGGCGGCACCTTAATTGGGGAGGACAGGCTCATGGTAATGCCTGCAGCGGAATTAGTGGAATGGTATAAAATACAACAAACACATGCTTTCCATGTGTTGATGCCATTCCATTCATTCCGTTCCATTATTATGAGCCGTCCTAAACTCAGAAGCCTCCGCTGGTCCAAAAGCATCTCCTTCAACAATAGATTATCACTATGGCTATTTGAACCACACCTGATACATTTATGATTTTTTTACCTGCTGGATGTCACTGCACTTTTGTTGGTATATACTTCCTTAGTGTCAGAGCTTCTGAAGGGTTGGAAATAGTCTGGCTTTGGAGAGCATGTCTCGATATGGGGGTAGTCTATTTCCCCATAGTGAGATATCGAAACAATATATTTCAAATAGAACTTAGCTTTACTTGCATAACCATGGTTCTATGATAATATGAGTGAGATATTTCACTGTGTTTCCTTGCTCGCTAGAGCGCAATGAAGAGAGGCATGATAGAGAATTACCAGTCTGTCAGTCTCCAACAGACTGTGATTGGTACTTCAGTTATAGAATCCACTAAAGCAAATCCCCATAGTGATATATCTCACACATATTATCAGAACCAGGGTTACGCAAATAACATTACAGTTTAAATTTAGCTATTGATTTGAATGTTTTTTTCTTTAGTGTTTGGCACCATTTTGATTTGAGTTGGTTTAGTCCTTGAGCTGGTTGAATTGCTGTTATTCCTTACAATATAATATGGACTGATAGGCCGAGTTATTCAGTGATTCAGACAATCATACTGTCACCAGTTGTCTCTGTCTTGCAGTTATGTGGATGTTATGGGTGGCCTTTACACGACTCCCCTAGAACTCGTTATAGGCGGCAGGTAACCTATTGGTTAGGGGTTGGACTAATAACCGAAAGGTTGCAAGATCAAATCCCCGAGCTGACAAGGTAAAAATATGTCGTTCTGCCCCTGAATAAGACGGTTAACCCACTGATCCTAAGCCACCGTCATTGAAAATAAGAATTTGTTATTAACTTAACTGACCTGCCTAGTTAAATAAAGGTTAAAATGTTTTTTAACTCCATAAAATCTCCTCGCGTTATTTCAGTCTCAGCCTCCAGTCTGTGTGAACCAGGTTGCACGCTCCCACCAGATTGTTTGTATCTGTGTGCTATATATTTATGGAAAGAGTTCCTTAGTAAACTTAGATGGCGTAGTATCGGCTACACTTAATCCCTGCCACCAAGTACATGGATCAAATTACCTGGGAAAATAATAATAATAGTCCTACTTCAAAACCGTCACATGAAAGAGTTTCCCAACTTCTGCGGAATTTCATTCAATTAAATGAATATCCCATATTGCATTGCAGACCATACACTGCCACCCGGCCCTAGGGGATACACATACACCTTTATAAGGATCAGGATGTTTGTGTATCTGGCGTGCTGTAATTGTGCCTTTAATTGATCTGCTCCAACCTGGATGGGAAAAATATTTATTTTCCTATCGCCACCTTTACCTTCCAAATCCCCTGGAAGCAGAAAGAGCCTGGAGAATGTTTCAACATTACCCTTAATAATATCCTTTAATATCACCTTAATATCTTTCTCTCTAGTCATCTCTACATGCTTCTTGTTCAGACAACACTCTGAGATGTAATATGCAGGAAGGTATGCATCGCCTCAACATACACACACATTCAGCTCATCTCCTTCAGAATGGCTAATCCGATTATTAAGCAAGGCTTCGCTGGTGGGTCCATCTCAATATTGTAGGTCCGTAGTAGCAGATCTGTGTGTGTGTGCTGGGTAAATTACCCTATGAAGAGTGTCTTGCCAACCTCTTCCTATTGCTCCCTATGGACCTGGCCCATCTAGTATATAAAATAATTGAGGAACGCTGTTAGATAAAATAATTGAGGTACAAAAACGTTATTTTGAAATAATAAGGTGAATGAAAATTATTAAATACATGAGTCTTTCTTGCGTACACACACTGCATACGCTCGCACTTCTGTATACAAGTCTAGTTCTTTGTAACGCCTTTTAAATATTCACAACAGGAGATTGGTGGCACCTTAATTGGGGAGGACGGGCTCATAGCAATGGCTGGAACTGAATTTTTGGGATGGTGATCGAACTCATCAAGCACATGGTTTCCATGGGTTTGATACCATTCCATTCATTATTATGAGAAGTCCTCCTCTCAGCAGCCTTCTGTGATTTCCACATAGTACTGCAAACAATTTTTCCCCACAGGGAAAATAAAGTCAGAAAAGTAAAGCACAGCTCTCCTGATTCTACTGTTTTGGGGTATTGTTAGAGAAGTGCTTGGATACGGTTTGTGTGGGATTGAATAGTGCTAGACAGTGTTGAGAGTGGCACAGAACGTTTGAGTAATGTTATGATCGTGTTATAATTGGAACTTTACCTTTGAATGGTTGAATGGAGGGTTTGAGCTTGTCCAGTCTGAAGAAAAAGGGGGTTGGCTGGGCGGGTGCTGATCCCTCCTTTTTTGAGCCGGCACGAGGAGGGTGGGGCTTGTTGAACAGCTGAGGTGTCAAAGGGTAGAGGTCATTCATAGAGACAACCCTCACTTTGGCCATCACTGGCTAAATCTGGCACAAATCAAGAGCCAACTGAAATATACCCCATTTCTACAACCAGTACCTCCTAGATGTGTGTAATGGTAGATTGTCAAGGCTTCTCTCCTTCCTACCTGTTTGGGAACCTGTCCAAAGTTATTGACGTATCCCTGGATGGTACTCTTGATGAGGGGGTCTCTGAGTGCATCCTGCCCCCTTGTCCCTTTCCCTCTCTGGGCGTAGAAGTAGGGGTGGAATGTGTTGAGGGACTCTACAGCGGCTGGTCCCTGCTGGCAGTGCCCAAAGATCAGGTCGATCCATAGGTGGAGGTGGGAGCTAACATACTCACTCTCCAGAGCCTGGGGGACAGAGCAAAATAGTAAGATACAACACAAACGTACATGCAACCACATACAGTGGTTCTTCCTGTAAAAGTTGTGTCATACTGCAACACACCTTGAGGGCTGCCGCAGAATTCTATGGCACGTTATTTAATTGTCAACCATTGTTGTCATAAAAATGTTATACATTTTTTTTCACCTTTATTTAACCAGGTAGGCAAGTTGAGAACAAGTTCTCATTTACAATTACGACCTGGCCAAGATAAAGCAAAGCAGTTCGACACATACAACAACAGAGTTACACATGGAGTAAAACAAACATACAGTCAATAATACAGTAGAAAAATAAGTCTATATACAATGCTATAATATAATGTTAGTTAGTGCTAGTATGACCACGAGAGGGCATCTTTGAGAAGCATGACTTTTTGTAATATTGGCTGTACTAAAAAATTTAAAAACGTTTTTTGTAAGAACATAGTATATGGGATTGATTTTAAATTGAACTTCAAAAGTTTGATTAATATTATGGTGTTTCTATAAAAGCAAAACCCTGGCACTGTACAACATGACCGTTTCCACACCCTAATTGTAGGCTAACCAACAACCAAACAGCGATTCAGTGAAAATAAAAATCTCATTGTTTTATCAAGACCAGTCCGTCCCATGCTTGTCTCAGAGCAGCGTGAAATGGTGCTAAAACAGTTACCCGGCAAGCTATTGCTTCAAATCCTATGTCAGAATGCCATTCATTGACTACAGCTCAGCGTTCAACACCATGGTGCCCTCAAAGCTCATCAATAAGCAAAGGACCCTGGGACCAAACACCTCCTTCTGCAACTGGATCCTGGACTTCCTGACGGGCCGCCACCAGGCAAGGAAGACAAAGAATTAACCGCAGCATTGTCACAGAGGTGATGGAAGATTTCATCAAGCAGCTGAGTGACTACTTATGGCAATATTTTGTTATGTTTAGGCCTATTTACATAGGCCTAAACATAACTAAACATTTATATTTATATTATTGTACCTAATGTTGGCTGTTAGGCTAAATGTTTTTTTTCTTCTCCAAATACAGACAATGACCCAAACATACCGCCGCCCAGGTTTGCATTGCAAATGAGGGCATAAACTGGGTCTAGACACCAGCAGAGTAAGTAGACCTTTATGTAGTAAAATATAAATAAATACATAAATAAAAGACCTACAACACCTACGGTAGGCCTACAGTATATCTCAAAATATGTATTTCATCTCTACATGTATAGGTCTCCTGATTTAAACCCAATCTAACTTGTTTGGCATCAACTGAAAACATGAGTCCGTAACTCTGCCAAGGCTACAGTACAAGCAAAGATGAACTGGTTTTATTTTATATTTATTTAACTAGGCAAGTCAGTTAAGAAATCATTCGTATTTACAATGAAAGCCTAGGAACAGTGGGTTAACTGCCTTGTTCAGGGGCAGAATGACAGATTTTTACTTTGTCAGCTCGGGGATTCGATCTAGTAACTTTTTGGTTACTGGCCCAATGCTCTAACCACTAGGCTACCTGCCGCCCCAACTGGTGAAGTCCATCAAGATGTTTTGGCTTGAGGAATAGCCGATACAACAGTGCAACAAATACATTGATCATCTCAGCAAGGTTTGGCCTGTGGTCGTGGAGCTGGGGGGGGGAGTGCAACTAAAATGTAGTTTAAATAAACATCTGCTTTTTGAGTATATTTTTTCTCTTTATTTTATTAATGAAAGCATAAAGATGTTGATAAAGAACTGTTGGGGGATTTTCGCACCTACAGCAGCTGGGCATTGAAGAGTTGCATGTCAATTCATAAACCATGTGAGTTGGAATCTCTTCCCATCTATTTTGCAATCTATATGGTTCTCTGATAATTTGCGGTTGCATTAGGTCTTGAGTTAGAAATGTAACACTTTAGAGTACTTAAGCATCGAATACATAAAAACTTGGGGGATTTTCACACCTACAGTTGTCCTGCTAATAGGAAAAAATGTTTGCATGATGGGCTACACTTGCTACAGTACATGTGAAAAACAGGTGTTTGAAAACCTGTTTTCAAAATTCCTCTAGCTGTCCATCACTACTGTGAATAAAAACACAGCATATTGTTTACATTCTTTATTGTAACAACAATGTCACAAATAATTTGCATCTACCTTTCCAATTACTTTTAGAGTTTGGGGTTTACAAATATGCACTGTGAGAATATCTAATAATAATAATAATAATAATCGCTTTGTAAGTAAGGATGCATTATAAAAAGGAAAATGACTTGCGCAAGAGACGGTGGTAATATTTTTCCTTTTAGAGACTATGATACTGTACATGGCATCCAGGTCCAGGTCATTTTCGTTTCTCTTAGAATTAAAACCGTAGTGTTACAACAGTTTTAGTTAGAAAATACGCTACAATCCAGTAACAGCTTGTTCTGATCAAGTAGAAACAAAAATGTTTTTATTTTTTTGGGTGTGCGTGCAAGACACAGGACAAGCAATTCTTACACTATTGTTCAGGGGGAACGGAACATTGTGTGTCAATTCATAAAACGTGCCATTGAAAATCTCTTCCCAATTATTTTGCAATCTATATGGCTCTCAAAAGCATAAACAGTGCTCTAACTCCCCCTTGCGGTGGTCTGGAGCATTGAAGCAGTGACGCAGGGTATTGTACTAAACCACAAATTACCTCTATGTCCCGCAGCATAATCTCCAAACTTTAAGTTGAGCAACCACTGTATGAACATACGGATGGATGGACGGACGGACAGACAGACACACGCACAGTAATATAAATGCACTCAAGAAACATCCAATTCTTTGTTGACTGGCATTTACAGTATGGTTGAATATATGAAAATGTACGAGGAGGGCCTTCTAGCCACATACAAACCAGGAGCAACTCGGATAGGAGAGTTAACCCTAAAACCATCATTCATCCGCAACAGTATGTGATACAAACAAATCTAAGCCTTTTATAACCTCTGATTTATGACTCAAAGTGTGAACAAGGAAACAGAAACTCATTAGAGAGCCCAGTATCTATCAGATTACTCAGGTATGATTTCCTACATGAGTCCATTTAAAAGTGAGGAGCAGGAAAATGTTGTGAGCTAATACTCTCATCACGACCGAATCACAGAATTACAGAATCATTTGCCTTGAATTAGCTTGAATTAGAGACATGTTTTGAACATTAGAAATAGTGGACATTATGACCAGAAGTCTCCGTTAAGGAGACCTTAATAACAACAGATCTCAGTCTCATAACTGCTTTCTATTGTTCATATTGTTCCATATGGAGTTCATTTGCATATCAGGAAGAATAAACATGCAGTTAAAACAGCTAATTTGGTGGGAATTGGAGGCAATATGAGATTTTATGAGATTACAGACTGATAAACACCATACAGGCCTGGAGTGGAGTGGAGGGGGAGGAAATATAGCGAGAGTGAAAGGGGGAAAAAAGAGAGAGAAAAATAGAGAGAATGAGAGAGAGAGAGCAGGCATTCATCCCGAGTGTCAGGCAGTAGTAACAGAGTTATGAGAGAGTGTATTGTGTGTGTTCTTAATGGCTCTGAAAAGCCTGTTATCCTGTAATGCCAGTGGTTTTAAACACAGTAAAACAAGCCTTTAACCTATTTATAATAGGCATTTGTTGATGAGCACAAGAGCTGATTATCTATTTAAGTGCAGAAAACAATTTCACTCTTTCTGGTTCAACCCCGAGCCCAACTTAACGGGACAGCATGAATGTTTACCCCTTTCTTTAAAATTGTTAAGAAGTGACTGGGCCTAAAGAATAAGGGATATCACTAAGATGGATAACAGCTAAAACACTAGCACACTGAGAGCAGTCAGTCCTAAAAATATAGAATTAGAATGACAAGAACCGACATCCCTGTGCTATCTCCAGCCATTGTGCCCCCTTAGAAAGGCACTTAACCCCTAAACTTTTCCAGGGGTGATGCACTGTGGGTGTTTGTGGGAATGTTTCTCAGGTGAAAAAAACAAAAAATATAAATGTAACAGTAAATGTTTCATCCTACTGTACTTCTTGTATTCATGGCAACTTTACGTGGTCGGCAGACTAGAAGATATGTTTGGTGTACAACTAACAGCATGCGTGAAAGGCAACTGACCTCTCGGTGAACTCTGATGAACTCCCGGGGGTCTCCCTTAGCCCAGGGAGGGAGGACAACGTCCCCTAGAGTGGTACCGTCCTGCATACAGCCTGGAGACAGACACAACCATCTTCAGAATACATATTCACCATCAAAATACACACACACACACACACACACACACAATACACACCTAGTTTGAAGTGGTTTGTGTTAACCAGGAAGTCAGGTAGGTAGTAGAACTCTGGGATCAGCTCTCTGACATCGCTCATGTTGTCTCTGGAGGCGGAGTCCCAGTCCTTCTTCACACTATGGAACATCCTCTCTGCTATGTCATACCCTCCCTGAGAGAGAGAGAGAGAGAAAGAGACACAGAGAGAGAGAGCGACATCAACTTTAGCTGTCCACTCATTCACTCACACAGGCATGTCATTGTTACTTAAGCTACCTGTACCTTTGTGTGGCTGGATTGACATAAGAAGTGGGTAAGAATGTACAGTATGTCCGTGTGCTCTTGCGTGCACACATTCGTGCACATGTGTGCGTAATGGCAGAAGATGCAGCGTTTTTCATTGCAAACCAAACTTTGGAATAGAAACATTTAATAAAGTAACCTAAACCATATTAAACACGTTTTCATTCTTGACATCCAGACGTTGACTGAAGCTTTTAATTTTTCCATAAAATCTTCTAACCCCTTGATAGAGATGCCATGAGGAGGAATGTAATTTACTGCAAAACAATTACCTTTATTCAATGAGAATAACACCCATACTGGCTAAACTCTGTTAGGGACATAAATCAAGTTATAGATATTACTGCAACTGCACACACTAGTCTGGGGTTGAAAGGAAAAAGTGAGCACTGTGTTTTCAACAAGCTAATATCTTGATTGTTTTATTGTTTGATGATGACTATCAAATATGCAGACCTTCTCATTAGCATCTATTGGATTCCTAGACTGGAAATCAGCAGCTTTTACAACCAAATGAGATTCTTCTTTTGTTTTGTAATGTTACCACATTTATTTGCTTAATATACACTGAACAAATATATAAACACAACATATAAAGTGTATGTAACATACACATATGTTAATTGAGCTGAAAAAAAAAGATCAGAGAAAAGTTCCATAGGCACAAAAATATGATTTCTCTCATATTGTGTCCACAAATTTGTTTATATCCCTGTTAGTAAGCATTTCTCCTTTGCCAAGATAATCCATCCAGCTGACAGGTGTGGCATATCAAGAAGCTAATTAAACAGCATGATCATTACACAGGTTAACCTTGTGCCGGGGACAATAAAAGGCCACTCTGAAATGTGCCTTTTTGCCACACCACACAATGCCACAGATGTCTCAAGTTTTGAGGGCATGCTGACTGCAGGAATGTTAACCAGAGCTTTGCCAGATAATTTAATCTTTGTTTCTCTACCATAAGCCGACTCCAAAGTTGCTTTAGAGAATTTGGCAGTACGTCCAACCGGCGTCGTGTGTGCGAGCAGTTTGCTGATGTCAACATTGTGAATAGAGTGCCCCATGGTGGAGGTTGGGTTATGTATGGGCAGGCATAAGCTACGGAAAATGAACACAATTGCATTTTATCAATGGCAGTTTGAATGCACAGAGATACCATGACAAGATCCTGTGGCCCATTGTTGTGCCATTCATCCACTGTCATGACCTCATGTATAAGCATGATAATGCATGGCCCCATGTCGCAAGGATCTGTACACAAATCCTGTGACCACCACAAATCGCACAGCCATTGAAAAGGAGTGGGAGAACATTCCACAATCAACAACCTGATCAACTCTATGCAAAGTGTGGTGGTCACAACAGATACTGACCAACAGATGCATATCTGTATTCCCAGTCATGTGAAATCCATCGGATTTAATGGGTCTAATTTATTTATTTCAATGGGCTGATTTCCTTATACAGTAAAATCGTTGAAATTGTTGCATGTTGCGTTTATAGTTTTGTTCGGTATTTATTGAAATCTCATTTAAATTAATTTGTTTCTAAATTAAAAAGCTGATATGGAATCCAGCGAGTCCAAAATAAGGAGGCAGTCATTAAAGACATGCTCTGCAACTTTGGTAGTTCATACATGCATAATCTATGAGCAGAATTATTGTTTTACCTCAATTAGCCACAAACTCTCTAGTTTGAAAGCGACTGTTTTTCTGGAAGCTGTGCTGCACCATTTTCCCTACATTTTCCCCAACGTGAGCCAGCCCCCTAGCAATTCCAGTTCTAGCCAATGAGCTTCAGCGCCTTGCCATTTGAGTGACAGCTAGCAAGATGTACATATAGCAGAGTGATAGAGAGATAGCAATGACACATATGTGACGTAGTACGCAATTTTCAGGGACCACTTTTTGCTTGTGAGCGCTACTTTCAGAACTACAGGCTAAAAAGTATACAAAAGTACCTGATAATCTTTTTAAGGATTATTCGTTTTATGACATCTACAGAAAAGCCAAAAATACTATTTCGACATTTTCTGGTAAAATATTTGTTGTATTTCATGTACTGTGCTTGCTCTTTAGCTCAGCATACACCAGTGAAACAGTACTATGGAAAAAAGAGATACAGTATGTACAGGCCTCTGTTCCAGCCTTGCACGAATACAACTTCAACTGACCAACTGGCTGAATCAGGTGTGTTCCGGTTGGTCTAGAAAAAAAGCCTGCACACCATGTAGCTCTCCTGGACCTTGGTTGAAAAACACTGGCCAATGGGGGCACATGCCAAGATGTAATGAGCCAAACAGAGCAACTGACCCTTGACCTCTCACCTGTAGGGTCAGAAAGGTGTGTGAGAAGGGTTCCATCCGAACGAGGAAGGAAGACACGATGATGGCCGAAGAATAGTGGGTACAGTAGTGACACCTCACTGCCAGGTCACCTAGAACAGCCAAAATACTCAGACATGAATAACCAATACAACACAAAATGCATCCTGTAATGAACTATGAGAAAATCATGTGATTTGACACTGTATTGCTTCAGATTGTAGGCCACACATGTTAAATATCAGTAATGTTAGAACTGTGGGCAGTGTAATGTGAAATTAAAGTGTTGAGTTGTTGCAGTAGGGGTTGTAGTTAGTACAACATCAGCACATGGTATGGTACACTACCTTCACTATTTTCCACTTCATTAAATCTCTGAATAAACATGTCTCTCCTCTTCTCTGTCTGGGCTCCCATTGGTTTCGAGAGGTCACGAAATGTCGCCGGTTTGGTCAGATCCAGGGTCTATCAATAAATAGTATATGACATGTAAATATGCAATCAATAATATAACAATTCACCCTTCGCTAAGCCCTGTCCCCTTGGTTACTGCTGCAACCTCGATCAAAGTTTTCCCAGGAAGCCCAATAGCCATTTCAAACCACTGGAGAAAACCCCTCACAATGATAGTAAAACTGTGTTTTTAATACACAATGATATTAAACAGACTACCCCTTGCTAATCAGGAGCCTCTCGAGCATGTTGTGGTGGACTGTCATTATAATTGCTTCACAGGACCATGGCAAAATAAAGTTTGTAGTGTGGTGAGCCACTGGATGGCTCTGAATGCACGGTCAGCTGAGCATGCAGTCAAAGCTACTTACAGCTTGTGGAGCCAACTAGTGCTCTCAAATCGTATCCTCCTGATGTCGACAGCATAACTACCATAAAAAGCCGATAAAACAGTTGGATCACATACATCTATGCTCTAACTAAACCATGTTAGAAATTCCAATAGCAGTGTGTTTTCATAAAAGAATCCCATTATTGGCATGTCCTACATCCTGTTTGTCCAACTTCTAGGAAGATTTAAAATCCCTAACCCCAAGATTGTCCCTACGTTTTCACCATCATTGTAAAGCCCAAATTAATTACTTATTTAAAGATGCACTATATACAAATCGCTCTGCCATTTCCTGGTTGCTAAAATTAGAATATTTAGCCAAATTTCAGTTTGTGACAAAACAAGCAAGTAATAATGTAGAGAATCATTGTACCATCTAAACCGCTGGGAAATATATTTTCCATAACTCCAAATATGATATTTTCAGCTGTTTGAAGCTAGTGTACAAAACTGAAAGTAAAAGTTGCACAAACAAAACTTAAGAATGGGAAGCATAGAAATAGCACAACTAGAACAGTTCTACTACTTATTAGACTTTCTTTCAATGAGAAAAAAAATAAAAAATTCTATGTGAATTTGGTTGGGTCGCCAAAAAAGTTAGATATTGCAGCTTTAATGTGAATAGTGATTAATTTACATGTGTCCCTCAGGTTTAAGGTCATCCCTCTTAACGTGAACTGAACTCTTGTTTCAATTTGATAAAACTCATTTTGTACATTATTTTCTCAAAAGGAACACCTTATAGTCAAATCATTGTGTAGAAGCAGGTAAGCTGATTATACTCTATTTGGCCATTTTATGGTGTTTTGTGGTGGAAAACTGAGTGCGTCGGAGCATAACACATCAACACTATTACATATAGATAGATAGAATAGAAATGTTTTAACAAGTTCACATTTTTGGTTAAACTTGCATTCAATTGCCCCTCCCTGATGCACACAAGCTTCCATATAGTCCTTTTTCTTAATTTAAATTCTTGAGATGGGAAATCATGCTTGTTACTAAGTTGAACATGCACTCTTTATGACAAAATTAGGTTAAATAAGTAGTTACACAGCCAGTATTATTACAGATATGAAACATACAGAGACAGACACAGAGAGACAGACACACAGACAGACACACAGACAGACAGAGACAGACAGTATTACTCCTCACCTCCGACTTGTAGTCAGCTAGGACCCAGGGGAAGACGGGGTACTGCATGAGGTCACTATAGGTTCTACCAGCCAGAGTGTTCAAATGCATCAGGTACTCAAAATTACTAATGTCCCCACGCTGTCAGAGTAAAAGAACACAGACAAACACAATCTGTATTTAGATAATACTGCGCTCTCAGAGAGAACACACACATGCATGATATATCATGTTGATAATACTAGAATATATTAAGAATATTAAAATATGATGTGTTTGCCACAATGTTCACAATAAATACAAACATTTGTCAGTCATAGAAAAACAACTGAAGTTCTCAGTAGATCACTATCAATTATGTCAAACAGTACAGTACCTGCCATTTCACCTGAGTAGTCTTCTCCATCACTGGAGTCTTCCTGAACAACACAACAACAACAGAACATCAGAATATCAACTGTCAACTGCATTAAGCCACATCTACCAGTTTACATAGGCTACTCGACATGCTCATGTTAGTCATGACCTACAGTACCATTCAATGTTTTTTTTTTTTTTTTTACTATTTTCTACATTGTAGAATAATAGTGAAGACACCACAACTATGAAATAACACATATGGTATCATGTAGTAACCAAAAAAGTGTTAAATCAAAATATATTTTGATGACAGCTTTGCACACTCTTGGCATTCTCTAAACCAGCTTCACCTGGAATGCTTTTCCAACAGTCTTGAAGGAGTTCCCACATATTCTGTGCACTTGTTGACTGCTTTTCCTTCACTCTGCATTCCAACTCATCCCAAACCATCTCAATTGGGTTGAGGTCTTGTGATTGTGGAGGCCAAGTAATCTGGCGCAGCACTCCATCATTCTCCTTCTTGGTCAAATAGCCCTTACATAACCTGGAGGTGTGTTGGGTCATTGTCCTGTTGAAAAACAAATGATAGTCCCAACAATTGATAGTCCTTGTCTCACCGCGCACCAGCGACTCCTGTGGCGGGCCGGGCGCAGTGCGCGCTAACCAAGGTTGCCAAGTGCATGGTGTTTCCTCCGACACATTGGTGCGGCTGGCTTCCGGGTTGGATGCGCACTGTGTTAAGAAGCAGTGCGGCTTGGTTGGGTTGTGTATCGGAGGACGCATGACTTTCAACCTTCGTCTCTCCCGAGCCCGTACGGGAGTTGTAGCGATGAGACAAGATAGTAGCTACAAAAACAATTGGATTCCACGAAATTGGGGAGAAAAAGGGATAAAAAAAAAAAGTGTTCATTCAGTATTGTTGTAATTGTCATTATTACAAATAAATAAAAAAGTTGTCTGATTAATCGGTATCGGCTTTTTTGGTCCTCCAATAATCGGTATCGGTGTTGAAAAATCATAATCGGTCGACCTCTAAAACATACCCTCGTAAAACTGACCACCCTACCGATCCCCGACTTCGGCGATGTCATTAACAAAATAGCTTCCAATACTCTACTCAGCAAACTGGATGCAGTCTATCACAGTGCCATCCATTTCATCACCAAAGCCCCTTATACCACCTACCACTGCGACCTGTATGCTCTCGTCGGCTGGCCCTCGTTACATATTCGTCGCCAGACCCACTGGCTCCATGACATCTATAAGTCTATGCTAGGTAAAGCTCCGCCTTATCTCAGCTCACTGGTCACGATAACAACACCCACCCGTAGCACGCGCTCCAGCAGGTATATCTCACTGGTCATCCTCTAAGCCAACACCCCTTTGGCCGCCTTTCCTTCCAGTTCTCTGCTGCCAATGACTGGAATGAATTGCAAACATCGCTGAAGTTGGAGACTTATATTTCTCTCACTAACTTTAAACATCTGAGCAGCTAACAAATCGCTGCAGCTGTACATAGTGCACCCAATCTACCTACCTCATCCCCATATTGTTTTTATTTACTTTTCTGCTCTTTTGTACACTAGTATTTCTACTTGCACATCATCATCTGCTCATCTATCACTCCAGTGTTAATATGCTAAATTGTAATTACTCTGCTACTATGGCATACTTATTGCCTTACCTCCTCATGCCATTTGCACACACTTTTTGCACACACATACTTTATTTTTAGCCAGCAGCCTAAACACCGTGACTAAACGGTTGCTAGATCAAATCCCCAAACTGACAAGGTAACAATCTGTTGTTCTGCCCCTGAACAAGGCAATTAACCCACTGTTCCTAGGACGTTATTGTACATAAGAATTTGTTCTTAACTGACTTGCCTAGTTAAATAAAGGTAAAAAAAAAAAATATTAAATGACTCGTGACAGACGGTCACCGCAACAGCCCTTGTGGAGATGAGTGTGTGTAATGTGTACCCAGCAAACAAAAATTGGTTCTGTGCAAGTTCCCAGAACATTTGTTCGGTCACGGCAAATGTTCTCATAGAATGTTTGTATAAAACACTTGCCTGATGTTGCAAGAATGTTCCTAGAACACATTTAATCTGTTCTTTAAAGTTTCACAGAATGTTTCATTAGGTTGTGGGAACTGTCTGGTGAGAACAATGTGGGCACATCCCAAAATACAAAAACTGTCCAGTTGTGTGGATGATCTACAATGTTTCTTTTAGTATGCAAAAAACATTCACCTGATGTTGCAAGAACTTTCCCAGAACACATTTCGTAATCATATCGGGTGCGTTTTTAAAAAGTTGAACAGTTCATTTTTACACCATGTTTATTTTATTTTTTTCAGTTAGTCTAAATTCTGCATTTGACTAGATTTATAAATTTGGACTAAATAAAGATTTACTCTCTTTTAGTAGAGTATACCTGAGCCTCAATTTCCCTTTTTTCTCAAAAGAAACACGTTTAAAGAACAGCCAGATCCTTAATCCTCTATGCCAGTGGTTCCCAAACTTTGTATAGTCCCGTACCCCTTCAAACATTCAACCTTCAGCTACGTACCCCCTTTAGCACCGGGGTCAGCGCACTCTCAAATGTTGTTTTTTTGCCATCATTGTAAGCTTGTCACACACACACACTTTACGATTCATGTATTAAACATAAGAACAAGTGTACGTTTTTGTCACAACCCGACTTGTGGGAAGTGACAAAGAGCTCTTTTAGGACCAGGGCACAAATAATATAATAATAATAATCAATCATTTTGCTCTTTATTTTACCATCTTACATATAAAACCTTATTTGTTCATCGGAAATTGTGAAAAACTCACTACAGTTTAATGAGAAGGATGTGCTTGCACATAACTCTGCAATGTTGGGTTGTATTGGAGAGTCTGTCTTAAAACGTTTTCCAAAAACAGTCTGTGCTTGTATTTAGGTGTCATACGAGTGAGGGCCAAGAATAGACTCTCACATAGGTACGTGGTTGCAAAGGGCATCAGTGTCTTTTTTATTTAAATCTTTATTTAACTAGGCAAGTCAGTTAAGAACAAATTCTTATTTTCAATGGCGGCCTAGGAACAGTTCAGATTTGTACCTTGTCAGCTGGGGGATTCGAACTTGCCTTTAAGTTACTAGTCCAACGCTCTAACCACTAGGCTACCCTGCCGCTCTCAGTGGCTTAACAGCACAATTTTCCAAGTCAGAATACTCTGAGTGCAGCCCAATCCAGAAATCTGGCAGTGGCTTCTGATTAAATACAATTTTCACAGAACCGCTTGTTGCAACTTCGATGAGGCTCTCTTGTTCAGATATTGGTAAGTGGACTGGAGGCAGGGCATTAAAGGGATAACGAATCCAGTTGTTTGTGTCATCCATTTCGGGAAAGTACTGGCGTAATTGCGTACCCAACTCACTTAGGTGCTTCGCTATATCACATTTGACATTGTCCGTAAGCTTGAGTTCATTTGGTCACAAAAAAATCATACAATGATGGAAAGACCTGTGTGTTGTCCTTGTTAATGCAGACATAGAAGGCTCCAACTTTTTAATCATAGCCTCAA
The DNA here is from genome assembly GCF_045791955.1 of Oncorhynchus clarkii lewisi. Taxonomy (NCBI): domain Eukaryota; kingdom Metazoa; phylum Chordata; class Actinopteri; order Salmoniformes; family Salmonidae; genus Oncorhynchus; species Oncorhynchus clarkii. Next base: position 655,053 of record NC_092169.1, read on the forward strand.
TTTTGTCCCGCACATTGAATATAGTTGTGGAGAGTCCCTGTAATCCTAGATTCAGATAATTCAGGCAGAAAAAACATCACCCAGATAGGCCAGTCGTGTGAGAAACTCGTCATCATGCAAGCAGCCAGACAAGTGAAAATGATGGTCAGTAAAGAATGCTTTAAGCTCACCTCTCAATTCCAAAAAAACGTGTCAATACTTTGCCCCTTGATAACCAGCGCAATTATGTATGTTGTAAAAGCGTTACATGGTCGCTGCCCATAGCATTGCATAGTGTAGAAAATACACCAGACTTCAGGGGCCTTGCTTTAACAAAGTTAACCATTTTCACCGTAGTGTCCAAAACGTCTTTCAAGCTATCAGGCATTCCCTTGGCAGCAAGAGCCTCTTGGTGGATGCTGCAGTGTACCCAAGTTGCACAGAGCAACCGGTTGCACACGCATTACCACTCCACTATGTCTCCCTGTCATGGCTTTTGCGCCATCAGTACAGATACCAACATGAGCAGCAGCTACATACGGACCATTAGTGGAATTCCCACAAGCGAGTAATGGTTACTGTGATTGGATGTTAATTATTTGACTAGGCTACCTGTATTTGACATTGTGTTGAACACTGTTCGCTGAACACTAGATGGTTTAATTTTATTTTTGGCAGTGAAACCAGGCTACTCAGGCAAGAAAAACATTTTAAAATGTAAAATTGTATGAATGTCATCACAACTGAGCATATTTTGTGTTTTGGGAATCTATCTCTTGTACTGTTCCTACACTGTTCCTACCTGTTCTGGGAACCTTTAAAGAACTCAGAAAGGCTGTTCTGTCAACATTCTTGAAACATCAAAGAAACGTGTTGTGCACCCTGATATAAACATTATCTGACTGTCAGCACAACTAGACAGTTTCTGTGGAAACATATATTTCAGAACCTAATGAAACATTCTGGGAACCATTAAAGAACAGACTAAATGTGTTCTTGGAACGTTCTTGTAACATCAGGTAAATATTTTCCACCCATTCTCTGAATGTTTTGGGGATTTTACCATGCTAATGTTAAATAAAACCCTAACTAGAACTAGAGCTAATGTTCTGGGAATGTTCCCGGATTGCTGGGTAGTTAATACTGTGAGTTTGTGTGTGTGAACCAATGGAATGGCCAGTTAACTGGAGCTGCTGACAGAGTACACTGCTACCTAACTTTGCAGGCCATATCAACTGGTTGAACCTCTTCACTCTACTGTAAATAGAAAATGGTATGTACTTATCGTCATAGATTACTACAGTACAGTACTCAACTATGGTTGATGTGTATGTAAACAGGCGGGCTCAGTACAGCTTGCTTTGACTCAGCTTGCTTCAGCTCGGTCGTGTGAAAAGCCCCTAAATTACATCTAATAATGGACATGGGCTTAATCCGGACAGGTTGCTTAACTAAGCTCAGAAACAGCAGTAATATTGAGTTATTTCTCACTCATAAGGCCCAGAAATAAAGTCTAAACAGCAGACTTGTAGTAAATGTTCTCGTTCCAATTTCCAGAAATATCTCTGGGTTATATGATACTCATACAAAGTCATACACTTGATTTCACAAATCAAGAGCCATCTAAAGTATATCCAATTTCTATCCCCAGTAACTCCTTACCACATTATTTTGTAGAAAGCAGCCTAAATCAATCATTGCATTTGTCCCGCTGTACAATATAGTATAATTGCAAGCAATAATTTCCTATAGGAGGTTGTAGTGAAAACAAGCGATGGTGAATCACTTCTCTGTTCTCTGTGATCCTCAATATGATTAATGAGGTGATAGAGGGCCTTAGGGCTTTAATACAGACACACTCTGCTCTCTGAGACACACACACACTTGCACACTCTGCTACACACACACACACACACACAAAAACGCAAACACAAACCCTAACTGTAATTTTTCAAAGTCCTGATTTGACTCTGTCTCTTTTCACACAAGCACACACACTCCCCACCTGGGAGAGGCTTCCCAGTTCAACAAGCTGGATCTTGTGGGCCTCCCGAGTGGCGCAGTGGTCTAAGGCACTGCATCACGGTGCTAGCTGTGCCACTAGAGGTCCTGGTTGGAGTCCAGGCTCTGTCACATCTGGCCATGACCGGGAGACCCATGTTTGTCTATGGAGATTGCATGACTGTGTGCTCGATTTTATACACCTGTCAGCAGCGGGTGTGGCTGAAATAGCCGAGTCCACTAATTTGAACGGGTATCCACCTACTTTTGGCCATGTAGTGTTTCTACAGGTGAAGTCGGAAGTTTACATACTTGTTAACAAACTATAGTTTTGGCAAGTCGGTTAGGACATCTACTTTGTGCATGACACAAGTCATTTTTCCAACAATTGTTTACAGACTGATTATTTCACTTATAATGCACTGTATCATAATTCCATTGGGTCAGAAGTTTACATACACTAAGTTGACTCTGCCTTTATACAGCTTGGAAAATTCCAGAAAATGATGTCATGGGCATAGAAGCTTCTGATAGGCTGATTGACATCATTTGAGTCAATTGAAGATGTACCTGTGGATGTATTTCAAGCCTATCTTCAAACTCAGTGCCTCTTTGCTCGACATCATGGGAAAATCAAAAGAAATCAGCCAAATCAGCAAAATCAGCCAAAAAAGTCTGGTTCATCCTTGTGAGCAATTTCCAAATGTCTGAAGGTACCACGTTCATCTGTACAAACAATAGTACGCAAGTATAAACACCATGGGACCACGCAGCCGTCCTACTGCTCAGGAAGGAGACACATTCTGTCTCCTAAAGATGAACGTACTTTGATGCGAAAAGTGCAAATCAATCCCAGAACAGCAAAGGACCTTGTGAAGATGCTGGAGGAAACAGGTACAAAAGTATCTATTTCCACAGTAAAACGAGTCCTATATCGACACAACTTGAAAGGCTGCTCAGCAAGGAAGAAGCCACTGCTACAAAACCGCCATAAAAAAGCCAGACTATGGTTTGCAACAGCACATGGGGACAAAGATTGTACTTTTTGGAGAAATTACCTCTGGTCTGATGAATCAAAAATAAAACTGTTTTGCCATAAAGACCATTGTTATGTTTGGAGGAAAAAGGGTGAGGCTTGCAAGCCAAAGACCACCATCCCAACTGTGAAGCATGGGGGTGGCAGCATCATGTTGTGGGTGTGCTTTGCTGCAGGAGGGTCTGGTGCACTTCACAAAACAGATGGCATCATGAGGTAGGAAAATTATGTGGATATATTGAAGCAACATCTCAAGACATCAGTCAGGAAGTTAAAGCTTGGTCGCAAATGGGTCTTCCAAATGAACAATGACCCCAAGCATACTTCCAAAGTTGTGGCACAATGGCTTAAGGAAGCCCTGACCTCAATCCTATAGAACATTTGTGGGCAGAACTGAAAAGGTGTGTGTGAGCAAGGAGGCCTGCAAACCTGACTCAGTTACACCAGCTCTGTCAGGAGGAATGGGCCAAAATTCATCCAATTTATTGTGGGAAGCTTGTGGAAGGCTACCCGAAACATTTGACCCAAGTTAAACAATTTAAAGGCAATGCTACCAAATACAAATTGAGAGTATGTAAACTTCTGACCCACTATGAATTTGATGAAAGAAATAAAATATGAAAAAAATAATTATTCTGACATTTCACATTCTTAAAATAAAGTGGTGATCCTAACTGACCAAAGGCAGGGAATTTTTACTCAGATTAAATGTCAGGAATTGTGAAAAACTGAGTTTACATGTATTTGGCTAAGATGTATGTAAACTCCCGACTTCAACTCTACCTGATGTGTATGTGTATGTGTCCACACTCACCTGGCATTAGTTATGACCTCAGCAACCCCTCTACCTATCAATGCTGGCACCACTGAACACAGCCTACAGAAAGTAGTAGGAATGGAAAACAGAGAGAAAGAAAGAAAGTCAAACATGTCCCATAAAGCCACACTCTCCATCTCTCTCTCCATGTTTTCCTATCTCTCTCCATCTCTTACCTTTTAAAAGCAGACACATGGTCTTTGTTGAAGAAAACCAGGAAAGTAGAGTATCCGTTCTGCATAAAGATCTCCAGCGCATTTTCCTGAAGTGTCAGAAAACAGGAAACGTTTCCACAACATTGCAACAACTTTCTAATAGACACATGAAACACACCAACATGCAGACGGAGAAATATATATGTTTTAACATTTTACTCCAAAAAGTAGACTATATAGGGAGTTAGGTGCCATTTCAGATTTGCCGTGTAAGTTCACCTCTAGAAGGAAACGCATAAAGCGGACATCTCTTATGTCCTGGTAGGGCCATCGTTTGCAGCTGGGGCTGGATGAAGATATGTCTTTAGTCAACATACTGGAAACGAACGCGTCACGCACACTGGGGGAAAGAGAGACACGGGGTGTGAACAACAGTTCATAATGATTAATATTCAATAGTATAGTATAGTATGTTTTCCCATATATCCCTATATGTATGTACACACAGACATTGTCCAACTCATCTCTCGCTCTCTCTCACAAACACAGCCACACGTACGGACGCACGCACACACAGTACCCAGTGGGGTGGTGTTTTCTGCAGCAGACGTCTCCTGCGGGGCTTAGGGTGAAGCCCTCACACATGTACAGACTGTCTGTTCCAAACAACAGCAGCCCCTCTGTTACAGACAGCCCACTGACCACCACCACACACACCTTCGCTTTAACCTTGGGGGAGAGAGGACACAACAGATCATAATTGTAAATGATAAGTCAAGGTTATATTAAATTGTTAAATAAAGGTTATATTCACAATCAGTGTTACATCATGATAGTTCTGAAGTGTCTGTCCTATATCTGAAAGATACAAGAAAGATCAGGGAACTTCTATATATATTTTGTACATATATTTAACCCCTTATTTTTGGCACTAAACATGTTTTTCGATGTATATACATGTTCCATTCATTTTTTTCAACTGGTACCAGGGGACCTTCAGACAAGTCTTGTGAGGCCTGTGGGTGTCCTAGAGCAAAACAACTGACATGTACGTGTTCGTGAGAGTCATATTAGTGTATAGCTATGGACAGAAGTTGGCAGATTGGCTGTACCAACTTCAGGCGAGTCCCAAGAAGCTTGTGGGAGTCATAGAGCAAAATGGAGAACACCATTGTGTTCGTGAGAGTCTCATCTTTCCATGGAGGGGTAATAGTTTGTCAAAACATTTGGATGCTACAGATGATTTTGTGAGAAAACCGATTTTCGGGGTTTGTCTAATGGTCTGACAAACATTGCTCTAGCTCTGTCACCTTTCACCGCAGATGCGGAAGTGTGACATAGGCGGATGTGGTTGATTGACATGCATCCAATGCAAAATAGATATCTCTATCTTAAACTGACATTTTTATGGAGATTGTTTTTGTTATGCTAATTAGATTTCCATGGGGGCGCAGACATCGACAGAACTACATCATTTTAAAATAAGAATACACACTTTCGTACATTTATGCCTTAGCATTTCATGCCTCATGTACTCATTATAACGGCAACACTGCAGCCATTCATTTTCCCATATATTGCGATCCTTTGCTCTACTGTTATAATTGCTTTGACCAAGCAGGTCCTGATATCCTAAATCGCATAGCACCAGTCGATCTGTGAAAAGGCCCATGGAGTTGGTGGAAGAATCCTTTAATTCATGGCCACTTGCTCAGCTGGGCCAGGGGCACTTTAATTAGGTCAGGTGGAAATGTCCATAACTCCATAACATGAGGAAATCGCCATCACCCAATCTGGCTGCTTTCTCTTCCTTAACTCCATCTGCTCCAGAAATTCTGTGCGTCCATGAATCCACATAAGGCCACCGAATCTGTTACATTTCAGCTGAACTATCTGTTGCGATCGGGAGAGTGGGCCATCAGTTATTGTTTATAGTTATTACCGCAGAGCGCACGCTTCAAATCTATTGTGTAATGTAAATGGTCAATGATCACAGCCCTACAGATCATCACAGGCCAATTGTGCCATCGATATATGGTATTATGTAATGAAATTACATGTACATATGAAGACAAACTTGAAATATGAAACGTCATTGTTTGCTGAACTGATCAATTCTGATATCAAACTAATGGTGATAATAGATTGGATAACCGATCACTGTTTGAATTATTTGTATTATTCTTCTCATGATTATGATAAATAGTTATGAGCCAAAATGACTCAAGGATGATTCCTATTGACTTCTTATTGAACTGGATTGCTGAATTACCTAATTATGTTAATAATGAATGATTGTTATGATTTGATCTTTGTGATTATGAATTTGATTGGATACCTGTTATTCTGTTTCCTTTGTTATGCAGCACAGAGTACCCAGTAAATATACCACTTCATGGTTAAAGGAATTCCTGCCTCCGTCTCATCCATTCCTCTGTCACCTGACCTGTGACCACCTGTTCACCTTCACTGTCAGTCATCTTACCTGTCCAGCTACCCACATAGATTCCAATCTTTCAGTAAGCATCAAAGAGAATCTCACAACATCACAAACCATCCATGTCCTTGTTTGTTCTGTTTGACGTCAATACTATGCATATTTGTGATTCATAGATGAATGTAGCAACCTTGTTCACTAAATTCTCCTGACATGTATACAGCTACCTTGTTTCTCTAAAATCTCCTGACGTAAATAAAACAACCCTGTTTTGCTAAATTCCCCTGGCGTGAATAAAGCTACCTTGTTTCGCTACATTTCCGAGATGAATAAAGCTACATGGTCATCTACAGTTATCGCCCTTAATAGGTAACATGGGGTAAAATATTGAGTTTTTACAGTACCACCCGCCATGGATTTCATTAGGTAAGATTCATACCTTGAATCGTGTGGAGTTCACTCCCACTAGAGATTCAACTTAATGGTTTATTGACTGAGAGGCTAATGTCATACCACTGATTTCTCCCCAGAAACATTACCATCATAATTACACTATCGGCGGTGGAAGTCTAATCATGCTAAAGATGGGGGGGGGGGGTGCTGTGCTCCTGGATTAATAAGCGTGTAAATGCCTGTGTATCTGACAACGGCTCAGCAGGACACACACACACACCAACTAGCTAGGAGACAGTTGATACAACCATCTACTGTTTAAAAAAAATAATTAATTTATTAACATTATTAAAACACTCTGCTGGTTGATTTTGCTTTAACATGACCTGTTAATATGGTTTCCACCTCAGCATCTTGTCTTACATTTCCATTGTAATTCCCCTATGTCACATTCACACCCAGCAGCATCCACCAGTCACACACATACACACATATCACAAGAGGTTGGTAGCACCTTAATTGGGGAGAATGGGATTATGTTAATGACTGGAGTGGGATTAGTGGAATGGTATAAATTATATCCAACACATTGTTTGATGCCATTCCATTTGCTCTGTTTCAGCCATTATTATGAGCCATCATCCCATCAGCAGCCTCCACTGGTACATACACTTAGGCTTACAAGTTATTTAGGTCAGTTAGAGGAGAGGTGTACGTATTAAGTAACCAGAGGTGTTCCATTGTAAAGTTTCAAAAAGTAATGTGAAAACCATGAAACCCTGGTTACTTTTATGCTCCCATGGGACGTCAAGACATCATCACCACTCCGGGATGCACATGATTGATCATTTTAATCACACATCTTCATCATGATTAAAAGGACACAGTCACCACTTCATTATTCAAATTATTAACATTGATTGATGGATCATAGAGAAACTGTCCCCCTTTTCACCAAGATGGCGGTGCTCCCGCTATAGACTCAGAGACTGAATGGGCCCTGATGCTTGTATTATGTGTGACTCTGAAGACAGTCACTGCTACGAGTGTGATTATGTGTGACTAATTCTATTGTCTCTCCTCATTTACCACTGTGTGTGAGTGTGTGCATGCATGTGTGCGTGCACCTGCCCCTCCCTGTTTCTCTCCCTCTCTCGGCCCCAAGGGACCCACCACCCAAAAAACCATATGGGGCTCCACAGGCCTCTCACAATGAATACTAATCAAATCCCACACACTGGGAGAGAGAGGGGCCTAGTGATTATTAGGGAAATTAATCACTGCCACACACACAATAGGAAACCTGCTAAGTGATAAGAGCCTCTCGTCTGAACACACTGAACAAACACGAGCGAGTGAGTGCTCGCACGCACACACACACACACACACCACACGCACATTCACACAGTGTAATTGATGTAGAAAAAACATTATTTATTGCCAACAGAAAAACGCCCCACAATAATATGCCTACAACCTACAGAGACCCTAACTCAAGTGACTATAAATTATCAAGCTGATGTGATTCAACTAATGGAGGGAGAGGAGGAAAAAGGGAAGAAAAGAGGAGGACATCAGGTGAACTGAGGAAAGGATAAGTGGAAAATAGAAGGGAAGAGAAGGAGAGGTGGATGAGTGGAGGAGAGAGAGAGAGAGCAGTGGATGAGTGAAGTGGAGGATAGGAGGGTTCTTATTGGTTGATATCCTAATGTCACAACATTGAATTCTCCCAAGAAACATTACCATCATAATCACACTATCGGCAGTGGCAGTCTAATCATGCCAAGTACTGTATGTGTGTGTGTGGAGGGGGGGGCTCTAAGAATAGTGCTCCTGGATTAATAAGCGTGTAAAGGCCTGTGTATCTGACAACAGCTCATCAGGACACACAGCCACATCAGCCAGCTAGCTGAGAGACAGTTGATACGACCTCCTACTGTTTTTTTGTTAATTCTTCTGTCAGAAACATTAGTAAAACACTCTGCTCGTTGTCTGAGCTTTAAACAGCCCTGGGTTACCACAGGGTTACAACTGACTAACACAAACACACACATTAAACTAACTATAACAGATGAGATTCTGATAGCAGATGGGAGGTATTGGAATCCCATAGACTATCTGGACGATAATAAAATATAGATCTCTCTCAAAGTGTGGGACTTTTCTGGTTGAGAAGACGTCATACTGGATTACAACCAACTGGTCTTTGTAACATGTTAAAGACGTCTTTTTTATGACAAAACCTCATGGGAAGGACGTCACATTTTGGTTGATATCTGGTCAGATCTGATTAAAACATGATAAATATTTATATTTCTGGTTGCTAAAAATACATTTTTTAACCAGTATACAACCTGACTCACCTCTTCATCAGGCTCCAGCTCCTGTAGTATGGTGTGTGTGTGGCTGCAGGTATGTGAGCAGGGCTCAGGGGTGGTGGACGCTGGGGCGAAGAGCTCAGTGAGAGGTGCAGTAGTCTCAGTCAGGACAGGGAAAAAGGTTAGGCGGTTACAGTCCTCTCCACCATCCTCCTCTTCCTCTGTCCCTGGCTCAAACAGGATCCTTGACTCTGGAACACATACAGAGACACATGAGTGTGGGCACAGTTGCTAAGTGGGTAGAGCACAGCGCTTGCAATGCCAAGATTGTTGGTTCGATTCCCACTGAGGCCATCCATACGAAAAATGGATGCACGCATGACTGTAAGTTGCTTTGGATAAAATTGTCTGCTAAATTACATATTATATTATGTCAGGTGTGTGTCTGTGGTCTTACCTGAGTCAGTCTCTGTCCTTCCTTTGCTCTCCTCTGGCAGACCATTTCTCACACACATATCTGCCAACTACACAGCAACACAGAGAGGACAGATGAAGCAAATACGATGGCGCCGTAGGGGAGGGCTGCCATCTTACCGGCTCTCAACCAACCATGCTATTTTGTTTATTTTTTTGCGTTGTTCGTAACTTGTTTTGTACATAATGTTGCTGCTACCGTCTCTTATGACTGAAAAAAAGCTTCTGGACATCAGAACTGCGATTGCTCACCTCAAACTGAAAGAAGAGTTCTTCTTCAATGAGTCGAAGGGGAGGGATATACTACTACAGACACCCGACTAGGCCCAGATCCCCGTAATTCGCTGGATAAGAAAACTGAGATTTCGTGGAAAAAGATCCGGGTGCCTTGTGAGGATCAGGCAACGAGTGGCTAACTTGCCCTTGCCTTTCGTCCTGCTAGCTAATGTTCAATCGTTGGAAAATAAATGGGGACGAGCTGAAAGCATGTATATCCTACCAACGAGTCGTGGCTGAATGACGACATTAAGAAAGTACAGCTGGCGGGTTACACACTCCATCGGCAGGACAGAACAGCAGCCTCTGGTAAGACATGGGGTGGGGGCCTATGCATATATGTGAACAACAGCTGGTGCACGATATCTAAGAAAGTCTCAAGGTTTTGCTCGCCTGAGGTAGAGTATCTCATGACAAGCTGTAGAATGAACTGTCTACCTAGAGAGTTGTCATCTGTATTTTTAGTAGCTGTCAACATACCACCACAGTCCGCTGCTGGCACTAAAAACTGTGTTCAAACGCTCATCCAGAGGCGGCGCACCTAGTGGCCGGGAACTTTAATGCAGGGAAATTTAAATAACTTTTACCTAATTTCTATCAGCATGTTAAAAGTGCAACCAGAGGAACAAAAAATTCTAGACCACCGTTACTCCACACACAGAGACGCGTACAAAGCTGTCCCTCGCCCTCCATTTGGCATATCTGACCATAATTCTATCCTCCTGATTCCTGCTTACAAGCAAAAATAAATGCAGGAAGCACCAGTGACTCGGTCTATAAAAAAGTGGTCAGACGAAGCAGATGCTAAAATACAGGACTGCTTTGCTAGCACAGACTGGAACGAATTACAAAAATCTCTGAAGCTGGAGACTCACATCTCCCTCACTAGCTTTAAGCACCAGCTGTCAGAGCAGTTTACAGATCACTGCACCTGTACTTAGCCTGTAAACAGCCCATCTACCTACCTCATCCCCATACTGGTATTTATTTATTTATTTTGCTCCTTTGCACCCCAGTATCTCTACCTGCACATTCATCTTCTGCCGATCTACCATTCCAGTGTTTAATTGCTATATTGTAATTACTTCTCCACCATGGCCTATTTATTTTCTTAACTTACCTCATTTGCACTCAATGTATATAGATTTTTTGTTTTCTTTTGTTCTACTGTATTATTGACTGTATGTTTTGTTTATTCCATGTGTAACTCTCTGTTGTTGTATGTGTCAAATTGCTACGCTTTATCTTGGCCCGGTCGCAGTTGCAAATGAGAACTTGTTCTCAACTAGCCTACCTGGTTAAATAAAGGTGAAATAAAATAAAAATAAAACATGTTCAGGAATTCTCATTTACAACTGCGACCTGGCCAAGATAAAGCAAAGCATTGCGACAAAAACAACAACACAGACTTACACATAAACAAACGTACAGTCAATAACATAATAGAAAAATCGATGTACATTGGGTGCAAATGTAGAAGAGTATGGAGGTAAGGCAATAAATAATTACAATTTAACATTAACCCTGGAGTGATAGATGTGCCGATGATGATGTGCAAGTAGCGATACTGGGGTGCAAAAGAGCAACAGGATAAGTAACAATATGGGGATGAGGTAGTTGGGTGTGCTATTTACAGATTGGCTGTGTACAGGTACAGTGATCGGTAAGCTGCTCTGACAGCTGATGCTTAAAGTTAGAGAGGGAGATATAAGGCTTCAGTGATGTTTGCAATTCATTCCAGTCATTGGCAGCCGAGTACTGGAAGGAAAGGCGGCCAAAGTAAGAGTTGGCTTTGGGGATGACCAGTGAAATATTCCTGTTGGAGCGAGTGCTACGGGTGGGTGTTGCTATGGTGACCAGTGAGCTGAGATAAAGCTGGACTTTACCTAGCAAAGACTTATAGATGACCTGGAGCCAGTGGGTCTGGCGATGAATATGTAGTGAGGGCCAGCCAACGAGAGCATACAGATCGCAGTGGTGAGTAGCATATGGGGCTTTGGTGACCAAATGGATGACACTGTGATAGACTACATCCAGTTTGCTGAGTAGAGTGTTGGAGGCAATTTTGTAAATGACATCGCCAAAGTCAAGGATCGGCAGGATAGTCAGTTTTATGAGGGTATGTTTGGCAGCATGAGTGAAGGAGGCTTTGTTGCAAAATAGGAAGCCGATTCTAGATTTAATTTTGGATTAGAGATGCTTAACATGAGTCTGGAAGGACGGTTTACAGTCTAGCCAGACACCTAGGTATTTGTTGTTGTCCACATATTCTAAGTCAGAACCGTCCAGAGTAGTGATGCTAGTCGGGCGGAGGGTGCGGGCAGCAATCGGTTGAAGAGCATGCACTTAGATTTACTAGCGTTTAAAAGCAGTTGGAGTGGCCACGGTAGGAGTGTTGTATGGCATTGAAGCTCGTTTGGAGGTTTGTTAGCACAGTGTCCAAAGAAGGGCCAGATGTATACAGAATGGTGTCGTCTGCGTAGTGGTGGATCAGAGAATCACCAGCAGCAAGAACGACATTGTTTATATATACAGTGAAAAGAGTCGGCCCGAGAATTGAACCCTGTGGCACCCCCATTGAGACTGCCAGAGGTCCGGACAACAGGCACTCCGATTTGACACACTGAACTCTGAGAAATAGTTAGCATGAACCAGGCGAGGCAGTCATTTGAGAAGCCAAGGCTATTGAGTCTGCCAATTAGAATGTGGTGATTGACGAAAGCCTTGGCCAGGTCAATGAAGACGGCTGCACAATACTGTATTTTATTGATTGCGGTTATGATATCGTTTCGAACCTGAAGTGCACCCATGACCAGCTCGGAAACCAGATTGCATAGTGGAGAAGGTACAGTGAGATTCTAAATGGTAGGTGATCTGTTTGTTAACTTAGCTTTCAAAGATTTTAGAAAGGCAGGGCACGATAGATATAGATTTATAACAGTTTGGTTCTAGATTGTCTCCCCCTTTGAAGAGCGGCAGCTTTCCAGTCTTTAGGGATCTCAGACGATACGAAAGAGGTTCAATAGGCTAGTAATAGGGTTTGCAACAATTTTGGCGGATAATTTTAGAAAGAAATTGTCTAGCCCAGCTGATTTGTAGAGATCCAGATTTTGCAGCTCTTTCAGAACATTAGCTGTCTGGATTTGGGTGAAGGAGAAGTGGGGTGGGGGAGGGGGCTTGGGCAAGTTTCTGCAGGGGGTACTGAGCTGTTGGCAGGGTTAGGGGTAGCCATGTGGAAAGCATGGCCAGCCATGGAAAAATGCTTATTGAAATGATCGATTATCATAGATTTATCAGTGGTGACAGTGTTTCCTATCCTTAGTGCAGTGGGCAGCTGGGAGGAGGTGCTCTTATTCTACATGGACTTTACAGAGTTCCAAAACTTTTTGAATTAGTTCTTACAGGATGCAAATTTTTGTTTGAAAAATCTAGCCTTAGCTTTCCTGACTGACTGAGTATATTGGTTCCTGTCTTCCCTGAAAGGCTGCATATCGCGAAGGGATATTTGATGCTATTGCAGAACGCCACAGGATGTTTTTATGCTGGTCAAGGGCAGTCAAGTCTGGAGTGAACCAAGGGCTATATCTGTTCTAAGTTCTACATTTTTTAAACTGGGCATGCTTATTTAAGATGGTGAGAAAAACACTCTTGAAGAGCAAGCGGGCATCCTCTACTGATGGGATGAGGTCAATATCCTTCCAGGATACCCGGGCCAGGTCGATTAGAAAGGCCTGCTCGCTGAAGTGTTTTAAGGAGCGTTTGACAGTGATGAGGGGTGGTCGTTTGACCGTGGACCCATTGTGCACGCAGGCAATGACGCAGTGTTCGCTGAGATCCTGGTTGAAGACAGCAGAGGTATATTTAGAGGGCAAGTTGGTTATGGATTTAGGGTTGTACCTAGTAGGTTCCTTGATAATTTGTGTGAGATTGAAGGCATCTAGTTTAGATTGTAGGATGGTAGGGATGTTAAGCATGTCCCAGTTTAGGTCACCTAACTGTACAAACTCTGAAGATAGATGGGGGCGATCAATTCACATATGGTGTCCAAGGCACATCTGGGGGCTGAAGGGGGTCTATAGCAAGCGGCAACGGTGAGAGACTTGTTTCTGGAAAGGTGGATTTTTAAAAGTAGAAGCTCAAATTGTTTGGGCACAGACCTGGATAGTATGACAGAACTCTGCAGGCTATCTCTGCTGTAGATTGCAGCTCCGCCCCCTTTGGCAGTTCTATCTTGTCGAAAAATGTTATAGTTAGGGATGGAAATTTCAGGATTTTTAGTGACCTTCCTAAGCCAGGATTCAGATACGTCTAGGATATCTGGGTTGGCGGAGAGTGTTAAAGCAGTGAATAAAACAAACTTAGGGAGGAGGCTTCTAATGTTAACATGCATGAATCAAAGGCTATTACGGTTACAGAAGTCAACAAATGAGAGTGCCTGGGGAATGGGAGTGATGCTGGGGGCTGCAGGGCTTGGGTTAACCTCTACATCACCAGAGGAACAGAGGAGGAGTAGGATAAGGGTACGGCTAAAGGCAATAAGAGTAAAAAGAGCATATTTCTTGGTGCGGAAGAATAGATTCAAGGCATAATGTACAGTCAAGGGTATGGTTGGATGTGAGTACGGTGGAGGTAAACCTACAGTCTGTAGATGGAAATTGAGATTAAACATTTTATAAATATATGTGAAATATATGCGAAGAAAACGATATATACAAGGGACAGGACAAGCAAAACAGATGTCCGACAGCTACACCATCTTGGAACGGGAGTGCATACCCCAACCAGAAGACATAGATTACATGTAACATTCGCACTGAGCTAAAGGGTAGAGCTTCCGCTTCCAGGAGCGGGACTCTAACCCGGAAGCTTATAAGAAATCCCGCTCTGCCCTCCAATGAACCATCAAACAGGAAATGCGTCAATACAGGACTAAGATCAAATCATACTACACCGGCTCCGACGCTAATCGGATGTGGAAGGGCTTGCAAAGTATTGCAGACTACAAAGGAAGCACAGCCGAGAGCTGCCCAGTGACACAAGCTAACCAGATGTGCTAAATAACTTATATGCTCACTTTGAAGCAAGTAACACTGAAACATGCATGAGAGCATCAGCTGTTCCGGACGACTGTGTGATCACACTCTCTGCAGTTGATGTGATTAAGAAAATCAAAAAGGTCAACATTCACAAAGCCGCAAGGCCAGACGGATTACCAGGACGTGTACTCCGAGCATGCACTAACCAACTGGCAAGTGTCTTCACTGACATTTTCAACCTCTCCCTGTCTGACTCTGTAATACCAACATGCTTCAAGCAGACCAACATAGTCCCTGTGCCCAAGAACACGAAGGTAACCTGCCTAAATGACTAACGACCTGTAGCACTCACATCTGTAGCCATGAAATGCTTTTGCTCACATCAACACCATTTTTTTCAGAAACCCTAGACCCACTCCAATTTGCATACAGCACCAACAGATCCACAGATGATGCAATCTCTATTTTCACTCCACACTGCCCTTTCACACCTGGACAAAAAGAACACCTATGTGAGAATGCTATTGATTGACTACAGCTCAGCGTTCAACACCATGGTGCCCTCAAAAAGCATGCACTGACCAACTGGCAAGTGTCTTCACTTACATTTTCAACCTCTCACTTTCCGAGTCTGTAATACCAACATGTTTTAAGCAGAACACCATAGTCCTTGTTTCCAAAAACACTAAGGTAACCTGACTAAACGACTACCGACCAGTAGCACTCACATCTGTAGCCATGAAGTGCCTTGTAAGGCTGATCATGGCTCACATTAACACCCTCATCCCAGAAACCTTAGACCCACCCCAATTTGCATACCTCCCCAACAGATCCACAGATGATGCAATCACAATCCACACGGCCCTTTCCCACCTGGACGAAGGAACACCAAAGGAACACCCACAATGCCATTCATTGACTACAGCTCAGCATTCAACACCATAGTGCCCTCAAAGTTCATCAATAAGCTAAGGACCCTGGGACTAAACACTTCCTTCTGCAACTGGATTCTGGACTTCCTGACAGGCCGCCCCCAAGTGGTAAGGATAGGTAACAACACATCTACCACGCTGATCCTCAACACGGGGGCCTTTCAGGGGTGCGTGCTCAGCCCCCTCCTGTACTCCCTGTTCACTCATGACTGCACGGCCAGGCACAACTCCAGATCCTCAAAAGGTTCTACAGCTGCACCATCGAGAGCATCCTGACGTGTTGTATCACTGCCTGGTATGGCAACTGCTTGGCATCTGACTGCAAGGCACTACAGAGGGTACTGAGTACGGCCCAGTAGATTACCGGGGTCAAGCTTCCTGCCATCCAGGACCTCTATACCAGGCGGTGTCAGAGGAATGCCCCGCACATTGACATTGACTCTGTACCAGTACCCCCTGTATATAGCTCCGCTATTGTTATTTACTGCTGCTCTTTAATTATCTCTTACCTTTTTTGTATATATTCTTAAAACTATATTGTTGGTTAAGTGCTTGTGAGTAAGCATTTCACTGTATGGTCTACACCTGTTGTGTTCGGCGCATGTGACAAATACAGTTTTATTTGATTTGTTACACACTACTCAAAGAACAGCCATTACACTCATAAAACAACTGGTTTCAACTGGGCACTAGTTAATTTAGCTGAGCCGATGATTTGTTCCTGTGAAAACTGATCCTAGATCAGCAATTCTACTTTGAGATGTTGATTTATGAATACGTTCCCCAGTGTCCACATGCCAGGAGGACTTCACATAATCAAAGATTGGCACTGATTCAAGTAGAAACAATGTTAATCATTGTTACTGTGTTCATTAATGACGTAGCGATGTAAAACCTAATGGAGAGAGACAGAAAGAGAGAGAAAGCTATAGACTCGTAGAGAGAGAGGCTGACAAATAGGGAATAGAGAGAGATACAGTTGAGTGTGAGACAGCTATGGTATACAGTAAGGGCCAGTACCCGTTTGGAGTGTCGCTGGGCTCTCCTGCGGATGCGAGGCCTGGTGCGGTTGGGGCCTTCAGCTGCATCCTGGACCCAGCCTCGTGTCAGCACCACCCCCGGCCCCGGGCCGAACACACCCCTCTCCCTTAGCAGCTCCTCCTCCACACACAGCCACATAGTCCCCAACCGCTCCCACTCATAAACACACAGCTGCAGGAGAGGGAAAGGAATGTAAAAATAAACATTGGGGGAGATAAGAAGAGCGTGAAAATTACGTATGGGGAACATTAGAGGCATGTCAGAATTATGTTGGGGAACCATAAGAGGAATGTAAAATTATGCTCGGGGAATGTAATAGGAATACTGTAGGAATGTAAAAATGTTCCACAAAAGGCTGTTCAATCACATTCTATATGGGCACAAAAGATTTCGCAGTACCTGTGTGTGGTTCTTCCTCAGCTTCTCAAACATCTCCTGACCTCTCTTCAAATGGGCCTCCATACAAGACAGGAACTCCTAGAAAGGAGGAGAGAGACAGAGAGACAAATCAAATCAAATTTTATGGTCACATACATGTTTAGCCGATGTTATTGCGGGTGTAGTTATTGTTTCTAGCTCCGACAGTGCAGAAATATCTAACAAGTAATATCTAACAATTTCACAACATATACCCAATACACACAAATCTAAGTAAAGGAATGGAATTAGGAATATATAAATTAACAATGTCAGAGCTCAAGTGGCATAGCCAAACGTTTCTTCACCGTAATGAGTTTGGATCTGAGTATCGCCTCGACAATTTCTAGAATGCAAACACATTCTGTTCTGATTGGTCCCAGAAACTGATGGGTTGGGCCAGAGCCAGAACACACGTGGTTAAAGCGACGTTTAGAAAATGTGTAATTTGTCTCCCAAGTGGCACAGTGGTCAAGGCACTGCATCACAGTGCGAGCTGTGCCACTAAAGATCCTGGTTCGAGTCCAGGCTCTGTCGCAGCCGACCGTGACCAGGAGACCCATAAAGGGGAAGCACAATTGGCCCAGCGTTGTCTGGGTTAGGGGAGGGTTTGGCTGGTAGGGATGTTCTTGTCCCATCGCTCACTAGTGACTCCTGTGTCAGGCTGGGCACAATGCACGCTGACACGGTCGCCAGGTGTACAGGCACCTTGGTGCAGCTGGCAACCAAGCCAAGCAGTGCAGCTTGGCTGGGTTGTGTTTATGATGATGTACGGCTCTCGACCTTCGCCTCCCCTGAGTCCATGCGAGAATGGGACAAGAAGATACCACGAAATAGGGGTAAAAAAATTATAATAAAAGACAATGTAACGTCAAAATGAGGTCTGTTGTACAAAAAAGTCATCTGCGATTGGATCATCTCTAACCAGAGTATGAAAGCCTGGTTAGAGATGATTTGATACTCTGGTTAGAGTTAGAGCCGAGAAGTAGCACGGAAAAATCATCTGTCCTTGGTTGCAACACTCACTCACACTCACAGTTTGGAAACTGCCTCTGAAAGAACGTCAGCACAAGAACTGTTCGTCGGGAGCTTCATGAATTGGTTTCCATGGCCGAGAAGCCGCACACGAGCCTAAGACCAGCATGCGCAATGCCAAGTGTCGGCTGGAGTGGTGTAAACCTCGCCGTCATTGGACTCTGGAGCAGTGGAAAAGCGTTCTCTGGAGTGATGAATCAAACTTCACCATCTGGCAGTCCAATGGACAAATCTGGACAAATCTTGGTTTACCTGTCTCAATGCATAGTACCAACTGTAAAGTTTGTTGGAGGAGGAATGGTTGGGCTAGGCCCCTTAGTTCCAGTGAATGCACATCTTAACTCGACAGCATACAATGAAATTCTAGATGATTCTGTGTTTCCAACTTTATGGCAACAGTTTAGGGAAGGCCCTTTTCTGTTTCAGCATCACAATGACCCTGTTAAAGAACTTGACTGGTCTACAAAGAGCACTGACTTCAACCCCATCGAACACCTTTGGGATGAATTGAACCGCCGACCGCTAGCGAGGCCTAATTGCCCAACAGCAGTGCCCAACCTCAATAATACTCTTGTGGCTGAAAGCAAGTCCCAGCAGAAATGTTAAAATTTTTGTGGAAAGAAGAGTGTTAAAGCATCAAAGAAGAAACCAACTCCATATTAATGCCCATGATTTTGGAATGAGATGACCGATGAGCAGGTGTCCACATACTTTTGGTCATATAGTGTATGTAGCGAACAGAAAGAAGTGAAAGGATTCAGTTTGAGTCGTCAGGCAACACTACTATGACTATCCCTCAAAGTGTGTTACATCATAAAACAAATATCTAAAAAATCACGGAAAAAACTGAAAATTATAATCAATGATCAGTGATCATTTAGACCATTTATACAGTACTGTGTGTGTAAAAACAACACACCTCAATAATTATGTATGAAAAACAATGTCCCATCTTTTCCTTATGACCTTTCTGTAGCGTAAAACAGCCACTTCCCATACTGCGTATTCATATTAGTATTGTTTGTTTCATCATGAAATTACCATACACTCATATAATTACAGCTCATATAAATTGCATTCAGTGGGTGAAATAAGCTAGTGGCTACACATCTTTCCAATAATACTGTCTATGGATCTAAACCTTTGGTGTCTGTGATCTAATTAGCTTAAACATTAATATCTCAGTGGTACGCTGAGGCAGTGGGCAGGGTGCAGTGGTGTGTCTGTGCGTCCTTGTGTGTGTCTTTGTGTGTGTGCATGTCCTTCTACTACGTTAGCACTAGCTAGTGACACTTAGGACTCACATTGGCACGGCTCACAGAATCATTAAGACAATCATCACAACATAGGCCTCATCACTGAGAGGGTGAAACAACACATCTCCTGCCATAACGTGTGACCGAGAATGCACACTTCAGTTGGTTACAGACAGAACATTACAGACTAAATGAACATGCTGCAGACTTGAGCTTCAGTCATGGTCGTGGATGGCTAACTCGATTTCTTTGTGGTATTGGTAATCATATTTCTCTGATCTACTGCCTACACCTGGGGAAATAAATGCAATGTTTTATGTTTTATTAAATACTTATTTTTTTGTAAAAAAAAAAAAAGAAACAGAATATAAAATCCTTGTTCGTCAATCTAAGTAACATAATCACAAAATCGCCATCAAAATCTGTCAGTTTAAGATAGAGATACGAGTTTTTACATATACTATGTGGCCTTCCGCATCTGGGGTGAAAGATGGCTGAGCTACAGCAAACAGTGTTTGACTGACCATGAGACATTCTGAAAATCGGTCATCTCACGAAAACGTCTATAGAGACAGACATAGGACAGCCACTTCAAAATCTTATTCCTTTATTATTTATTTTTTTACTATCTTTTTTGCCATTTATGAATGTGTTATTCAATGCGTTTCTATGGGCTACAGTAGTAAAGGCCGAATTCAATATTTTTGATAAAATATTTTTTTATACATAATTTTTATACCTAAAGGGGTACTAAAATTCAAAATATTATGCGCTGAATGATCCATGCTATGACCATATTAAAACAATTCCATATGTTAGCTTAGTACACCCCCACCCCCAACCCCCAAGAGCTTGAACTCTCATCCCTGATACAGATTGAAACCCATGTGACTGTATATGGCATTCCAAAAGCAGGCAAAAATGTTACAATACAGTATAGAAGACAGAAACAAATGAAGGAAGAATTGGAAGCAAAATTGAAGAAATATTAAAGAGAGAGAAGAAATGGGCCTAATAAAGTTGATCCCCATGTGCTGTTGCAAACTGTAGTCTGGCTTCTTTTTGGTGGTTTTGGAGCAGTGGCTTCTTCCTTGCTGAGCGGCCTTTCAGGTTACGTCAATATAGGACTAATTTTACTGTGGATATAGATACTTTTGTACCTGTTTCCTCCAGCATCTTCACAAGGTCCTTTGCTGTTGTTCTGGGATTGATTTGCACAGATTGTTTGTACAGATGAACGTGGTACCTTCAGGCATTTGGAAATTGCTCCCAAAGATGAACCAGACTTGTGGAGGTCTACACATTTTTCTTCTGAGTTCTTGGCTGATTTCTTTTGATTGGCCCATGATGTCAAGCAAAGAGGCACTGAGTTTGAAGGTAGGCCTTGAAATACATCCACAGGTACACCTCCAATTGACTCAAATGATGTCAATTAGCATATCAGAAGCTTCTAAAGAGATTACATACTTTTCTGGAATTTTCCAAGCCATTTAAAGGCACATTCAACTTAGTGTATGTAAACTTCTGACTCACCGGATTTGTGATACACTGGATTTGTGATAAGTGAAATAATATGTCTGTAAACAATTTTTGGAAAAATTGTGTCATGCACAAAGTAGATGTCCTATCCGACTTGCCAAAACTATAGTTTGTTAACAAGAAATTTGTGGAGAGGTTGAAAAATAAGTTTTAATGACTGCAACCTAACTGAATGTAAAATTCTGACTTCAACTGTATTTGATTTTGAATTTCAGGACCTTTAGGATATAAAAATATATACAGTATATAAAAAATTGGATAACATATAGATGTTGTCCTTTACTACTAAAGCCCATAGAAACGCATGAAATAACATATGATTTATTTGAGCCTATTATGAATAAGAAACTTTTGAAATGTCTGTCCTAAGTCTAAGAGATATTTTTAAAAAACTCAGGAAATATATACAGTGCCTTCAGAAAGTATTCAGACCCCTTGACATTTTGCAAATTTTTTCACATTTTGCTAAGTTTTCTTCATCAATCTACACACAATTACCCCATAATGACAAAGCAAAAACAGTCTTCTTGGGTATGACACTACAAGCTTGGCACACCTGTATTTGGGGAGTTTCTCCCATTCTTCTCTGCAGATGCCCTCAAGCTCTGTCAGCTTATATGGGGAGTGTTGCTGCACAGCTATTTTCAGGTCTCTTCAGAGATGTTTGATTGGGTTCAAGTACGGGCTCTGGCTGGGCCACTCAAGGACATCAAATCAAATCAAATTTGATTTGTCACATTCGTTGAATACAACAGGTATTCAGAATACAGAATACAGAACAGAATACAACCTCACAGTGAAATGCTTACATACAAGCCCTTAACCAACAATGCAGTTTTAAGAAAAATAAGAGTTAAGTAAAAAATTGAAAATTAAAGTAACAAATAATTAAAGAGCAGCAATAAGATAACAATAGCAAGACTATTTACAGGGGGTACCGGTACAGAGTCAATGTGCTGGGCCACTGTTTAGTCAAGGTAATTGAGGTAATATGTACATGTAGGTAGAGTTAAAGTGGCTATGCATAGATAATTAACAGAGAATACCAGCAGATTAAAAGAGGAGGGGGGAGGGGGGGGGCAATGCAAATAGTCCGGGTAGACAATTTATTAGCTGTTCAGGAGTCTTATGGCTTTGGGGTAGAA
The DNA here is from genome assembly GCF_045791955.1 of Oncorhynchus clarkii lewisi. Taxonomy (NCBI): domain Eukaryota; kingdom Metazoa; phylum Chordata; class Actinopteri; order Salmoniformes; family Salmonidae; genus Oncorhynchus; species Oncorhynchus clarkii. The sequence goes on from NC_092169.1 coordinate 677,340, forward strand.
GCTGTTAAGAAGCCTTTTGGTCCTAGACTTGGTGCTCTGGTACCACTTCCCATGCGGTAGCAGACAGAACAGTCTGTGACTAGGGTAGCTGGAGTCTTTGACCATTTTTAGGGCCTTCCTCTGACACCGCCTGGTATAGAGGTCCTGGATGGCAGGAAGCTTGGCCCCAGTGATGTACTGGGCTGTACACAATACCCTCTGTAGCACCTTGCGGTCAGAGGCTGAGCAGTTATCATACCAGGCAGTGATGCAACCAGCTGGTGATGGTGCAGCTGTTACAACCAACTTTTTTCAGTTTCCCGAGGGGGAATAGGCTTTGTCGTGCCCTCTTCACGACTGTATTGGTGTGTTTGGACCATGACAGTTTGTTGGTGATGTGGACACCAAGGAACTTGAAGTTCTCAACCTGCTCCACTACAGTTGTCCTGGCATCACACGGCAGGGTCTCTGACCTCCTTCCTATAGGCTGTCTCATTGTTGTCTGTGATCAGGCCTACCACTGGAGTTGTGCCTGGCCATGCAGTCATGAGTGAACAGGGAGTATAGGAGGGGACTGAGCACGCACCCCTGAGGGGCCACCCTGTTGAGGATCAGCGTGGCGGATGTGTTGTTACCTACCCTTACCTCCTGGGGATGGCCTGTCAGGACGTCCAGGATCCAATTGCAGAGGGAGGTGTTCAATCCCATGGTCCTTAGCTTAGTAATGAGCTTCGAGGGCACTATGGTGTTGAACACTGAGCTGTAGTCAATGAATAGCATTCTCACATAGGTGTTCCTTTTGTCCAGGTGAGAAAGGTCAGTGTGGAGTGCAATAGACATTGCATCATCTGTGGATCTGTTGGGGCGGTATCTGGTATAATGGTGTTGACGTGAGCCATGACTAGCCTTTCAAAGCACTTCATAGCTACAGAGTGCTACGGGTTGGTAGTCATTTAGGCAGGTTACCTTAGTGTTACCTTAGTGTTCTTGGGCACATTCGGAGACTTGGCTGTGTGTTTAGGGTCAGTGAAGGTGAACCTTCACCCTCAGTCTGAGATCCTGAGCGCTCTAGAACAGGTGCACTTCAGTCGAGTCTCCTGACACATAGTGTTTGTGAGAGTCTCCCCGTTCCATAAAGTGGTCATAATAGTGTTCTAGGTTAAACCGTTCTGGCGCTACAGACTATTACATGAGAAGACCGATTTTCTGGATGTCTCATGATCTGACGAACACCGCTTGTTGCGGGGCCAATGTGATGAAAAATATATTCTGTTAAATCCTATTTCCTGACTGCTCTGCCTTTCAGAAGGTAGAGACCATTCATCAAGCAGTCGATGGTCTGTCAGCAGATGATATGATAAAGAAGAACACAAAAAAATCATGTTTTCATCAGATTTGTACTGCTAAAATTAACAACGCCTGTTTAGGTGGCTCGAGATACACACACACACACACACACACACACACACACACTGTCTTGTATAGCTAACCTTGTGGGGACACACTATTCAGTCCCAATCAAAATCTTTTTTTTTTACCTTATCCCCAAAACCTAACCTTAACACTAACCCTAAACCTAACCCTATCTCCTAACCCTAAAACTAACCCTAGCTCAACGCTAAACCTAATTCTAATGCTAATTTTAACCTTAATCCACTAGAAATAGTATTTGACCTTGTGGGGACAAACAAAACGTCCCCAGTTGGTCAACTGTTTGTTTACTATTCTTCTGGGGACGTCTAGTCCCCACAAGTATAGTCAAACACGTCCTCATGCACCTAAAGCACCACACACACACCAATGTCACTGTGCTGTGTGCGTTGGTCCGTCCAGCCCTGTGGGTGTGTTTTGATTATGACTGTAAATGGATCTGGATTGTCCCATCTGACCACCCCTCAGTGGGCCCAGTAATTGATATCTGTTAGTTTTATCTGTAGTAATACACAGACACACACACACACTCCCAGGCTGCTGTTGAAGGTTAAAGACGCGCTTTTTGTTGTTTTCCTCCCGAAACACACTGCCCACATCATTATTTCCTCCTGCAGATGAAGACGTCGCACCATCTGGATCAGGACGTGGAGACGTATTACTCATGCGCACAGGCATGAAATTACAGCATCTGTCTGTCTTTCAGTCTTGCCCCACAAACTGTGTTTGTTTGTGTGTGTGTGTGTATGTGCGTGTGTTACCTCCACAGTGCCAGTTTCTCTCCCCAGTCGTTTGTGGACAGAGCGAAAAGCAGAGCTGATTACACTATCTTTCCTCTGGGTGGTGCTAGTCAGCTTCCTCTTCACATTGCCTGACGGGACAAAAACCATCAACCTTTCAGTCAGACATACAAGTGCAAATACAAGTACAAATACAAGTGCAGGCCTGAGTATATTACAAGATCGGTAGATCATACTGATGTGGTTTTTCAGGTATAAAGATCTGATATTCTGTGCAGGCCTGCGTCTCACCTGTGTGTATACATGAGTGATGTGTATGTACGTCAATTAATGTGTGTGGTTTCACCTGTGTGTATACCCGAGTGATGTCTGTCTACGTCCATGCCTGTGTGTGGTCTCACCTGTGTATAACTGCCACACCTTGAGTGCTGTCTCCTCCCACAGCGGGCTGATGTCACTCATGCTGACAGGTCCCATCCTCTGCGTCTGATTAGCTGAGAGCTCAATCTTATAGGTGTCTTCTAGAATGGTGCGTCTCTCAGTAAGGATCTTAGACCACACAGACTCTACTTGGGACATCAGCTCTGTAACACACACACACATTCAGCTCACTCTCATGGGTTATGGATGCAGGCCTTGACCAGGGACAACAGCTCAGCTGTCACTACTGTCACACATGCACACACAGTCCTACCTGTGTCTGAATCAGGTACTTGGCTGAGTGTGGTAGTGTGGCTGGTCTTGAGAGGGAACAGATGAGACAGGATTCTCCGCTGGTGTTTCTTGTGACTTTCAAACCCAAAGCCTTCTGGGTAGCTGTAGGGCACACAAACAATACCCCATAGCATAGACCTACAATTAATACAAAGCCAGTGGCGACGCGTCATTAAGGGCAGGTGGGGCTGAGCCCACCTGTTTTGAGCCCCACCTGTTTAGCTAAAATAATAATAATAATAACAATAATAATAAATATATATATAAATATATATATACACACATACACATAATTTTAGTTGTCTGTTTTTACCAAGATGGCGTAGCAGTGAAGACGTGTTTTGTTCGTGTCTCGTGTATTTTTCGTATTTTTTTGTATATATATTTCAATTTTATTTTCATTCTCTTTTCGATTTTTAATTCGATTATACCTTCCGGTAACCTGTCTCACCCAATGTGATATGGTATCGCTATTATTTTTAATTTTAGAACAAGTTCAAGAACCTCCAGAAGCTAACCAGCTAATTAGCTATTCAGTCATTGTTAGCCACTGCTAGCGGCTTTTACCTTCTGCACAGATACCAGCCCTGTTCTTAGCCTGGATAATACTCGCCAGTCTACTAGTATTGGACTGTCTCTCCACAACAACGCCGGATTCCCTGGACACTACTTCTGAGCTTCACAGCTAGCTTGCAGCTAGCTAGCTCACCGTGGCACCTAGTACCGAAGCTATCCCTGAGGCCCTATTACCGGCCTAATCAGCTGTTCACCCGAACCCCAGTCATACACGGCTAGAGCCCGATACTCCACCGGATCCTTGCTGTAAACTCTGGACCTTGGCACCGGATCACCGCTGCTACCGATTGGCTATAGTGGCTAACGCCACTGCCACGAAGCTAGCACCAGTTAGCCGTGAGCAAGGCGCATCTCCCGGCCAAGCAAACTAAATTCTACAATACCTCTGTCGCCATCTGGCTTGGATTCTCTGTCGACACGGCGCCCCGCCACACCACCACGACTGGTCTGCCGACAAATACTCCATCCGCTGTGCCTTCAACCGGCATGCGTCGGAGGGCTTCTAACTTTAAACGCCTTGTCGCCTGCTAACGTAGTGGCGGGTTCCCTGTTCCATCTACTGCTGCCCCCTGGACACTATGATCACTTGGCTACATAGCTGATGCCTGCTGGACTGTCCATTAATCACGGTACTCCATTTTGTTTATATATTTTTTTATCTGTCGGCCCCAGCCGCAAACTCAGGCTCTGTGTGTAGTTAATCCGACCCTCTCTGCCTAGTCATCAACATTTTACCTGCTGTTGTTGTGTTAGCTGATTAGCTGTTGTTGTCTCACCTGTTGTTTTAGCTAGCTCTCCCAATCAACACCTGCGATTACTTTATGCCTCGCTGTATGTCTCTCTCAAATGTCAATATGTCTTGTATACTGTTGTTCAGGTCAGTTATCGTTGTTTTAGTTTACAATGGAGCCCCTAGTTCCACTCTTCATACCTCTGATACCTCCTTTGTCCCACCTCCCACACTTCCGGTGATCTCACCCATTACAACCAGCATGTCCAGAGATACAACCTCTCTTATCATCACCCAGTGCCTGGGCTTACCTCCACTGTACCCGCACCCCACCATACCCCTGTCTGCGCATTATGCCCTGAATATATTCTACCATGCCCAGAAATCTTCTTCTTTTATTCTTTGTCCCCAACGCTCTAGGCGAACAGTTTTGATAGCCTTTAGCCGCACCATCATATTACTCCTCCTCTGTTCCACGGGTGAGTTGGAGGTAAACCCAGGCCCTGCATGTCCCCAGGCACCCTCATTTGTTGACTTCTGTGATCAAAAAAGCCTTGGTTTGAATTTTTTACACCCTGTGTATGTGTGTGTGTGTGTATGAGTGTGCGTGCACACGTGTGTGTGTAACCTACCTGCCAGATCGTATCAACAGTAGACAGTGCAGCAGGCAGGTAATAAAGTTCACGTTGGCATTGTAGGTTGCCATGACTACGTCCCAGCGCGCCATGACCACCTGCAGCGTCCTGATGACAGCATCCTGTTCGGCCTGTGTGTGTTGTGGGCGGGAAAGGAAGTAGAGCAGGGCTCGGTTGGTGTTGGTGTAGAGGGAGGAAACTGTGTTCTCTTTCTGTGATAGGCCCTTCTCCATCACCTGATAAGGTGAAACAGCAGGTGAAAACGTTCAGATGGTTGCAGATAAACAGAAAGCCTGTCTTACATTGTAGTCGCGCTGTGTGGAATTGTGGTTGCAGTTGCATGCCATGTCACCGACTTCGAAGTCGGACATCAGACTGCTAATTTGTTTAACACTTATCCAGGCGTTGTAAGATTGGGCAGGCGACTGCAACGTAGTCAGCCTGGAACGCTACCAAAAATGTTATGAATATAGCTGAATAGAGCTGACAAATCTTGACTTACTCTGTAAATGAAGAACAATCATATTTGTGTTTCACATTACATTTTATCTGAACATTCTTTAACATTACTTTCACCCATGGCAGCACATAGCCTTCAGAGTGTTTCTCACCACCACTATCTGGTCTGCTAGGAAGGTGAGCAGGTTCTCTGGCTCAACCAGAAACATGCCGCTGTAGAGTTTCTCCAGAAACTTCTGACTGAAAAGCACCATGTTCTCCATCAGTGTGGCCATCTGCCCTTCAGGACTCTGGGAGTTTGACTCTGGTGACAGAGAGGGAGAAAGATCTGTTGAGTGACATGATACAATATTTTATTGTCCATTTGCATGGGAAATTATTTTGTGATTATTTGTGTGTGTCTGTGTACATGCGCAAGTGTGTGCGCATGTGTGAGGTGTGTCTGTGTATGCTTTGTGGACATGTGTGAGTGCATGCTCTACCCTGTGTGGTGAGGTGTGTGTTATGTCCATTCTCCTGGCTGGTCATGTGGATGATCTCCATGAAGAACTCAAGCAATTCAGTTTGGAAGACCTGTCTCCGCTCCAACGATGCTCCTTCTGGGGAATACTGCAACGCATGCGTGTGCGCACACACGCACACACACGCACACGCACACGCACACACACACACACACACACACACACACACACACACACACACACACACACACAGGGTTGAACATGTGCTCCTAAGATAGTAGCCATTCCTGTCTTCTCTCCATCTCCCCTGGTGTTTAGCTAAAGGGACCACGTTTAGATGCATACCAATATCCCGATATTATTCTGTTTTTGAGTTGACGCAAATACATTGCCTTCAGAAAGTATTCACACCGCTTGAATTAAAAAAACAGACTCAATTTAAAATGGATTACATTTAGATTTCGAATGGCCTACACATATGTCAATTTTTACTAATTAATATAACAAATGAAAATATTCAATATCTTGATTCAATAAGTATTCAACCCCTTTTTTATGGCAAGCCTAAATAAGTTCAGGAGTAAAAATAAAGCTTAACAAGTCATATAATAAGTTGTATGGACTCAACATCATTTTTTGTATGGACTCAACACATACAATTATCTGTGAGGTGCCTCAGTCGAGCAGTGAATTTCAAACACAGGTTCAACCACAAAGATCAGGGAGGTTTTCCAATGCCCGGCAAAGACGGGGTAAAAAAAAAAAAAAAAAAGCTGACATATCCTATTGAGCATGGTGAAATTACTAATAACACTTTGGATGGTGTATCAATACACCGTCACTACAAAGATACAGACGTCCTTCCTAACTCAGTTGCTCAGGGGTTTCACCGTGAGGCCAACGGTGACTATAAAAAAGTTACAGAGTTTAATGGCTCTGATAGAAGAACTGTGGATGGGTCAACAACTTTGTAGTTACTCCACAATACTAACCTAAATGACAGATCGAAAAGAAGGAAGTCTGTACTGAATATGCATCCTGTTTACAATAAGGCACTAAAGTAAAACTGCAAAAAAATGTGGCAAAGAAAGAAACATTATGTCCTGAATACAAAGCACTATGTTTGGGGCAAATCCAACACAACACAACACATCACTGACGATCAGTCGCAAATATACAGTACCAGTCAAAAGTTTGGACACACCTACTCATTCAATGATCTTTCTTTATTTGACTATTTTCTACATTGTAGAATAATAGTGCAGACATCAAAACTATGATAAGACATACATGGAATCACATAGCAACCAAAAAAGTGATACAAATATGCAAATGCATTTTATATTTTACATTCTTCAAAGTAGCCACCCTTAGCCTTAATGACAGCTTTGCACACTTGGTATTCTCTCAACCATTTTCACCTGGAATGCTTTTCTAATAATCTTCAAAGAGTTTCCACATATGCTGAGCACTTGTTGGCTGCTTTTCCAACTCATCCCAAACCATCTCAATTGGGTTGAGGTCAGGTGATTGTGGAGGCCAGGTCATCTGATGCAGCAATCATCACTCTCCTTGGTCAAATAGCCCTTACATAGTCTGGAGGTGTGTTGGGTCATTGTCCTGTTGAAAAACAATTGACAGTCCAACTAAGCGCAAACCAGATGGGATGCCGTATCACTGCAGAATGCTGTGGTAGCCATGATGGTTAAGTGTGCCTTGAATTCTAAATAAATCAGTGATAGTGTCACCAGCAAAGCAGCCCCAAACCATCACAGATCCTCTGCAATGCTTCAAGGTGGGAACCACACATGCGGAGATCATCCGTTCACCTACAAACTAACGGAAGTTGGAACCAAAAATCTCAAATTTGGACTCATCAGACAGATTTCTACCGCTCTAATGTAATTTGCTTGTGTTTCGTGGTCCAAGCAATTCTCTTCTTATTATTGGTGTCCTTTCGTAGTTTCTTTCCAGCAATTCAACCATGAAGACCTGATTCATGCCGTCTCCTCTGAACAGTATATGTTGAGATGTGTCTGTTACTTGAACCCTGTGAAGCATTTATTTCTGAGCCTGGTAACTCTAATGAACTTATCCTCTGCAGCAGAGGTAACTCTGGGTCTTCCTTTCCTGTGGCGGTCCTCATGAGAGTTTCATCATATCGCTTGATGGTTTTTGCGACTGCACTTGAAGAAATATTAAAAGTTCTTGACATTTTCCGTATTGACTCACCTTAATGTCTAAAATGATGGACTGTTGTTTCTCTTTGCTTAATTGAGCTGCTCTTGCCATAATATGGACTCTTTTACCAAATAGGGCTATCTTCTGTATACCAACCCTACCTTGTCACAACAGAACTGATTGGCTCAAATGCATTAAGAAGGAAAATAACTACACAATAACTTTTAACAAGGCACACCTTTTAATTGAAATGCATTCCAGGTGACTACCTCATGAAGCTGGTTGAGAAAATGCCAAGAGTGTGCAAAGCTGTCATCAAGGCAAAGAGTGGCTACTTTGAATAAATATATTTAGATTTTTTTTAAAACACTTCTTTGGGTTACTATATGATTCCATATGTGTTATTTCATAGTTTTGATGTCTTCACCATTATTCTACAATGTAAAAAATAGTACAAATAAAGAAAAACCCTGGAATGAGTAGGTGTGTCCAAACTGTGAGGAACAAGTTTTGGTTTATTTCATTCTTTTGTTTGTAGCGCTCTCGTCAATGTTGAGTAAGAACACGCAATCACATCACGCATTTCACCTGTCTTTGTGCATGTCTCACTCCCTCCAGGTGTCGCCCACCTTCCAAAGTATCCTCTGTGTATTTATACCTTTGTTCTCTGTTTGTCTGTTGCCAATTCGTTTTGTTTTGTGAAACCTACCAGCGTTTGTTCCCCTGCTCCTGTCTGTTCTTGCTCCTGTTTTCTCGTCCTTCCCAGTTTTGACCGTCCTGCCTCCCCTGATCCTGAGCCTGCCTGCCGTTCTTACCTTGCCCCATCTCACTGGATTATTGACCTCTGCCTGCCCTGACCCTGAGACTGCCTGCTGTTCTGGACCTGTTGCACCCTTTATGAATTACTGACATCTGCCTGCCTTTGACCTGTCATTTGCCTCCCCCTATACTAGAAAGTAAATGTTGTTTCTTTGACATTGTCTGCATCTGGGTCATACCTGAATCCTGATAGTACGAACTGGCCATTACTGACCCAGCTGACTCAGACCAGCTCCACAACGCCCTCTCCTCCCAAGGAGCCATCATTGGAAGGCACAAGGAGTTGCTTCGTGGTCTCATGGAAGGGTTCCAGACCTTGGCCGAATGCCATGACCGAGCGTTTAACACGCTGGAGCAATTCTGTGGGTTGTCTGTTAGGCAGCCTACCCCAGTGTCCTGAGAACCCCGCTTACCTCTTCAAGATCACTACGCTGGGGATTCCAGAACCTGCCAGGCTTTTCTCTCCCAGTGCTCCCTCATTTTCGAGCTGCAGCCTTCTTTACTCACCTTAGATCTCTCGAGGATAGCGTACATCATAACAGTAATGTCCGGGAGGGCACTTGCCTGGGCCACGGCGGTGTGGAAGCAACAATCCGCCGTCTGCCTCAGTCTGGAGGAGTTCATGGAGGAGGTTCGGAAGGAGCTTGATTCCCTGCTGTCCAGGAGAGAGGCTGCTCGCAAGCTCCTCCAGCTACGTCATTACTCCCGTAGTGTGGCAGACTATGCAGAGTATTTCCAGATATTGTCAGCTGAGAGTGCTTGGAACCCGGAAGCGCTGTTCAACATGTTCCTACACAGATTATCGGAGGAAATAAAGGACGAGCTTGCAGCCCGGGAACTACTGACGGATCTCGACTCGCTCATCGCCTTGACCATTCGGATCGATGGGTGACTACGGGAATGAAGGAATGAGAGGAGATTCGATTCCACCTCGCCTCCGAGGGAGCCCGGAAGTCCCCGGCGGCTCCGTTGCCAAGAGAACCTTAGGCTACCCGAGTTCCCCCGAGAGCCTCCGAAGACTGCCGATTCACCTCTTCCTGAGCCCATGCAACGAGGCAGAGCTAGCACAGCTGAACGGATATACAGGCTTCACACTAAGAGCTTCCTCTATTGCGGGACTACTGGTCATTTTGTCTCCACCTGTAGGTAGGAGTGAGTGCTCTGGTGAACCATATGGAGAACTTTTCCTCTACCCTTACTGGCATCCCTTTTCATGCCAAGTTGATGGTCCTAAGCTTCAGGCAGTTAACTTTGGGTATATAATTTTAGGTGCAAATTGCAAAAAGGGGCGGATCCTTCAGAGGTTTTAACTTCTTATGGCTGCAGGGGCACTATTGAGTAGCTTGGATGAAAGGTGCCCAGAGTAAATGGCCTGCTCCTCAGTCTTAGTTGCTAATATATGCATATTATTAGTAGTATTGGATAGAAAACACTCAGGAGTTTCTGAAACTGTTTGAATGATGTCTATGAGTATAACAGAACTCAGATGGCAGGCAAGAACCTGAGAAGAAATCTAAACAGGAAGTGAGAAATCTGTTGGTGTATTTTCAACCCATTGCCTATTGAAATCCCTGTTAGATATGAATGAAGATTCACTTCCTAAGGCTTCCACTAGATGTTAACCGTCTATAGAAATATGAATGAGGCTTCTACTGTGTTGTGGGACTGAATAAGAACAGAATGCATCAGACTGCTGGCAGAGAGCCAGTACCAGGTCATGCGCATAGCACATGTTATCTTCCTGCTTTCCGTTCCTCCTCAAGACACAAAGGAATTCTCCGGTTGGAACTTTATTGAAGATATATGATAAAAACGTCCTAATGATTGATTCTGTACTTAGTTTGAAATGTTTCTTCGACCTGTAATATAACTTTTTGAAGATTTTGTCCGAAAAAATGGTCGACCAGCACCAGCGTTTGGATAGGTGTACCAAACGCGCTAACAAAAGTAGCCAACTGGACATAAATAACGGACATTATCGAACAAATCAAGCATTTATTGTGGACCTGGGATTCCTGTGAGTGCATTCTGATGAAGATCATCAAAGGTAAGGGAATATTTAGCATGTCATTTATGGTTTATGTTGACTATAACATGGCGGCTAATTTGACTATTGTTCTGAGCGCCGTCTCAGATTATTACATGGTTTGCTTTTTCTGTAAAGTTTAAAAAAAATCTGACACAGCGGTTGCATTAAGGACAGGTATATCTATAATTACATGTGTATAACTTGTATTATAATCTACATTTATGATGAGTATTTCTGTTGAATCTGTGTGCCTATGCAAAATCTCTGGATGTTTTTGAAACTAGTGAATGTAATGCGCCAATGTAAACTCAGATTTTTTTTTATATAAATATGAACTTTATCAAACAAAACATACATGTATTGTGTAACATGAAGTCCTAAGAGTGTCATCTGATGAAGATTATCAAAGGTTAGTGATTCATTTTATCTCTATTTGTGCTTTTTGTGACTTCTCTCTTCGGCAGGAAAAATGACTGTCTTTATTGTGGTTTGGTGGTGACCTAACATAATCGTTTGTGGTGCTTTCGCTAAAAAGCATATTTGAAATTGGGCACTGCGGTGGGATTAACAACAAGACTACCTTTAAAATGGTATAAAATACATGTATGTTTGAGGAATTTTAATTATGAGATTTCTGTTTTGAATTTGGCGCCCTTCTCTTTCACTGGATGTTGTCATATCATCCCGTTAACGGGATTGCAGCCGAAACAGGTTTTCAAAGGGATACTTTGGGATTTTGGCAATGAAATCCTTTATCTACTTCCCCAGAGTCAGATGAACTAGAAGACATTTTATGCATCTGTGTAAAGTATGAAAGAAGTTAGAGGTAGTTTCGCAAGCCAATGCTAACTAGCGTTAGCAAAATGACTGGAAGTCAAATAAAATACAATTATTTGGAGCATTGTCAAATGCTGCATAAATAAAAGGTGAACACTAACAGTGAAATGCTTTCTTGTTGGCCCTTCCCAACAATATATATATATATATATATATATATATATATATATATTTTTTTTTTACAAATAATATAAAAATAATAACACAAGGAATAAATACATAATGAGTAATGATAACTTGGCTATATGTACAGGGTACCCATACCGAGTTGTTGTGGGGGTACGAGGCAATTGAGGTAGATATGTACATATACGTAGGGATAAATTACTATGCAACAGGATAGATAATAAACAGTAACAGCAGCGTATGTGATGAGTCAAAAGAGTGAGTGCAAATAGGGTTAATGCAGATAGCCCGGGTAGCTATTGGTTAACTGTTTAGCAGTCTTATGGCTTGGGGGTAGAAACTGTTCAGGGTCTGGTTGCTTCCAGACTTGGTGCATTGGTACCGCTAGACGAGCAGTAGCGTAGAGAACAGTCTATGACTTGGGTGGCTGGAGTCTTTGACACTTTTTAGGGCCTTCATTTGACACCGCCTGGTATAGAAGCTCGACCCCAGTGATGTACTAGGCCATACGCACTACCCTCTGTAGCGCATTGAGGTTGGATGCCAAGCAGTTGCCATACCAAATGGTGATGCAGCCAGTCAAGATGTGAGTCTATAAGTATCTAATAGCATGCTATAGACAGTGTCATGACTCACCTGACAGTCGATCAAAAGACCCATTAGCTAGGCAAATGTTTGAAGATAGCCAGACCTCCTCTCTCCGACAAAAGAGGGGAAGGGGGGCTGTGCCGATCTTGACACCTTAACATCGGGTCGTAAATTTAGAGAGAATTATTTTTATTTTTTTATTTTATTATTCTATTTTTTGACCTGCAGTATTGGGAAAGAAATCCCTTTGTCTACAGAAGACCTTTGCCGCCAAAAACTCTAACGGCCAAAGAATGAACATTGGAACAATATTCATAAGATAGGAATATTAAGAATGGTCCGTGGGGATCTAAAGAATAATCCTGTCATATGGTTTGTTATTTTGTGATGCCATTATGGATGGTATAACTAAGTAACTGTAACTCTGAAAGTGTACATATCCTATGTATCAAGTTTACATCTAAATGTTGTATAAAATATATGATTAAATATGAAAATACTTTTGTGAAGATAGCAATGTGATTTTAGCCTTCTAAATGAGATAATTGCTTTTCATATCAACTTGTGCCCAGCCAGTAACCATGCCCAAGTGAGAACAGACATTGTGTTGGTGTGATGGAATGCCCCTTTTGGCCAGAGTGCTTAAAAAGGACTCGTTAAAGACATTTACATTATACCAGCCTGGCGGACAGCATGAGCAGAACGTTACGAAATGGTTTAAACTCTATAGACTAAGCACACGGACGGTGAAAAGCACACAGATGGACGGGCGGCAAGGTAGCCCAGTGGTTAAAGCGTTGGACTAGTAACCGGAAGGTTGCAAGTTCAAACCCCCGAGCTAGCAAGGTACAAATCTGTCGTTCTGCCCCTGAACAGGAAATTAACCCACTAGGCCGTCATTGAAAATAAGAATTTGTTCTTAACTGACCTGCCTAGTTAAATAAAGGTAAAATAATAAAAAAAAACAGATGTCATGAATGGTTAAAACTACAAGACCAAAACATGTCTTGTGGTCTCAATGATTGAATATTCAGGGTTCAGCTCCCGACAACTTTACCCGCCAGCAGCTGGCATGTAAATCAATCATTGAGATCACTATGAGACCAAAATATGTGAGAACGTGGTCCACACTTTGAAATGGTAAGAAACTCTGAAGCTCAACACGAGAAGATAGCCTTCCATTGGAGACCAGAAACATTCACAGTCAGCAGCTGTGCAGGTAAAATTGGTCCTAGAATTTGGCCAAAGACACGAGGGGAAAGAACAGATCCCTCTTGGTACATCTGAAGTCTCTATCTAACAACCACTCCACTACCAAAGAAGAAGGACTTTGTGATCTCTGGTGGACAACCAGAGCCTTACATTGAGCCACTACCCATAGACGGATCGATTGGTTTCGACAGAGAAAGACAGCTCCGCGTAAATATACACTGCTCAAAAAAATAAAGGGAACGCTTAAACAACACAATGTAACTCCAAGTCCATCACACTTCTGTGAAATCAGACTGTCCACTTAAGAAGCAACACTGATTGACAATACATTTCACATGCTGTTGTGCAAATGGAATAGACAACAGGTGGAAATTATAGGCAATTAGCAAGACACCTGGGACCTTTTGTAGTGCCAACAGAAGAAGATCATCAAAGGTAAGGCATTTTTTATATCGCTATTTCTGACTTTCGTGTCGCATCTGCCTGGTTAAAATATGTTTTTCATGTGTTTGTATGCGGGGCGCTGTCTTCAGATAATCGCATGGTGTGCTTTCGCCGTAAAGCCTTTTTGAAATCTGGCACAGAGGCTTGATTAACAAGAAGTGAAGCTTTATTTTGATGTATTACACTTGTGATTTTATGAAAGTAAAATATTTATAATACTGTAGTTTGAATTTCGCGCTCTGCAATTTCACCGGATGTTGGCCAGGTGGGACGCTACCGTCCTGCCCATAAGAAGTTAAGCTGCTTACATGTCCTAATAATTAGAAAGGTTGCTAAGAAAACGAGGTGTTTTAATCAGTGTATGCTTACTTTGATTTTGACCTTATGCTGATTAAGATAAGCAGAGTAAAGTGTTTACATGACTATTGCCATACTCGGCCTACTGCCATAATCTGTTTAACCTTTTTGGGATAGGAGGCAGCATTTTCACTTTTGAATGAATAGCGTGCCCAGAGTGAACTGCCTCCTACTCTGTCCCAGATGCTAATATATGCATATCATTATTACTATTGGATAGAAAACACTCTGAAGTTTCTAAAACTGTTTGAATGATGTCTGTGAGTAGAACAGAACACATATGGCAGGTGAAAACCTGAGAAAAATCCTACCAGGAAGTGGGACATCTGAGGTTTGTAGTTTTTCAAAGCTTGGCCTACCAAATACACATTGCACTTCCTACGGCTTCCACTAGATGTCAACGGTCTTTTGAAACTTGAATGAGGATTCTACTATAAAGGAGGGGCTCATGAGACCTCTTTGAGTCAGTGGTCTGGCAGAGAGCCTTGGTCTCATGACGCGCGCTCCCGACAGCGTTACCTCGCGTTCCAGTGCTTTTTCTGAAGACAAAGGAATTCTCCGGTTGGAACATTATTGATGGTTTATGTTAAAAACATCCTAACGATCGATTCCATACATCGTTTGACATGTTTCTAAAGGACTGTAATGGAACTTTTCAAGTTTTTGTCTGGATGAAGTGCCTGCACCTCATGAAGATGGATTACTGGGCTGAACACGCTAACAACAAGTGGCTATTTGGACATAAATGGAACAAATCAGTCATTTATTGTCGAACTGGGATTCCTGGGAGTGCCTTCTGATGAAGATCATCAAAGGTAAGTGAATATTTATGGTGTTGTTTCTAACTTTGTTGATTCCAAAATGGCTGTTTTGGGCTCTGAGCGCCGTTCTCAGATTATGCTTTTTCCGTAAAGTGTTTTTGAAACTTGAGACAGCGGTTGTATTAATTAACTTCTTGCTGACAGTATTTTCACGTCCGGATGAAATGCATGCCCAAATTCAACTGCCTGCTACTCATCCCCAGAAGATAAGATATGCATATTATTAGTAGATTTGGATAGAAAACACTCTGAAGTTTCTAAAACTGTTTGAATCATGTCTGTGAGTATAACATAACTTATTTAGCAGGTGAAACCCAGAGGACAAACCATTCAGATCTTTTTTTTGTGGTCACCCTCTTTTCAATGGATTTTCATTGGGAACCTTCTTGGGACCTTCTTGTAGTTCCTATCGCTTCCACTGGATGTCAACAGTCTTTAGAAATTGGTTGAGGTTATTTCTTTGTGTAATGAAGAAGTACGGCCATCTTGAACGAGGGTCACTTGAAGTGTACTGTTAGATGGAGACGCGTGACCAGAAAGCATGCTTCAGTTTGTTTACTTCCTGTATTGAACACAGATCATCCCATCTTCAATTTTATCGATTAATTACGTTAGAAAATACCTAAAGTTGTATTACAAAAGTAGTTTGAAATGTTTTGGCAAAGTTTACAGGTAACTTTGAGATATTATGTCGTCACGTTGAGCAAGTTGGAACCAGTGTTTTTCTGGATCAAACGTGCCAAATAAATGGACATTTTGGATATATATCGACGGAATTAATCGAACAAAAGGACCATTTGTGATGTTTATGGGACATATTGGAGTGCCAACAAAAGAAGCTCATCAAAGGTAAGGCATGAATTATATTTTTATTTCTGTGTTTTGAGTCACGCCTGCAGGGTTGAAATATGGTTTCTCTCTTTGTTTACGGAGGTGCTATCCTCAGATAATAGCATTGTTTGCATTCGCCGAAAAGCCTTTTTGAAATCTGACATGTTGGCTGAATTCACAACAAGTGTAGCTTTTATTTGCGATCTTGCATGTGTGATTTAATGAAAGTTTGATTATTATAGTAATTTATTTGAATTTGGCGCTCTGCATTTTCCCTGGCTTTTGGCCTGGTGGGACGCTAGCGTCCCACATGTCCCAGAGAGATTAAGGAGAAGACTATATTTAATTCTGTGAATAACACTACTATCTTTTATCAATGTTTATTATGAGTATTTCTGCAAAATCACCGGATGTTTTGGAATCAAAACATTACTGCACATAAGGTGCCAATGTAAACTGAGATTTTGGGATATAAATATGCACATTATCGAACAATACATACATGTATTGTGTAACATGATCTCCTATGAGTGTCCTCTGATGAAGATCATCAAAGGTTAGTGGTTAATTGTATCTATATTTCTGCATTTTGTGACTCCTATCTTTGGCTGGAAAAATGGCTGTGTTTTTCGACTTGGCGGTGATCTAACATAATCATATGTTTTGCTTTAGCTGTAAAGCAGTTTTGAAATCGGACACGATGGGTAGATTAACAAGATGTTTATCTTTCATTTGCTGTATTGGACTTGTTAATGTGTGAAAGTTACATATTTCCCAAAAATATTTTTGAATTTCGCTCGCTGCCTTTTCAGGGGAATGTTATCGAGGGGTTCCGCACTTGAAAGGTTAATGTTGAATTATTAGTGTGCATGCTAAGGTACTCAATGAATACTCTCCCTCTCTGTCTTATAACTGGGCCAAGAGCGGCACATCCTGGATAAAACAGGAGAATACAGTCGTTTATTAACCTCACCAGTGTGTGTGTGTGTGTGTGTGTGTGTGTGTGTGTGTGTGTGTGTGTGTGTGTGTGTGTGTGTGTGTGTGTGTGTGTGTGTGTGTGTGTGTGTGTACCTCCAGTAGCAGCAGTAGGGGGTGTGTGTGTTCTTTGGCAGGCACGTTGAGCAGGCTGTCCATTAAGAGGATACGGATGAAGTCACACACCTGCTTCCTGGTTGGCTGACACACTTCTTCACTCTGAGGAGATGAGAGCAAGAATTTCACTATTTATCAAAACCCCCATCATAGGTCTGATGCCACTACAAAAGGAAGATGAAGTAGAGGAGGAGAAAGACACACACACCTCAGGGGGAAACACAGTGCTGGCGAGCGTGTGTAGAAACTCTGGAGACGTCCATAGTGGGTCTCGGGGGCGGTGATTGTGTACCAGACAAAGGAACTGCATCACACTGCCGGGAAACTGCAACTCCCAAGATGCATCAGCGGCAGATGACCGCTATACATGGAGAGCGACAACAAACAGGACAGTATTTAGATTGAGGAAGGGTGTATAGTAAATTCAAACTGATGCCATTAATAGTAACCATTTACAATGTTAAGTGCTTTGAGACTACATTAGCACAATTGTCTCAGAGTGAGAATGTAAAATAACTTCTGTGTTATGTTTTGAACCCAGTTGTCTCACCTGTGTGATGATGGCCTTGACCAGCTCCAGTAGCATGGCTGCAGACTTGGAACACAGCTGTAAGGGAGCAGAGTTTGTGTACTCTGTGCTGTCAATCACTGCCTGCAGAACTTCATCCAGATCCAGCTACAGAGAAGACCACAGAGGACATACACTTTTAAAGTCCAACACAGGAATCATCTCATGGATGCCAAAATAGATTTAGCTTTGTTTGATTTACTTTACAGTTAATCATGAGAATTGAATTGTGCAAAATAACAGGAGTGGTAAGAGCCCTATTAAAATGCTCCTAATATCTTGCCATGTCACTTCAATATAACTTAAGTTACTTTAATGTACTTTAACTACTTTATATCCAGGTCAGTTAGTGTCATGTTACCTGTCCGTCAGGCGTTTCTCCTCCTCTCTTCCCCAACAGTAGAGCGGCCAGCGCTCCGTACACCTGAGGCAGGTGAGCCTGGCGGACCAGAAGCCTTTGCAGCACGTCGAAGCCTGCGCAGGTGACACTCTGACACTCATAGGACCACTCATAAGCTCTCAGGTTGTCTAAGAAACACACAAAGACAAATACCATACAATACATTAAAGGAAAGAATACACCACCGGTGCCAGACTCCGGTGGGTATTTAAGGTGTTTTACAATACGTTCGGTTGGAGGGTAGTACACAAAACAACAAGCCATTGATTAGAGTGTAAGTCTACACAGTCGACACGATGAGAGTATAAACTTCTTTGCATATCTACTCATGTAATATAAACAATTAGAAAACGGGTTGTTTGGATCCTGGATGCTGATTGGTTGATAGCAGGGAGTTATAGCACCACAATACCCGCATTCCACAGGTAATTCCTGTTAACATCCACTCTCCCACAGGCGTGACTGACAGCTTCTCTGAGCAAGGCAAATTCAGTTATCAGGATCATTATAAAGGATATAAACAAAAAAAATGGCGATAAAGAAATGAAGGTAAAAGAAACAAAAGTGCACATAGTTTGCAGTCATTTCAGCTGCTTGATGTTATTGTGTGTTAGCTTGCCTTTAGCCTAGCTATCCTCCATAACTATATTATTGATTTGACAATCAGCTGGTTGTTGCCTATTTATACATTATTCTTCAAATCATTAAGTTCTTGTTGCCTAGTTATATACTAGTTATATACATTCAACAATTTCAAAGATTTTACTGAGTAACAGTTCATATAAGAAAACAGTCAATGTTCATATAAGAAAACAGTCAATTTAATTAAATGCATTAGTCCATAGTCTATGGATTTCAATTGCCAATTGCACACTCCCTCAAAAGAGTGGCCTTTCACTGTCCCCAACACAAGTTGCACCTGTGTAATGATCATGCTGTTTAATCAGCTTATTGAACACCTGTCAGGTGGATGGATAATCTTGGCAAAGGAAGAAAAAAAATCACTAACAGGGATGTAAACAAATTTGAAAAAACATTTTTGAGAGATTTGAGAAATTTGGGGATCTTTTATTTCAGTTCATGAAACATGAAACCAACACTTTACATGTTGCGTTTATATTTTTGTTCAGTATAAATTATTTATTAAATCATTAAGCCTATTTATTGAAGTTCTTGTCTCTCGTCATTATTGAACCTCTGCTAGCTAGCTAGCTACATGCCAATGATTTCTTTAACATTGCAACGTGGAATGAATAGAATGAAAGACTGGGTCAAAAAAATTAACAACATGTTTATGTTTATGAAACATAATACAAATCATGTTAATGAACTATAAAACATACAGTATCTAAACAAAAGTATATCATACCTATGACAACAGAGGGTTCATCCAGGCTCTCTACTAGGGTGCCTGGGAACACGCCCTCTCTGAAGCTGTTCCGCTCGCTCTGATTGGCCAGGAGAAGTGTGAGTAGGCGGAGGCCTAGGCACAGGGTGGAAGAGTGGAGGCGGGGCTGCAGGAACAGCAGGAACCAATCACTGCCCAGTGTCTGGATCAGCTCTTTCCGCTCACTGCAGGTGGACACACACACACACAGTAGATCAAACATGTTAAAAATGCAGTAGTTCCATTGAAACCCATGTTAACCCGATGGTGAGCGGTTTGACCCTGCAGGTACTCACTCTGCAGTGAGAAGACTGTCTGAGCTGATGAGGTCACAGAGAGAAGACAGCAGTTGATTACGGACCCACACTAGTCTGGCTGGACTGAAACTTTGAGCTACAGGAGAGAGGGGAGAGAATTACTAAACACTGACAGTGGTTGGGTTTCTACTAAGCTAATATACGGCATTGTTTTAAGATGGCCATACCATGGATCATTTAGCAATTTGAAGTTGAATTTTAGGTCCCCTGTAAGTATAAAAAAAGATACACAAAAAAATAGTTGAATATGGTCTTACTGCTATTAGCCCATAGAAATGCATTGAATAACATATTCATACATGGCAAAACACAGTCAAAACATTTATCCAAAGGAAGTAAGTTTTGTGTCTGTCCTCCATTCAGTGGTCAGTGTATTAGGTTCAACCATCTAGAACCAGGTCAGACCTCCCTTTGCCGCCAGAACAGCCTGAATTCTTCAGGGAATGGAAACGCTGCTCAATTGGTATCAAGGGACCAAACGTGTGTCAGGAAACATTCCCCACACCCTTACACCACCACCAGTTGACACCAGGCAGGATGGGGCCAGGCAGGATGGTGCTGCAATAGCCCATCCGTGACAAGGACCGACGAGTTCGGCATTCCGAGATGCCGTTCTGCACACCACTGTTGTACTGCGCTGTTATTTGTCTCTTTGTGGCCCACCTGTTAGTTTCTTCATGATTCTTGAGCTCCTTTGATTGCTCATCAATGATTTTTTGATTGTCGCACCATTCTCATTAAACCCTAGACACTGTCATGTGTGAAAAGTCCAAGAGGCCTGCCATTTCTGAGGTATTGCATACGGCGCGCCTGGCACCAACGATCATACCATGGTCAAAGTCACGTAGGTCATTTGTTTTGCCCATTCTAACATTCAATCGAACAGTAACTGAATGCCTCGTTGACTGTCAGCCTGCTTTATATAGCAAGCCACAGCCAGATGACTCCCTGTCTGTAGGATCTAACAATTTTTGTGAACGGAGTGGTGTACCTAATAACCTGGACACTGAGTGGATATCTGAGAAATATAACAAGGATCAGGAAATTATTTATGTGTTTTTTACCCATATTTAAGCCCTTTTTTTGTCACTAAAGTACTTCCATATATACTGGACGTACAAAACATCAGGAACACCCTGCTAATATTGAGTTGCACCCCAATTTACATCAGAACAGCTTTAATTAGATGGTGCATGCACTCTACAAGGTATCAAAAGCGTTCCACAAGGATGCTGGCCCATGTTGACTCCAATGCTTCCCACAGTTGGCTGGATGTCTTTTGGGTGGTGGACCATTCTTGATACACACGGGAAACTGTAGAGATGAAAAACTCAGCAACATTGCAGTTCTTGACAAACTGGTGCGTCTGGCACCTACTTCCATACCTCGTTCAAAGGCCTTCATTATTATATCTTGCCCATTCACCCTCTGAATGGCACACATTCACAAACCATGTCTCAATTGTCTCAATGCTTCTTAAAACCTGTCTCCTCCCCTTCATCTACACTGATTGAAGTGGATTTAACAAGTGACATCAATTAGAGATCACAGTGTTCACCTGGATGTACCTGTTCAGTCTATGAACAGGTGTTCTTAATATTTTGTACACTAAGGGTATACTGTACTTCCAGATAAAAAAAAAAACTGGTACTGGGCTACGTTCAGACAAGTCTTGTGAGGCTTGTGGGCACCCTAGAGCAAAACAACCAACATGTTTGTGAGAGTCTCACCTTTCGATGTCAGGGTCACATTAGTGTGTAGCCTAAACTGTTCGGACGCTACAGACAGAATTTGGCAAATCGTCGGTACCAACTTCAGACGAGTCCCGTGACTCTTGTGGCGGTCGTAGAGTAAAACATAGAACACCATCATGTTTGTCTTTCCATAGAGGGGCCATATTAGTTTGTAGGCAAAACCGTTTGGACACTACAGACGTTTTCGTGAGAAGACCGATTTTCGGGATGTCTCTTGGTCTGACAAAAACTGCTGTGGCTCTGCCACCTTCCACTGCAGATGCGGAAGGCTGACCTCGGTGGATGTGGTGGATTGCAAAAAAAAACATATCTCTAATTTAAACAGACAGATTTAGATTTTTTTTATTGTTATGCTAATTTGATTTATGCGGGGGCGTTAAGGATGTGATTAGGGTTAGTCTAGGCTGGACTTAATCTTGGAAAACCAGAACTAAAATGTGTCGTCAGATGCTCGATTAAGTTCTGGGTGAGACGTGTTAGACAATACTAGAACGAGGAGTGGAAGCAGGGCGGATGCTCCAACCTCTCTCTTCGCAAGTTACAGACAAGTCTATGGGCCAAATGTCCCCTTTCCTACCGAAATTACAAAGACGCAAACACCTGCAAAATCAGAATTTATCTGAAAAAAAATGTGTGCTGGAACCAAGTTCCTTGTTCTTCGTCGCATCCCACAGTCTGTTGACAAACACTATGACACTAGTTATGTTACGTGCATCTGTCCACGCAAGATTAGGTTGGACTGGAATAGAGCTATTGGCTACTTGTGGGGCTGTACCTTTGGTTTCCTCATCAAGAGTGTCAGAGAGTCCAGAGCTTTCACTCACACTTGGGGGAGGCACGGTGTACACCAGGAAGAGGCCAAGTCTGGAACAAATAGAAAACACACACCTGGTTTAGTATACTAGTGACATACACACAGCACAATAAGAAGACTGAATGGCTGTCCCATAAAAGACAACGCTAAAACGAAACATGTAAGTACTGCATATGCCTGTGACACAGAGGTGTGTGTACCTGCGTATGTCGGTGGAGGTGAAGTGTCCTCTGAGCAGGCAAGTGATGATACAGGTGGCAACCTTTACTTTCCTGGGGGTCACCATGGGGTCAGCCAATAGGAAGAGCAGTTTAGGCACCAGACCCAGGTTATGCATGACCTTTGCATTATCATGGTCACCACTGGGGGAAAGAGTGGGTGGAGGTGCAGAAGTTCCTTGTTCAATTTACTTGTGGTTGAAGTAAAGTACTGTAAGTGTGTAATTTTAGGGTAGCACAACATTACGTTTTGATGTCTCATGAAGATACTCTACCTTGATGATGTCAGGATTTCAGCAAAGTGATTGAGAACTGACAGGTCCAGACTTTCCGCAGTGTTCTTCCACACCTTCAAGGGAAGGAGCAAATTTTAGAACACCTTCCTAATATTGAGTTGCACCTCCCCCCCTCAGAACAGCCTCAATTCGTTGGGGCATGAACTCTACAAGGTGTCAAAAGAGTTCCACAGGGATGCTGGCCCATGTTGACTCAAAAGTGTTCCACAGGGATGCTGGCCCACACTTGTGTCAAAGTGGCTGGATGTCCTTTGGGTGGTGGACCATTCTTGATACACACGGGAAACTATTGAGCATGAAAGACCAAGCAGCGTTGCAGTTCTTGACACACTCAAATGGGTGCACCTGGCACCTACAGTACTTCCATACCCCGTTCAAAAGCACTTAAATATTTTGTCATGCCCATTCACCCTTAAAATAACACACATACACAATCCATGTCTCAATTGTCACAAGGCATAAAAAAAATATTTAACCCATCTTCATCCCTTCCTGATTGAAGTGGATTTAGCAAGTGACAGCAATAAGGGATCATAGACTGACCAGGTGAATCCCAGTGAAAGCTATGTCATGGAAAGAGCAGGTGTTCCTAAAATTTTGTACACCCAGTCTATATCTAACAGGAGGTGTCTAGGTATCAGCTCTAGGAGTTGATTTG
This sequence comes from Oncorhynchus clarkii lewisi, assembly GCF_045791955.1. Taxonomy (NCBI): domain Eukaryota; kingdom Metazoa; phylum Chordata; class Actinopteri; order Salmoniformes; family Salmonidae; genus Oncorhynchus; species Oncorhynchus clarkii. The sequence goes on from NC_092169.1 coordinate 700,814, forward strand.
GGAATGTAGGGTTGGTGTGGGGCCTGACGGGAGTATGGTACCTCCAGGTCACAGAGCAGAGCATTGAAGGCGGGTCTGTTGTGTAGACAAGCAGCTCCAGATCCCAGGTGGTCCACTGAACCAGACAGAGACAGCACCAGCTGAAAGGTTCTACTGCTCAACACACTGCTCTTAATCTTCAGCAGGAATGCTAGGAGCTAGAGACAGGGAGGAGGAGATGGGGAACAGAGTCAACATTCCAAGGCAACCGCTTTTTTATGTAATTATTGTCATCCATAAGTTTGGGCTGTACAGATATGTATGTCATTAGGCGCCATAATTCTATCCATTCCGTTTCGTAAAGACCTGACTGGGTTGTGTTCATTAGGGGATGCAGTGGAAAACATTTCAAAACATTTCGCAAGAGAAGTCCAGTTAATCACACCGTTTCAGTCCATTTTATTCCATTTGGTGACTAATGAACACGACTTTAATGACAGGTGTTTGGGTTGTACCTACCTTGTAGCCGTTGATGCGTGTCATCTCCCGCTCCATGGCAGGGCTTGTCTCCAACACAGACAGCAGAACTTTCACTGCTGCGTACAGCGCTCCATCGTCTGCCGCCATAGCAACCATGCTTAGGATCACCGCCGGCCCACCAAGGTACAGAAAGCTATCCCCTGCGCTGCTGGGAGCGAACGTCCGCACTCCTGACCGACACCACAACACACATTCAAACTGTATACTGTGAACAGTTAATAGTACCATACAGATTGACCTCTGATGAAAGCACACTTACATTTCTTAACTCTTTACACTCGTACCCGTATACGGGTTGGAAATGTCAGATTTGGGTACTAATAAGTGACAAAATATGAACGTAGTGGCTGAACAATAACATCAGAGCTCTGGCTCTGCGCTTCACAGCACTGTATGTGTTTAATTGGATAACCGTTCTAAACTTGACACTGCATCGAGTCATCTTAATTTTCAGCATTTCCCTCATTCAGACGTTGCACCCAATCCATCCTGGTAATTGGTCAACTTTTGCTAATGTTTTGTTGTCTGAGTGAGGAAAATGCTGTAAATTAAGATGACTCAATGTATTTTGAAAGATGAGATGTTGAGGATTATAATAAATACCGCTTTAAATGTAAAACAAGCAAGCCAAAACACCTGTGAGTCCAAAGGTATACTTCACATCTCCAAATCATAAAACTCATGTCATATACAGTGTCAACGTTTATGTAGAGTTACACGATGTAGAGTTTGATGTAGAGTTACAAGATGTAGAGTTGCAAGATGATGTAGAGTTACAATATGACATGCAGTCATACCAGTGGAGGATCCTCAGAGGAAGAAGGGGAGGACCATCCTCCTCAGTGAATTTCATAAAAATTTCAATTGTAAAACATTATCCTTTTTAGATAAAACAAACCTAAATATAATCACGTCACCAAATAATTTATTAAAACACACTATTTTGCAAAGAAGTTTTACAGTAGCCTCAACAGCACGCCGTAGGGTAGCACCATGGTGTTGCTGGAATAAAGCTAGCTTCTGTCCTCCTCTGGGTAAATTGACTTCAATACAAAACCTAGGATGTCCATGGTTCTCACCCCCTTCCATAGACTTACACACTAATTATGAGAACTTCTGGAGGGCATCCTCCAGCCAATGAGAGCTCTTGCAGCATCAACTGACATGTTGTCCACCCAATCAAAGGATCAGAGAATTAATATAGTACTGAAAGCATAAACTACAGCTAGCTAGCACTGCAGTGTATAAAATGTGGTGAGTAGTTGACTCAAAGAGAGTGAAAAACAATAGCTGGACAGTTCTGAACAAATTAATTTCTTTCAAAATGAAGGAGAAGCAAAGGTTTACTATTGCATTAGCTCAATTGTCTATTCTGACTAAGACGTTACCTTAGCTAATATGATGACAACGATGTAGGCTGTGTGTAGCGGTTTGGCTTGGAAAGTTTTTTTCACCTGGTCACATACAGCTGATGTGTTGTGCAAAAGAGAAGGGAAAATGTAAGAGGAGGAAAGCTCTTAGATGCGAGAAGGAATACAACGTGGTTGCTATGAAAGTGAACTGTGTTTACACTTGATCATGGGTGTATTCATTCCTCTGATTCTGTTGAAAAACCTTTCTTAAGTGGAAGAAAGCAGAAAAAAACGGGGATAAACATACCTGAATTTGTCCAATAGAAACTCTCGTTTGCAACTGTTGGACTAATGATTACACCCAATATTTTTTATTTTATTTTTATTTCATCTTTATTTAACCAGGTAGGCTAGTTGAGAACAAGTTATATCAGCTAGATACAGTCAAGAGTTTTTAAGGCGATATTGAAAGTCACTGTCTGTCACCTTAAGTTTGTCTCTCGACCTGTGTGCACCAACGTTGTAAACTTTCATTCATAGGCTAGGTTGTAGCATCTTCATGATGGGTATAGGGAAAATTGGAGTATCATGTAGTAGCCTAAACCCATTCCTGTTACATTGAACTGGACGAATGGAATATGAAAGAGAGTCATTCAATATGCTCTAATACAAATAAGGCCATGCTCATGAAAAAAAAAAAAGTCCTTCCACATCTTTAACGGCACTGACAGCCACTGTGTAATACTTTGGGTTGTTCTGAACATAATTTACTTATTTGTTTATTGATTGTGAAGACAATTCACACGCCCCTGAATGCACTCACGCACCAAAATTACAATGTGTTTCTCTGAATTGCCTTGTGAAAGCCTAACACCATAAGATTATATTTTATAACTTAGCTAGTCATGTTGGCATTAGAACAGGCTTTCAAATCATGTCCACCTGACCCATATTGCGATTTAGAATAGACAATTTTTGGATTGCGTAAACAATAACAGTAATTGTGTGATGGAGGGGTAGCAGAGTTGTGTTCCTCACAAAACAACTACAAGTGTGCTTGCACTAGTTCCTCAACAGCACATCCAGGAAAGCTCAAAAAAAGTACCTTATAGTTAGACTCCTCTTTAAGGCAGAAAAAGTGCATTGAAATTGCTTAAGGACTGTGCACACCTTGGAGAGGTGTGTTGCCACTTGGAGACACCAGTTAGTCCTCTCACTCAAACCCTTGTCATTTTGTTGTCCAGGAAATGCTACTGAATGCATCCAGAGTATTTTCTGTAAATGTAAAACGGACATAAAATCAACAGTGCCATGTTTGGATTCAGTCTTGTCTGAGGTGACCTGTTGTGTACTCACCTTATCTCCAAACTGTTCCCTTTCAATTGCTACCATGGTTATGCATTTCATAACTATTCTGTAAGAAACATTTCAATTTAGCCCTATCCATATAGGCCAATTCCCACGAGTGTAAAGGGTTAAACAGGAGTTCACTGTGTATTTTGTTAGTCTTAGAAAATAATATGATCCGAATACTAAAGTTTCCCTTTACAGAAATACAATTTCACACATCTTCCACAACAGTTAAGTGCACCAAATTAATTTGAATGAATGTTGGTTGTTTACCAAAGTGTCCAACCAGTGCAGCTCCTATGGTGCGTGCAGTGCCAGTCAGGTGGTGGCTGATGTTTTGAGACAGGAACACAGGGGTGGAGTCATCCCTGGACGTGATTCCCATCTGAAATAGAACACACAGGAGACAACATACAATTTGTTACACTCTCAGTACTGACAGGACAGCCCTGGGCCCTATATTTTCTGATCAGGTATTGTCAGGACTTCCCCGGTCCTACTAATCAACAACCACAAACAGATACCCCAAATATCCCCAAACAACCACAAACATATACCCCAAACAACCACAAATAGGTACTCCAAACAACCCCAAACAAACACAAACCATAGAAATAGAATGAATAGAACTGGCGTCCTATTCAATGATGGCATAATAGGTGGACTGGCGGCCATTGCGAGTATACCCATAGGAGCAAAGAAGGAAGTGAAAGCAGGAAGTGTACCCATCAATATGTGATGTGATTTGTTGTTTCACATCAGTTAACATAATTTGAATGAATGTTCTACATGACCATGGAAAAGATTGCCTCGCAATACCAGGCAGCCATTTTGAGTGTACTCATGAGTTTACCAGTCAAATTGCCAGCATTAGAGGTTCCAAGCCCATTCTAATAATTCTATGCATATGCCAACCCCAAACAAGTACCCCAAATAACCCCCAAACAACCCCAAATCAGAAATATGGGGTCCTACTAATCACCCCAAACAACCACAAACCACCATAAACAACCACAAACAGGTACCCCAAACAACCACAAACAGGTAACGAAAACAATCACAAACAACTACAAACAATGCAAAACAACCACAAACAACCCCAAATAGATACCCCAAACATCCATTAACAACAGAGAAGCATCCAGCTGCAGATTATGCACGCTTAGGGCACCTGGTCTGTGAACCTCAAAGCACAAACCTTAACCCTGGGGGGCAGGTAGCCTAGTGGTTAGAGCGTTTGACTAGTAACCGGAACGTTGCAAGATCAAATTCCTGAGCTGACAAGGTAAACATCTGTCCTTTTGCCCCTGAACAAGGCAGTTAACCCACTCTCCAAGCCTGGGGGCACACAATTTCTAGTTGGCTTACATTGAAAATCTGGCAAATAAGAGTGGAAATATCGTCCGCTATTATCCTCAGTAATTTTCAATCCAAGTTGTCAGACCCTGCTGGCTTGTCATTGTTGATAGACAACAATAATGTTTTCACCTCTTCCACACTCACTTTACGGAATTCATAATTACAATGCTTGTCTTCATAATTTGGTCAGATATACTTTGATGTGTAGTGTCAGCGTTTGTTCCATGTCATGCCTAAATTTGCTAAGCTTGCCAATGAAAAAATAATTAAAGTTGTTGGCAATATCCATTGGTTTTGTGATGAATTTGCCTTTTTTCCCAACATTTTATATAAGGTGCTCCAAAGATTTTTACTATCATTCTTTATGTAATTAATCTTTGTTTCATAGTGTAGTTTCTTCTTTTTATTCAGTTTAGTCACATGATTTCTCAATTAGCAGTACATTTGCCAATCGGTTGTGCAGCCAAACATATTTGTCATTCCATTTGCCTCATCCTTCTCCACCAAACAATTGTTCAATTCCTTTTCAATCCAAGGAGATTTAACAGTTTTTACAGTCATTTTCTTAATGGGTACATGCTTATTAGTAACTGGAATAAGCAATTTCATAAATGTGTCAAGTGCAGCATCTGTTTGCTCCTCATTACACACCACAGACCAACAAATATTATTTTCGTCAACAACATAGGAATCGCTACAAAACATATTGAAAAAAAGCCTCTCTTGAAAAAGCCAAACCTTGACCCAGAAAATATAAAAAACTATCGGCCTATATCGAATCTTCCATTCCTCTCAAAAATTTTAGAAAAGGCTGTTGCGCAACAACTCACTGCCTTCCTGAAGACAAACAATGTATTCGAAATGCTTCAGTCTGGTTTTAGACCCAATCATAGCACTGAGACAGCACTTGTGAAGGTGGTAAATGACATTTTAATGGCATCGGACCGAGGCTCTGCATCTGTCCTCGTGCTCCTAGATCTTAGTGCTGCTTTTGATACCATCGATCACCACATTCTTTTGGAGAGATTGGAAACCCAAATTGGTCTACACGGACAAGTTCTGGCCTGGTTTAGATCTTATCTGTCGGAAAGATATCAGTTTGTCTCTGTGAATGGTTTGTCCTCTGACAAATCAACTGTAAATTTCGGTGTTCCTCAAGGTTCCGTTTTAGGACCACTAATGTTTTCACTATATATTTTACCTCTTGGGGATGTTATTCGAAAACATAATGTTAACTTTCACTGCTATGCGGATGACACACAGCTGTACATTTCAATGAAACATGGTGAAGCCCCAAAATTTCCCTTGCTAGAAGAATGTGTTTCAGACATAAGGAAGTGGATGGCTGCAAACTTTCTACTTTTAAACTCGGACAAAACAGAGATGCTTGTTCTAGGTCCCAAGAAACAAAGAGATTTTCTGTTGAATCTGACAATTAATCTTAATGGTTGTACAGTCGTCTCAAATAAAACTGTGAAGGACCTCAGCGTTACTCTGGACCCTGATCGCTCTTTTGAAGAACATATCAAGACCATTTCAAGGACAGCTTTTTTCCATCTACGTAACATTGCAAAAATCAGAAACTTTCTGTCCAAAAATGATGCAGAAAAATTAATGCATGCTTTTGTCACTTCTAGGTTAGACTACTGCAATGCTCTACTTTCCGGCTACCCGGATAAAGCACTAAATAAACTTCAGTTAGTGCTAAATACGGCTGTTAGAATCCTGACTAGAACCAAAAAATTTGATCATATTACTCCAGTGCTAGCCTCACTACACTGGCTTCCTGTCAAAGCAAGGGCTGATTTCAAGGTTTTACTGCTAACCTACAAAGCATTACATGGGCTTGCTCCTACCTATCTCTCTGATTTGGTCCTGCCGTACATACCTATACGTACGCTACGGTCACAAGACGCAGGCCTCCTAATTGTCCCTAGAATTTCTAAGCAAACAGCTGGAGGCAGAGCTCCATTTTTATGGAACGGTCTGCCTACCCATGTCAGAGACGCAAACTCGGTCTCAACCTTTAAGTCTCTACTGAAGACTCATCTCTTCAGTGGGTCATATGATTGAGTGTAGTCTGGCCCAGGAGTGGGAGGGTGAACGGAAAGGCTCTGGAGCAACGAACAGGCCCTTGCTGTCTCTGCCTGGCCGGTTCCCCTCTTTCCACTGGGATTCTCTGCCTCTAACCCTATTACAGGGGCTGAGTCACTGGCTTACTGGGGCTCTCTCATGCCGTCCCTGGAGGGGGTGCGTCACCTGAGTGTGTTGATTCACTGATGTTGATTCACCCCCCCCCCCCCTTGGGTTGTGCCGTGGCGGAGGTCTTTGTGGGCTATACTCAGCCTTGTCTCAGGATGGTAAGTTGGTGGTTGAAGATATCCCTCTAGTGGTGTGGGGGCTGTGCTTTGGCAAAGTGGGTGGGGTTATATCCTTCCTGTTTGGCCCTGTCCGGGGGTGTCCTCGGATGGGGCCACAGTGTCTCCTGACCCCTCCTGTCTCAGCCTCCAGTATTTACGCTGCAGTAGTTTATGTGTCAGGGGGCTAGGGTCAGTTTGTTATATCTGGAGTACTTATCCTGTCCTATTCGGTGTCCTGTGTGAATCTAAGTGTGCGTTCTCTAATTCTCTCCTTCTCTCTTTCTCTCTCTCGGAGGACTTGAGCCCTAGGACCATGCCCCAGGACTACCTGACATGATGACTCCTTGCTGTCCCCAGTCCACCTGGCCGTGCTGCAGCATTAGTAAAGATGTGATCAATACATGTCGATGCTTTCATTCCTGTGCTATTTGTAACTACCTTGGTAGGTTGACAACCTGAACCAGGTTGCAGGCACTGGTTACAGTTTGAAGTTTTTTCTTGAGTGGGCAGCTTGAGGAAACCAGTCAATATTTGAATCACCCAGCTAAACATACCTCTCTGTTGACATCACATACATTATCAAGTATTTAACACATGTTATCCAGATACTGACTGTTAGCACTTGAATGGGCTTTAGGTGAGGCAGATGAACCTGTAGCCATATTACTTCAACAGTATTTAACATGAGATCCTCTCTAATCTTTACAGGAATGTGTTTCTGAATATAAACAGTAACACCATTGGCATTTCTATATTTTCTGTAAATGGTATAACCTTGTATTGCTACCACTGTATCATCAAAGGTATTCTCTAAGTGAGATAGTCATATTATGACTGTCACCTTTTATTAGCAAATTATTGATTTCATGAACCTTGTTTCTTAAGCTACATATGTTAACGTGGGCTATTTTAAGCATGTTTCTTCTGGGATGCTTACTTGTTTGTATTGATTTACTGGGATGCTTAGCAGAAGTAGATATGCTCATGTTATTTATGTTAGTGCAGGGTGAGCTGCACACAATGGTCTTCCTCCTAGGGCTCACCGCCTCAGTGCTAACAGTATGCATCTGGTTTGTAGGCACATGATTACTGCATACAATAGCTGTAGGATCAGCAGTGGCATTCAGAGCAGTTAGAGGGACATTTGGTTACTTACATTGTGTCTACCAACGCCCTTGGTGTAATGTACATTTGCTGAAGCATTATGACAACTCTGCATCACAATGGTAGGGATTAGCTGAGCTGGGCTTGGGTCATTGATAAGTCATTGTCTCAACGCAGCCTTATAATGCTGTGAAAGGATCCAGGAACACAAATGATAGGGTGGATCCCTTCCTCCTTATAAAATGTGTTGTTTGTTTCCAAAAGGTATCTAAATTGTCAACAAAAGGTGCACCCATTTAGCTGCAATAATCACATAGGCAGTTGTGAAGAGAAAGAATCCTGCTAAAGCATTCAATGACACGATTCAGAGAGGGCACATGGCCAGATATGATGGGTCTTTTGTTAGTGTCTAGCAGAGAGTCAATCAGCCCTTTAAAATCCAGTTTCAACTGTTCAGAGCTGCCCTTCATAATGTAACTAAACCCACATGGACTACGATATAATCGATTTCCATGTCCTGACGTAGTACATTAGGGAGCAGCTTAGTAATGTAATTTATTCGATCTCCAGGATAGGACATTGTTTTTGCACCAGGAACGGTTGCTCCCGGCGCCCCGCTCGATACAGAGCAGGGACGAAAGTTTGCCGACGTCGACTTCAAAATCGTAGTAGTAGGCACTGTGGCTGAAGACATGGGCACGCCCAGCATCGAAGGTGCAGGAAGATCAGGCTCCAGGACAGCAAAACTATTCGTTGTTTGTATCCTCACGGGGCCTCTCGTTGGGAGTACAGACTGCTTTGCGGGAGGCCTCTGTCTTCGGCTTCCACGGCTCGAGACATGCGACCAACGTTGATTGCCTTGCTCCTCTTGCTGTGCTCCTTCGATGGGGGAGCTCTGGGCAACACCGACCAGTCGGATAACGACAAACAACAAGGCGGAGATGTATCCAACAAGCGCGAATGCCATCCAGCCACCGGCGTAAAAAATGTAAACATTCCACTCTGCGTTTTCCCCAGTTTCTTACATAGGCTAGTGACGTGCGTGATCAAGGAAGCCACCTTGGAACTGAGTGATCCGGTTTGTCCCGAAATAAAGCATAGTAGATAAAGCTCCTACAGCACTGGAACTGTTCATTTATTTCTTCAGACAAAGACGGCTCCATTGCAAAAACTCCTCTGGTACCAACTTCGTTAGCTTGATGGCTAGCAGCTTAGCATCTCAGTCAAGCAGGCTTCAAACTGTAAGCAGGATTCCGGGACAAGAAATAGTGGTCCTGGCGGATAAAAGCTAACCTCGTCGGTTTGTCCCGAAATAACAAGTTCGGTATACGTATTTAATGATCAAACGTTTTGTTTTAATAAAAAATAAACCCAGAATACACTGGAAATCCCTTACTCTCTTCCTAATATGTGTATGGTTGAGGAAAAAGAGAGAGCGGAAGGAAGAGAGAAACAGTGTGAAAGGGAGAGAGAGATTATGTTCCTGACCACAATTGTATCCTATTTTTTGCTTCTCTCCCTCTGTTACTATGTTCCTCTAGGTCAGTGAAAGTGAAGGAAGTGATATGGAGAATCAGGGCTTAGTAGCAAAAGGCAGGGAGGATAAGGAGTTACAGATGATTGGAGAGATAGAGATGTGGAGGGAGGAGTGGAGTGAGAGGAGAGTGGAGGGAGAGAGAAAGAGGAGAGTGAAGAGGAGGGAGAGTAGAGGGAGAGAGGAAGAGGAGAGTGAAGGAGAGGAGAGAGGAAGAGGAGAGTGAAGAGGAGGGAGAGGAGAGTGGAGGGAGAATAACATGGAGAGGAGGAGGGGGAGGGAGAGGAGGAGGGAGAGGGAGAGGACAAAGCAGAGGGAGAGGATGAAGCAGAGAGAGTGGAGGAGGAAGAGGGAGGAGAAGAGGTAGAACACACCTGAGACGGGAGTTTACATTTCCATGGAGTGTGTCTACCCCAAGTTCCACAATTCACCCTTGTACCACATAGCCTGGGCCTAAAGTGAAAGTGGCAGGGATTTTGGAGTTGTTTTAACCTCTCTGAACCACCCATACCGGATCCGGGTTTGAATTCGACAACATACGGTGTTCGCCACAAATAGTCAAATTAAACATTCCTGAAAATACAAATGTCTTGCATGCTTCAAAAGCCTAGAATCTTGCTAATCCAACTGCGTTGTCAGATTTAAAAAATCATTTACAGCGAACGAATACGATGTGATTATCTGAGCACAGACCCCCGTATCAAACTACTTGTTCAACCAGCTCTTGCGTAACAAAATCACAGATTGCATTGAAATAAATAGTTTACCTTTGAAGATCTTGCTCTGGTTGCAATCCCAAGGCTCATTGTTACACAATGAATGGTCTTTTGTTCAGTTGAATCCATTTTTAATTGCCTAACACAAAACATTTTGTGAACGCTTATCTCGTTGAATTTCGTGTCATTAAATTTTCAACGAAACATCCGACGTAAATACACAGACTATACCTGACTTTATCCAGTCATGTTTGGTTTCCTTGCAATCAACTGTTTGTTTGTAACACAACCAAACTTGATGGGTCATTTTGCGGGACGTATTGACCCGGGAAAAAAACGATTGGAAGACAACGAGTGACGAGCTCATTGTGCACCAATTATATGACCACTGACTCGTTGATTGACTGTATTTTAACCCAATGACCACTGATCGTCTTGAAATCTAGCTTGGTAGATAGCCAATGAGCTGAGGTAAGAGGCAATATGCAATGGTTGTGTGTTGGAAGACCAACCCATGTCGTAAACGGCAGCGTAATGAGAGTAATTCGCTATTGAAGTTTTATTCCGGAAGGAGCTACGCAGTTTACGCACAGCGTTGTTTTGGTAAACGCGCAGATTCAGCTGTTTATATATCAATCAGTATGGCGACTAAGTCAGGGTAAGCTAAGTCTAGATATACAGATGTACACACAATTTTAGAAGAAATTGATCGTAAAAGTGAGACAGAGATTGTTGTAGGACGGTTCATTTAGCGATTCCCAAGTGGGGGAATATTTTTTGAACGGAGAGGACACCGTTGTAGCCATTGTGTATAATCTGTAACGTGCCTGCAAAAGAGGAACAATGTCACTGTTTTGGACTGCTAATGCCGTTGTTTGAAATTAACAATAGAAAATATTATTTGTGAAATTAAATAGCCTATTTGAGGCTGTTGAGTGGAGGGCAGGCCCACAACAATGGCCAAAATGAAATGGAGACAGTAGATACAGCTGGTCTGTTGTAATATAATAAAGACAGTAGATCTAGCTGGTCTGTCATAATATAATAGAGACAGTAGATCTAGCTGAAATTTCATAATAGAAAAGAGACAGTAGATGTAGCAGGTCTATAATAATATATTCAACCTTATGTTCCCTGTACTCTATATATATATCTGTTTATTATACCTCAGCAGCCCAATATTGTGTAGAGCTTTGGCAAAGTGGGTGATGTTATATCCTTCCTGTTTGGCATTGTCCGGGGGTCTCATCGGATGGGGCCACAGTGTTTCCTGACCCCTCCTGTCTCAGCCTCCAGTATTTATGCTGCAGTGTCTTAAGCTGATGTGTACTGTTAGCTATCTAGCTAACGTTAGCTGGCTGGCTCCCTAGCGAACGTTATTATTCATTTCCCAGAGCTGTTTGCTTTTCTAGTTAGAGCTTAATGTTAGGCATTGTTGGTACTTTGTTCATTGTTGTTTAACTAGCTAATGTTAGCTGGCTGGCTCATTAGCTAACGTTATGTCACGTGTGTACAACAATTGTTGCTAGCAGAGCTGGTTAGGCTGTTTTAATTTTATCCAGAGGTAAACAAATCATCGGCCAGAGCGTCAATTGTGCGCTACGAGAGCGAAACTAGATCGGTGGGGCTAAAGCTTAAGAGGGTGTGAATGATGCTGAATGGGTGTAGTCAAAGAGTAGCACTTCACTAGATACCAAAATATTCAAAGGCAATTATCTCAAACGTTTGTTAACAAGTGAATCAACTTTCAAAACAGAATTACTTTTCTATTGTTCCTAAAATGCCGTGTATGATATGCCATTTTGTAGCTTTGAGTCTCTACTTTTATCCAATGTAAAATACACCATTTCACATTTTACTACATAAGACTGAATCAAGGTGGTGGACCACAAATGTGGAAAAAGTCAAGGGGTCTGAATACTTTTTGAATGCGCTGTATACTGATTGTTTAAAGCTAACTACCAAAACTATTGCTGATGGTCTACCTGAACATTCAAAATAAATATAAAGTAAGCCCTATTCAGCAGGTACAGCCAGATGAGAGTTGTGTCTCCGGTAGCTTACTTTAATTCCAGTAAATCACGCTTTTCAACAGTGCATAGATAACAATAATGTACAAAATTACATAGATTGTCACAGCTAATAAAGCATAACATTGCGCAAGTAATTTAGCGTTTGAATGCTGAAGTTTCCACACATACAATTGAAGTCGGAAGTTGCTGTCCGGTCCTCTGGCAGTCTCTATGGGGGTGCCACAGGGTTCATACCTCGGGCCGACTCTTTTCTCTGTATATATCAATGATGTTGCTCTTGCTGCGGGTGATTCCCTGATCCACCTCTACGCAGACGACACCATTCTATATACTTCCGGCCCGTCCTTGGACACTGTGCTATCTAACCTCTAAACGAGCTTCAATGCCATACAACACTCCTTCCGTGGCCTCCAACTGCTCTTAAACGCTAGTAAAACCAAATGCATGCTTTTCAACCGTTCGCTGCCTGCACCCCCATGCCTGACCAGCATCACCACCCTGGATGGTTCCGACCTTGAATCTGTGGACATCTATAAGTACCTAGGTGTCTGGCTAGACTGCAAACTCTCCTTCCAGACTCATATCAAACATCTCCAATCGAAAATCAAATCAAGAGTCGGCTTTCTAATCCGCAACAAAGCCTCCTTCACTCACGCCGCCAAACTTACCCTAGTAAAACTGACTATCCTACCGATCCTCGACTTCGGCGATGTCATCTACAAAATTGCTTCCAACACTCTACTCAGCAAACTGGATGCAGTTTATCACAGTGCCATCCGTTTTGTCACTAAAGCACCTTATACCACCCACCACTGCGACTTGTATGCTCTAGTCGGCTGGCCCTCGCTACATATTCGTCGCCAGACCCACTGGCTCCAGGTCATCTACAAGTCCATGCTAGGTAAAGCTCCGCCTTATCTCAGTTCACTGGTCACGATGCAACACCCATCCGTAGCACGCGCTCCAGCAGGTGTATCTCACTGATCATCCCTAAAGCCAACACCTCATTTGGCCGCCTTTCGTTCCAGTTCTCTGCTGCCTGTGACTGGAATGAATTGCAAAAATCGCTGAAGTTGGAGACTTTTATCTCCCTCACCAACTTCAAACATCTGCTATCTGAGCAGCTAACCGAGCGCTGCAACTGTACATAGTCTATCGGTTAACAGCCCACCCATTTTTACCTACCTCATCCCCATACTGTTTTTATTTATTTACTTTTCTGCTCTTTTGCACACCAATATCTCTACCTGTACATGACCATCTGATCATTTATCACTCCAGTGTTAATCTGCAAAATTGTAATTATTCGCCTACCTCCTCATGCCTTTTGCACACAATGTAATTGTTTACTCCATGTATAACTCTGTGTTGTCTGTTCACACTACTATGCTTTATCTTGGCCAGGTCGCAGTTGCAAATTAGAACTTGTTCTCAACTAGCCTACCTGGTTAAATAAAGGTGAAATAAAAAAAATAAAAAATAAATATACACCTTAGCCAAATACATTTAAACTCAGTTTTTCACAATTCCTGATATTTAATCTGAGTAAAAAATTCCCTGTCTTAGGTCAGTTAGGATTGCCACTTTATTTTAAGAATGTAAAATGTCAGAATAATAGTAGAGACAATGATTTATTTCAGCATTTATTTCTTTCATCACATTCCCAGCAGTCAAAAGTTTACATACACTAAATTAGTATTTGGTAGCATTGCCTTTAAATTGTTTAACTTGGGTCAAACGTTTTGGGTAGCCTTCCACAAGCTTCCCACAATAAATTGGGTGAATATTGGCCCATTCCTCCTGACAGAGCTGGTGTAACTGAGTCAGGTTTGTAAGGCCTCCTTGCTCGCACACACTTTTTCCAGTTCTGCCCACAAATGTTCTATAGGGTTGAGGTTAGGGCTTTGTGATGGCCACTCCAAAACCTTGACTTTGTTGTCCTTAAGCCATTTTGCCACAACTTTGGAAGTATGCTTGGGGTCATTGTCCATCTGGAAGACCCATTTGCAACCAAGCTTTAACTTCCTGACTGATGTCTTGAGATGTTGCTTCAAAATATCCACAAAATGTTCCTACCTCATGATGCCATCTATTTTGTGACATGCACCAGTCCCTCCTACAGCAAAGCACCCCCACAACATGATGCTGCTACCCCTGTGCTTCACGGTTGGGATGGTGATCTTTGGCTTGTAAGCCTCCCCCTTTTTCCTCCAAATATAACGATGGTCATTATGGCCAAACAGTTCTATTTTTGTTTCATCAGAACAGAGGACATTTCTCCAAAAAATACAATCTTTGTCCCCATGTGCAGTTGCAAACCGTATTCTGGCTTTTTTTATGGCGGTTTTGGAGCAGTGGCTTCTTCCTTGCTGAGCGGAAATTCAGGTTATGTCGATATACATGTAGGACTCGTTTTACTGTGAATATAGATACTTTTTGTAACTGTTTCTTCCAGCATCTTCACAATGTCTTTTGCTGTTGTTCTGGGATTGATTTGCACTTTTCACACCAAAGTATGTTCATCTCTAGGAGACAGAACGGGTCTCCTTCCTGAGCGGTATGACGGCAGCGTCCTCCCATGGTGTTTATACTTGTGTACTATTGTTTGTACAGATGAACGTGGTCCCTTCAGGCATTTGGAAATTGTTCACAAGGATGAACCAGACTTTTTTTTTCCTGAGGTCTTGGTTGATTTCTTTAGATTTTCCCATGATGTCAAGCACAGAGGCACTGAGTTTGAAGGTAGGCCTTGAAATACATCCACAGGTACACCTCCAATTTACTCAAATTATGTAAATTTGGATGGAGTGACTCTAACCTACCTCACCTTGGTCAGAACATGAAGCTTGTCACAGTGCGTAGTTTGACTAGGCTACTGACATTCCTTAGGGCTGTTCGGGATGCAAAATGACTTGAATATCAATGACTGTCAACACAACTACATACTTAGTTTGACACTGAAGGATAGGCACTCTCAGTTGTCACAAAAAAAAAAAAGATTAGGCATTTTTCACTAGGTAGAAAGAAAGTAATATGAGCAAAATCAATGATTCATAATGTTTGAATCTATTTCCTTGGGGTCCAATGCAGTCAAATCTTAAACATTTGAATCAGGGACCGATGTGTATCGGTGAATTACATCCGTAGTAAATTTGTGAACATATTCATTGTATGTTGTTACAATTGTTTCTTGTTCTAGACTTGAAATATTGAACTCTGTCGTTTGACTCCATATTTGAGTGTTTTTCTGTCATCAACATGAGGACCTTTTTGAATGTTGCGGACCCGCGACAGTTGTCGGACCAACCAATCTGTGCTGTGCTTAGCCTAATTACTTAAGCGAGAAGCAGCAGCCCTGGAACAAAGAAATCCCAGACTCCCTTATCAGGTTAAGAGAAGTAGGTTATGTTCAGGGAATCCTGAATTTATTCAACCATCTTTCTGGACTACCCGGCAGGTGGCCTCAGCACGCATATCTGCAGTTGGATGCTTCTCATTGTTTGTGGTTGTTTAGGGTATGTTTCGGGTTGTTTGTGGTCATTTTAGTTTTTTGGGGGAAACTGTTTGTGGTTGTTTGGGGTTGTTTGCGTTCCCTGTTTGTGGTTGTTTGGGGTACCTGTTTGTGGTTGTTTAGGGTACCTGTTTGTGGTTGTTTGAGGTGATTAGTAGGACCCCGTATTTCTGATTGGGCATCATGAAGACAGCGCTGGACCCTCTTTACCTCTTTGGCGATGAGACGGCAGTCCACCTCGTTGTAGCTTTCTCGTATCTCTGCTACCGTGGTTAAAGTTGCTACAGCCGGGTTGATGCCAAATGAAATCCTCTCCTCAGGGACCAGCCTGAAAGGGAGGGGGTCTGGGCCAGAGCCTAGATGAACACATAGAATTACAGAATTACATTGTCAGACACAAATCCTGGTCAAACTGACATTGGTAACACAACTGACTCAAATATGTTTCTGTATTTCTGGAAACACAACTGACTCAAAATGGCTGGCATATAGTCAAGGTCATCATGATATGATTCTAATAGATTATAAGGGGTCGTAGATGCTAAAGGAATCATAATGTGTTATACAGTATCTGCAAGCTTTAAGTAAATTGACTACACGGTCTTGAGTCCATGGCCAGTTAACGATCAGACAAACACCTGTGTTGCGTAGAGCCAGGTAATTTCCCAAGTAGGCTGTTCCCTGGTTGTAGATGACTCCTACAGCCCCTGGACTCAGCACTTCCTCAAACAGGTAGGTGGGCCCGACGCGCCACACCAACGAAGCGTGCTGTTTCCATATAGACGGCGTTCCAATGAAGGCACACACGTCAATCACCGCCGTGGGTTCCATGGAAATGTACTGACCCGGGAACGGTTGGATGTACAGCATCTGACAGCGAATCAGAACACATAGAGAGTTATCTGCATTTTCACAGCACAGAGTGAGTTAGGGAGTAGACAGTACTTCAACCAATGACATGAGCTACAGCTAAAAATCACAGCAGCAGCGGAAAAATCGCCAATGGCCTCCAACACAACAGAAGTTTATTCGATCATATTTCAATGTAAAATGGAAGAATTTACTCTCTCCTACTCCTGTACCTTTGCTGCTCCCAACAGTTTCCCATTGAGGTGGGCCGTGACCTTACAGCTCTTCTTCACGTCCTTCGCCATGACAATGGCCAGATGGTGCCACTGACCTGGGGTCAGCTGACTGGAGCATTTGAACCTCAGAGAACCTGGCAGTGAGCTGGGGGTCCGCACCTCTGGCTCCATCATATCTGGAAATTAATAAATCAATCAATTATACAACAATCAATCAATCACAGAAGGAGTTGCAGTCCAGATCAAACAGTAATCAACTAAAATTACAAAAATCCACCTTTTGCTAAATCTTTCTAAAATTAGGTAATTCAGAGCAATCATAGCCCCAATCCCAAATTGACCCCTAGACCACTTGTGGATATCTGAGAGAATTTGACAGGTGTAAGCAATAATGGTAATCTCTCTTCCTTGCCCTGTCATAAGATAGTTGGAAGTTATATCATAATATTTATACCAATCAAATCCTTTAAAATTTCCAAGTGCACAGGGTGTAGGGCAGGGGTCTACAACCTTTTCAAGCATGAGAGCTACCAGTCTTCAATTTAATGATGCCAAAGACACAACACAGTGAACACTGAGGCTGTACCCTTACAGTTTTAAACAGTAACCAATAAATAGTCTATTGTGTATATTTGAGCATAATGTAGGCCTACCAACAAAACCAATGGAGCAAATCCCATTACATTTTCACATGGATATAGCTTTTGATTTCTATGATATAGCCTACAGTAACCTATATGTGACTCATTTTGGAAACTAGGCGTATGTCGCACGTCACTACTTCACAGGAGCGGCATTTGAATGTAAACATCTTTAAAAAAAAGTGTTTTTTTTTATAGAAATGCCTTCTGGAACATGTGATCTTTCATGTGCCTTAATAACAAACTTGTATTCCATCCATAAATATGAACAAAAATGTTAAATTAGTCTGTGTATAGTCTGTGTAGTAATATTATTTGAATCAGAAAGCCATTTTCATTGCTAGTTATAGCCTAGTTATAACATAGTTTGTTAGCTACCTGAAGAATCATACCACAGCTATGACAATATTTGTATTGGTAATAGTATGAGTTGGGATTATGCCAGTTCATTGTTTAGCTAACTAGCTATATGTCTAAACAAAAGACTCCACTTCGGACAGATTATTACATGACCCATCAAATTAGCCAGGTGTGCATGTGGGTGATTACAGCCATCTATTGTATTTCATGAAGATGTGACATGTCAAGACAATAGTGACCCATACACTTAGCTACAGTAGATGTGGCTGGGAAGTGGTTATAGCATTTCCTTCACATGACCCATCAATTTAAACACTTTGTTTTTGATATTGCTACTATGTAAGCAACCACTTCACTGTACTATTTACACGTTCTGTATCCTGTGCATGTGACAAATACACTTACATTCTATTTGATATAGAATGTGTTTACCACATGGCCTCATGTGACCCCTTAAATAGAAGGGTGGGGCTAAGGCTTAAGAGAGTGTGAACAATGCTGAATCGGTGTAGACAAAGAAGAGCTCTCCAGTGGGGGTACCAAAACATTAATCAACTTTCTAAGAATAATTACTTTGCCATTGTTCCTCAACTGCAGTGTATGATATGCCATTTTGTAGCTCTGAGTCTCTACTTTTATCCAATGTAAAACACACAATTTCAATCTCAAACACTGCCCCTTTAATTAAGACATCAACTTTTTACCTGACTAGGTTTTCAAAGACAGTTTGAAATGTAGCCGACACGTTTTGTGCTCTTTTAGGAAGCAGTATCCCCATTGCTGATCTATACTTAGACAAAACTGGGCTAATAACTCGATAACTAGCAAAGAATATAAACAAATGCGCACCAGCGCATCTCTGATCTGAACTGATCTGAAAAGCCTGATTGAAGACTGCTAGTCGGCTACCCCAGCCAATAGAATTATACTCCGTTGTTGCGCTTTAGCTCTGCCTACAACAAAATCACAGACTCAATCTTGCAAAGTTAGATTTGTTTTGGTGTGTTGCATTGAAAAGCGGTTGATATAATGTTGATCCAATCGCAGAAAAAACATTAATCTACACTACCGGTCAAAAAAATTCTAACACGTACTCATTCAAGGGTTTTTCTTTATCTTTACTATTTCCTACATTGTAGAATAATAGTGAAGACATTACAACTATGAAATAACACAAATCATGTAGTAACCAAAAAAATGTTAAACAAATCAAAATAGATTTTATATTTGAGATTCTTCCAATAGCCACCCTTTGCCTTGATGACAGCTTTGCACACTCTTGCCATTCTCTCAACCAGCTTCACCTGGAATGCTTTTCCAATAGTCTTGATGGAGTACCCACATATGCTGAGCACTTGTTGGCTGCTTTTCCTTCACTCTGCGGACCGACTCATCCCAAACCATCTCAAATTGCTTGAGTTCGGGGATTGTGGAGGACAGGTCATCTAATGCATCATTCCATCACTCTCCTTCTTGGTCAAATAGCCCTTACGCAGCCTGGAGGTGTGACAGCGGTCATTGTCCTGTTGAAAAACAAATGATAGTCCCACTAAGCCCAAACCGGATGGGATGGCGTAGCGCTGCAGAATGCTGTGGTAGCCATGTTGGTTAAGTGTGCCTTGAATTCTAAATAAATCATAGACAGTGTCACCAGCAAAGCACCCCCACACCATAAAACCTCCTCCTCCATGCTTTACGGTGGGAAATACACATGCGGAAACCATCCGTTCACCCACACCGCATCTCACAAAGACATAGCGGTTGGAACCAAAATATTCATATTTGGACAATTTCCACCGGTCTAATATCCATTGCTTGGCCCAAGCAAATCTCTTCTTCTTATTGGTGTCCTTTAATAGTGTTTTTTTTGTAGCAATTCGACCACGAAGGCCTCATTCACACAGTCTCCTCTGAATAGTTGATGTTGAGATGTGTCTGTTACTTGAACTCTGTGAAGCATTTATTTTGGCTGCAATTTCTGAGGCTGGTAACTCTAATGAACTTATCCTCTGCAGCAGAGGTAACTCTGGGTCTTCCATTCCTGTGGGGGTCGTCATGAGAGCCAGTTTCATCATAGCGTTTGATGGTTTCGGCGACTGAACTTGAAGAAACTTTCGAAGTTCTTGAAATTTTGCGTATTGACTGACATTCATGTCTGAAAGTAATTTCTCTTTGCTTATTTGAGAGGTTCTTGCCATAATATGGACTTAGTCTTTTACCAAATAGGGCTATCTTCTGTATACCTCCCTTCCTTGTCATAACACAACTGATTGCCTAAAACGCATTATTGAGAAGGAAAGAAATTCCACAAATGAACTTCCAGGTGACTACATTCTGTAAGCCTTTCCAAGAATGTACGCCTGATACACAGGTATCACTGCTGACGTAATTTCCTGTCACAACTTGTTAACTTGTTTACGTGCTGCTGTGCATTTTGTTGCTAGCGTAACTTTGCTACCTGCCAACTTTACAGTTTTCACTTTTTAATTACCGTTTTATTTTTATTTTTTTTCCCTCGCTCAACTTTTTACATACAACTTTTCCCACGGGACGCTTTATCTGGACATGGTTCTACAGGACCTCCACCAGCCAAAGCTAAGTAGTAAAATTAACATTATGCCTTCTAATTGCAGTCGCTGTACTCATAATACCATCTCACCATCTTAAATAAGCATGCCCCATTCAAAAAATGTAGAACCAGGAACAGATATAGCCCTGGGTTCTCTCCAGACCTGACTGCCCTTGACCAGCACAAAAACATCCTGTGGCGTTCTGCATCAGCATCGAATAGCCCCCATGATATGGAACTTTTCAGGGAAGTTAGGAACCAATATACACAGGCAGTTAGGAAAGCTAAGGCTAGCTTTTGCAAGCGAAATTTGCATCCTGTAGCACAAACTCAGAATTGTTCTGGGACACTTTAAAGTCCATGGAGAATAACAGCACTTCCTCCCAGCTGCCCACTGCACTGAGGCTAGGAAACTCTGTCACCACCATCCATTATAATTGAGAATTTCAATAACCATTTTTCTACAGCTGGCCATGCTTTCCACCTGGTTACCCCTACCCTGATCAACAGCCCTCCACCCCCCACAGTAACTCACCCAAGCCTCCCCCATTTCTCCTTCACTCAAATCCAGATAGCTGATGGTCTGAAAGAGCTGTAAAATCTGGACCCCCACAAATCAGCCGGGCTAGACAATCTGGACCCTCTCTTTCTAAAATGATCTGCCGAAATTGTTAAAACCCCTATTACTAGCCTATTCAACCTCTCTTTCGTATTGTCTGAGATGCCCAAAGATTGGAAAGCTGCCGCGGTCATCACCCTCTTCAAAGGGGGAGACACTCTAGACCCAAACTGACCTATATCTATCCTACCCTGCCTTTCTAAAGTCTTCGAAAGCCAAGTTAACAAACAGATTACCGACCATTTCAAATCCCACTGTACCTTCTCCGCTAAGCAATCTGGTTTCCGAGCTGGTCTTGGGTGCACCTTAGCCAAGCTCAAGGCCCTAAATGATATCATAACCGGCATCAATAAGAGACATTACTGTGTATTCATCAACCTGGCCAAGGCTTTCGACTCTGTCAATCACCACATTCTTATCGGCAGACTCAACAGCCTTGGTTTCTCAAATGATTGCCTCGCATGGTTCACCAACTACTTCTCTGATAGAGTTCAGTGTGTCAAATCGGAGGGCCTGTTGTCCGGACCACTGCAGTCTCTATGGGGGTGCCACAGGGTTCAATTGTCTGTGTACATCAAGGATGTCGCTCTTGCTGCTGGTGATTCTCTGATCCTCCACTACGCAGACGACACCATTCTGTATACCTCTGGCCCTTCTTTGGACACTGTGTTAACTCTGTGTTAGCTCCAGATGAGCTTCAATGACATGCTACTCTGCTTCCATGACCTCCAACAGCTATTAATTGCAAGTAAAACTAAATGCATGCTTTTTAACCGTAGCTGCCCGCAACTGCCCAACCGTCCAGCATCACTACTCTGGATGATTCTGACTTAGAATATGTGGACAACTACAAATACCTAGGTGTCTGGTTAGACTGTAAACTTTCATTCCAGACTCACATTAAGCATCTCCAATCCAAAATTAAATCCAGAATCGGCTTCCTATTTCGCAACAAAGCATCCTTCACTCATGCTGCCAAACATACCCTTGTAAAACTGACCATCCTACCGATCCTCGACTTCGGGGATGTAATTTACAAAATAGCCTCCAACACTCCTCTCAACAAATTGGATGCAGTCTATCACAGTGCCATCCGTTTTGTCACCAAGCCCCATATACTACCCACCACTGCGACCTGTATGCTCTTGTTGGCTGTCCCTCGCTTCACACTCGTCGCCAAACCCACTGGCTCCAGGTCATCTACAAGTCTCTGCTAGGTAACGCCCCGCCTTATCTCAGCTCACTGTTCACCATAGCAGCACCCACCCATAGCACGCGCTCCAGCAGGTATATCTCACTGGTCACCCCCAAAGCCAATTCTTCCTTTGGCCGCCTTTCCTTCTAGTTCTCTGCTGCCAATGACTGGAACAAATTGCAAAAATCACTGAATCTGGAGACTCATATCTTCCTCACTAGCTTTAAGCACCAGCTGTCAGAGCAGCTCACATCACTGCACCTGTACATAGCCCATCTGTAAACAGCCCATCCAACTACCTCATTCCCATACTGTATTTCTTTATTTATCTTGCTCCTTTGCACCCCAGTATCTCTACTTGCACATTAATCTTCTGCGCATCTATCATTCCATTGTTTAATTGCTATACTGTAATTACTTCGCCACCATGGCCTATTTATTGCCTTACCTCCCTTATCCTACCTTATTTGCACATACTGTATGTAGACTTTTTCTACTGTATTATTGACTGTGTGTTTGTTTATTCCATGTGTAACTCTGTGTTGTTGTATGTGTCGAGCTGCTTTGCTTTATCTTTGTTACAGTTGCAAATGAGAACTTGTTCTCAACTAGCCTACCTGGTTAAATAAAGGTGAAATATAAAAATACACAGGTGAACTGTCACCTTATGGTGAGGATAGCCATGCTGCAAGCCCAGCTTCAAACGCAATTGTTAGGCAAGGGTAATTTAAGTGTAGAAAAGGATGAAACAGCATCTATGCCACCAGTAAGTACAGATAGGAGTATAAATCCCCTCAAAGTCCCCGCAGCCGGACAAGTTTCTCATGGCTTCTGGAAGGAAGTGTTGTAGGAATGCTCAACCAGTGCTGCTCATTCAGCCGACAGAAACTATCAACTGGTTCTCCTCATTAAGCAACGAGTCGGAGTCAGATGCCGAGCCTTCTCTGGTCTCTCCTCCTCCCGTTACGGGGTCTGAGACGCCGAAAGCCTCCCACCATTAGCTCTGACAAATTGAAAACCCTAGTCATTGGCGACTCCATTAACCGCAGTATTAGATTTAAAAAAGAATCATCCAGCATTTAGTCACTGTTTTACCAGAAGGTAAGGCTACCGAAGTTAAGGGTAATCTGAAGATGGTGCTGGTTAACCTCTCTTGGGTAGGGGGCAGTACTGTCTATCCGGATGAAAAGCGTGCCTGTAACTCAGGCTCAGAAGCTAGGATATACATATAATTGGGAGATTTGGATAGAAAACACTAAAGTGTTTTAAACTGTTAAAATTATGCCTGTGAGTATAACAGAACTGATATGGCAGGCGAAACCCCGAGGACAAACCATCTCCCCCCAAAAATGTCAGCCTACGACTGTTTTCAATGGCTTTCACTTTTATTATAAGGCGAAATCCTCCCAGATTGCAGTTCCTAGGGCTTCCACTCGATGTCAACAGTCTTTAGAAAGAGTTTCATGCTGGTTTTTGGAAAAATGAGCCAGAAATTGTAGTTTTTCTAGGTGGCTCCCATTTTGGCTGTAGTGTTTCCAAGCGCGTGAAAGAGAGCGCTTCCTTTGGTATTTTTCTCCGGTAAAGACAATAACGATTCTCCGTCTTAAATTGTATTGTTTATTTACGTATTAGGGTACCTAAGGTTTGATTATAAACGTTGTTTGACTTTTTTTGAAAAGTTTATTATTAACGTTTGGGATTCATTTTGTATGCATTTTGATGGAAGGAAACTGGGTGGATTATTGACTGAAGCACACCAGCTAAACTGAGTTTTTATGGATTTAAAGAAGGACATTATGAAACAAAAGGACCATTTGTGATGTATCTGGGACCTTTTGGAGTGCCAACAGAGGAAGAGCATCAAAGATAAGGCATTTATTATTTAGCTAATTCTGACTTTCGTGGCGCACCTGCCTGGTTGAAATATGTTTTTCATGCTTTTGTATGAGGGGCGCTGTCCTCAGATAATCGCATGGTGTGCTTTCGCCGTAAAGCCTTTTTGAAATCTGACACAGCGGCTGGATTAACAAGAATGTATTACACTTGTGATTTTATGAAAGTTAAATATGTATAATTCTGTAGTTTGAATATCACGCTCTGCAATTTCACCGGATGTTGGCCAGGCTACCATCCCATCTACCAGTGTAGAGAGTATAGGGATATTGTTATCCACGTCGGCAACAATGATATTAGGATGAAACAGTCAGCGGTCACCAAGCACATCATAGCCTCAGCGTGTAAGTCAGCTAGAAAGATGTTTCGGCATCGAGTAATTGACTCTGGCCCCCTCCCAGTTAGGGGGAGTGATGAGCTCTACAGCAGAGTCTCACAACTCAATCGCTGGTTGAAAATTGTTTTCTGTCCCTCCCAAAAGATAGAATTTGCAAATCTCTTCTTCTTATTGGTGTCCTTTAATAGTGTTTTTTTTGTAGCAATTCGACCACGAAGGCCTCATTCACACAGTCTCCTCTGAATAGTTGATGTTGAGATGTGTCTGTTACTTGAACTCTGTGAAGCATTTATTTTGGCTGCAATTTCTGAGGCTGGTAACTCTAATGAACTTATCCTCTGCAGCAGAGGTAACTCTGGGTCTTCCATTCCTGTGGGGGTCGTCATGAGAGCCAGTTTCATCATAGCGTTTGATGGTTTCGGCGACTGAACTTGAAGAAACTTTCGAAGTTCTTGAAATTTTGCGTATTGACTGACATTCATGTCTGAAAGTAATTTCTCTTTGCTTATTTGAGAGGTTCTTGCCATAATATGGACTTAGTCTTTTACCAAATAGGGCTATCTTCTGTATACCTCCCTTCCTTGTCATAACACAACTGATTGCCTAAAACGCATTATTGAGAAGGAAAGAAATTCCACAAATGAACTTCCAGGTGACTACATTCTGTAAGCCTTTCCAAGAATGTACGCCTGATACACAGGTATCACTGCTGACGTAATTTCCTGTCACAACTTGTTAACTTGTTTACGTGCTGCTGTGCATTTTGTTGCTAGCGTAACTTTGCTACCTGCCAACTTTACAGTTTTCACTTTTTAATTACCGTTTTATTTTTATTTTTTTTCCCTCGCTCAACTTTTTACATACAACTTTTCCCACGGGACGCTTTATCTGGACATGGTTCTACAGGACCTCCACCAGCCAAAGCTAAGTAGTAAAATTAACATTATGCCTTCTAATTGCAGTCGCTGTACTCATAATACCATCTCACCATCTTAAATAAGCATGCCCCATTCAAAAAATGTAGAACCAGGAACAGATATAGCCCTGGGTTCTCTCCAGACCTGACTGCCCTTGACCAGCACAAAAACATCCTGTGGCGTTCTGCATCAGCATCGAATAGCCCCCATGATATGGAACTTTTCAGGGAAGTTAGGAACCAATATACACAGGCAGTTAGGAAAGCTAAGGCTAGCTTTTGCAAGCGAAATTTGCATCCTGTAGCACAAACTCAGAATTGTTCTGGGACACTTTAAAGTCCATGGAGAATAACAGCACTTCCTCCCAGCTGCCCACTGCACTGAGGCTAGGAAACTCTGTCACCACCATCCATTATAATTGAGAATTTCAATAACCATTTTTCTACAGCTGGCCATGCTTTCCACCTGGTTACCCCTACCCTGATCAACAGCCCTCCACCCCCCACAGTAACTCACCCAAGCCTCCCCCATTTCTCCTTCACTCAAATCCAGATAGCTGATGGTCTGAAAGAGCTGTAAAATCTGGACCCCCACAAATCAGCCGGGCTAGACAATCTGGACCCTCTCTTTCTAAAATGATCTGCCGAAATTGTTAAAACCCCTATTACTAGCCTATTCAATCTCTCTTTCGTATTGTCTGAGATGCCCAAAGATTGGAAAGCTGCCGCGGTCATCACCCTCTTCAAAGGGGGAGACACTCTAGACCCAAACTGACCTATATCTATCCTACCCTGCCTTTCTAAAGTCTTCGAAAGCCAAGTTAACAAACAGATTACCGACCATTTCAAATCCCACTGTACCTTCTCCGCTAAGCAATCTGGTTTCCGAGCTGGTCTTGGGTGCACCTTAGCCAAGCTCAAGGCCCTAAATGATATCATAACCGGCATCAATAAGAGACATTACTGTGTATTCATCAACCTGGCCAAGGCTTTCGACTCTGTCAATCACCACATTCTTATCGGCAGACTCAACAGCCTTGGTTTCTCAAATGATTGCCTCGCATGGTTCACCAACTACTTCTCTGATAGAGTTCAGTGTGTCAAATCGGAGGGCCTGTTGTCCGGACCACTGCAGTCTCTATGGGGGTGCCACAGGGTTCAATTGTCTGTGTACATCAAGGATGTCGCTCTTGCTGCTGGTGATTCTCTGATCCTCCACTACGCAGACGACACCATTCTGTATACCTCTGGCCCTTCTTTGGACACTGTGTTAACTCTGTGTTAGCTCCAGATGAGCTTCAATGACATGCTACTCTGCTTCCATGACCTCCAACAGCTATTAATTGCAAGTAAAACTAAATGCATGCTTTTTAACCGTAGCTGCCCGCAACTGCCCAACCGTCCAGCATCACTACTCTGGATGATTCTGACTTAGAATATGTGGACAACTACAAATACCTAGGTGTCTGGTTAGACTGTAAACTTTCATTCCAGACTCACATTAAGCATCTCCAATCCAAAATTAAATCCAGAATCGGCTTCCTATTTCGCAACAAAGCATCCTTCACTCATGCTGCCAAACATACCCTTGTAAAACTGACCATCCTACCGATCCTCGACTTCGGGGATGTAATTTACAAAATAGCCTCCAACACTCCTCTCAACAAATTGGATGCAGTCTATCACAGTGCCATCCGTTTTGTCACCAAGCCCCATATACTACCCACCACTGCGACCTGTATGCTCTTGTTGGCTGTCCCTCGCTTCACACTCGTCGCCAAACCCACTGGCTCCAGGTCATCTACAAGTCTCTGCTAGGTAACGCCCCGCCTTATCTCAGCTCACTGTTCACCATAGCAGCACCCACCCATAGCACGCGCTCCAGCAGGTATATCTCACTGGTCACCCCCAAAGCCAATTCTTCCTTTGGCCGCCTTTCCTTCTAGTTCTCTGCTGCCAATGACTGGAACAAATTGCAAAAATCACTGAATCTGGAGACTCATATCTTCCTCACTAGCTTTAAGCACCAGCTGTCAGAGCAGCTCACATCACTGCACCTGTACATAGCCCATCTGTAAACAGCCCATCCAACTACCTCATTCCCATACTGTATTTCTTTATTTATCTTGCTCCTTTGCACCCCAGTATCTCTACTTGCACATTAATCTTCTGCGCATCTATCATTCCATTGTTTAATTGCTATACTGTAATTACTTCGCCACCATGGCCTATTTATTGCCTTACCTCCCTTATCCTACCTTATTTGCACATACTGTATGTAGACTTTTTCTACTGTATTATTGACTGTGTGTTTGTTTATTCCATGTGTAACTCTGTGTTGTTGTATGTGTCGAGCTGCTTTGCTTTATCTTTGTTACAGTTGCAAATGAGAACTTGTTCTCAACTAGCCTACCTGGTTAAATAAAGGTGAAATATAAAAATACACAGGTGAACTGTCACCTTATGGTGAGGATAGCCATGCTGCAAGCCCAGCTTCAAACGCAATTGTTAGGCAAGGGTAATTTAAGTGTAGAAAAGGATGAAACAGCATCTATGCCACCAGTAAGTACAGATAGGAGTATAAATCCCCTCAAAGTCCCCGCAGCCGGACAAGTTTCTCATGGCTTCTGGAAGGAAGTGTTGTAGGAATGCTCAACCAGTGCTGCTCATTCAGCCGACAGAAACTATCAACTGGTTCTCCTCATTAAGCAACGAGTCGGAGTCAGATGCCGAGCCTTCTCTGGTCTCTCCTCCTCCCGTTACGGGGTCTGAGACGCCGAAAGCCTCCCACCATTAGCTCTGACAAATTGAAAACCCTAGTCATTGGCGACTCCATTAACCGCAGTATTAGATTTAAAAAAGAATCATCCAGCATTTAGTCACTGTTTTACCAGAAGGTAAGGCTACCGAAGTTAAGGGTAATCTGAAGATGGTGCTGGTTAACCTCTCTTGGGTAGGGGGCAGTACTGTCTATCCGGATGAAAAGCGTGCCTGTAACTCAGGCTCAGAAGCTAGGATATACATATAATTGGGAGATTTGGATAGAAAACACTAAAGTGTTTTAAACTGTTAAAATTATGCCTGTGAGTATAACAGAACTGATATGGCAGGCGAAACCCCGAGGACAAACCATCTCCCCCCAAAAATGTCAGCCTACGACTGTTTTCAATGGCTTTCACTTTTATTATAAGGCGAAATCCTCCCAGATTGCAGTTCCTAGGGCTTCCACTCGATGTCAACAGTCTTTAGAAAGAGTTTCATGCTGGTTTTTGGAAAAATGAGCCAGAAATTGTAGTTTTTCTAGGTGGCTCCCATTTTGGCTGTAGTGTTTCCAAGCGCGTGAAAGAGAGCGCTTCCTTTGGTATTTTTCTCCGGTAAAGACAATAACGATTCTCCGTCTTAAATTGTATTGTTTATTTACGTATTAGGGTACCTAAGGTTTGATTATAAACGTTGTTTGACTTTTTTTGAAAAGTTTATTATTAACGTTTGGGATTCATTTTGTATGCATTTTGATGGAAGGAAACTGGGTGGATTATTGACTGAAGCACACCAGCTAAACTGAGTTTTTATGGATTTAAAGAAGGACATTATGAAACAAAAGGACCATTTGTGATGTATCTGGGACCTTTTGGAGTGCCAACAGAGGAAGAGCATCAAAGATAAGGCATTTATTATTTAGCTAATTCTGACTTTCGTGGCGCACCTGCCTGGTTGAAATATGTTTTTCATGCTTTTGTATGAGGGGCGCTGTCCTCAGATAATCGCATGGTGTGCTTTCGCCGTAAAGCCTTTTTGAAATCTGACACAGCGGCTGGATTAACAAGAATGTATTACACTTGTGATTTTATGAAAGTTAAATATGTATAATTCTGTAGTTTGAATATCACGCTCTGCAATTTCACCGGATGTTGGCCAGGCTACCATCCCATCTACCAGTGTAGAGAGTATAGGGATATTGTTATCCACGTCGGCAACAATGATATTAGGATGAAACAGTCAGCGGTCACCAAGCACATCATAGCCTCAGCGTGTAAGTCAGCTAGAAAGATGTTTCGGCATCGAGTAATTGACTCTGGCCCCCTCCCAGTTAGGGGGAGTGATGAGCTCTACAGCAGAGTCTCACAACTCAATCGCTGGTTGAAAATTGTTTTCTGTCCCTCCCAAAAGATAGAATTTGCAAATCTCTTCTTCTTATTGGTGTCCTTTAATAGTGTTTTTTTTGTAGCAATTCGACCACGAAGGCCTCATTCACACAGTCTCCTCTGAATAGTTGATGTTGAGATGTGTCTGTTACTTGAACTCTGTGAAGCATTTATTTTGGCTGCAATTTCTGAGGCTGGTAACTCTAATGAACTTATCCTCTGCAGCAGAGGTAACTCTGGGTCTTCCATTCCTGTGGGGGTCGTCATGAGAGCCAGTTTCATCATAGCGTTTGATGGTTTCGGCGACTGAACTTGAAGAAACTTTCGAAGTTCTTGAAATTTTGCGTATTGACTGACATTCATGTCTGAAAGTAATTTCTCTTTGCTTATTTGAGAGGTTCTTGCCATAATATGGACTTAGTCTTTTACCAAATAGGGCTATCTTCTGTATACCTCCCTTCCTTGTCATAACACAACTGATTGCCTAAAACGCATTATTGAGAAGGAAAGAAATTCCACAAATGAACTTCCAGGTGACTACATTCTGTAAGCCTTTCCAAGAATGTACGCCTGATACACAGGTATCACTGCTGACGTAATTTCCTGTCACAACTTGTTAACTTGTTTACGTGCTGCTGTGCATTTTGTTGCTAGCGTAACTTTGCTACCTGCCAACTTTACAGTTTTCACTTTTTAATTACCGTTTTATTTTTATTTTTTTTCCCTCGCTCAACTTTTTACATACAACTTTTCCCACGGGACGCTTTATCTGGACATGGTTCTACAGGACCTCCACCAGCCAAAGCTAAGTAGTAAAATTAACATTATGCCTTCTAATTGCAGTCGCTGTACTCATAATACCATCTCACCATCTTAAATAAGCATGCCCCATTCAAAAAATGTAGAACCAGGAACAGATATAGCCCTGGGTTCTCTCCAGACCTGACTGCCCTTGACCAGCACAAAAACATCCTGTGGCGTTCTGCATCAGCATCGAATAGCCCCCATGATATGGAACTTTTCAGGGAAGTTAGGAACCAATATACACAGGCAGTTAGGAAAGCTAAGGCTAGCTTTTGCAAGCGAAATTTGCATCCTGTAGCACAAACTCAGAATTGTTCTGGGACACTTTAAAGTCCATGGAGAATAACAGCACTTCCTCCCAGCTGCCCACTGCACTGAGGCTAGGAAACTCTGTCACCACCATCCATTATAATTGAGAATTTCAATAACCATTTTTCTACAGCTGGCCATGCTTTCCACCTGGTTACCCCTACCCTGATCAACAGCCCTCCACCCCCCACAGTAACTCACCCAAGCCTCCCCCATTTCTCCTTCACTCAAATCCAGATAGCTGATGGTCTGAAAGAGCTGTAAAATCTGGACCCCCACAAATCAGCCGGGCTAGACAATCTGGACCCTCTCTTTCTAAAATGATCTGCCGAAATTGTTAAAACCCCTATTACTAGCCTATTCAATCTCTCTTTCGTATTGTCTGAGATGCCCAAAGATTGGAAAGCTGCCGCGGTCATCACCCTCTTCAAAGGGGGAGACACTCTAGACCCAAACTGACCTATATCTATCCTACCCTGCCTTTCTAAAGTCTTCGAAAGCCAAGTTAACAAACAGATTACCGACCATTTCAAATCCCACTGTACCTTCTCCGCTAAGCAATCTGGTTTCCGAGCTGGTCTTGGGTGCACCTTAGCCAAGCTCAAGGCCCTAAATGATATCATAACCGGCATCAATAAGAGACATTACTGTGTATTCATCAACCTGGCCAAGGCTTTCGACTCTGTCAATCACCACATTCTTATCGGCAGACTCAACAGCCTTGGTTTCTCAAATGATTGCCTCGCATGGTTCACCAACTACTTCTCTGATAGAGTTCAGTGTGTCAAATCGGAGGGCCTGTTGTCCGGACCACTGCAGTCTCTATGGGGGTGCCACAGGGTTCAATTGTCTGTGTACATCAAGGATGTCGCTCTTGCTGCTGGTGATTCTCTGATCCTCCACTACGCAGACGACACCATTCTGTATACCTCTGGCCCTTCTTTGGACACTGTGTTAACTCTGTGTTAGCTCCAGATGAGCTTCAATGACATGCTACTCTGCTTCCATGACCTCCAACAGCTATTAATTGCAAGTAAAACTAAATGCATGCTTTTTAACCGTAGCTGCCCGCAACTGCCCAACCGTCCAGCATCACTACTCTGGATGATTCTGACTTAGAATATGTGGACAACTACAAATACCTAGGTGTCTGGTTAGACTGTAAACTTTCATTCCAGACTCACATTAAGCATCTCCAATCCAAAATTAAATCCAGAATCGGCTTCCTATTTCGCAACAAAGCATCCTTCACTCATGCTGCCAAACATACCCTTGTAAAACTGACCATCCTACCGATCCTCGACTTCGGGGATGTAATTTACAAAATAGCCTCCAACACTCCTCTCAACAAATTGGATGCAGTCTATCACAGTGCCATCCGTTTTGTCACCAAGCCCCATATACTACCCACCACTGCGACCTGTATGCTCTTGTTGGCTGTCCCTCGCTTCACACTCGTCGCCAAACCCACTGGCTCCAGGTCATCTACAAGTCTCTGCTAGGTAACGCCCCGCCTTATCTCAGCTCACTGTTCACCATAGCAGCACCCACCCATAGCACGCGCTCCAGCAGGTATATCTCACTGGTCACCCCCAAAGCCAATTCTTCCTTTGGCCGCCTTTCCTTCTAGTTCTCTGCTGCCAATGACTGGAACAAATTGCAAAAATCACTGAATCTGGAGACTCATATCTTCCTCACTAGCTTTAAGCACCAGCTGTCAGAGCAGCTCACATCACTGCACCTGTACATAGCCCATCTGTAAACAGCCCATCCAACTACCTCATTCCCATACTGTATTTCTTTATTTATCTTGCTCCTTTGCACCCCAGTATCTCTACTTGCACATTAATCTTCTGCGCATCTATCATTCCATTGTTTAATTGCTATACTGTAATTACTTCGCCACCATGGCCTATTTATTGCCTTACCTCCCTTATCCTACCTTATTTGCACATACTGTATGTAGACTTTTTCTACTGTATTATTGACTGTGTGTTTGTTTATTCCATGTGTAACTCTGTGTTGTTGTATGTGTCGAGCTGCTTTGCTTTATCTTGGTTACAGTTGCAAATGAGAACTTGTTCTCAACTAGCCTACCTGGTTAAATAAAGGTGAAATATAAAAATACACAGGTGAACTGTCACCTTATGGTGAGGATAGCCATGCTGCAAGCCCAGCTTCAAACGCAATTGTTAGGCAAGGGTAATTTAAGTGTAGAAAAGGATGAAACAGCATCTATGCCACCAGTAAGTACAGATAGGAGTATAAATCCCCTCAAAGTCCCCGCAGCCGGACAAGTTTCTCATGGCTTCTGGAAGGAAGTGTTGTAGGAATGCTCAACCAGTGCTGCTCATTCAGCCGACAGAAACTATCAACTGGTTCTCCTCATTAAGCAACGAGTCGGAGTCAGATGCCGAGCCTTCTCTGGTCTCTCCTCCTCCCGTTACGGGGTCTGAGACGCCGAAAGCCTCCCACCATTAGCTCTGACAAATTGAAAACCCTAGTCATTGGCGACTCCATTAACCGCAGTATTAGATTTAAAAAAGAATCATCCAGCATTTAGTCACTGTTTTACCAGAAGGTAAGGCTACCGAAGTTAAGGGTAATCTGAAGATGGTGCTGGTTAACCTCTCTTGGGTAGGGGGCAGTACTGTCTATCCGGATGAAAAGCGTGCCTGTAACTCAGGCTCAGAAGCTAGGATATACATATAATTGGGAGATTTGGATAGAAAACACTAAAGTGTTTTAAACTGTTAAAATTATGCCTGTGAGTATAACAGAACTGATATGGCAGGCGAAACCCCGAGGACAAACCATCTCCCCCCAAAAATGTCAGCCTACGACTGTTTTCAATGGCTTTCACTTTTATTATAAGGCGAAATCCTCCCAGATTGCAGTTCCTAGGGCTTCCACTCGATGTCAACAGTCTTTAGAAAGAGTTTCATGCTGGTTTTTGGAAAAATGAGCCAGAAATTGTAGTTTTTCTAGGTGGCTCCCATTTTGGCTGTAGTGTTTCCAAGCGCGTGAAAGAGAGCGCTTCCTTTGGTATTTTTCTCCGGTAAAGACAATAACGATTCTCCGTCTTAAATTGTATTGTTTATTTACGTATTAGGGTACCTAAGGTTTGATTATAAACGTTGTTTGACTTTTTTTGAAAAGTTTATTATTAACGTTTGGGATTCATTTTGTATGCATTTTGATGGAAGGAAACTGGGTGGATTATTGACTGAAGCACACCAGCTAAACTGAGTTTTTATGGATTTAAAGAAGGACATTATGAAACAAAAGGACCATTTGTGATGTATCTGGGACCTTTTGGAGTGCCAACAGAGGAAGAGCATCAAAGATAAGGCATTTATTATTTAGCTAATTCTGACTTTCGTGGCGCACCTGCCTGGTTGAAATATGTTTTTCATGCTTTTGTATGAGGGGCGCTGTCCTCAGATAATCGCATGGTGTGCTTTCGCCGTAAAGCCTTTTTGAAATCTGACACAGCGGCTGGATTAACAAGAATGTATTACACTTGTGATTTTATGAAAGTTAAATATGTATAATTCTGTAGTTTGAATATCACGCTCTGCAATTTCACCGGATGTTGGCCAGGCTACCATCCCATCTACCAGTGTAGAGAGTATAGGGATATTGTTATCCACGTCGGCAACAATGATATTAGGATGAAACAGTCAGCGGTCACCAAGCACATCATAGCCTCAGCGTGTAAGTCAGCTAGAAAGATGTTTCGGCATCGAGTAATTGACTCTGGCCCCCTCCCAGTTAGGGGGAGTGATGAGCTCTACAGCAGAGTCTCACAACTCAATCGCTGGTTGAAAATTGTTTTCTGTCCCTCCCAAAAGATAGAATTTGTAGATAATTGGCCCTCTATCTGGGACTCACCCACAAACAGGAACACGCCTGGCCTGCTGAGGAGTGACGGACTCCATCCTAGCTGGAGGGGTGCTCTCATCTTATCTATGAACATAGCCAGGGCTCTAACTCCTCTAGCTCCACAATGAGATAGGGTGCAGGCCAGGCAGCAGGCTGTTGGCCAGCCTGCCAGCTTAGTGGAGTCTGCCACTAGCACAGTCAGTGACTAGGCACAGTCACTGACTGTGCCTCGATCTCGGTTGGGCAAAATTAAACATGGCGGTGTTTGCCTTAGCAATCTCACTGGAATAAAGACCTCTTCCATTCATGTCATTATTGAACGAGATTGTGATATCTCACATTTCAAAATAGGGCTACTTAATGTTAGATTTTTTTATTTTATTTTACCTTTATTTAACCAGGCAAGTCAGTTAAGAACAAATTCTTATTTTCAATGACGGCCTGGGAACAGTGGGAACAGTGGGTTAACTGCCTGTTCAGGGGCAGAACGACAGATTTGTACCTTGTCAGCTCGGGGGTTTGAACTCGCAACCTTCCGGTTACTAGTCCAACGCTCTAACCACTAGGCTACCCTGCCGCCCCTCCCTCACTTCCAAGGCAGTTATAGCCATGAAATAATGACTGATTATAATCTTGATGTGATTGGCCTGACTGAAACATGGCTTTTAAGCATGATGAATTTACTGTGTAATATGAGGCCTCTCCTCCTCCTACACTAGTGACCATGTTGCTAACATTTAAAATACCAAATATCATTTTTTTGTAAATACTGTTTTCGTCTTTTGAGCTTCTAGTTATGAAATCAATGCAGGCCTACTCAATCACCTTTTATAGCTACTGTTTACAGGCCTCCTGGGCCGTATACAGCGTTCCTCACTGAGTTCCCTGAATTCCTATCGGGCCTTGTAGTCATGGCAGATAATATTCACATTTTTGGTGACTTTAATATTCACATGGAAAAGTTCACAGACCCACTCCAAAAGGCTTTTGGAGGCATCATCAACTCAGTCGGTTTTGTCCAACAAAACTGTACCTACTCACTGCCACAGTCATACTCTGGACCTAGTTTTGTCCCGTGCAATAAATATTGTGGATCTAAATGTTTTTCCTCATAATCCTGGACTATCGGACCACCATTGTATTATGTTTGCAATCACAACAAATAATCTGTTCAGGCCCCAACCAAGCATCATCAAAAGCCGTGCTATAAATTCTCAGACAACCCAAAGATTCCAAGATGCCCTTCCAGACGCCCTCCACCTTCCACCTTTCACTGCTTTGAGGACGATACATTTCGATGAAACATGGTGAAGCCCCAAAATTGCCCTACCTGGAAGCCTGTATTTCAGACCAAAGGAAGTGGATGGGGAAAATGTTTTACTTTTAAACTCGGACAAAACAGAGATGCTAGTTCTAGGTCCAAAGATCTTCTGTTGGATCTGACAATTAATCTTGATGGTTGTACAGTCGTCTCAAATAAAACTGTGAAGGACCTTGGTGTTACTCTGGACCCTGGTCTCTCTTTTGATGAACATATCAAGAGTGTTTCAAGGACAGCTTTTTTTCATATACGTAACATTGCAAAAATGAAAAACTTTCTGTCCAAAAATTAAACAGAAAAATCCATGCTTTTATCACTTCTAGATTAGACTACTGCAATGCTCTACTTTCTGGCGACCCGGTTAAAGCACTAGAATCTTGGCTAGAACCAAAAAATGTGATCATATTACAGTGCTAGCCTCTACACTGGCTTCCTGTTAAGGCTAGGGCTGATTTCAAGGTTTTACTGCTAACCTACAACGCATTACATGGGCTTGCTCCTATCTATCTTTCTGATTTGGTCCTGCTGTACATACCTACAGTGGGGCAAAAAAGTATTTAGTCAGCCACCAATTGTGCAAGTTGAATTCTCAAGTTCTCATAAATTCATTACAAATCCTACAATGTGATTTTCTGGATTTTTTTCTCATTTTGTCTGCCATAGTTGAAGTCTACCTATGATGACAATTACAGGCCTCTCTCATCTTTTTAAGTGGGAGAACTTGCACAATTGGTGGCTGACTAAATACTTTTTTGCCCCACTGTACATGTACGCTACTGTTACAAGAAGCAGGCCTCTTTATTATCCCTAGAATTTGTAAGCAAACAGCTGGAGGCAGGGCTTTCTAAAAAACAGAGCTCCATTTTTATGGAATGGTCTGCCTATCCATGTGAGAGAAGCTGACTCGGTCTCGACCTTTAAGTCTTTATTGAAGACTCATCTCTTCAGTAGGACCTATGAATAAGTGTAGACTGGCCCAGGGGTGTGAAGGTGAACGGATAGGCACTGGAGCGACGAACCACCCTTGCTGTCTCTGCCTGGCCGGTTCAACCTCTCTCCACTGGGACTCTCTGCCTCTAACCCTATTACAGGGGCTGAGTCACTGGCATACTGGTGCTCTTCCATGCCGTCCCAAGGAGGGGTTCATCACTTGAGTGGGTTGAGGCTATGACGTGATCTTCCTGTCCGGGTTGGCGCCCCCCTCGGGTTCGTGCCGTGGGGGAGATCTTTGTGGGCTATAAATTGGTGGTTTAAGATAGTTGTGTGGGGGCTGTGCTTTGGCAAAGTGGGTGGGCTTATATCCTGCCTGGTTGGCCCTCTCCGGGGGTATAGTTTATCTTGGCCACAGTGTCTCCCGACCCCTCCTGTCTCAGCCCCCAGAAATTATGCTGCAATAGTTCGTGTCGGGGGGCTAGGGTCAGTTTGTTATATCTGGAGTACTTCTCCTCTCATCTGGTGTCCTTTGTGAATTTAAGTATGCTCCCTCTAATTCTCGCTTTCTCCTTATTTTCCTGATGTAAAAAGGGCTTAATAAATACATTTGATTGATTGATACATCATCAAAAAGGTTGAGAGAATGCCAAGAGTGTGCAAAGCTGTCATCAAGGCAAATGTGGCTAATTGAAGAATCAAATATCTAAAATATATGTTGATTTGTTGAACACTTATTTGGTTACAACATGATTCCATATGTGTTATTTCATAGTTTTGATGTCTTCACTATTGTTCTACAATGTAGCAAATAGTAAAAATAAATAAAAACCCTTGAATGAGTATGTGTTCTAAAACTTTTGACCGGTAGTGTACATAGTGTAAACTTATGGGGCGAACTCAGTGAATTTCAATCTCTTGCGTTTCTGTGCGGCACTGCATTTATTCTGCGTGGCATTCCTGGAGGAAGTGCGTGCACGCGCACATCTCAGCCGGAACATTGTTCTAAAGCACGTGTCTAATTCATTGCACGGAGGTCCAAGTGTCTGCGGGTTTCCGCTCCTTCCTTGGACTTGATTGATGAATTAATGTCATTGATTAGTAAGAAACTTCTCTCACCTGGTTGTCTGGGTCTTAATTGAAAGGAAACACCAAAAACCAGCACACACTAGGCACACACTCCAAAAATGAGTTTGACACCCCTGGTCTAGAGGTTGGTTTGGGATTGGTGTATTTTTTTGTAAATAGCATATTGTGCCAAAGAAAACATTACAGCACAGGTTTAGGTCATTCCAATGTCTCTTTAGCATGTCTTTACCCAGGAAGGTGAAAGGCTCCTCCTCAGTTGAGATGACCAAACATCCATCGCTGGCTGAGATGGAGACAGACAGACAGACGTACTGCTGTTCGGCACGGGACATATGGCGCACCACAGACAGCAGCCAGATCGGGTGGGAATCACAGGCTGAACTGAACCTGCTGATCAGGAACCAGCAGGAATATGACAGGCCTGCTGCCGGAGGGAAACCACGACAGTCTGGTTGAATGGAAGAGGAGGAGGAGGAGAGGGGACAAGCAGAGATAAAGTAAACCAAACATAGGTCATACAGCATTTTCAAAGCAAATCCATTTAAACAAGTAAAATAGGAAAACATATAGTTGTTAAAAGTAAAACGTAGTTGATACAGTACTAGGTGAACTCCCTCCCCTCCTGTCTTACCTCCTCCTATTCCCCCTGTTGGGATGGAGTCAGCATTGACACCTTTCACTGTAGCCAGGGATGGTAGAAATAGACATCTGAAAACACACACACACAGACATGCACACACACACAGAAACACACGTAATTGTCAAATCAATGGTGAGCAACAGAACATTTCGTATGACAATGACCATAGAAGTTGGCAAGACATCACAAACACATCTGGGATCAGGCTAGTGAATCATTGGAATCCTATTCAAACCTATCAGAACCAATCCCACTTCCAACCTACCCAGTACAGTGGACTCACCCATAGCCACTCTCAGTCATATCAAACTCCACAAAGGCCGGAGAGGTGGAGACTCGGTGTGGTCGGAAGCTCCTTGGTGATGTCATAGAGACTAGGCTAATGATTTGGTGCAGGGGGAGGGGCTGGCCGACAGGAGAGCCAATAGGAGGAGAGGAGCTCAGCAGGCTAAAAGAGCGCTTCATGATGGAGCAAGTGGTGGTCTCACTATCTGTTAAGCTGTCTGCCTTCTCTGGGCTGTGGCCTGCAAAATTAGATTAATTATACAATTACAACCATGTTTATTTCATTAGCAATTACAGAATTACATGTAAAGACTACATACAGTATAGGCCTAAAGTTAAAAGCTACACTTTTTGGAACACAGATGTGCAACATTTCAAATGCTGTCTGCTTCCTCTAGACCAGTGTTTCCCAAACCTCTCCTCGAGTACCCCTAGCCAGTCCACTTCTTTGATGTATTCTAGAATTAGCACAGCTGATTCAAATGGTCATATAATTATGACCTTATTAGTTAAATCAACAGTGCTAGTGCAGGACTCAAATTACATGGTTAAAATCAGATAAAAGTTCTGTATCTTTACCATTGGAGGGAGAAAAGGGGCATTGTGTGTTGGATTCTGGAGCAGAGGTGGCAGCAATTTTGTTAGCTTGGCACATCAGAGGATCACAAAGACACAGGAAACGCCTGGAGGAGGAGGAAATAAGAGGTAAGATAACATTCGTCAAGCTTTGATTTTGGGGTGAACTATCCATTTTAAATACAAAAAAAGATTCCTCAACGGTGGGTAGTGAGATCAGCACAGGGACAATGTTTTAAAACTTATTGAATCAGAAAACGGAAACGTGTCCAGATAGTCCTTCCCTGTTTCAGTCCATTTTCTGCCATTTGGTGCCTAATACGTATACACACCCAAGCTTGGTGCCGAGAAAAGCAGCTGACCTGAGGTCTATGTGGGAGATGGAGTGTGAGGAGATTTTCTCCAGGATGCGTGTGTCAGGCAGGTATAGTGGGTGGTCCGGCCTGAGCAGGATGCTTCGACAGTGGGTTAGTAGAGTGGACACCAAACCCCCCTTGCAGACAATCTGTCGGTTCTTCTCTGATGTTACCATCACCTGGAGGTGGTGGGCTACTGAGTACTGGACCTCCACTGACAGCTGGGGGAGAGGAGGAGTGATGAAGAATTCAATTTAACCGAATTGAGTAAAATTCAAATGACAGCAAAGCAGTCTGAGAAGAGAGGAGCTATGAGTAATCCAATTGAACTGAACTGAGTTGAATTCCAATTAATTGATTTCTACATAATATGAAAGAGCAGTAGAGCGCGAATGAAATCTAAATAAACTGAGTCGATTCCTGAATTGATTCCTGCATATGACAGAGCAGTGTAGTCGGTCTGCTGATAGGTTACCTGTGGATCCTCTGCAGTAAAGACATGAGGCAGGAGAGTCATGATGACCCTGAGGGCTCCAGGATACAGTATGGTCTGGTCACAGGTAAACCTGAACCCATAAACCCACAGATACATAGTATCACATAGTTATAATGTAATTATAATATGAAGCAATCTTGCTTGGCCTCAGATAGATTGGATACGAGAGAAAGTAACACTCATGCAACAACCTGGAATATACAGTACATTCGGAAAGTATTCAGGACCCTTGACTTTTTACACATTTTTACACATTACAGCCTTATTTTAAAATGGATTAAATAGTTTCCCCCCACATCAATCTACACATAATACTCCATAATGACAAAGCAAAATCAAAGGTTTTTAATTTTTTTGCGAAATAAAAAAATGAAATATTACATTTACATAAGTATTGAAACACCTTTGGTAGTGGTTACAGCCTCGACTCTTCTTGGTTATGATGCTACAAGCTTGGCACACCTGTGTTTGGGGAGTTTCTTCAATTCTTCTCTGCAGATTCTCTCAAGCTCTTTCAGGTTCAATGGGAAGCGTCTCTACACAGCTATTTCCAGGCCTAGAATTGGCACAGCTGATTCAAATGGTCATATAATTATAGATGTTCGATCGGGTTCTGGCTGGGCCACTCAAGGATATTCAGACACTTGTCCTGAAGACACTCCTGCTTTGTCTTGGCTGTGTGCTTAACGTTGTTGTCCTGTTGGGACGTAAACCTTCGCCCCAGTATGAGGTCCTGAGTGCTCTGGAGCAGGTTTTCATCAAAGATCTCTCTGTACTTTGCTCCATTCATCTTTCCCTCGATCCTGACTAGTCTCTCAGTCCCTGTCGCTGACACACCCCCACACCATGATGCTGCCACCATCATGTTTCGCTGTAGGGCTGGTGTCTGGTTTCCTCAAAATGCCTGGCATTCAGCCCAAAGAGTTCAATCTTGGTTTCATCAGACCAGAGAATCTTGTTTCTCATGGTCTGAGAGTCCTTTAGGTGCCTTTTGGAAAACTCCAAGCGGGTTGTCATGTGCCTTTTACTGAGGAGTGGCTTCCGTCTGGCCACTCTACCATAAAGGCCTGATTGGTGGAGTGCTGCAGAGATGGTTGTCCTTCTGGAAGGTTCTCCCATCTCAACAGAGGAACTCTGGAGCTCTTTCACCTCCGTGACCAAGGCCTTCTCCTCCGATTTCTCAGTTTAGCTGGGCGGCCAGCTCTAGGAAAATCTTGGTTGTTCCAAAATAACAATGATGGAGGCCACTGTGTTATTTGGGACTTTCAATACCGTAGACATTTTTTTGGTACCCTTCCCCAGATCTGAGGTCTGAATACTTTCTGAATGCACTGTAAAAGCTTAGAAGAAAACCACTGTGATATATAGGGAGGTGAAGATGGAAAGGGAGGGGGAGAAGGAAAGGAGAAGGAGGTAGAAAGGGAGATAGATATAGATGGACATTGAAATAGAGATACTCTGGTACGATAGTGTATCTCTTTAACAAGAAACAACAGTTCCACCTGTAGTTAGTCTCAGAGCAGACAACAGCGACGCTGTGGCCTGCAGGTCTGGATCCCCCCGGTAGTTCATCCTCTGGTGTCTGTAAAGTCTGTTGGGTTGGTGGCACAGTCTGCAGCCTCTCTCCTCCACCACCACCCCCCTGGGTCTCTCCATCTCCCCCCTCCTCTCTCTTCTCTCCCACATGTCCTGCTGTTATCTCAAGGGCAGCGTAGGTCCCTGTAGCTAATTGGTCCAGGTAGGAGAGGAGCCTGATACAGGTCTGTAAAGGGGGAGGCAGGGGTGGCTTGGAGGTGGAAGAGAGGGAGGTGAGCACTGGGGTCTCAGAAAGCTCCAGAAACTGGTGGAAGCTCCTCCCAAGAGAATGATTGTCCTCTGTTTCTCTCTGACCCCATCTCTGGCCCAGGCCCCTACTCATCATACCCCCAGCGTGGCCCTCCATCCTCTCTGTCGCCTCCCAGCCCTCAGTCTGGAAACAACCCAGCCGTAGTAAGGCTTCAGCCAGCCTCTCGTAGAACCCTTCAGCCTGGAACAAATTAATGAATTATTCATGTCTGGTCACTTTCATACAACCCATCCTTTGGCTTACGAGGTTATTGGACACCTCATTTGAATTAATGACATCACAGTAGAGTGGTGTTACTTACCTGGAACTGGTGTGAGTTGACAGGGTGTACATGGACAGCTAGAGCGAGGGTGTGTAGGGTGAGGAAGAGGAGGTCTAGTATCCCCTGCTGCCCCTTAGCACCCCACACCCCACCCTGAGTGGAGTCACTCAGAGCCCCCTCCATGTCCACCACCAGGGACAGCAGGCCGGTGAAGCCCCGCGCACGTCGAAACGCCCCCCAACTGTTAGGTCTCTCCAGAACCTTCAAAACTGACTGGAGAACAGAGAGAGAGAATTCAGTTACAGAAAATGTACACACACACGTCTGGCTCCATTTGTGCTTTAGTCCTCTCTGACTATCTAACAAACAAGGTAGACTATGTTATATGGATGAGGCAGATCGAGAAAGTCCGGTTAACATGGCTATTGAGAAGATTAAGTTTACAGACATAGATTGAGGTCATTGAACTTGACCTATACAGAATTAACCCTTTACAGACAGCACAAACAGAATAGCCTGGACCAAACTATTCAGCTCACACACAGTATTCTCTTTGGGATGTTTGAGATGTTTGAGGTTTGGGAGTATGTTGTCACAAAGGCATCAGTGACCAACATCTAGATATGTATAATGCCTAGTGAAAGTCTACACCCCTTGCACTAATTTTTTTCTGCTTTTTCTTTACTAGTTATCTACACAACCTGCTCCACTTTCAAAGTGAAAGAAACATTTTAGAAAATGTTCTCAATTTCTAAAAAATGTAAAACAAAGATGTCTTGATTGCTCATGTCTTTATAAAACCAGTGTCAGTATGCTAACTTAGCATATAGTGCTCCCACCCTGGACTTACCTCTGAATGGGCTTGTACCAGGGTCCTCTACCTTACCAACACACTTAACTGCCCGCTTGACAACATGCAAAACAATTGAACTACACAAGAGGTTCCAATTGGATAGTTCCATCGGCAAGATTTCAAGCTAGCTGCGAAGTGAGCTTACAGTACATTCTTACCCCAAAGTTAATACTTTCTGGAAGCCCCTTAGGCAGCAACTACAGCTGTGAATAATTTTGAATAAGATTCTACCAACTTCGCACAACTCTTAATTAAGGCAACATATATTAATTGTTTTTGTCAAAATTGCTCAAGCTCAGTAAATTTGGTTGGGAATCATTGATGGACAGTAATTTTCAAACCTTTCAAGCAGACTCAAGTCAGGACAGAGAGTAGACCACTCAAGAACACTCAACGCCTCTTGGAAAGTCATTGTAATTGCCGCCAAAGGCGCTTCCACCAAGTATAAACTATGGGGTGTGGGGACATACCCAATCAAGACATATTTTTATTTTTATTTTTTTATCCCTTTTTAGAATGATTTTTAAGGCAGCAAAATGTGAATCTGTGCAAGGGGTGTTTAGACTTTCACTAGGCACTGTGTAAACATTTTGAGTAATAATGTATAATGCATTCAATTGCCTCTCAATAAGTAAACAAAGCAAGATGCGAGCTTATCTCTTCCGTTCTATCCGGCCAATTAAACAATTAAAACAAGCAGGTCATGAAGGGATGAAAAATAGTCCTGACATAAATAAATAACAAAATCATAAATTATTTGGGGTAACCGTTGTTGAGGACTAAGCTAAATGTCATTAGCTTCATCTAATTTAGTGGTCTAATCCATCTGATAGGCAATGTGTGTGGCAGAACGCAGAGAGAAATGTGATTAACAAGAATTAGACTAATCACAATGGCTCTCAACACACGCCAAACCAGGTCACACTAAATCTGACTGCCACCTGCTTTAATCAAGTTAACACACATAGACACACTCGCGCACACACACTCACACAAACTCGTATACAAATACACACACTCGCACACACACCAAACACACAAACACCCCACCACCACACACACACACACCCATACACACACATATCGTCTGCGAGTTAGTACCCCTCTCATTCTGATCTATAAAAATAGACACGTACAGTAAGTCGCTAACTCACTTAGACCTAATCAGGTTTATCAGCCATTCTCTGATGTGATAGAGGTCCTAATCTTCATAGAGCTACAGCACAGGGCTGCAGGGGTAATCAAATAGCGCCCCGGCTAACAGCTAAACCTGTATCAGCTAATCAATCTGCATTTGTCTATA
Source organism: Oncorhynchus clarkii lewisi (assembly GCF_045791955.1). Classification (NCBI taxonomy): domain Eukaryota; kingdom Metazoa; phylum Chordata; class Actinopteri; order Salmoniformes; family Salmonidae; genus Oncorhynchus; species Oncorhynchus clarkii. The sequence continues at coordinate 745,367 of NC_092169.1, forward strand.
ATGCAATAAAGCTCCTGGAGGATGGGATAACAAATTCACTGCCTTATTATGTTTTAAACATGTTACAATTTGTTAAAATTTGACGTGAAAATTAAATCTGCAGATTAGTCGAGACCCTCACGTGTTTTTGTTGGCTGTCGTTTCTCCTCATGCTTTAGCAAAATGTGTTTCTGACAACAATCCATAAAACATTAGAGAGAGATCAATGTCTGTGTGTGTACCTGCAGCAGGTCTTGTTTGAGCCCCAGCTCCTGTTGTGTAGAGGAACAGAGAGCTCCTATAGCCGTAGACATAAACTCGTCAGGGTTTATCTCTGACAGCTGCTCCAGGATGCTGAGGGTTGGTCCTCTGTACTGCTCCTCATCTAGAAATATCTTTATGTAGGGAACCATCCCAAGGTCACGGACTGACACTGAGAGAGCGGGAAAGAGAGAAAGCGAGAGAGCGGGGGAGAGCTGGAGAGTGATCGGGATGTGTGTACCTGATAGATTGTAGCATTTCTTTGGATAGACGCAGATATAAAAGCGAGGGGAGACAGATGAGAGTGAGAGGATGAGAGGAAAGTGGCTAGTGGTGGACCCAGGGATCGGACCAGTGCCTTTGGGGGCAATGTTGGTTGCACTACCGCTAGACCAGATTCCGACACTTACCTGTGTTTCTGATGGAGCGTAGGGTGAGGGCAGACACTACTGTGAGCATGCTGGTGGTGAGAGCTCTCTCATTGTCCTCTACAGCTGACTGATCTTGGGGACCTGACAGAGAGAGATGAGATCACTGTGAGGAAGAGAGAAGGGCTCTATAGGCTCTATATAAGACTATATGTGGTAACATCATTGTTACAATAACATACCTGCTCCTCTAGCCTTCCTGAGTATCTTGGCCCTCCTGCGTAGTTCTCCAAGCAGAAGTTCCAACAGACCTCCATCACTGAGAACCTCCGCTAGCAGACCACTACGCACTGTCAACCTGAAGAGGAATGGAAGAGATTTTGTATATTTTAAACTAAAGTAAAATCCAATCAAATTTGATTTGTCACATGCTTCGTAAACTAGTGTAGACTAACAGTGAAAAGCTTACCTTACCTTTCCCAACAATGCAGAGAGAAAAAAAGAGAAGTAATATAAAAATAATTACACAAGGTATAAATACGCAATGAGTAACTGGATATACAGTGCATTTGGAAGGTATTCAGACCCCTTGAATGTTCCACATTTTGTTACGTTTCAGCCTTGCCACGTCTACTCCCGCTCTCCCTCTCTGGCGCTCAATGTCGCAGGTCTACTAACCACCGGTCTTGGAAACCCATCTTTACGCACACCTGCGTCTCATCACCAGTCACACCTGGACTTACTCCCTGACTACTTACCCTTAATATAATATTTTTTTGTTATCAGTTATCAGGTAGTGTTGGTTATGTTTCTTTGTCAGACGTTTGTCTTATTTTGTATGTTTGTTCATATTAAACTCACTAACCGCACCTGCTTCTTGACTCCCTGCATCGACGTTACAGAATACTGCCTCAACATATGGAAGCATCAGTTAATCAGGACATCTCCCAGATAGTCAGTGAACAGGGACACTTACTTCGCCAACACTATGAACACCTGGCACAACTGGGGATGGCTATGGATGAGGTCCTCCACATTTTTCAACATCTCAACATTTCTGGAGGGGCGTCACCTCCAACAAGCGGAGGATTATCTACCACAAGTCAACCCAGCGTGCCAGCACCCCAGCCCATCCAACAGTCCACCCAGGTCAGCGATGCCCGTTTGTCCCTCCCGGACAAATATTACGGGTCTCCCTCCAAATGCCGTGGTTTCCTACTCCAGTGCTCCCTCTATTTCACTCATCAGTTGGGAGTTCCCACCACAGACAGGTCCAAGGTTGCCCCGGTTATTTCCCTGCTGACCGGACGGGCGTTGGAGTGGGCTATGGCCGTCTGAGAGAGAAGAGGATCTGGGTTCCTATGAGGGGTTCAGGGTCTTCCACCATTCACCGGAGGGCAGAGAGGACAGTGGCAGCATCCAGGGGATGGAATAATCCTGCGCTCTGCACCCTATTCAGAAGAGGATTGCGCAAAGAAGTCCAGACGGAGATGGCTTGCTGAGCCATTCGTCTGGATAACCTCCTTCGGGAGCGTCAGCAACCCCATCGCCTCTCTCCCTCCTTCGTTGACCGTTCTGCGTCAGAGCCTGAACCCATGGCCACAAGCCTCCCCGCGGCTGAGCGACGCCATCGGAGGCAGTTAGGGCTCTGTCCCTATTGCGGCCAGGAAGGGCACCAGCTTCAACGGTGTCTGGTAAGTCCCAACCCGGAATCCACGAGAGCAGAGGGACTTCCTGAGTTAGGCATGAGTACTCCATCATCATCACTGTCCGTCAAACCTTTTTCAGTATCGATTTCACTAGGAGGCGGTCCCTCATCTATTGTTTCTACAGCTCTAAAGGGTTCTGCTGACACAGGGAATTTTATTGACGAGACCTTTGCCTCCTCCCTGCACATCACCTCATATCCGCTCTCTTCTCTATTTCTGGTCCAAGCGTTGGATATACGACCATTGGGATCCGGCACTATTATGCACGTCACAGTTCCACACACCCTCACTGTGGGACCCAAGCACCAGGAAAACCTTTCCTTCCTCTTCACCTCCGCACCCATGCACAAAGTCATCATTGGCCTCCTGTGGCTCCAACTCCATAATCCCACCATCTCCTGGTCAGAGAGGAGGATTACCGCCTGGGGACCAGGATGTCGGAGGACCTGCTTTCCCTGTCCCTGTGTTTCCACATTGGTAAAGGGCCATGTGTGTGTCCGCCAGCTCATCAATCGGTCCTCCGCTCCGGAGGACCCAACAGGGGTTAGAGATTGGTTGCTGACCTGGGCACACACATCCCTCGCCTCTGGACGCCCAGGTGTCACCCGCACCACTCAATCCCTTTCTGAGAAATAATGGTGGCCCACTTTGGCACAGGTCGTTGCACACTATGTCAACTCATGTCAAGTTCAGTATGTACTCAATATAAATCTCACCGCACGCTCCAGCAGGAAAACTCCTTCCCCTTCCTGTGCCACAGCATCCCTGGTCTCATCTGTCAATTTCTTTAATCACTGATCTCCCCTTGTCTGATGGTTTCACCACCATTTTGGTGGTTGTGGACAGATTCTCAAAATCATGTAGTTTCATCTCTCTCTCTGGTCTCCCTAACGCTCTCCGGGTCGCTGAGGTACTGTTCCAGCAGGTCTTCCGGCACTTTCACCATCCGGAGGAAGGCTTTCATGGAGAAGCTGGGGTCACGGTCAGTCTCACTTCTGGGTACCAGCCTCAATCTAACGGGCAGGTGGAGATGATGAACCAGGAGCTGGGGAGGTTCCTGAGGATTCACTGCCAGGACCAGCAGGGGGAGTGGGCCCCATTCCTTCCTTGGGCTGAATACGCCCAGAATTAATTTGGACACTCCTCCACTAAGCTGACTCCCTTCCAGTGTGTTCTGAGTTATCAGCCGGCCCTGGCTCCGTGGAATCCGATCCAGACCGAACCTCCTGTGGTGGACGAGTGGTTCAGGTGCGCAGAAGAGGTATGAAACGATGCCCTCGTGAGATTTTAGCGCGCCATCCACCGTCAGTGAGGCTCCCGTGTTCCATCCTGGTGATCGTGTCTGGCTCTCCACCAGGAACCTCTCGCTCTGCCTGTCCTCTAAGAAGCTGAGTCCCTGGTTTGTGGGGCCGTTCAAGGTCCTCCGGAGGGTCAACGAGGTAACTTACAGATTACAACTCCCCAATAACTATTGGATCTCACCTTCTTTTCATGTTTCCCTCCTCAGACCAGGGGCCCCTGACCCCTGGCTGATGCCGTCCCCCACAACAAACCTCCGCCTCCCTTGGACATTGAAGAGAACCCTGCCTATACCGTCAAATCACTTCTGGACTCCCGACGTTGTGGGAGTACCTGATGGACTGGGAGGGGTACAGTCCAGAGGAGCGGTGCTGGGTTCCGGTGGACGACATTCTACATCCCAACATCAGGACGGCGTCGTTCTGCGGAGGGGGGTGGGGGTACTGTCAGGTCTACTCCCACTCCCCCTCTCCGGCGCTCGACGTCGCCGGTCTACTAAGCACCGGTCCTGGCAACCCATATTTACGCACACCTGCATCTCATCATCAGTCACATCTGGACTTAATTACTCGCTGATGCCCTTTATATGGCACTCTTTTGTTATCAGTTATCAGGCAGTTTTGGTTATGTTTCCTTGTCATACGTTTCTCTTGTATTGTATTGTGCTATGTTGGTTCATATTACACTCACTAACTGCACATGCTTCCTGACTCCTTGTGTCGACGTTACACTTATTCAAAAATGTATTAAATCATTTTTTTCCCTCATCAATCTACACACAATACCCCATAATGATGAAGGGAAAACAGATTCTCAGTTTTTTGCCAATGTATTAAAAACAGAAATACCTTATTTACATAAGTATTCAGAACCTTGCTATGAGAATCGAAATTGAGCTCAGGTGCATCTTGTTTCCATTTTTCATCCTTGAGATGTTTCTACAACTTCATTGGAGTCCACCTGTGGTAAATTCAATTAATTGGACATGATTTGGAAAGGCCCACACCAGTCTATATAAGGTCCCACAGTTGACAGTGCATGTCAGAGCAAAAACCGAGCCATGAGATCGAGGAATTCTCTGTAGAGCGACGAGACAGGATTGTGTGTGTCGAGGCACAGGCTACCAAAAAATATCTGCGGCATTGAAGGTCCCCAAGAACTCCCTCATTCTTAAATGGAAGAAGTTTGGAATCACCAAGACTCTTCCTAGGGCTGGCCACCTGGCTAAACTGAGCAATTGGGGGAGAAGGGCATTCTTCAAGGAGGTGACCAAGAACCCGATGGTCACTTTTTTTATATATATTTATTTTTCTCCCCAATTTCATGTCATCCAATTGGTAGTTACAGTCTTGTCCCATTGTTGCAACTCCTGTACAGACTTGGGAGAGGCGAAGGTCGAGAGCCGAGCGTCCTCCGAAACACAATCCAACCAAGCTGCACTACTTCTTGACACAATGCCTGCTTAACCCGGAAGCCAGCCGCACCAATGTGTCGAGGGAAACACCACACACCTGGTGACCATGTCAGAGTGCATTGTGCCCGGCCTTCCACAGGAGTTGCTAGAGCGCGATGGGACAAGAACATCCCTGATGGCCAAATCCTCCCCTAACCCGGATGACGCTGGGCCAATTGTGCGCAGCCCCACGAGTCTCCCTGTCGTGGCCGGCTGCGACAGAGCCTGGACTCGAACCAGGATCTCTAGCGGCACAGCTAGCACTGCGGTACAATGCCTTAGACCACTGTGCTACTCGGGACGCCCGATGGTCACTCTGACAGAGCTCCAGAGTTCCTCTGTGGAGATGGGAGAACCTTACAGAAGGACTCCACCAATCAGGCCTTTATGGTAGAGTGTTCAGACAGAACAAACTCCTCAGAAAAAGGCACATGACAGCTCACTTGGAGTTACCAAAAGGCACCTTAGTAGGCACCTCTAGTCTGATGAATCCAAGGTTGAACTTTTGTCATTATGGGGTATTGTGTGTAAATTGATGAGAAGAACAACAACAATTTAATAAATGTTTAAATAAGGCTTTAACGTAACAAAATGTGGAAAAAGTCAAGGGGTCTGAATACTTTCTGAATGCACTGTATACTGTAAAAAAGTACTATAAATATACACTCAGTGGCCAGTTTTTTAGGTACACCACCCCATTCACTAAAATGGTTTACTCATACAGACAGAGAGTCACGTGGCTGTGGTTATATAAAGTAGGCAGACAGGCATCGAGGCATTCAGTTACTGTTCGATTGAACGTTAAAATTAGCAAAACGAGTGACCTAAGCGACTTTGAGCGTGGTATGATGCTCAAAGTCAGCTGTATTCCTGTGGGCGAAAAAAAGATAATTGATGAGATTGGTCAAAGGAGAATGGCAAGACTCACGCAAGCTCTCAGGCGGGACATAAACAGGCAATTAACAGCGCAGGACAACAGTGGTGTGCAGAACGGCATCTCGGAACACACAACTTGTCGGTCCTTGTCACGAATGGGCTATTACAGCAGATTAAGAGGCTCCAGTGGGCACGCGATCACCAACACTGGACAACTGAGGCATGGAAAAACATTGCCAGGTCCGATTGCTTCATGCTGATGGCTGGGTCAGGATTTGGCGTAAACAGCATGAGTCCATGGCCCCATCCTGCCTGGTGTCAACAGTACAGGATGGTGGCGTAATGGTGTGGGGAAGTGTACCTAATGAACTTTCCACAGAGTGCATATTGTATCATCCCAGTCATAGAGTCATTTATAAAATAATCAATGTGTCTTATACTGGGGACGAATCCAATTTAACCTTTGGGGATCAATAAAGATTATTCTTAAATTTAAACCTGTGGAAGCAGCCGAGGGCAGCCACTCCAAACTGTGCCCCTCCGGCCACGGCCCCTGCCCAGCCCTGCTTCAGCACCGCCTGCACCGCACGCACAGCCTCGTGGGGGATGTAATTAAGATGGAATGCCACCTGGACAGACACATTAACAGGATAGTTCAGTCAGTAGTGGTGAATCAACAGATAAGTTATTTACCAAATTATCAATTGCGGAATTAATTCAACATAACGGACATATGGAGTCATGGATGGAGAACTATAAATGTAAAGCTTGTTAAGGGGATAGCTTCCTTGAATGACAGGACATTGATAGATTCTGATGCAGATTTTGTGTGTATGTACTTAACAAGTGAAGTTACCTTGTGTGCATGCAAGTGTGTGTGCTTGTGCACGCATGTGTGTGTATGTGCCTACTTGCCCACAGGTGCATGTGTCACTCAACCCACCATCTCTAACATAGAGAAGAACAGTCTGTGTACAGGAGGTGGTTTCTTCGAAACACACTGAGCTAGCTGAGCCAGTGATTGAACAGTCCACTCTAACAGGAAGAAGTTGGCCCTGTTCCATGACCACACAGTCCTGATGGTGCTTAGGATCTGGCTGCAGAAAACACAGTCCTCTGACCGCTGGAAGGAACCCTGGAGCAAACGGAACGCTGATAGGTTCCTTACCGCAGAGCCTGGAAGGACAGGGGTTAAAAATGAGTGAAAAAAAATACATTATTGTGGGAATCTCAAAAGTACTAAGTGCCTTAATCCTCTCATCATCTCCTTCCTGTAATTTGCTCAAAACTGAGAACACATCATAGGAAAATATTTTTGTGCAGACCCTCTGCACTGCGTCTAATGACACAAGGATAGAAAGCCTGAAGCAGAAGGTTAACTAGGCTCAGATAGAAACAGATATGTAAAAGTGTAATAAACTAGGAGCAGTGTTTCCCCTAGGTCGAAGAAGAGAGACAGACACCCCAAAAAAAGGTTCAGTCAATGAGGATTTGTTTCACATAGAAAGACACTGGCTGGGCTGGTTAGTTATAGTGCCTATGACCACTATCCCTACCTGGAAAAATATGTTTGTTTTGTGTTTGATGTTGACTGAGAAGGGGACCGGAAATACATTCCTGTGCAGCTGACAAAGTAATATCAATGTGAAAATAATCTTATGGCATACTCAAAGGTCAATTTAAGCAAAGTTATGTTTTAGTTTAGGAACCATTTATCATATTTTGCTCAATTCCATAGAGGAATGACGGTTGAACAATTAACTCACAAATAACCTAAACAGGAGAAAATAACCAAGGGAATCGAGTTACGCTCACATAGATTGATAGATAACGAATGTGTTAAGTTGCATAAAAACATTGGGAAAACATCATTATCAGGACGGATAAAGTTTGGAAGCACAGCATTGTCAGAATATTCCGAGATGGTCTTAGATTTAGGAGCGGGGACATGGATATGTTTGTGGTAAATAAATATATAAGTAGTTTGTAATAAGATTAATTTTCACCTGTAATGAAAATCATATCACAGACAAATAAGATCATCCTAAAATACCCTTGTCTCAACGCTGGTGAGAGAGGTGCTCCTGTAGGTGATATATGGGCTCTCTCTCTGTGTGTGTGTGTGTGTGTGTGTGTGTGTGTGTGTGTGTGTGTGTGTGTGTGTGTGTGTGTGTGTGTGTGTGTGTGTGTGTGTGTGTGTGTGTGTGTGTGATAGATGGGTAGCCTCTGTGCGGTGGTGTTTTATGAATGCAGTGTGTCTGTTAACAGAGTTAGGACTGCAGACACTTCATCATCTTGGACATAATCACCTCATGGCTCCTGTTAACCTGAGAGGTGGAGCAAGGGAGGGGAGAAGGAGACTGTTTGGGGAGTATAAGGGAAGAGTGTGGGAAGGGGTAGAGAAGTGTTTGGAGGTGGGAGGCACACAAGGTTTCCCAGTAACCCACCTACATTTGTTCTTGAAAAGTGTGGGGGAAACGGGGGCAGGAGGGGGCAGAATAAAAGGAAGTGTTTTCTTACCTGTGGTGAGTGAGGGGTCAAACTTGAAGCCAGGTGGCTGAGGGTTGGTGACACAGAGCGCCACCTTCAGCTCTGACCTCCCAAACAGACACAAAGACGCTAGCAGAGATAACAGGTCCTCTACTGGACCAAACTCCTCCGCAGGCACACCCTCCTCACACCTGCCATTGTGAAAAATTGGAAATTAATGGCACGGAGAGAGTGTGGAAGAGACACAGTAAAGGGTCTAGATATAAAGTGAAAGATAAAATATTATTTGTAGCCATATATCTGTAAGCAGACAAACTGCAGAGACATAAATAGCATTGTGTTGTGGGCAGAATTGGCTTTAACCCAAAAATAAATCAAATTACATTATGTCTGTTGCACGCACCTTTATTCCTGGAAGCCATATTTCCAAGAAATCTGAATAAGTTCCCCTACTGACGCTTTAAATAAAGACAGATGTTTTTACTCTGTCCCCCTCCCTCCCACCTTTAAACACTCCCTTTCTCTCCCTCACCATCATCCTTCCTCACCCTCTCTTTCTCCTTCAATTCCCTCCCCCCATCTCCTTCTCTCTAACTCACCGGGTCATGATGGCCTGTAAGACAGTGTATCCATCGTTATTTTCAAGCTCGGTGAACAGAGCAGGGTTGAGCTGGTAGGAGTCTCTGATGAAGCTGAACACTGTGACAGCCACCTCAGCTAAGACTGGAGCTGGGGCACGATCACTGATACGCTGCAGGTTCTGAATACAGATACGCACACAGTTCTTAGCTGAGGAGAGAGTGGAGAAATAGAATATATATATATATATATATATATATATATATATATATATATATAGAGAGAGAGAGAGAGAGAGAGAGAGAGAGAGAGAGAGAGAGAGAGAGAGAGAGAGAGAAAGGGAGAGAGAGAGAGAGAGAGCAGGGGTTACAGGGTCTATGAATCATACATTGAGTAAATCAAGTATTTAACCATAAAAATACACACCAGACACATTGCCTGAATGCCTTCACCATCACCAAAACAAATCACCCATCATCACCAAAACAAACTGATAATTATCACCAAAGCAAACTGCTCATCATCACCAAAACCATAGCATTAAATAAAACACTAGCACAGTATTATTATTATATTGATTATATTCCAGGCTGTATCACAACCTGCTGTGATTGGGAGTCCCATAAGGCTGTGCACAATTGGCCCACGGTCGTCCGGGTTAAGGTTTGGCCGGGGTAGGCCATCATTGTAAATAAGACTTTGATCTTAACTGGCTTGCCTAGTTCTTGACGCACCCATCCCGTTAGCGGGATCATTTTCATCAACACTCACTGAATTGCAGGGCGCCAAATTCAAATTAAATTACTAAACATATTTAATTTTCATGAAATCACAAGTGCAATATAGCAAAACACAGCTTAGCTTGTTGTTAATCCACCTGGTGTGTCAGATTTCAATACAGCTTTTCGGCAAAAGCATAACAAGCGTTTATGTAAGAACATCTCTCTCAGTAGACAAAATATTACAAACACCTAGCAGCCAAGTAGATTGGTCACGAAAGTCAGAAAAGCAATAGATTAAATCACTTACTTTTGATGATCTTCGGATGTTTGCACTCACGAGACTCCCAGTTACAAAATAAATGTTCCTTTTGTTCCATAAAGATTATTTTTATATTCAAAAAACCTCCATTTGTTTGGCGCATTATGTTCAGAAATCCACATGCTCGAGCAGTCATGACATCGCAGAAGAAAATTCCAAATAGTATCCGTGATGTCCACAGAAACATGTCAAACGTTTTTTATAATCAATCCTCAGGTTGTATTTAAAATATATAATCGATAATATTTCAACCGGGACTCTCGCTTTTTCAATAGAAGAGGGAGAGACAATGGCTGCCCCACTCTGTTGCGCAAGCAAAACACTGACACAATGTTATCTTTCTCGCTCATTTTTCAAAATAAAGCCTGAAACTATGTCAAACGACTGTTGGCACCTTGAGAAAGCCATGGGGAAAGGAATCTGTTTGATATCCCTTTAAATGGAGCGAAGGCAGGCTATGGAACATGGAGCTTTCAAAATAAAAGACACTTCCTGGTTTGATTTTCCTCAGGGTTTCGCCTGCAATATCAGTTCTGTTGTACTCACAGACAATATTTTGAGTGTTTTCTATCCTAATCTGACAATTATATGCACATTCTAGTTTCTGGGTCTGAGAAATAGGCAGTTTCAAATGGGTATGTTTTTTAGCCAAAAACGAAAATCCTGCCCCCTACACTCAAGAAGTTTTAATTAAATAAAGGTTAAATAAAAAATAAAAATAGAGTGGCACTATTATTGCTTGAAGGGCATTCTAGAGCGTGCATTATTTTCCTCTAACGGCCGGTATATCAGCACGGTAGAATTCAATGGCTATTTCAATCTTACATGTTCAATGTTTGAGCTATTTTTGAAAGCAAAAGTTGAATTGTAAACATTGTTGACATTGTTGAATTCGATTTTCATAATAGCAAGCTAGGACTGATGGTAAGGTTAGCTAAACTAGCAAGTCTGTTTGTTTGGTTACCAAGGCAACTATTGTAGCTACTGTATCTAGTAAACTTGCTAGCTACTTCAGTGGATGTTGAACACATTTCTTGTGGGAAATGTGTTACATTATAGCCATGGTATAAAAAGGATAATCAACTATGGGCTCTAGGGGCTATGCATTCTATGGGAAAATAAGCAGCTCTGTGGAAGGTAAATTCCGTTTCACTCCACTAGCGCGTTGCGGAACACATTTCGCACATTCCTGATTTTCCATAGAATGCATAGCCCCTCGTTGATTATCCCTTACATATGTCCTCCATGACCAAAACAAACTGATAACGATCACCAAAACAAACCAGACAACGGTCATGTTCTGTGCTCTGGGCTGTGTATGGGAACAGCTAAGTAGATAATGAGGTCTGAGTGGATATCATGTGAATGTCTACTTCTGTGTTTATCATGAGACCTGGGGCTCTGGTGACTGCTGCTTATCTTTACCCACGTTCCTGAGAGAGGAAAATCATCCCATCAATAAGGTGAGTGGTCTTAAAGTTCTGGTGATTACTGCATCCCAGCAAACTGGGAACATTCCTATAACATTAGCTAAGATTCCCATTAAGTTCTAGTATCGTTTGTCCAACAACCACCACAGAAAATTCCTCAAAAGTTCTCATTAGGTTTCCCGTTTACGTAATAACACAATGTACCAGTAATGTTTTATCAGAAAACCAAAATTGGTTCTGTGAAAGTTCCTAGAACATTTGTTAGGTCGCAGCAAATGTTCTCATAACACAAAAACTGTTCATTTGTGGTGATGATTTATAGAATGTTTGTATAAAACTGATGTTGGAAGAACGTTTCTATAACCCAATTAACCTCTAAAAGTCTAAGTCGTCTAAGCTAACATATGGAATTGTTTTTAGATGGTTCAATATTTAGATGGTTCAAAATTCAATATTTTCTCAAATAATAACAACAATAAAAAATAGATACCTAAATGGGTCTTAAAATTCCAAATCAAATAGCAAAATGATCCATAGTCTTACCATTATGTTTCATTAGGTTGTGGTAACATTGCGGGGACGTGACAAGAGGTATATTTTCAAAACACAAAAACTGTCCAGTTGTACTGATAATATTTGTATCAGGGTGCACAAAACAGTCCTTTGATGTTGCAAAAATGTTGACAGAAAAGCCTTTAAAGGTTCCCAGAACATGTAGTTAGGTTGTATGAACAGTGTAGGTACATTACAAGAGATAGGTTCCCAAAACACAAAATATGCTCAGTTGTGATAACATTTTTCTAGGCAAGTCAGATAAGAACAATTTATTACGTACAATGATAAGAACAAATTATTATTTACAATGACGGCCTGCCGGGGAACAGTGGGTTCAGGGGTAGAACCACAGATTTTTACCTTGTCAGCCAGGGGAAATGATCCAGCAACCCTTTGGTTACTGGTCAAATTCGCTAACCACTAGGATACCTGCCGCCCCAGGTTGCACAGGACATTCCCTTAATGTTGTAAGAATGAAATTAGTCCGTTTTTATGATGTTCTTATCATATTTGTTTTAGGTTTAATATATTATTCCATTGATGTTCAATCAATATACATTTTACCTTGTCTTGGAGGTTTGTTACTCAAAACATTTCAAGAACATTTATAAAATGATATATTTACGTTTGACCTAATACTACCACACATTCGCCGCAAGCGAAAGCTGATTGGAATACATCCCCATTCATTTTCTCTCCAGATTTTTTTTCAATTTGCATTTGAGGACAGTATTGTAGGTGATAGAGACACATGGCATTTTAATTTAATTTATAGGACATTTGAATAGAATTTTATCATACAAACACAACCATATTTTTTACACTTCATATGTTGATAACCTGCACATGATTTAATTCATAGGACATTTGAACAGAATTTAATCATATAAACACAACCATATATGTTACACTTATGCTGACAAGCTGCACATTATTTAATTCATAGGACATTTGAACATAATTTATTCCCGCAATCTTTAACCAATGTTTAACCAGGTCTTTTATCCTCTGCTCCACAAGGGACCACATTTTTTTTAATCAGTATATAGCAATGGCAGTATGGTCAATCAGCAATTATATGCTTCCTTTTTAGTCTTCTTAGACATAACAAACCCATCGCAATACTGGTAACTAGATTATTCACCATCAATCACTTCACCCATCCTCTTTATATGCTGTATACTTCTGGGCCCATATTTACAAGGTATCCAAGACTATGAGTGCTGATTTCGGGTTTCACTTTTGCTTTTCAGATCATGAAAAATAAGCCAGTGGGGACCATATCAATCATCTCAAAGTAGGAATTATATAGACAAAGTGAATACTTTGTAGGCACACCTTTAGCAGCAATTACAGCCGTGTCTCTTTTAAGGTAAATCTCTTAAGAGTTTTGCACATCTGGATTATACAACATTTTCCCATTATTGTTTTTAAAATTCTCCAAACTCTGTCAATTTGACTGTTGATCATTGCTAGACAGCCATTTCCAAGTCTTGACATAGATTTTCAAGCTGATTTAGGTCGAAATTACAACTAGGCCACTCAGGAACATTCAATGTCATCTTGGTAAGCAACTCCGGGGAGATTAGGCCTTGTGTTTTAGGTTATTGTCCTTCTGAAAGGTGAATTCATCTCCCAGTGTCTGTTGGAAAGCAGACTGAACCAGGTTTTGCCGGTGCAAATAGCTGTACTCCATTTATTTTTATCCCCAAAAACTCCTTAGCCCTTGCCAATGACAAGCATACCCTTGATGCTGCCACCATCATGCTTGAAAATTATGTGTTGTGTTGGATTTGCCCCAAACACTTTGTATTTAGGACAAAAAATGCATTTCTTTGCCACATTTTTTGCAGTATTAATTAAGTGCCTTGTTGCAAACAGGATATATGTTTTGGAATATTTTTATTCACTCTGTCATTTAGGTTAGTATTGTGAAATACCTAAGCAGTTTCCTTCCTCTCCGGCAACTGAGTTAGGAAGGACGCCTGTATCTTTGTAGTGATTGGGTGTATTAATACACCATCCAAAGTGTTGTTAATAATTTCACCATGCCCAAATGGATATTCGGCACCTGCTTTTTATATTTTTACAAATCTACCAATCGGTACCCTTCTTTGCGAGGTATTGAAAAACCTCCTTGGTCTTTGTGGTTGAATCTGTGCTTGAAATTCACTACTCGATCGTGGGAACTGACATATAATTGTATATGTAGGGTACAGAGACGGGGTGTCATTCATAAATTATGTTAACCACTACTATTGAACACGGAATGAGTTCATGCAAATTGTGTGATTTGTTAAGCACATCTGAACTTATTTAGGCTTGCCATAACAAAGGGGTTGAATACTTATTGACTGAAGACATTTCAGCACTATGTTTTTATTCATTTCATACATTTTCTCCAAACAAAATTCCACTTTGACGTTATGGGGTATTGTGTGTAGGCCAGTGACACAAAATCTCAATTTAATACATTTTAAATTCAGGCTGAAACACAACAAAATGTGGAAAAAGTGAGGGGTGTGAATACTTTCTGAAAGCACTGTATAAAGAGGATGGTGAAGTGATGGTGAATAACACAGTTACTGGTATTTTCCTGGGTTAGTTATGTCTAATAAGGTTAAAAATGAAGCATGGAATTCCTGATTGACCATACTGCCATGGCTATATACTGAGAAAAAAAACATTTAGGGTTCAAACCTCATGTGTCAACATATGATGTGTAAAAAATATGGTTTTGTTTATATGATTAAATGCTGTTCAAATGTCCTATGAATTAAATAATGTGCAGTTTGTCAATATACAGATGTCGGATCTTAACTTGATCATTCTTGTTGCAGAGAATTTTCTTGTTGCATCATCAGGAAATTCTATTGAGCCTTGTGATTCCTTGAAAATGAGCAGTTATCTTTCTCTCCATACAGGGGCAGTTGAGTCATTGGGATCAAGCCTGCTATCAAAATAATATTCTCGTTCGCTCCAACACTAGGCTTAGGTCCTATTACTGCAACCTTCAAATGTGCAAAAATGTATCTTAAATGCAGCCATACACATCAACCACCATCGTTATATATATATTAATATCACAAGATAGATATTGGTTTCCACTAAGCTACGACATACAAGTGTGAAGTGTATCCTAAGGTTACGAATGAACTGTCCAAATTTAGTTTAGTCGTGGCCTGGTGTGGTTTAGTGGTTAGGGCCGCTGCCTTCAGTGTGTAAATATAGCCTTACTGTGATGGCGTTGTCGTGTTACCGATTTACTTGATTTAGTTACACATTTCAAATATGGACAGTCCAGGGATATTTTACCCCTGATATTGATAAGAAATTACCATATCAAACACTTTTGGATATACATAAATAGGAAACAAATAAAATAATAACAACAGGCTACACCAACAGTTTTAATTTATATAAGTTGTCTGGTAAATTGCTATAGTATATTAGCCGTGGTAAACGCATAAATTATTTATTTATTTTGTACGAAATGCTTGTCAAATAGATAAATGGCCCTTAGTCTGTTAAAAAAATTACTTAGTTGTTCCAATGACAACACCAACCAGAGTACAAACATATCTTGAAAGACTTTGGTTGCAAGCAGGACTAAGGAAGAGAAGAAGAGGCGAATAAGCCCAATGCGTTTCTATGGGCTTAATATGCAGACCTAAACTTCTCGCCTGCCTTCCTGCCTTTGGGAAAACAACTCCCATTGTTAGAGACATGAGCATCTTGTCATTATATACATATCTTTGACTAAGGCGTATGGTGGAATAATTGCAAGATTATGTTAAAATACTTCTATTGCATAAAATGGTTGTTTTAGTCAACAGAATAGGGTATTCTTAACTATTGTGTGTGTGTTCTACTGAGGATGGGCCTCTGGGAGATAACACTGACAGGAGATTTACGATGTCTTTTGGGTGATAAAACCTAAAGAACATTCCAGAGCATGGGTTAATGTTTCTGTTCTATACCGTACCAGGGAGAGATGGTTTCAGTTTGGAGTCGGAAGGCCAGACACTGGTCTATACAATGAAAACTGTTGACACAGCAGATACTGTCCGCTATGTATTATAGGTATCTTTCATACAGATCTTAACCTTGTGACCAATTCTATATATCTGTTGTTCGTCATCTTGGTTGAAAGGGGTGTATCGTGGCTATAAAAGACCTTTGTACTTTTGTCTCACCGCTCTCAACGAATCATCAGAGACGGTGATTCGTCGACCAGCCGCCGCTATTGCAAAGCTCTCACTATTAAAGATTTAGTTTAAGTATAACTCTGACTTGTGTGATAAGTTTGTCTCTCCTCATTTGATAGTAAAGAAATTAACCACCACAGGTATCACTGACATCAGCTTTTAGGGAGCGGTAATGAGGTGACCTATAATGGTTGAAATTGAGCCGGTGATAATCTAGTGCCATCAATGGTTGCAATTGGCCCTTTGTTAATTCATCATATTCCAATAGTCTACATTTTGTAGAATACCCATTAACCTATCCATTGTCACATAATGAAAGGTGTGAAAACTGATAGTAGGCAATCGTTTGTGTTTCCCTGGCTTGATGAGTTGATGAGCTGATTTGGGCTATCAGATGATTGACAGATGTAGGCCTACTGTGGAACAATAAGCTTTCTTCCAGTGTGGATGCATGCACACATTTTATATATATAATTTGCAGAGGTGGGTTGAGTACTGAAAATCTGTACTAAAATAAAAGTACTATTACTTAGATTGAAATGAACTCAAGTAAAAGTAGTCCGCTTAAGAAACTACTCAAGAAAGAGTAAAAAAGTATACGGTCAGAAAACTACTTAAGTACTAGTTACACATTTAGTTTGGTAATTGTTTACAACTTCTGGTAAACTGTGATAGCAAACAAAAACAACAACTTAGTGCAATTGATTTGACATTAATTTATTATTTAAGCCTGCCAGCACCATCTTTTAGTGTCCTCCAGCACAGATAGTTGCCAATGAAGACTAACATTAAACAAAGTCCGTAGACTGTACAGTTTCAATTACAATTCAATCAAAGTTAACTTAATATCTGTCATTGTGCTCAATTTAATAAACAGGTAAATGTTACTCGAGACATTGTAATAATTTTACAATTTCAATATTATTCATTTTAAAATCATTTCACAATATAATTTAAAGTACATGTGATGGTGAACGTTTACTAAAAAGATTTACAACAAGTGTGATTTTTCAAGGAGGATCCGGTAAGCGTTACAACAGTCAAACAAAAATCTATATCGAATATTCACTATCAGTCATGTTACTAGTATGTAAATCAGACACATTTCAGCATGGAATTAAACATCATTCAGGTAAGAATCATGTGAGTAATAAATAATCAAATAGTGCCGTTATCAATTGCCATTGTCAACTCAATTATATTTTTAATGTACACTAGAATTTACCCTCCATCCTCCTCCTCTTCCAAACCTCTCCTTTCCACTTTGAAGGGTATTTTATTTTCTTGGCTGGCCCATTCTCCCACCCCTCGGTTGTGTCGCTACAAGCTCTAAATAAAAAGACACACACAAAAAAATGTATTTCTAGTTTAAGGCTCAAAAAACGTACTGAGATGATACACTGACTGTATGACAGATGTGCTTATAGGCCTTGTCATAAAAACAGAATGACATTTAGACACACACAGAGTGAGAGAGTGCAATGGGCAGTGGGAGGATGCTGCGCTGGACTGAGCAGTTGATCAAGCTAACATTAGCTAGCTACCTGGATGACACTGCAGCTAGCTAGTTTAGCCAGCTTATATCTAGTGGCAACCTAATGTGATAGCTAGTTACCTATTGCCACAAACATCTGATTAATCTGTTCACACTTTATGCCAATGACAAGGTGGCTAGTTAGCCAACAAGCAGATCATTTATTTTCACTTGCCCTCAAAACACAATATAAACAGCAGAATTATAATACCAAACATGAATAAAGTCCAACTTACCTCTGATCCAACTTACCTCTGGCTAAGAACCAATGAACAAAAATATCCTCAGGAGTGAAGACCTGCACTTCCCTTCAAGAGCCTTGGTGGAGATACAGGGTTTGACGAACAACTTTGAGAGCTGTGATGGAAATTTTTAATTTCCACGACAGAGCCAAATGATTTAAGAGTTTTGATGACAAGCTATTTTGAATACATTTCATTGGTCAAGGGGTCATGAAACTTGAAAAGGAGAATCAATAGTATACATTCACGCAAAAAATTTAAATCATCAAAAGTGGAGTTGTGAGGTTTTCATTCGACAGCGACAATATAATAATATAAATCTATGTAACTGAAGTTATTTGGTAAAATGTCATGGAGTAAAAATTAATTAATTTCCTTTAGAAATTACTTGAGTAAGAGCACTCAGTACAACCCACAGAGCGTAACTAGTACTAGTTCCACAAAAAAATTCTAATGGCAGTGAGTTAGATTCGAACCCATGCCGACTCTGGCATATGAGTGTCAGGGTCACCAGCTGTAACCAGTGGACCACACAGGCACTGAAGAAACCAACACCTTATTCAGCCTATTGGTTGCATTGAACATATAATAAAACAATTTATACAAATAAAAAAAAATCCCCTAATGAAAGATACATGTACCCCCTACAAATATGCACATTTTTCATAATCCACATGAGATGCGCTGTAACCTGCACGTAGCCTAAGTAGACTACTTGAACTAACGCCCAGTGGACCTGTAGTCTAAGTTATTGTAAAGCCTATAAACACCATACACCATTCCCCAGCTGCCCCCCCCCCCCCGGGCAATTCTAAATATTCAATATTCATTCAAATCCTCCTGCTGCTGCATTACTTTCCTTCTGCGACAAAAAAGGTCAAATTAAGATCTGACATCAGATCATCATCGACAATACATTCCTCAAATGTTAAATACTATTAAATATGGAGAGAAACATCATTGTTTCTTATGCTTTATGGAGCTACAAATTCGCATGCTGAGAATGTTGTGGTTATACAGATGTTGGATCTTAATTGAGCCAGTTGGCTACAGCAGGAAAATCATCCTGTGGCTACAGGAAATGTCAATTTTTATGTTCATTATAATTAATGGACATTTTTGTAGGGGTTGATAAATGGTTCATTAGGGCAAATAAAGTCAGACATTTCAAAGTGGAAATTACAAACTTAAGAAGCCTTTTTAAAACTCAAATACACTACAAGTTTGCATTTCCTGTAGTGCTGGAAAATTCTCAGCAACAAACGAGTGATAATATTAAGATCCTACATCTGTATTAGGTAAAACTTAAATATACAATTTTCTAAATGTTCTTGAAATGTTATGAGGACCTCCAAGACCAGGTAAAATGTATATTGCGCGAACATAAATTGAACATTATGTTGAATCTAAAACAAATATGCTATGAACAGCATAAAAATGTATTTAATTCTTACAGCATTAAACATTGTATGAATGTCATCACAACTGAGCATATTTTCTGTTTTGGAAACCTATTTATTGTATTGTACCCACACTGTTCCCACAACCTCATTAAATATTCTGGGAACCTTTAAAGAACTCAGAAAGGCTGTTCTGTCAACATTCTTGCAACATCAAAGGATTTTTTTTTGCACCCTGATACAAACATTATCTGAATGTCAGCACAACTAAACAGTTTTAGTGTTTTGGGAACCTATCTCTTGTCATATCTTCACAATATTCCCACAAACTAATTAAATATTTTATTAACTTTTAAAGGACAGAAAAAATGTGTTTTGGGAATGTTCTTGCAACATCAGGCAAATGTTTTTTTGCAACCTGATAGAAATATTGTAATAATGTTTGTGTTTTGGGACCATATCTCTTGTCATGTCCACATGATATTTCAACAACCTAATGAAACATTATGTGAATGTTTTTCTGCACCCAAAAATAAACATTGTAGAATCATCCACCCAACTGGACAATTTTTATGTTTTGGGAACATATCTAATGTGATGTCCACACATTGTTCTCGGCAGACTGTTCCCACAACCTAATTAATCATTCTGGGAACCTTTAAAGAACAGAATAAATGTTTTCTAGGAGCGTTGTTGCAACATCAGGTGAATGTTTTATACAAATATTCTATAATCATCACCACGACTGGTCAGTTATTTTGTTATGAGAACATTTGCCATGACCTAAGGAATGTTGGAACTTTCACAGAACCAATTTTGATTTACATCACTGATGGGAAAAATATCCAACCGATAATTGAAGCTAAACTGATATAGACTCACTACCACTCTCAATTGAGGAATTGTATGTTGCAATCAAACACCAGCATTGCATTGATTAGGAAAACATTTAAAAAATAATGATAATAGGAAATGGCCATTATCAGATCATGTTGGTTGACTCTGATGATAATGTCAGCCCTTTCTTCTCAACTCAACTCCTGTTCAATATCTACCTGAGAACCATGTTTGTTGTTTTGAGCATAGTGGTTGCAACAACAAGCTTGTGGGTTTGATTCTTGCATGGGCCACTAATACTGAATATATTAGTGTAACTGACTACTAAAATTAGAATTTTTGCACTTCAGCTCACCCTGTAGGAAGGGGACGGTATTGGGTGTCTTAGCAGCAGAGACAGCTCTGAGAACACGTGATGCCTGGTGCCTCCAGGGGGCACTAGTCTGGTCGTGTAGTGATGTGAGCGAGATGATCAGACACTGCAACTCCTCAGTCTCCACCATCTCCTCCACACTGGAAGTGTGACAGCACAGCTGTAACAGGACCTAAGGAGGAGAGGAGGTTAGGGGTTAAGTGCCTTGATCAAGGTCACATGACAGTAGGTAGCACACTGTATATTAATAATAATATACATAATTTAGCAGACGCTTTTATACAAAGCAACTTAGTAATGTATGCATACCTTTTTTTTTACATATGTTTGGACCCGGGAACCAAACCCACTATTGTAAGCGCCAAAGTGCCATAACTGAGCTACAATGGACCACCTGAGATTCTATTGCCAGCACTGTTCACTATGGACTGATATTCTCTATCAGCACTGGGATTCGAACAGACAACCATGATCTTACTGGCCAGCCTCTCCAACCTTGAGGATACCGCTGAAATAGACTAGAGAACTCACCTGTATGAGCAGTTCTTGAAAGGTCTCCTCGACTGCTGCTCTCTCCTTCCGGGACGGTAGACACACTAGCAGGTAGAGACACTTCACCAGGGCCGCCGGCAGACCTGGCTTTACTACAGACATCAATTCCTAAAAATAATGAAGAACACACAACAATTTGACTTTACTGACCAAATCACCTCCCAGAGAAAGAGAACACAATATAACCTGGCTTTATTGAATAGAGCAATTCCTAAAGAGAGAAAAAACACACATAAAATAAAAAAGAAGGAACTCTTAGCAAAGTCCAGACCTGAATCCAATCGAGAATCTGTGGAAAGAACTGAAAACTGCTGTTCACAAATGCTCTCCATCCAACCTCACTGAGCTCGAGCTGTTTTGCAAGGAGGAATGGGAACAAATTTCAGTCTCTCGATGTGCAAAACTGATAGAGACATACCCCAAGCGACTTACAGCTGTAATCGCAGCAAAAGGTGGCGCTACAAAGTATTAACTTAAGGGGGCTGAATAATTTTGCACGCCCAATTTTTCAGTTTTTGATTTGTTAAAAAAGTTTGAAATATCCAATAAATGTCGTTCCACTTCATGATTGTGTCCCACTTGTTGTTGATTCTTCACAAAAAATACAGTTTTAAATCTTTATGTTTGAAGCCTGAAATGTGGCAAAAGGTCGCAAAGTTCAAGGGGGCCGAATTCTTTCGCAAGGCACTGTATGCCACCAAGGAGATGTCTGTCTGTGAGGGGCTTGCCAAGACATATGCACTGGAACAACTCTGATTTATTAACACACACTGAATCATCATTTAACTAAACAACACTGGGAGTTTCCAGATGTTTCACTTCCAGTTACCTGGGACTTCAGGCTACAGTACACAGGTTAAACTATAATGTGGTAAACCACAGTCAGTCTGTTAAAGGATCAGGGTAGCCATGCTTTAGATTCAAACATGTTTAACTTCACTCACAGTAGAGTTTGTAGCAGTCAGGAAAGACAGAGTCTTCAACAGAAGCCATCCTGCATTGTCTGTCTGTGTTGTCTGGCTGTGTGACTCTCCCCTGTCTGTCTCCTCTGTCCTGTCTGTCTCCCTGCTGTCTATCTCACTGTTGTCTATATCGTCTGTGTTGT
The DNA here is from genome assembly GCF_045791955.1 of Oncorhynchus clarkii lewisi. Taxonomy (NCBI): domain Eukaryota; kingdom Metazoa; phylum Chordata; class Actinopteri; order Salmoniformes; family Salmonidae; genus Oncorhynchus; species Oncorhynchus clarkii. The sequence continues at coordinate 767,658 of NC_092169.1, forward strand.
CCGTCTCGTCTCTTCTCTGGAAGAACTGCTGCACCTCGTAGCGAGCCTCCTCTAGGAGAGGAGACACAACAAGGGTTAGAATCACAGATACACCCAAGGCGTAGAAACACATACAAATCTGTCCAGGAACAACCCCTTAACACCTGACCTTAGACACTGAAGCTTATCAAAGGGCAAGGTGGAGAAGCTACTACCATATTTCTTACACTGTATGTAGCCATTCCTTTCAGATCTACTTGAAGTGCCTAGTGGATAGGAAAAGAAACCCATCAGAGTTCTCAGAGAGCCTGTTCTAACGCAGAGGTTAAAAATAATAATAGTATTTTTACCATCCACTGAAACTACTTTCACTTTCTAGTCTCAAACACCAAGGTCTGCATGAGGTATATTTCGGTTTTGTTATTCATTTTGACTGAGTTTTTAAACCACACTGTATTGTTGACTTTCTAAAGAGTTGCTCTAGTACATTTACTGTACTGTGCTGGTATGTAAACCCTAAACTATTAAACCAATAACTTCAAGACACTATGTTATCTGTATAGAGGTTCTGGTACAGCAGAGAAACACACAACAGAGAAACATGAAAACATAGTTTGGAATTAAAAACAGAAGTATCCACTTCTCTAAAGAAGTCAGGTAGTACTAACATGCAAGCATGCTCACACACAAACAGTCACGCTCGCACACACTTCCTTCTAATAACCTGCAGTAACCCAGTAAAGTTTATCAGAGAAATATGACTGAGCAGAACACAGAGGGAAGTCATGCCATAACCATAATAAAGGCATGATGACCATAAAATACCTGCAGGTTTTTCTGCCAGTATGGCATGGATGTTGGAAACCACAGTGTCTGCAGTCAGAGCAGCTAGACTCCTCAGATCCAGCTCCTCTGTTCCACCACCACTTTCACATACCTACAGTAGAAAGAGAGGGAGAGAGGGAAGGGAGAGAGAGAGAGGGAGGGAGAGATGGTTACTGTAGTTAGGTTTGGCTAGCATTGAGTGTTGCTAGTTTACTTTCCAGGGAATAGTCTTACGGCAGTAAATGTATTGATACAGATAAAAACCTGAGCCAAGGCATACTGGAATAGTGGATGCAATTAATTAGTATTTAGCAGAAGCACAGATGCAGGTTTCGTTTCTCTTTTTATACACTGCAGAATCAGACACACCAAATAACAACTACACCAATACCAGACATACAATACCAACTACACAAATACACAACACCAGATGTATAGTGTCTGCATTGAAACCTGTAAGAAGATATGGGTGATGCGTTTGAATGGGCCCCTATATACTGGTGAAATCCCATTGCGCAGATCATGGAGCCTGTGTTTGCATACACACACCAGTCACACATGAAAACTCCCTCCTTTAGTTCAAGGGAAAGACTCAGAGACTGCTTACTGTGGCTATGGTTATCACCATGGTTCTGACCAGATCAATGGGCACGCGCGCACACACGTGCGCACACACTCGCTCGCGCGCACACACTCGCTCGCGCGCACAGATCAGTGCAGGAATTCAGCCAAAGGACAGTACTTTCTATGATGATTGTCATTGTCATTAACTTGCTATTATGGGAGGAAATCGTAGGATAAATCCTATCAGTTTGTCTATAAGCATAGTCAAAGGGTCTCTGATTGGGTTATAGTAAAGAAGTGACTTTATCATTAGAGTCAACCAACATGATCTGATAATGGCCATTTCCTATAGTTAGAGAGAAAGATAGCAAGGGGATACCTAGCCTGCTCCCACATCTGTTTGTGACATATAGCCAACTCCTGTGGCTGTTTGGCATGACAATAACCACAGAAGTTGGCAAGATCGCACAAACACATATGGGACCAGAGACACCACAGTACTGTACCTGTATGTAGAGAGGCAGGACTCGGCGCAAGTGTTCCTCTTTTTGGTCGAGGGGGAGGGGTGTGTCTATCTCGCTCTGGCCCATGGTTTCCATTTTGGTATGTGTGTGGTCAGGGGAGAGGTGTGTGTGTTTCTGGCCAGAGGTGTTCATACTATCCTTGTGTGTGTGTGTCTCCATCTGTTGGAGCATCTCTCGGAGGACCAGTAGGGGATGGGGCTGGGGTCCTCCACCTCTCTCTCCCCCCCCTCCCTCCTTCAGATCCAGGGGGGCAGCTAGCTCCCCTGAAGCGCTCAGCTCCCCTGTCTCCTTGTTGATCCTCTCCACGTCAGCCATCTGCTCCTGACAGACAAACAGAGAGGAGAGACAGAGAGTGAAATAGAGAAAGAGAGAGACGGAGGGTGGGGGGTGGTTCAGAGTGTTTGGGATAGTCAACCTAAGTTTGCAAAATTCCAGAATATTCCCTAAATCCCCAGTTTTTCCAGAATTCCCGGTTGGTAATGTATCCATGATTTTGTTACTTCTAGGTTAGACTACTGCAATGCTCTACTTTCCGGCTACCCGGATAAATCAATAAATAAACTTCAGTTAGTGCTAAATACGGCTGCTAGAATCCTGAATAGAACCCCAAAATGTTATCATATTACTCCAGTGCTAGCCTCCCTACACTGGCTTCCTGTCAAGGAAAGGGCTGATTTAAAGGTTTTACTGCTAACCTACAAAGCATTACATGGGCTTGCACCTACCTATCTCTCTGATTTGGTCCTGCCGTACATACCTACACGTACGCTACGATCACAAGACGCAGACCTCCTAATTGTCCCGAGAATTTCTAAGCAAACAGCTGGAGGCAGGGCTTTATCCTATAGAGCTCCATTTTTATGGAATGGTCTGCCTACCCATGTGAGAGTTGCAAACTCGGTCTCAACCTTTAAGTCTTTACTGAAGACTCATCTCTTCAGTGGGTCATATGATTGAGTGTAGTCTGGCCCAGGAGTGTGAAGGTGAACGGAAAGGCTCTGGAGCAATGAACCGCCCTAGCCGTCTCTGCCTGTCCGGTTACCCTCTTTCCACTGGGATTCTCTGCCTCTAACCCTATTACAGGGGCTGAGTCACTGGCTTACTGGTGCTCTTTCATGCCGTCCCTAGGAGGGGTGCGTCACTTGAGTGGGTTGAGTCACTGACGTGATCTTCCTGTCTGGTTTGGCGCCCCCCCTTGGGTTGTGCCCTGGCGGAGTTCTTTGTGGGATATACTCAGCCTTGTCTCAGGATGGTAAGTTGGTGGTTGAAGATATCCCTCTAGTGGTGTGGGGGTTGTGCTTTGGCAAAGTGGGTGGTGTTATATCCTTCCTGTTTGGCCCTGTCTGGGGGTATCATCAGATGGGGCCACAGTGTCTCCTGACCCCTCCTGTCTCAGCCTCCAGTATTTATGCTGCAGTAGTTTATGTGTCAGGGGGCTAGGGTCCGTTTGTTATATCTGGAGTACTTCTCCTGTCTTATCTGGTGTCCTGTGTGAATTTAATTATGTTCTCTCTAATTCTCTCTTTCTTTCTCGGAGGACCTGAGCCCAGGACCATGCCTCAGGACTACCTGGCATGATGACTCCTTGCTTTCCCCAGTCCACCTGGCCATGCTGCTGCTCCAGTTTCAACTGTTCAGCCTGTGAAAATTATTATTTGACCATGCTGGTCATTTATGAACCTTTGAACATCTTGGCCATGTTCTGTTATAATCTCCACCTGGCACAGCCAGAAGAGGACTGGCCACCCCACATAGCCTGGTTCCTCTCTAGGTTTCTTCCTAGGTTTTGGCCTTTCTAGGGAGTTTTTCCTAGCCACCGTGCTTCTACCCCTGCATTGCTTGCTGTTTGGGGTTTTAGGCTTGGGTTTGGGGTTTTAGGCTGATATCAGCTGATGTACGAAGGGCTATATAAATACATTTGATTATAATCAGTGTTGGACCCTATCGGTTTGCAGAATGGCAGTGACATAGAAGCACACTTAAAATCAGACTACACTTCTCCTATTGTCTTCAGTCCCTCTATAAACAGCTCGCCTAGGGAAATAAAGAGAGAAAGCTAGACTACTGATAGACCCCGTCTGTCCACAATTTTTATCAACCTCTAAGCAGTCAACAGCGTGAGAGTGAGAAGGGTGAGCATGACAACACCTATAGGTCCCAACTAGTGTTGCAAAATTATAGAAACTTTCCCATGTTTGTCAGAAAAACAGGTTGGAGGATTCCCAGAATCAGGAGCAAATAAGCATGAAGGGAATCATGGAGGGAGATATGTTTCTGGAATTTCACAACCCTGGTTCCTACAATAAACGCAGACCTCTGAGTTTTCTCAATTGTCTTTTTCTGAGATAATCACCATGTGACTCACAATAAAGACGAACTGGAACACACCAGAGGAACTAAGTGTGCCTAATGAACTCCTTGAGGGTGTGATTTGAAAGTGCACTATAAAGAGATATGAACGGTAAGGGGTTAGAATGAAATGCAACACAAACGTACATCTGGGAGCCAGCTAACTGTTCAAATCATTTGGTTCAATTCATTAAGAGATTAGCTCACCTTTTGGATCACCGGCACTTTAATTTCTGAAGAATGTTGAGATTTATGACATCACTGACTAATCCTTCTACATCTCGTACTAGTCTCCCACGCAGCGGTGAGGGAACACACGCACACGCTCTCCCTATCAGCTGTTCACAGTCACATTAAGATGTAATTGTTGTCTTGTGATGTAACACTGGGCTTGCTGCAGGGAAGGAAATCTGCTTCTGTTTGCTCATGCTGGTTGTCCCGTGTGTTTGTGTGTGTGTGTGGGGGAGGGGGGGGGGGGGGGGGGTGATGTGTTTAGGAACTACGGTGATCAAGCGAACACACACACATTCACACAGGGCCTTTTGTGCTGCCCATTATCCCTGCTATATTGGTACACACAGAAACAGATTTAAACATAACTGAGTAATGAGAATGAGCTTCACATGAAGTTGATCTGTGAAAACCATGTAAGGGGACCAAGCGCTGTTCTTTCTCTCTAGCCCTCTCTCTCTCTCTTTCCCTTTGCTAAGCTCTTCCTCATACCATGACAGAACTGGTTCGTTCCAGTACAGCAAAGCAGTATTGAGTGGAGGAGCAATATGTCTGTTCACGAGAACATAAACCTGTTCTCCCAAACACACACAAAAAAAATAACTTTGCTATAATACAACCTCACTGTAATAAAATCTCATCCTGGCACAAAGACAGCCTGACAAGTCTAGTCTCAGAGCAGGCCCATAGTATATACTGTAACTGTACCTACCTGTGTGAGAGTCATCTATGAGTCCACTGACAGCCAGGGGGATCGGAGTTGTTAAATCCAAACAAGGGTTCTCTCTCTCTTTCCCTTTCCCTCTCTCTGTTCCCATGTCAGGGCATGCAGGCTTTGACCATTAGGGACATGACTACTCTAGCCCTTCAGTACAGTGTGTGTATGTGTGAGTCCTCAAACCTCTCACTAATCTGTGTCTCCTCCACTACAGCAGTCCCTTCAGTAATCTGCAGAGAGAGAGCAAGAGTGGTCTGATCTGAACTTTGCTCCGTCTTACATCAGCAGGGCCAGGTCATGTGCTTCATTTCCTACGAGCCGAAAGCAGAAGTGAAGAACCCTGTTGTTCTGGTAACTATGGCGGAACCCTCCCAGCTCTCGCCACTCCACATTTTGACTGCAAAAGAGACCTGTTTGGCTTTTTATAGACCTGTCATGTTACTTGTGGTGATGAGGACTAATGAAAGCAGGACAAACATGTTGCCAAACATCAACAAAATATGTTTTTCTATGATTAGCACTTCCCTACCAGTAGCGATGTGTGCATAAAAGCACCGGAGAAGCCAAGCCAGAAAAAAAGCCATATTACAACCTGTGTTGTGATAATTGCGTAACATATCATACTAAATGGAGTGTCTCGGATTTACGTACAGAATAATACTAAATGCTATGAGATCAGGTTGCAGCCAGCCAGCAGCGCGCAGTCAAAATCTAATAAAATGCTTGCTAACATGTTTAACTTCTTGATGAAATTAGTATGTTTGTAACAAATCAATTGTTTTACACTATTATATTCTATCCAAACAAGATTAATAAACATGCAATCACTATTGAGTGAATGAACAAAGTAGTTTTGGAACTAACGTCGAAGTCAAGGTGTTAAAATCAAGATTCATAGTGTAATGGTCAGTGCTTGACTTCGGCTGGAGCTGTCCAGAGCGCAATACTAGCACTTCAAATTTTGGGGGTGAATTGCGTACCGGCTCCTCTATTAAACAAAGTAGCCTATCGCCAGACTAGATTCCCACACCGAGGCAAAAAAAGGTTGATCAAAGTAGAATGAAGGCGGGATCTGCAATGAATAGCAATGGACAGTGGGCATTCATTTCCTGATTCCGCTTTGTTCAAGTTTATTTGCCGCTAGTCTGTGAATCTGTGAATGACAGTAGGCTGTTTGAGATCACACAGATTGAAAATCTGTCAGTGTAACGTAGGGAGTCAGAAAGCAAGAGCAATTAGTGAGTTTAATTATGAAGAACATTGAATGATACAAAACAAGAAAGCGTCTAAACATGAAAACATAAACAATATTGCCTGGTGGGTGATAACAACAGAGTGCTATGTAAAGGGGAAGTAATCACGAAGGTGATGAAGTCCAGGTGTACCTAATGAGGCACAGGTGTGCATAATGGATGGGGTGCGAGGACCAGTGGTTAGTAGACCGGCGACGTAGAGCGCCGGAGAGGAAGTGGACGTGACAGGAGGAGCGGGAGTGGATGCGCGGCACAAGCCGCAGGACCACGCTGACCAGGAGGACGGCACAGAAGGACGAGGAGCTGGCTGGTCCGGACGGCAAAGGACGGCGAAGGTGGAAGTCTCGGATTATGTTGGGATCTAGATTGTCTGGACCATGAACCTCCCAGTCCACCAGGTACTGGAGCCGACCCCACGATGTTTGGAGTTCAGAAGGGACTTGACAGCATAGGCAGGACTACACTCGCTGCCCAGTGGAAGTGGATGGGTGTTGTGGGGGACGGCATCAACAAGGGGACCAGGAACCACCGGCCTGAGGAGGGAAACGTGAAAAAATTGTGAGATCCGATAGTCTTTGGGAAGCTCTAATCGGTAATTGACCCTCAAGAGGACTTTGAATGGCCCCACAAACTGGGGACTTAGCTTTAGCAGGGCAGGCAGAGCAGGAGGTTCCTGGTGGAGAGCCAGATGTGATCACCAAAATGTTAAACTGGTGCCTCACTGCGGTGGCGGTCCGCCCACTCCTTCTTGCACCGGATGGTGCATTGGAGCCTCAAGTGGGCAGCTTCCCAAACCTCTCCTGCGCGCCGGCACCACTCATCCACCGCAGGGGCTTCGGTCTGGCACTGGGTCCACGGAGCCAGGGCCGGCTAGTACCCCAACACGCACTGGGAGGGAGACAACGAGGTGGAGGAGTGACGAAGTGAGTTCTGGGCGTATTCCGCCCAGGGAAGAAATTGGGCCCACTCCCTCTGACGGTCCTGACAGTGACTCTTCAGCAACCTCCCCAGCTCCTGGTTGGTCCACTACACCTGCCCATTGGACTGAGGCCTGTACTGATATATGAGGATGACCATGACCCCCATCAAGGCTCTCCATACACATGACGTGAATTGGGGATCACAGTCGAAGACGAGATCCTCGGGAAGGCCATAGTGTGGGAAGACCTACTGAAACAGTGCCTCAGCGACCTGGAGGGGCAGTAGGGAGACCAGAGAGAGGGATATAACGACAGCATTTGAAGAATCTGTCGACATCAATAACAGTGATGAAACCATCAAACAGGGGAAGATCAGTGACAAAATGTATCGACAGATGGATCCAAGTCTGCACAGGCACAGGGAGGGGAAGGAGTTTCCCTGCTGGTGCGTTCCAGGGAAACCTGGTTTGGGCACATACGGAGCAGGAGTTGACATTGTAGGAGGCGTACTGTGCCAAGGTGGGCAACCAGTACTTAATGGAGATGGATTGAGTGGTGCAGGTGATGCCTGGGTGTCCAGCGGCAAGGGATGTATACGCCCAGGTCAAAAGCCGATCCCTTACCTCTGTGGGAATGTAGGTGAGCTCCGGAGGAGAGGTAGCCGGTGGCAGTTCCCTCTCCACAACCTGGCAGATGTCCACGTCTATGTCCCAGAGCATGGGGGCAATGATTCGGGAGGGCAATATGATGGGACCACTCAGGACAAGAACCTCTCCTGAATCGTGACGTTGGGACATGGCATCGGCTTTGATGTACTTTGAACCTGGGCAGAATGCCAAGGGCAAGTTGAATCTAGTAAAGAAAAGGGCCCACCTTGTCTGGCGCGACTTCAACCGTCTCGCTGTCCGTATGTACTCCAAGATCCGATGGTTGATGAGGATGAGAAACGGGTCCGTGGCGCCCTCCAGCCAGTGTCTCCAATCCTCTAGTGCCAACTTCACCACCAGGTGTTCCCGATCACTGACGTCATAGTACCTCTCTAGTTTTTTAGAGTAGTCTGCACATGGATACAGTCTTTGTGGATTACCTTGGCATTGTGATAGGACGGCCCCCACGCCCACTTCTGAGGTGTCCATCTCCACCACGTAGGGCCGTGTAGGGTCTGGATGTTTCAGCAACGGGTGGAGCTGAAATGCCCCTTCAGCAGGCAGAAGGCCTCATCAGCTGCAGGATTCCATGCCAACTTCCTTTGAGGAGAGAGTTGAGAGGAGAGGTGATGGAGCTGAAGTTCCTGATGAAGTGGCGGTAAAAGTTGGCAAAAGCTTTATGGTGGTTGGGACTGGCCATGACCTGATCGCATCTACCTTCCTTTCCTCCATAACTACTCACTGTGTGGGCTGATCTGATATCCCAAGAAGGAGACAGCGACCTGATGGAACTGGCACTTCTCCGCTTTCATGTACAGATGGTTCTCCAGGATGCGTCCCAGGACTACCCGGACATGGGCGATGTGCTTCTCCAAGGTGGCCAAGTAGATCAGGATATAGTCGATATACATGACCACTTGGCACCCAAGCATGTCCCAAAACACCTTGTTCACGAATGCAAGGATCACCGATGAAGCATTGGCTAAACCATAAGACATCACCAAGTACTCATATTGCCCAGACACCGTGTTGAAGGCCGTCTTCCATTCATCCCCCGCCCGGGTGTGGATCAAATTGTAGGCACTCCACAGGTCCATTTTGGTAAAAAACTAGGCACCGCGGAGCTGTTCAATGGCGGCCGGGAGGAAGTAGCGGTACTTGGTGGTGATGGCATTGTAGTCTATACACGGACGAACACCACGAAGAACAAACCAGCCATCGCAGGGGAGGCGGATGGGCGAATTAAACCCTGTAGGAGAGCCTTCTGGATGTTCTTCTTCAGAGCCTTGGTTTCAGCCACCGACAGGGGGTAGATGCAGCTGTGCGGAGACGCAGAGTTTGTTAGCAGGTCGATGGCACAGTCTCAGGGGCGATGAAGAGGGAGACAGGTGGTGCTGGTCTTGGATAAAAACTTCCGGAGATCCTGGTAAACTGTCTGGTCCTACGGCCATAGTTGGAGTACGGGCTCACCCCTGTCCCCTGGTGGATTATTGAAGACTGCTCTGAACAAAGCCATAAACCTTGCATAGGAATCCAGCTTCTCCTCTCCTCTCTCCCAAATGGCCAAAGCCCATTCCAACGCCTGCCCCGTCAACAGGGAAATAAGCATGGCAACCTTGGACCTTGGAAAAGTTTGGAACCCCCAACACTCTTCCTAGAGCTGCCGGCCGTCCAAACTGAGCAATCGGGGGAGAAGGGCCTTGGTCAGGGAGGTGACCAAGAACCCGATGAACACTCTGACACAGCTCTAGAGTTCTTCTGTGGAGATGGGAGAACCTAGGTAGCCTCATGTTTAGAGCGTTGGACTAGTTACTGAGAGGTTGAAAGATCGAATCCCCAAGCTGACAAGGTAAAAATCTGTCGTTCAGCCCCTGAAAATGGCAGTTAACCCACTGTTTCTAGATCATTAACTGACTTAGCTAGTTAAATAAAGGTAAAATAAAAAATCTCTACAGCACTCTACCAATAGGCCTTTATGGTAAAGTGGCCAGATGGAAGCAACTCCTCAGTAAAAGGCACATGACAGCCTGCTTGGAGTTTGCCAAATGGCACCTAAAGGACTCTCAGACCATGAGAGTGGTCTGATGAAACCAAGATTGAACACTTTGGCCGAAATGCCAAGCACCATGTCTGGAGGAAACCTGGCACCATCCCTACGGTGAAGCATGGTGGTGGCAGCATCATGCTGTGGGGATGTTTTTCAGCGGCAGGGACTTGGAGGCTGGTCAGGATCGAGGCAAAGATGAATGGAGCAAAGTACAGAGAGATCCTTGATGAAAACCTGCTCCAGAGCTCTCAGGATCTTAGACTGGGGTGAAGGTTCACCTTCCAACAGGACAACCACCCTAAGCACACAGCCAAGACAACGCAGGAGTGGCTTCAGGACAAGTCTCTGAATGTTCTTGAGTGTCCCAGCAAGAGCCTGGAATTAAACCTCATTGAGCATCTCTGGAAAGACCTGAAAATAGCTGTGCAGCAATGCTCCCTATCCAACCTGACAGTGATTAAAAGGATCTGCAGGAAAGAATGGGAGAAACTCTCCAAATACAGGTATGCCATGATTGCAGAGTCATACCCAAGGAGTATCGAAGCTGTAATCGCTGCCAAAGGTGCTTCAGCAAAGTACTGAGTAAAGGGTCTGATTACCTATACCTGTAAATTAAATACTTCCATTAAAAAATATATCTAAATTAGAAAAAATATATAAAAAGGGTTAAAAACATTATGGGGGTATTGTGTGTAGATTGATGTTGAAAAAAATGTACTTAATTAATTTTAGAATAAGGCTGTAACCTAACAAAATGTGGAAAAAGTCAAGGGGTCTGAATACTTTCCGAAGGCACTGTATCTATATAATTTGGCTGTGTGTATTTTTAGACATAGGCCTATTGTAAATGTGTATTATTGTACAAATATATCTAAGCTACATATTATTTGGACAGGGGTAATAAACTATCCATTGATCAGCACAGCAATTGATAAAACAGGACCATGTTTGAAACACAAGTGGTTCTGAGCTTAATTCAATATTACATACTGTAGGTAAGCTAACTAGAAAGCTAGAAATCAGGAATGCAGGCAGGCATAGTAACTTATCTATCTGAGCTACTGTGTCCAACGCACCTGTTGTTATGTTGGGCACCTACTTATCAAAAAGGGATGTTATTATGATTTTTTTTTCATGACATGTTTTGCTAAAATAAAGAAATACGGGCATGAAACTCCTTACTACAAGACAAAACAGCTCAATCAAGCCTGAATGTCTAAGTATAAAAGCAAAGCTTGCATTTATTTAATTTTAAAAAGCATGAAAAGGTAGCTTAATGCGATAATGTCTTAATGAGATAATGTGTGAAGAATCCAATTCTTTACCTTGTGTGTGGTACAAATCACATTATTGTGGAAACACCTCCTCTAATTAGTGTGTTGAGAAGGTTTGAATCCCAAGCAACTTGCCTACACATAGTTTGAAGTGCAATACCAACGTAGCTACTGTAGTAAGTCAAAGCTATGTGCTGGAAAACCTTGGTAGAGCATTGGCGGAATAGGCATTGTAGTACTCATGTGAATTTCCTTTGTTTTTCAGTTTCAGACCAATGCCTATTGTTTTTCAGCTTCAGACCAATGCCTATTCTCACTTAAAACCAGTGGAGGCTGTGTTTGATGTATTTGATACCATTCCACTGATTCTGCTCCAGCCATTACCACGAGCCCGTCCTCCCCAATTAAGGTGCCACCAACCTCCTGTTCTTAAAACATAGTTTTTTTGTTTTTAATAGGCCAAAGGCAGAGACAATAAGGAGACCCAGTTGCAGAATAAATTCAACCACATACTGTATATGTTTCATTACAAAACAGGAGAGCAACAACATCTGTCTGTTGAAGTCCACAAAACATATTGCATGTAACTAACAGTTGACAAAAATGACCTACAGCATGGTCAAGCAAGGTAATGTTTACCGCAAGTCGCAAAGAAAACAGGAGCTGCCGCGACTATTCCAGCACCATATTATTTTATTATTTTTTCATCAAGGGAGGCCAAATGCTCGCTGGCTTCCCTTGCATTCAATGCTATTGGCGGCAACAATGTCCAACTCTTTCTGACCAGACAGCATCAGAGGGGCGCTACTGAGACAGAGGGGCACTGTTTCGTTCGCTCAGATGCTTTCTCTGGTAAGATACATTCAGCCTCTTGCGAATTGAAGGACATTTATGAAACACAGAGAGACGAAAGATAAAGTATTTTGTATGTTTTTTTCTTGGTCAATTGTTTTGGGGAAGCCTGGCTTCCCTTGGCATCCATGAATACATGCCAATGTTCTCTACACATAAGAGAACTCAAGCTGAGGAAATGTGTCCATATTAATGATCATTACTTCATAAGTACTGGTCTTTTAGTCACACTAAACATGCACTCCAGGAACTATGTAAAAGTTTAGAAGTGACTGTAGTCTACGTCAAAGGCAATCACTTTGTGCAATGCTATAGTTTTTCATTCAGTTGTTGTAGCTTTCTCAAAGGGTGAGGAAGTAGTTAAAGGAGAACCGCACTTCCTGATTTGGCCGTTACAGTTACTTGTAATGTAACCTTTAGATTACCCAAACTCAGTAACGTAATCTGTTACTTTCAGATTACTTTCCCCTTAAAGGGGAATTCCGCTACTCTTCAACTTCATAGTCCTTATCTCCAGCACAATAACAGTGTCTATTTATGTGAAAACTGTGCATTTCTATGATCTGTGGTTAAAAATATTTTTTGAATTAATTTTTTTTACTTTTGATTATGTTATCACGTATAACTTTTTAACTTTATATATTTATTCTACAAAACGAAGAAATGCACCGTTTTCACATACACTCCTGTCGGAGCAGACAGTCTCCTACAGACAGTGAGTCACATGGCCATGGCTTGCTATATAAAGCAGACAGACAGGCATCGAGGCATTCAGTTACTGTTCAATTGAACGTTAGAATGGGCAAAACGAGTGACCTAAACGACTTTGAGCGCAGCATGATTGTTGGTGCCATGCGCCCCGGTTCCAGTATCTCAGAAACGGCCGGCCTTCTGAGATTTTCACACACTACAGTGTCTAGGGTTCACCGAGAACAGTGCTACAAACAAAAAACATCCAGTGAGCAGCAGTCCTGTGGGAGAAAAATAGCTCATTGATGTGAGGTTGAAGGAGAATGGCAAGAATCATGCAAGCTAACAGGCGGGCCACAAACAGGCAAAAAACGGCACAGTAAAACAGCGGTGCGCCGAATGGTATCTCGACAAGCACAACTCGTCGAGTCTTGTCATGGATGAGCTATTTCAGCAGACGACCACACCGGGTTCCACTCCTATCAGCTAAAAATGAGACGAAGCGGCTCCAGTGCGCACGCGATCACCAATACTGGACAATTGAAGAGTGTAAAAGCTTTGCCTGGTCCTATGAATACCGGTTACTGTTGAGTCAGGATTTGGCGTAAGCAGCATGAGTCCATGGCCCCATCCTTCCCAGTGTTAACGGTACAGGCTGGTGGCGGGGATGTAATGGTGCAGGGAATGTTTTCCTGGAACATATAAGGTACCGTGATACCAATTGAGAAACATTTCCATTCCCCAATGGATTCAGGCTGTTCTGGAGGTACTAGCCGGGTACTAGATGGGTGAACCTAATAAACTAGCCACTTAGTGTATGTAGACACCGGTATTGTGCTGGATATAATAAAAATTAGGTTAAAAAGTGGTGGAGTTGCACATTAAGAGACATTAGAAGAAGACACAAATACATTTTACCAATTGAACAACATCTATTGTAGGGTAAACCAATGTTAGAGTTTACATAGCTGGTCATAAATGGATGTTGCATTTTTCTTTTTGGGTTGGTTATGTAGGCCTCTTCTAACCCATTGTCTTCTACTATAGATAATAATAAAATTAGGCTATATCTTTAAATAAAAACGAAAGTCTGTCAGATTTGCAGTCATTACAATTAATTCAATACTCCTTAATCTTCCTGAATACTGCTATAGGCCTTTTCAAGACATGAGGTATAGGCCTATTGTTAACTTTTTGGTTAGTGACACTTTGATATCTTGATAATATGCAGCTGTTAAAGCCTATCAAAAGTTTGCAAGTTTAAACATGTGTCTGTTAGACCTATGAGCACAAATTAGATTGAGCAATAAGAGCCCCACTTGTGGTCTTCTTAAATTAAACTTGTTTTTGACAGTATGGACTCGAGCACAATGTACAGTATGAGGCAATTTAGCAATTAGGATTCACTATCTGTAATGGTTATGATAAATTAGGCATTGTGGCTCACTGTTGACATATAGATAAATGCGCACATTTTTTATGTATATATTTTTGTTGTTGAGTACTCTAGTACTCAAACAGTCAAAAAAGTTAAAACGTCCATCCCTTGTTTGGAAAGAATCTAAGTATTGTTTTAAAACAAGTGGGCATGTGCCAAATCCACCTCTTCATTGTCGAACCGGAGCGAGGGAAGTTGTGGGTGGAGGGGCGATTTGCACATGGAACTTGGCAAAGGAGGGCATGAATTGTTGTTATTATTGTAATCCAAACCCAACCTTCATTTACTCGTTGTGACTGACTCAGGTTCCAAACTCAGTTTTAGACGAGACTGACATTAGGACCAATATTATCCTATTTACACATTGTAGTCAATTTTGACACTATAATACATTTTTCTGACTCATACCGATGCCATATTGGCCATTTTCAAAGGGATTAGTTGTTTTTTTAGGGTCAGTCGCTCTTTAATTCTCACATAATTGCTATACATTGTAATACTAGTGCTGTGTGTATGGAGAAGCCTGCCACTAGTCCTTGTAGATAGCACCATCATGTGGTGTGTAAAATATACTGACCAAAAATATTAAATGCAACATGTTAAGTGTTGGTCCCATGTTTCATGATGGGTAAAAAGACCCGGAAATGTTCCATACGCACAAAACCTAATTTCTCTACATTTCTTTGCATCCTTGTTAGTGAGCATTTCTCCTTTGCCAAGATAATCCAGAAGCTGATTAAACAGCATGATCATTACACAGATGCAACTTGTGCTGGGGACAATAAAATACCACTCCAAAATGTGCAGTTTTGTCACACAAGTTTTGAGGGATCGTGCAATCGGCATGCTGTTTGCAGGAATGTCCAACAGAGCTGATGCCAGAGAATTGAATGTTAATTTCTCTACCATAAGCTGCCTCCAACATCATTTAAGAGAATTTGGCAGTACGTCCAACAGGCCTCACAACCGCAGACCACGTGTAACCACTCACACCCAGGACCTCCACATCCGGCTTCTTCACCTGCGGGTTCATCTGAGACAAGCCACCTGGACAACTGAGAAGTATTCAGTCCGTAATAAAGCAATTCAAGTCCTTAGGAAACTATGTAGTTATAATGTATTATTTCTTACATTGTTATCCCAGAAAAACTCAAGTGTTATTACATACAGCCGGGAAGAACTATTGGATATAAAAGCGATGTCAACATACCAACATTGCGACCAGGAATACGTCTTTCCAGAAGCGGATCCTTTGTTCGGAACTCCACCCTGGACATGGGATCTTATCCCAGAGGCTGACCCAAAACAACGCAGTCGCCGCAAGAGAGGCAGATGGAGCGCCCTACTGGTCAGACTCTGAAGGCGAGCACATCATCCACCGCTCCCGAGCATATTACTCACTGATGTCCAATCTCTAGATAACAAGATGGGAGACATCAGAGATTGTAACATACTCTGTTTCAAGGAAACATGACTCACTCGGGATATGTTGTCAGAGTCGGTACAGCCACCCGGTTTCTTCATGCATTGTTTTCTGCCACTCCCAAAAGATAGAATTTGTAGATAATTGGCCCTCATTCTGGGACTCACCCTCCTGTTGAGGAGTGACGGACTCCATCCTAGCTGGAGGGGTGCTCTCATCTTATCGACAAACATAGACAGGGCTTTAACTCCACCAGCTCCACAATGAAATAGCGTGCAGGCCAGGCAGCAGGCTCTTAGCCAGCCTGCCAGCTTAGTGGAAGCTGCTACTAGCACAGTCAGTGTAGTCAGCTCAGCTATCCCCATTGAGACCGTGTCTGTGCCTCGACCTAGGTTGGGCAAAACTAAATATGGTGGTGTTCGCCTTAGCAATCTCACTAGAATAAAGACCTCCTCCATTCCTGCCATTATTGAAAGAGAGTGTGATACCTCACATCTCAAAATAGGGCTACTTAATGTTAGATCCCTCACTTTCAAAGCAGTTATAGTCAATGAACTAATCACTGATCATAATCTTGATGTGATTGGCCTGACTGAAACATGGCTTAAGCCTGATGAATTTACTGTGTTAAATGAGGCCTCACCTTCTGGTTACACTAGTGACCATATCCCCCACACATCCCGCAAAGTATTTTTTTGTAAATCTTTTGAGCTTCTTTTGTAGTCATGAAATCTACGCAGCCTCCTCAATTACTTTTTATAGCTACTGTTTACAGGCCTCCTGGGCCATATACAGCGTTCCTCACTGAGTTTCTATCTGACCATATAGTCATGGCAGATAATATTCTAATTTTTGGTGACTTTAATATTAACATGGAAAAGTCCACAGACCCACTCCAAAAGGCTTTCGGAGCCATCATCGACTCAGTGGGTTTTGTCCAACATGTCTCCGGACCTTCTCACTGCCACAGTCATACTCTGGACCTAGTTTTGTCCCGTGGAATAAATGTTGTGGATTTTAATGTTTTTCCTCATTACGTTTGCAATCGCAACAAATAATCTGCTCAGACCCAAACCAAGGATCATCAAAAGTCGTGCTATAAATTCTCAGACAACACAAATATTTCTAGATGCCCTTCCAGACTCCCTCTGCCTACCCACGGATGTCAGAGTATAAAAATCAGTTAACTCAATATAACCTTGTGCAATACCCTAGATACAGTCGCACCCCTAAAAACAAAAAACATTTGTCATAAGAAACTAGCTCCCTGGTATACAGAACATACCCGAGCTCTGAAGGAAGATTTCAGAAAATTGGAATGGAAATGGCGCCACACCAAACTGGAAGTCTTCCGACTCGCTTGGAAAGACCGTACCGTGCAGTGTCGAAGAGCCCTCACTGCTGCTCGATCATCCCATTTTTCCAACTTAATTGAGGAAAATAAGAACAATTCAAAATGTATTTTTGATAATGTCGCAAAGCTAACTAAAAAGCAGCATTCCCCAAGAGAGGATGGCTTTCACTTCAGCAGTGATAAATTCATGAACCTCTTTGAGAAAAAGATCATGATCATTAGAAAGCAAATCACAGACTCCTCTTTAAATCTGCCTATTCTTCCAAAGCTCAGTTGTCCTGAGTCTGCACAACTCTGACAGGACCTAGGATCAAGGGAGACACTCAAGTGTTTTAGTACTATATCTCTTGACACAATGATGAAAATAACCATGGCCTCTAAACCTTCAAGCTGCATACTGGACCCTATTCCAACTAAACTACTGAAAGAGCTGCTTCCTGTGCTTGGTCCTCCTATGTTGAACATAATAAACGGCTCTCTATACACCAGATGTGTACTAAACTCACTAAAAGTGGCAGTAATAAAGCCTCTCTTGAAAAAGCCAAACCTTGACCCAGAAAATATAAAAAACTATTGGCCTATATCGAATAACTCATCCCTCTCAAAATTGTTTGAAAAAGCTGTTGTGTAGCAACTCACTGCCTTCCTGAAGACAAACAATGTATACGAAATGCTTCGTTCTGGTTTTAAACCAAGGCTCTGCATCGGTCCTCGTGCTCCTAGACCTTAGTGCTGCTTTTGATACCATCGATCACCACATTCTTTTGGAGAAATTGGAAACCCAAATTTGTCTCACACTGACAAGTTCTGGCCTGGTTTAGATCTTATCTGTCGGAAAGATATTAGTTTGTCTCTGCGGATGGTTTGTCCTCTGACAAGGTTCCGTTTTAGGACCACTATTGTTTTCACTGTATATTTTACCTCTTGGTGATGTCATTCGGAAACATAATGTTAACTTTCACTGCTATGTGGATGACACGCAGTTGTACAAGCCCCAAAATTGCCCTCATGTTGCCCATACATAAGGAAGTGGATGGGGGCAAATGTTCTACTTTTAAACTCAGACAAAACAGAGATGCTTGTTCTAGGCCCCAAGAAACAAAGATATATTCTGTTCAATCTGACAATTAATCTTGATGGTTGTACAGTCACCTCAAATAAAACTGTGAAGGACCTCTGCGTTACTCTGGACCCTGATCTCTCTTTTGATGAACATATCAAGACTGTTTCAAGGACAGCTTTTTTCCATCCACATAACATTGAAAAAATCAGAAACTTTCTGTCCAAACATTATGCAGAAAAATGTATCCATGCTTTTGTCACTTCTAGGTTAGACTACTGCAATGCTCTACTTTCCGGCTACCCGGATAAAGCACTAAATAAACTTCAGATAGTGCTAAACACTGCTGCTAGAATCTGGACAAAAACCTAAATGTTTTATCATATTACTCCAGTGCTAGCCTCTCTACACTGTCTTCCTGTTAAGGCAAGGGCTGATTTCAAGGTTTTCCTGCTAACCTACAAAGCATTACATGGGCTTGCTCCTACCCATCTTTCCGATTTGGTCCTGCCAATTCATACCTACACGTATGCTACGGTCACAAGACGCAGGCCTCCTTACTGTCCCTAGAATTTCTAAGCAAACAGCTGGAGGCAGGGCTTTCTCTTATAGAGCTCAATTTGTATGGAATGGTCTGCCTGCCCATGTGAGAGACACAAGCTCTGTCTCAACCTTTAAGTCTTTATTGAAGACTCATCTCTTCAGTAGGTCCTATGATTGAGTGTAGTCTGGCCCAGGAGTGTGAAGGTGAGCGGAAAGGTACTGGAGCAACGAACCGCCCTTGCTGTCTCTGCCTGGACGGTTCCCCTCTCTCCACAGGGATTCTCTGCCTCTAACCCTATTACAGGGGCTGAGTCACTGGCTTACTGGTGCTCTTCCATGCCGTCCCTAGGGGGGGTGCGTCACTTGAGTGGGTTGAGTCACTGACGTGATCTTCCTGTGTGGGTTGGCGTCCCCCCCCTTGGGTTGTGCCGTGGTGGAGATCTTTGTTGGCTATACTCTGCCTTGTCTCAGGATGGTAACTTGGTAGTTGAAGATATCCCTCTAGTGGTGTGGGGGCTGTGCTTTGGCAAAGTGGGTGGTGTTATATCCTGCCTGTTTGGCCCTGTCCGGGGGTATCGTCGGATGGGGCCACAGTGTCTCACTACCCCTCCTGTCTCAGCCTCCAGGATTTATGCTGCTGTAGTTTAAGTGTCGGGGGCTAGGGTCAGTCTGTTATATCTGGAGTATTTTTCCTGTCTTATCCGGTGTCCTGTGTGAATTTAAGTATGCTCTCTCTAATTATTTCTTTTTTTCTCTCTCTCGGAGGAGCTGAGCCCTAGGACCATGCCTCAGGACTACCTGGCCTGATGACTCCTTGCTGTCCCCAGTCTACCTGGCCGTGCTGCTGCACCAGTTTAAACTGTTTTGCCTGCGGCTATGGAACCCTGACCTGTTCACCGGACGTGCTACTTGTCCCAGACCTGCTGTTTTGCAACTCTCTGGAGACAGCAGGAGTGGTAGACACACTCTGAATGATCGGCTATGAAAAGCCAACTGACATTTACTTCTGAGGTGCTGACGTGTTGCCCCTCGACAACCACTGTGATTATTATTATTTGACCCTTATTTGGTCATCTATGAACATTTGAACATCTTGGCCATGTTCTGTTATAATCTCCACCCGGCACAGCCAGAAGATTTTTTATTTTTATTTTTTTTTTATTTTACCTTTATTTAACCAGGCAAGTCAGTTAAGAACAAATTCTTATTTTCAATGACGGCCTGGGAACAGTGGGTTAACTGCCTGTTCAGGGGCAGAACGACAGATTTGTACCTTGTCAGCTCGGGGGTTTGAACTCGCAACCTTCCGGTTACTAGTCCAACGCTCTAACCACTAGGCTACCCTGCCGCTACCCTGACTGGCCACCCCTCATAGCCTGGATCCTCTCTAGGTTTCTTCCTAGGTTCTGGCCTTTCTAGGGAGATTTTCCTAGCCACCGTGCTTATACACCTGCATTGCTTTCTGTTTGGGGTTTTAGGCTGGGTTTCTGTACAGCACTTTGAGATATCAGCTGATGTAAGAAGAGCTTTATGTATAAATTTGATTTGATCTTCACCCCGCTGATCCTCAACACTGGGTCCCCACAAGGGTGCGTCCTCAGCCCTCTCCTGTACTCCCTGTTCACCCATGACTGCTTGACCATGCACGCTTCCAACTCAATCATCAAGTTTGCAGACGACACTACAGTGGTAGGCATGACTACCAACAACGACGAGACGGCCTACAGGGAGGAGGTGAGGGCCCTGGGAGTGTGGTGTCAGGAAAATAACCTCTCACTTTATGTCAACAAAACAAAGGAGATGATCGTGGACTTCAGGAAACAGCAGAGGGAGCCCCCATCCACATCGACGGGACAGTAGTGGAGAAGGTGGAAAGTTTTAAGTTCCTCGGCGTACACATCACGGACAAACTGAAATGGTCCACCCACACAGACAGCGTGGTGAAGAAGGTGCAACAGCGCCTCTTCAACCTCAGGAGGCTGAAGAAATGTGGCTTGTCACCTAAAACACTGTAAAACAATTTACAGATGCAAAATCGAGAGCATCCTGTCGGGTTATATCACTGCCTGGTATGGCAACTGCACCGCCCTCAACCGCAAGGCTCTCCAGAGAGTAGTGTGGTCTGCACAACGCATCACCGGGGGCAAACTACCTGCCCTCCAGGACACCTACAGCACCCGATGTCACAGGAACGCCAAAAAGATCATCAAGGACAACAACCACCTGAGCCATTGTCTGTTCACCCCACCATCATCCAGAAGGCGAGGTCAGTACAGGTGCATCAAGCTGGAACCGAGAGACTGAAAAACAGCTTCTATCTCAAGGCCATCAGACTGTTAAACAGCCATCACTAACATAGAGAGGCTGCTGCCAACATACAGACTAAGTCTCTGGCCACTTTAATAAATCGACTAAAGGTATCACTAGTCACTTTAAATAACACCACTTTAATAATGTTTACATATCCCACATTACTCATCTCACATGTATATACGGTTCTATACCATCCACTGCATCTTGCCTATGCTGCACGGCCATCACTCATCCATATATTTACAGTGGGGCAAAAAAGTATTTAGTCAGCCACCAATTGTGCAAGTTCTCCCACTTAAAAAGATGAGAGAGACCCGTAATTTTCATCATAGGTACACTTCAACTATGACAGACAAAATGAGGAAAAAAAATCCAGAAAATCAAATTGTAGGATTTTTAATGAATTTATTTGCAAATTATGGTGGACAATAAGTATTTGGTCAATAACAAAAGTTTATCTCAATACTTTGTTATATACCCTTTGTTGGCAATGACAGAGGTCAAACGTTTTCTGTAAGTCTTCACAAGGTTTTCACACACTGTTGCTGGTATTTTGGCCCATTCCTCCATAAAAAATCCTGCAATGTGATTTTTCTGGAGAAAAAAAAATCTCATTTTGTCTGTCATAGTTGAAGTGTACCCATGATGAAAATTACAGGCCTCTCTCATCTGTTTAAGTGGAAGAACTTGCACAATAGGGGGCTGACTAAATACTTTTTTTGCCCCACTGTATATATTCTTTATTCACCCCTTTACATTTGTGTGTATAAGGTAGTTGTTGTGAATTTGTTAGATTACTTGTTAGATATTACTGCATTGTCGGAACTAGAAGCACAAGCATTTCGCTACACTCCCATTAACATCTGCTGACCATGTGTATGTGACCAATAAAATGTGATTTGACTCAAACTGGGCAGTTACATTTGCATAAACTATGTCTTTCACAGTTTTAAATGTGTTCAGGGTTTTAAATAGATAGGCAAGTCATGTATAGGTCTATTTACCTTAATAAATACCTTTTATTTGTTTGCCTGAAGTGTCATTCAACCGAAACGTTCCTAACCTTTGGTATCAACAAAAACATCATAGGAGGAGCTTTATACCAATACACGCATATTATCCCCTAAATTTTGCCACTGATTTACCGCTGAACAGTAAATTGAGCAAGTGGTTATTAAACATTGCCAACCTACTGTCTTTATTCTGAGGTTATGATTTCAATGACACCATATTCTTGTGTTCTTTTTCAGGCCGCTCCAGTCCAAAGCGTTGAAATGTTGACACAATATTATTGTTATTCAACGTTGAGTGAAACTTGAACAGTCCCGTGTCTTGAGGTAGGCGTTTTTCCGACTGGCAACATTTGCAGCCACAACCAGCAACATTACTTTATGTTTAAATAGCGCATTCAATGGAAGACAATTCATTTTGAATGTTTCAGTTTCACGGATATAATCGGCGAGTCCTTACTGTCAAGTTACCACAGCCACACAGTCATAATTGGCTATAGTAAAAATTAAAACAGAAATGTGCTTTTTGGTCTTCATTTAAGGTTAGTGTTATGCATAAGGTTAGCAGTGTGGTTAGGTTTTAAATCATATTTTAAGAAGATACATTGTCGAAATAGGCGGTGTTTATGACTTTTTGGCTGTGGTAACTAGTGACGATCCCATATTGAGATTACGAAAATGCAGAGCCAGGTCACATGTGTCTCTATCCAATCAGATTCCCTAGGCGGAGTCTGTCATGCCTACTGCAGTACAATCGTTTTTCACACAATAAAATATCCAGCTACTTAGTCGCGTAGGATCTCTGTTAAATGAATGTGTAATTGTTGTTACAATGTATCGTCTCTGTATGGATATTTTGTTTACTTTGACAGAGTAATAGTCAGGCGGCACAGGGGTCGATCGTCTGCAGTATTCGCATAATGCTTCCAATGCCTAGTGTCGATGGGGACATTTTTGACTGTGTTCAACGAGGGAACGTTGAACATTGTGCACATATCATTCAACATGATCGATCTATCCTCAAAGAGAAAGGTAAGGCTTACCTATGCATGTTTGGAGTATGCATTAGCCTATATAATTTACTGCACACACATTTGGGGAAAATGGGAAATGGATTATATTTTTCAACTAGCCTAGCTACCCGACTGTAGCCTATTCCAATGTCACTTCCGGGAAAGGTGCTTACCATACCATTATTCTAGGGAATGTGTTATTACTTTCTGTAGTTAAATGCTGAATAAAAAGGATGTCAGTAAAGATGTCTGTCGTCAGATCTTTACCATTAGCATGTATTACCCAGTCACTTAGTTGCATCAAATATGCATGAGTAAATTGCTTTGGTACAGGCAGCATATATTGCTTTATGTAATGTTTTATAACCAATCTAACTATCTTAAAACTACTGGCCATATTAGGCCTAGTTTTAATTATGTCAAGTTTTAACAA
Organism: Oncorhynchus clarkii lewisi; assembly: GCF_045791955.1. Classification (NCBI taxonomy): domain Eukaryota; kingdom Metazoa; phylum Chordata; class Actinopteri; order Salmoniformes; family Salmonidae; genus Oncorhynchus; species Oncorhynchus clarkii. The sequence goes on from NC_092169.1 coordinate 791,118, forward strand.
TGGCAAGTTTCAGAGTCCCATCACAGTTGATGACAGCTGACTGCTGATGTCTCCTGTTGTGATTTTGTCATGTTGTCAGAGAGAGAGATGCCTTAACTTGTCTGTGTTTTATCAATGATCTGAGATGGGTAGTTGTTCAGTCTATTCTCTCAGACACTTTTCAGCTCCTGACAGTAGTAAAGAGACAATAGTAGGCCTACTGCTCTTTGCGTGGTTAGGGAGTGACACTATCTCAAAGTAATAGAATAAATGTGATCATTTACAGTCATAGTACTTGAAGCATCTTTAAACACCAACATTTATTTTACTGTGAGATGTTCAATATCTTCTCTAAAGTTCTTCAGTCAAGACTGTCTCCTTTTAACAGCAAAACACAGGCTTTTCACACTGATGAGACTTGTCATATGTATGTGTGTGTGTGTGTGTGTGTGTGTGTGTGTGTGTGTGTGTGTGTGTGTGTGTGTAGGTTGGGGTGGTTTTAGTCCTCTCCACTTTGCGTCCCTCCATGGTAACCGTGCCATGGTTGACATGTTGCTAAGCAACGGAGCTGACCCCAACCTGACCTGTGATGCAGGAATGACAGCCTTCCATTTTGCCTGCAGGTCAGTAACACTGATTGGACTGGGTAAGCCCCACTATCCACTCCTATTAAATCTGTGGAAAGGGACTAGGGGAAGAGCGTTGGGCCCCTGTAGGGCTGTGACGGGCATGGAATTTTGGGTGAAGGTAATTGGCTAGCCAAATGACTGCGGTCACCGTAATGACCGTTCAAATATTTAAAAAAATGAATGAAGACAGATTTTCTCATAGAATGAATAGAACTGGTGTCCCCATTCAAGTCAATGATGGTGTAATGGGTGGACGGGTGGCCATTGGGAGTGTACCCATAGGAGCAAAACAGGAAGTTAAAGTAGGAAGTAAAAGCAGAACATTTACCAATCAATATTTGCTTTGATTTGTTGATTCAACTCAACTGACATTATAAAAAATACATTCCATTGCATGAGCCACATCATCATTTGAATGAACATTCTACATTACATAATTATTGCATCACAATACCAGCCAGCAATTGCGAGTGTACCCATGAGTTTACCAGTCAAATTACCGGGGTTAAAGGTTCCAACCCTGTTCTATTCATTCTGTTTCTATGTGTGCTGCTGCTACAGGGAGTGGGGCGTTGCCTAGGAAACCAAAGACTTGTTTGCTACAACACCTTGCTTGTTTCAGCAAGGAGCAACAACGTTTCATCACGTTGTTAAGAGTCCATGTTACAGCAGTTATTTTATTTTCATGATGGTCTACATCCGTAACCGTTGGTTATATGGTAATTGTGTCAGCCCAAGGCACCTGGAGCAGAAATGCCGCTCTCTCCTAGAAATTCCCCTCTTCTTCTCTCTGAAGTGTGCACTCATACAGTCCCCCTCATGGATGTAAATGGAGAGGACTGGTGTAAGAAATATGGTTAAACCTCCCTCCAGCCTGTACTTACATCAATCCAATGCTTTTAAATGCTTGAGGGGGAGTGACTGAGTATACACTTCAGGGAGAAATGGAATTGGAATACTAATTAATGCTATTAATATGTTATTTATGGTAATGTATCTGTCTCTCTAGGCATGGTAATGTATACGTGATGCACCAGATGATGCAGCATGGAGCTGACCTGCGCATGGTAGACCATCAGGGCAAAACCGCCCTACACCATGGAGTATGTGGAGGGAACATGTAAATACACACACACACACACACACACACACACACACACACACACACACACATAAACAGACATTAACACACACACATAGCTGCATAATGTTATATATTATATATCAACTTCATCCCAAGCCGACAGATTTTAATTCTCCATCATTAAAATGTTTTGTTTGTTGTTTAACTTTTTATGCACTTTAGAATTCTTTGAAAAGCACTATACAAGTTTAAAAAATGATGTGTGTGTGTATATATACTGAACCAAGATATAAACGCAACATGCAACAATTTAAAAGATTTTACTGAGTGACAGTTCATATAAGGAAATCATTACATTTAAATAAATTAGGCCCTAATCTATGGGTTACACATGACTGGGCAGGGGTGCAGGGGCAGGGGTGCAGGGGCAGGGGTGCAGGCATGGGTGGGCCATGGGTGCCCAGGCCCACCCACAGGGGAGCCAGACCCAGCTACAAACGGGCTTTATTACAGACAGAAATACTCCTCAGCAAACCCCCTCCCTCCCCTCAGATGATCCCACAGGTGAAGAAGCCGTATGTGGAGGTCATGGGGTGGCGTGTTTACGCGTGGTCTGTGGTTGTGAGGCCGTTTGGACTCACTGCCAAATCCTGTAAAATGACGGAGGCGGCTTGTGGTAGAGAAATTAACATTCAATTCTCTGGCAACAGCTCAGGTGGACAGTCCTGGAGTCCCTCAAAACTTGAGACATCTGTGGCATGGTGTGGTGTGACAAAATGGCACATTTTAGAGTTGCCTTTTATTGTCCCCAACACAAGGTGCACCTGTGTAACGACCATTCTGTTTAATCAGCTTTTTGATATGCCACACCTGTCACATGGATGGATCATCTTAGGAAAGAGAAATGCTCACCAACAGGGATGTAAACAAATTTGTGGACACAATTAGAAATAAGCTTTTTGTGCATATGGCAAATTTCTGTGATCTTTTATTTGAGCTCATGATACATGGGAATAACACTTTACATGTTGCGTTTATAGACAGTACATTCTGAAAGTATTCAGACCCCTTGACCTTTTCCACATTTTGTTGCATTACAGCCTTATTCTAAAATGGATTAAATATAAAATGTCCCTAATCAATCTACACACAATACCCAATAATGACAAAGCGAAAACAGGTTTTTAGAAATGTTTGCAAATTTTAAAAAATCTACAGAAATGTACATAAGTATTCAGACCCTTTGCTATGAGGCTCGAAATTGAGCGGTGCATTCTGTTTCCCTTGATCATCCTTGAGATTTTTCTACAACTTGGAGTCCACCTGTGGTAAATTTAAATTGATTGGACATGATTTGGAAAGGTCTGTCTATATAAGGTCCTACAGTTTGCAGAGTATGTCAGAGCATAACCCTTCTCTGGGGAGAAGGGCCTTGGTCAGGGAGATGACCAAGAACCAGCTGGTCACTTCAACAGAGCTCCAGAGTTCCTCTGTGGAGATGGGAGAACCGAAGGACAATCAGGCCTTTATGGTGGAGTGGCCAGAATGGAGCCACTCCTCTGTAAAAGGCACATGACAGCCTGCTTGGAGTTTGCCAAAAGCACACTTAAAGGACTCTCAGACCATAAGAAACAAGATTCTCTGGTCTAATGAAACCAATATTGAACTATTTGGCCTGAATACCAAGCATCAGGTCTGGAGGAAACCTTGCACCATCCCAACAGTGAAGCATGGTGGTGGCAGCATCATGCTGTGGGGATGTATTTCAGCAGCAGGAACTAGTCAAGATCGAGGGAAAGATGAACAGAGCAAAGTATAAAGAGATCCTTGATGAAAACCTGCTCAGAGTGCTCAGGACCTCAGACTGGGGTGAAGGTTCACCTTCCAACAGGACAACACACAGCCAGCACACAGCCAAGACAACGCAGGAGTGGCTTCGGGACTGCATGTCCTTGAGTGGCCCAGCCAGAGCCCAGACTTGAACCCGATCAAACATCTCTGGAGAGACCTGAAAATAGCTGTGCAGTGACGCGCCCCATCCAACCTGACAGAGCTTGAGAGGTTCTGCAGAGAAGAATGGGAGAAACTCCCCAAATACAGGTGTGCCACGCTTGTAGTGGCATACCCAATAAAACTTGAGGCTGTAATCACTGCCAAAGGTGCTTCAACAAAGTATTGAGTAAAGGGTCTGAATACTTATGTAAATGTAAGTAAGTGCAAATGTATTAAAAAAATAAATAAATTACAAACATTTCTAAAACCTGTTTGTGACTCGTTTCAGGAAACTAGGCTTTTTTGGATGGGTGGGGGGGGGGTTATAAATGCTTTCTGTAATATGTGAACTTTCATGTGCCTAAATAGCAAACTTGTATGCCATCTGTAAATACAAATACAATTGTTAAATTATGAGCCTAGTTGGTTTAGCCACAGAAAAAGTCAGCAACCTTCCCACTAGCCATGATTTTCTGAGATAGAGTGGGCTGGACATGCTGATAGATGAGTTTGGATTGGTCTGCCATGTGGCATGCTTCTGTCTATTTGAGCTGGTCAGTATGTGTAGGTAAAATAAGGGCAACCATGGCATCCGTGACAGAGAGAGACGTGTCCATCCATGTATACGGATAGTCTAGCTACAGTGGTTCTTCCTTTAAAAGTTACGAGCTTGTGCCTCACTGTTAGTGGTAGATGGTGGCATTTTGTCATTACACCATACTATCACAAGGGGGTGTTAGAATGCTGATCTCTCAGTAGTCTAAACTGTGGCAATTAATGGAGCCGTTTTCAGTCTATGAGTCTCTTCTCTGGTACTAGAGTCCTGCATCAGGCAGCAACAAAAAAACTGTTGGTGGTCCTGGAGTTAAGAGAGAACTTGGGTAAATACAATCGGTAATTTAACTTGTGATTTGACCTGACGATTTCTGAAAAATAGCCACGGTGGGCTTTTTGTTTCTCTCCCTCTAAAAACAGAAATTAATCATTCTAAATAAGTAACTGGCTTTATTTACAAATGAGTAAGAATGTCTCAGCCCATGTTCAAGAATGGCCTTTTTCCCTTTATTCAGATTACAATCTCTCACTTTCGGTAATTTGAAACGAAATCCTCTCCAAAATATTTTTTTTTTTAAACAAGCCATAGAAAGTTGGTTGCAATTTCAGTAAAATAAAAAATTTAAATAAAAAAGTAAGAACTTGTCTGTCGGCCCTGCATTAAAGACCAAAATTATTTAAAGAAAATTGTGATGAATACAAATATATACCAGTTTAATTTAAGGACCAAAAAATTGACAGCTGTGCCATATTGATTGCAAAATAGTTTGGGAGAGATTTTCGATGTACCAATTCCATGGCACATGGTTTATGAATTGACACGCAATTTTCTGTTTATTATAACCTACTGCAGGCCTAAAACCTATGGGTTTAACCTTCTGAATTAATTATTATATTGAAGATAGAAGGCGGGAAATGAGGCGTTGAAGATGGCGAGGAACGAGATGGAGACACAATCCATGCCAGGCACACCTGTAAGCTCTGGAACTCCACCTCCTGTTTGTGGACTCATGAAAATACCTGTCTATTTGTTGAAAAATCAACCCGATTACCATATTTAGTCATTCCATGATGGTTTATTAGCAGGACAATAGACTCTTCATACATCGATTTATTTACAAAATGGTAATTTAATAGCCCGGCTACTGTAGGTGTGAAAATCCCCTAACTTGCAATGTATTACATTCAACTACATTTTAGTTGCATTTTCCCCCAGCTCCACGACCACTGTTAAAACCTTGCTGAGATTATCAATGTATTTGTTGTACCGTCAATTTGTCAAGCCAAAACATCTTGATGGCCTTCACCAGTTCATCTTTGCTTGTTGGCTTGGCAGAGTTACGGATGAATGTTTTCAGGAGATTTTTAGATCAATTGTAGTCATACCGTAGGCGACATGAGTCTCACTAGTGTTGAGTAATGTGTTGTAGGTCTTTTATTTATTTGTTTATTTATTTTTATTTAACCTTTATTTTACTACATAAAGGTCTACTTACTCTGCTGGTGTCTAGACCCAGTTTATGCCCTCATTTGCAATGCAAACCTGGGCGGCGGTATGTTTGGGTCATTGTCTGTATTTGGAGAATAAAAAAAATAAATTTAGCCTAACAGACAAAATTAGGTACAATAATAGAAATATACATGTAAATAGGCCTAAACGGAACAAAATATTGCTATAATTCTACTTTGAAAGAAACAATGTGTACCCAGAAACACCTCTCTGACGTAGGGTCCAGTGTATTTCTTGATGATTTCTTCCTCAAAGAAATCTCGAGCCATGATACCTGAAAAAGGAGGCAACAGTGAATTATTGTGGAGCACATAGCAGTCCGTGAGGTGTAGGCTACAGTATTTTGTGTACCTTTGGCTTTGTAAATAGCTAAACTTACCATCAAAAATCAAATATGGGCCTGGTCCCTGGCGATAAATTTACTGGCAGCTTCATTAAATAGTACCAGCAAAACAGTAGTCTCAATGTCAACAGTGAGAGGCGACTCTGGGATGCTGGCCTTCTAGGCAGAGTTCCTCTGTCCAGTGTCTGTGTTCTTTTGCCCATCTTAATCTTTTATTTTTATTGGCCAGTCTGAGATATGGCTTTTTCTTTGCAACTCTGCCTAGAAGGCCAGCATCCCAGAGGACTTGTGTGGCTTCTGTTTCTCAAACTAGACATTCTAATGTACTTGTTCAGTTTTGCACCGGGGCCTCCCACTCCTCTTTCTATTCTGGTTAGAACCAGTTTGTGTTGTTCTGTGAAGAGAGTAGTACACAGTGTTGTATGAGATCTTCAGTTTCTTGGCAATTTCTTGCATGGAATAGCCTTAATTTCCCATAACAAGAATAGACTGACAAGTTTCAGAAGAAAGATCTGTGTTTCTGGCCATTTTGAGCCTGTAATCAAACTGACAAATGCTGATGCTCCAGATACTCAACTAGTCTAAAGAAAACTGAAAAATTGGGTGTGCAAAATTATTCAGCCCCCTTAAGTTAATACTTTGTAGCGCCACCTTTTGCTGCGATTACAGCTGTAAGTCGCTTGGGGTATGTCTCTATCAGTTTTGCACATCGAGAGACTGACATTTTTTCCCATTCCTCCTTGCAAAACAGCTCGAGCTCAGTGAGGTTGGATGGAGAGCATTTGTGAACAGCAGTTTTCAGTTCTTTCCACAGATTCTCGATTGGATTCAGGTCTGGACTTTGACTTGGCCATTCTAACACCTGGATATGTTTATTTTTGAACCATTCCATTGTAGATTTTGCTTTATGTTTTGGATCATTGTCTTGTTAGAAGACAAATCTCCGTCCCAGTCTCAGGTCTTTTGCAGACTCCATCAGGTTCCATTCTTCCAGAATGGTCCTGTATTTGGCTCCATCCATCTTCCCATCAATTTTAACCATCTTCCCTGTCCCTGCTGAAGAAAAGCAGGCCCAAACCATGATGCTGCCACCACCATGTTTGACAGTGGGGATGGTGTGTTCAGCTGTGTTGCTTTTACGCCAAACATAACGTTTTGCATTGTTGCCAAAAAGTTCAATTTTGGTTTCATCTGACCAGAGCACCTTCTTCCACATGTTTGGTGTGTCTCCCAGGTGGCTTGTGGCAAACTTTAAACAACACTTTTTATGGATATCTTTAAGAAATGGCTTTCTTCTTGCCACTCTTCCATAAAGGCCAGATTTGTGCAATATACGACTGATTGTTGTCCTATGGACAGAGTCTCCCACCTCAGCTGTAGATCTCTGCAGTTCATCCAGAGTGATCATGTGCCTCTTGGCTGCATCTCTGATCAGTCTTCTCCTTGTATGAGCTGAACGTTTAGAGGGACGGCCAGGTCTTGGTAGATTTGCAGTCGTCTGATACTCCTTCCATTTCAATATTATCGCTTGCACAGTGCTCCTTGGGATGTTTAAAGCTTGGGAAATCTTTTTGTATCCAAATCCGGCTTTAAACTTCTTCACAACAGTATCTCGGACCTGCCTGGTGTGTTCCTTGTTCTTCATGATGCTCTCTGCGCTTTTAACGGACCTCTGAGACTATCACAGTGCAGGTGCATTTATACGGAGACTTGATTACACACAGGTGGATTGTATTTATCATCATTAGTCATTTAGGTCAACATTGGATCATTCAGAGATCCTCACTGAACTTCTGGAGAGAGTTTGCTGCACTGAAAGTAAAGGGGCTGAATAATTTTGCACGCCCAATTTTTCAGTTTTTGATTTGTTAAAAAAGTTTGAAATATCCAATAAATGTCGTTCCACTTCATGATTGTGTCCCACTTGTTGTTGATTCTTCACAAAAAAATACAGTTTTATATCTTTATGTTTGAAGCCTGAAATGTGGCAAAAGGTCGCAAAGTTCAAGGGGGCCGAATACTTTCGCAAGGCACTGTAGCTAGCCAACGTTAGCCAGTTAGCTTGGGTGCTTGACTGCTGTTATTAGTACAGAATGCTCAGATCAACCCTACTCCTCGGCCAGAGCGTCCAGTGTGCACTCTGAATGCTCCGAGAGCGAAACGCTCTGAATTGACAAATTGATAATCTGACAACGCTCTGAGTTTACGGGCGGGGCTAAAGCTTAAGAGGGTGTGAACATTGCTGAATGGGTGTAGACAAAGAAGAGCTCTCCAGTAGGTGTACCAAAATATTCAACAGCCATTTTCTCAAAATTCATTTTTATCAAGTTTCAAAGCAGATTTACTTTCCCATTGTTCCTCAAATGTAGTAAATAATATACAATTTTATAGCTCGGAGTCTCTACTTTATCCAATGTCAGAAACACCATTTCAAATTTTGCTACATAAGACCGATTTGAGCCAGTCGGTCACATTTTTGCTTTACCATTATGGTGTATTGTGTGTAAATTGATGAGGGGAAAAAATATATTTAATCCATTTTAGAATAAGGCAGTAATGTAACAAAATGTGGAAAAAGTCAAGGGGTTGTTCAGTAGACTGTATATATGTAGTGCATAAGTGACATGATGTCATAACATATGATGAGATATGATATTCATAAACTATATACAAAGAGTCACACACTGTAATATATATATATATATATATATATTATTTATATATAAATACAGTGGCAAGAAAAAGTATGTGAACCCTTTGGAATTACCTGGATTTCTGCATAAATTGGTCATAAAATTGTATCTGATCTTCATCTCAGTCACAACAATACACAAACACAGTGTGCTTAAACTAATAACACACAAGCAATTATACATTGCAATTCCTTTATTGAACACACCATGTAAATATTCACAGTGCAGAGTGGGAAAAGTATGTGAACCCTTGGATTTAATAACTGGTTGACCCTCCTTTAGCAGAAATAACCTCAACCAAACGTTTTCTGTAGTTGCGGATCAGACCTGCACAATGGTCAGGGGAATTTTGGACCATTCCTCTTTACAAAACTTTCAGTTCAGCAATATTTTTGGGATGTCTGGGGTGAACCGCTCTTTTGAGGTCATACCACATCATCTAAATCAGGTTGAGGTCAGGACTGTGACTGGGCCACTCCAGAAGACATATTTTCTTCTGTTGAAGCCATTCTGTTACTTCAGTGTTATGGGTCGTTTTCCTGTTGCATCACCCAACTTCTGTTGAGCTTCAATTGGCGGACAGATATCCTTACATTCTCCTGCAAAATGTCTTGATAAACTTGGGAATTCATTTTTCCGTGAATGATGGCAAGCTGTCCAGGCCCTGAGGCAGCAAAGCAGCCCCAAACCATGATAATCCCTCCACCATACTTTACAGTTGGAATGAGGTTTTGATGTTGGTGTGCAGTGCCTTTTCTCCTCACATAGTGTTGTGTGTTTCTTCCAAACAACTCAACTTTAGTTTAATCTGTCCACAGAATATTTTGCCAGTAGCGCTGTGGAACATCCAGGTGCTCTTTTGCGAACTTCAGACGTGCAGCAATGTTTCTTTTGGACCGTAGTGTCTTTGTCTGTGGTGTCCTCCCATGGAACACCATTATTCATTAGTGTTTTACGTATCGTATCTCCATTTATAGACAATTTGTCTTACTGTAGACTGATGAACATCAAGGCTTTTAGAGATACTTTTGTAACCCATTCCAGCTTTATGTAAGTCAACAATTCTTAATTTGAGGACTTCTGAGATCTCTTTTAATCGAGGTGTGGTTCACATCAGGCACTGCTTGTTGTGAATAACAAACTCAAATTTTGTGAGTTTTATAGGGCAGAGCAACTTTAACCAACATCTCCAATCTCGTCTAGATTGGACTCCAGGATAGCTGACTCCTACTCCAATTAGCTTTTGGAAAAGTCATTATCCAAGGGGTACACGTACTTTTTCTAACCTACACTGTGAATGTTTAAATTATTTATTCAATATAGACATGAAAAATACAATAATTTGTGTGTTATTAGTTTAAGCACACTGTGTTTATTTATTGTTGAGACTTAGATGAAGATCAGATCACATTTTATGACCAATTTATGCAGAAATCCAAAGGGTTCACATACATACAGTGGGGCAAAAAAGTATTTAGTCAGCCACCAATTGTGCAGGTTCTTCCACTTAAAAAGATGAGAGAGGCCTGTAATTTTCAGCATAAGTACACTTCAACTATGACAGACAAAATGAGGAAAAAAATCCAGGAAGTCATATTGTAGGATTTTTTATGAATTTATTTGCAAATTATGGTGGAATATACGTATTTGGTTACCTACAAACAAGCAAGATTTCTGGCTCTCACAGACCTGTAACTTCTTCTTTAAGAGGCTCCTCTGTCCTCCACTCGTTACCTGTATTAATGGCACCTGTTTGAACTTGTTATCAGTATAAAAGACACCTGTCCACAACCTCAAACAGTCACACTCCAAACTCCACTATGGCCAAGACCAAAGAGCTGTCAAAGGACATCAGAAACAACTGTAGACCTGCACCAGGCTGGGAACACTGAATCTGCAATAGGTAAGCAGCTTGGTTTGAAGAAATCAACTGTGGGAGCAATTATTAGGAAATGGAAGACATACAAGACCACTGATAATCTCCCTCGATCTGGGGCTCCCTCATTTGGATGATCCAGAAGAAGATTGGGAGAATGTCATATGGTCAGATGAAACCAAAATAGAACTTTTTGGTAAAAACTCAACTCGTCGTGTTTGGAGGACAAAGAATGCGGAGTTGCATCCAAAGAACACCATACCTACTGTGAAGCATGGGGGTGGAAACATCATTTTTCTGCAAAGGGACCAGGACGATTGATCCGTGTAAAGGAAAGAATGAATGGGGCCATGTATCGTGAGATTTTGAGTGAAAACCTCCTTCCATCAGCAAGGGCATTGAAGATTAAACATGGCTGGGTCTTTCAGCATGACAATGATCCCAAACACACCAAACACACCGCCCGGTCAACAAAGGAGTGGCTTTGTAAGAAGCATTTGGGGCCATGTATTGTGAGATTTTGAGTGAAAACCTCCTTCCATCAAGGGCATTGAAGATGAAACGTGGCTAGGTCTTTCAGAATGACTTCGTGGCTTCGTAAGAAGCATTTCAAGGTCCTGGAGTGGCCTAGCCAGTCTCCAGATCTCAACCCCATAGAAAATCTTTGGAGGGAGTTGAAAGTCCGTGTTGCCCAGCAACAGCCCCAAAACATCACTGCTCTAGAGGAGATCTGCATGGAGGAATGGGCCAAAATACCAGCAAAGTGTGTGAAAACCTTGTGAAGACTTACAGAAAACGTTTGACCTCTGTCATTGCCAACAAAGGGTATTTAACAAAGTATTGAGAAACTTTTGTTATTGACCAAATACCTTATTTTCCACCATAATTTGCAAATAAATTCATAAAAAAACCTACAATGTGATTTTCTGGATTTTTCTTCCTCAATTTGTCTGTCATAGTTGAAGTGTACCTATGATGAAAATTACAGGCCTCTCTCATCTTTTTAAGTGGGAAAACTTGCACAATTGGTGGCTGACAATTTTTTTTTATTTTTTTATTGTCATTAATTCATTCAGAATTATATAAAATCCCCTTAGGATCTGTGAGAATATCTGAGAATATCTAATGGAAAATGCCCCTTACATATTAATATAGATATTAATATATACAATCCTCTAAATGTAATTATTGGCGGAGTGTCACATCATTGAAAAAATATTTTCCGATATACTGTAGGCCTTACACAGGCCATAGGAGTCTCGCTAGTGTTGAGTAATGTTATGTTAAAAATGGTGTAGGTCTTGTTTATTTAATGAGCATATTGAAGTTAGAAGCAAAAACCTATTATTTATTTTAGCACTATTTCAGCACCGTTTCGCTCTGCTCTGAGGGCAAGCATGGGGACTGGTATTGATAAATCAATGAGATTTACATTTTCACTTAATCTCCGTTTGAGTATTGGTTAGACAAGAATTAGAACATTCGGGTGCAAAAATGTTATGCTCTTAGTGTAACCTTTATTTAACTAGGCAAGTCAGTTAAGAACAAATTCTTATTTACAAGGACAGCCTACTCCTTCCTCCCGTTGTACAGCGCCATATTTTACATTCCATTCAAATGGAAACCCTGCGTGTTTTGTTTTTCTCTGAATAGAAACACCATAATATTAAACAAATATATTAAGCCAAATGTCTTAAAATCAATCCCATATACTATGTTATTACAAAAAGGTTTTAAATTCTCTGCCAATGCAGAAGACTATCAAATGATTCTCAAAGATGCCCTCTGGTGCTCACACTAGCAATAACTTGTATTAACAGAAAAAATGGCTGACAAATAAATAATGTGCCGCAGAATGCTGCAGCAAGGTGTACCGCAGTATGACGCAACTTTGAAAGGAGGAACCACTGTACACTGCGTCTCACAAAGACACGGCTGTTCGAACCAAAAATCTCTCATTTGGACTCATTATATATATACATTATTATTTTTCAAAGAACAGATTTCCACCGGTCTAATGTCCATTGCTCATGTTTCTTGGACCAAGCAAGTATCTTCTTATTATTGGTGTCCTTTAGTAATGGTTTCTTTGCAGCAATTCGATCATGAAGGCCTGATTCATGCAGTCTCCTCTGAACAGTTGATGTTGAGATGTGTCTGTTACTTGAACTCTGTGAAGCATTTATTTGGGCTGCAGTCTGAGGTGCAGTTAACTCTAATAAACATATCCTCTGCAGCAGAGGCAACTCTGGGTCTTCCTTTCCTGTGGTGGTCCTCATGAGAGCCAGTTTCATCATAGCGCTTGATGGTTCTTGAAATTTTCTCACCTTCATGTCTTAAAGTAATGATGACTGTCATTGTCTTTGTTTATTTTGGCTGTTCTTGCAATAATATGGACTTAGCTCTATTTGGTAAAAGCCTATCTTCTGTTTACCATCCCTACCTTGTCACAACACAACTGATTGGCTCAAAAAAAAGAAGAAAAAAAAGACAAATTAACTTTTAACAAGGGACGCCTGTTAATTGAAATACATTCCAGGTGACTACCTCATGAGGATGGTTGAGAATGCCAAGAGTGTGCAAAGCTGTCATCAAGGCAAAGGGTGGCTACTTTGAAGAATCTCAAATATAAAATATATTTTGATTTGTTTAACACTTTTTTGATTACTACATGATTCCTTATGTGTATTTCATAGTTTTGATGTCTTCACTATTATTCTACATTGTAGAAAATAGTAAAACAAATAAGAATAACCTTTGAATGAGTATGTGTTTCCGAAGGTTTGACTGGTACTGTATATAGCGTGTGCGACCCTCATTTATATTTATAGCTTACTGTTAGTTTTCAGAGTCAGCACCTCTACATAAAATAATTTTCTCTGGGTGTGCTCCAGGTCCAGCTTTTTATTATACACACGCATGCACACACATCAAAACACACACACTCTAACCCCGAGCTGTGTCTCCCAGTGTAGCGATGCAGTACCTGTGGGAGACAGGACTGTTTAGGTGGTGTGATGGAGACATGTACCATGTTACACCTCTACACCTGGCTGCTGATACTGGCAACACTGAGGTGGTCCGTTACCTGCTCCGAGGAAAGGTGAGACATACACACTTGCTTGGTAAGTAAGTCCGATGATGACTTTCATGTTTCACTTCTATTGGGGAGTTTCGCTATGGAGTTACCCTTAAGAGTTACGTTCCTCAAATCACATTATATCTTACGAACAGGGCATGTAAGGTTGTGGGTCGTGTACCAATAATATCTCCTTTCTCCTAAAAGCATTGGATTTGTGGAGGCATGGGCAATCTGGAGTTTCCACCATATTTATTATACCATATTTATTTTTCATATCAGTGAAGGGATGGAGAATCTCAATTGCATACTTATCGTGTCCTCTCTTGGTGACGACTGACTGCACCTGAGATGGCCACTGTCCTCGGTTATGTGGTGCTGGCTTTCTAGTGGACGTCGCTGTCCACTAGAATGGTGCTGAATCTCTGTGACATGCGCTCTTTGCTGAAAGATCTGGAGCCCGATGGAGCCCTCGGCAGTAGTATCCTTCAGCGTTTTAGGATTGTTCCTGCACTGTTTTAAAGTATTTTTTGTTTGTGTGTGTGGCAGAGGTGTATGGTGGAGACTGTGGATGAGGATGGGTTGACAGCAGTCCATGTGGCAGCTGAGAGGGGCTGTGTAGAGGTGTGTTGGACGCTGTTACAGAGATCCGGCTTCAGGATGCTGCACTTGAAGACCTATAGCGGACACACGCCTCTGGATCTCTGCAGGCAGGGAAAGACATTCAGGTGGGTCCCAATATCTATAACATTTACCTTCAAATTGGTTTTGTTCATTAGGCACAAAACGGAAGAAAACTGACCAAAATCTTGTGAAACATTTTTAAAACGTTTTCCATTGTGTAACCTAATGAATACAACCCAGGAATATATACCACTGTCAACGTCTTCTGTCCATCTAACTGTCCCATTGCCCTACCGTCACCTGGAACATCACTTTAACATTTTAACCATCTTTATTATGTTGGGGTTGTATTTCCACAGACACTTGCAGCTGACCAAACTACTGACCCGCTACATGAGGGAGCCACCATTTAACAAACCCGATGAGTCCCACCGTAAGTGCTGAGGCTGTGATAAGTTTAACTGTAATGAACATTGTGTGACATTGAATTGTGTTTCTCTGTATAATTGTGTGTATGGGTGGGTCTCTCTCTCTGGATGTGTGTGTTTGTGCGTGCATGCATCCAGTCCTTTACTACTGGACGTTATTCTTCCCATGTCTGATTGGAGGAGCTATTCTGATTATCGCAACAATGTTGGGGGGCTACGGAGGGATAACGTGCGCCGTCCTCTTCCCCTGGCTGGCCAGGAGTATATTTTCCCAGTTCCACCGCATGACGACCTACCAGAGGTATAGACACTGTGTGTGTGTGTGTGCTAACTATGTGTGTATCTGCACTATACAGTCAATTAATCCATTGTATTGGTCTTTGTTCCATTACCTGTCCTATGTTGTGTTGCAGGTTGGCCAACCCCGTCTACCTAGGGACTGTGATAGCTGGATTGTTCCACTCTCTAGTCTGCTTCTACTATAGAATACTACCGCCTAATATCCTTTATATTACAGTGATAGTATATTACCTAATATCGTGTACTGCCTAATTCTATTACAAAGTATATACTTTTCACATACATTGAATGCCTGATGAAGACTGTGGCTTTAAACAAATCAAATTGCAAATCTTGCTAGTGACCGTAGTTACTGGAGGTTGTGGTAAATTATTCTGTAGCTGAATTATGATAAATATACTTTACACTGACTATCCATCATACATCACATGTATGTAGCCTACATCTAGTATATTTAAGCAATAATGCACGAGGGGGTGTGGTATATGGCCAATATACCACGGCTAAGGGCTGTTCTTCCGCACGACGCAATGCAGAGTGCCTTGATACAGCCCTTAGCTGTGGTATATTGGCTGCATACCACAAACATCCAAGGGGCCTTATTGCTCTTATAAACTGGTTACCAACGTAATTACAGCAGTAAAATAAATGTTTTGTCATACTCGTGGCATATGGTCTGATATACCACGGCTGTCATCCAATCATCATTCAGGGCTCGAACCACCCAGTTTATAATGTTGGTTGAGTCTTAACCCACTGTGACGCTTGTGGGGTGATGGTGTTCTGGGTCATGTGTCGCTGGTCCAGTTTTCTGTGGTTCTGGTCTTGTTCTGGATGGTTCTAACCCAGGATCCTGGAGAGTTGGGACCGGGAGATGCAGATCCTCGCTACTCCTCCATAACAGACCTGCTGGAGAACAACCAGAATCCGCAGAGGTTCTGCATCTACTGTGAGGTGAGGAGAACCAGTCAAGAGAACCAATATATCTTTATTATGAGTTGAAACAGACCGAAGTTCTGTATCTACTGTAACATGAGGAGAGCAAGTTTAAGTTAGTGTTGCAGCTGAGAATTGAGTTGTGGCCAGTTTATCCTGCCCTCATTTTGTCATGGTATTATAGTGGCGACTATAGTCTCCACTATAGTAAGTGTTGATTGGGCAATGCATGTTAACTTGACTCGTCAATCCTCAATATTCTTGAACGAAACTGTGCACATCCACAGAGAACCACATTCCCTAAATGCTCATCAAACAGCGCCTCGATCCATTCAGCAGTTTTCTTTTACAAAGATAGGTTTATGGCATTCTGCCATTTCTAGTTGACTCAACTTTGGCAAATGTGTTGAGGCAACTCAGGAGTGTATGTAAGCAGACCTTTCCTGCCCCTATGTAAATAAAAAAATCGTGTTGCAGCTGGTTGCCTTGATTTTTTAAAAGTTGACTCAACTCAAATTGTACAGTGTATGCATATCAATAGCAGTAGCTATTGTTCATATGTCACATTTAGGGTGTGCTTGCTTATCTGAATTTCCTTAATGTTGGGGAATTGCCAACACTATGTCACTTAGACATATAGTTTTTATATTTATATATGATTATAGAAAAGATGAGTATTTCTCACTGCTATTCCCTCTCTCTCCATCTAGTTGTTCCAGCCAGACCATACTAAACACTGTAAATTGTGTGATGTGTGTGTGAGGGATTACGACCACCACTGCCTGTTCCTGAACCGCTGTGTTGGCGGTGGCAACCACCGCCTCTTCATCATCTTTATCCTCTCCATGGCCACAGCACACCTCCTTTTCATTGCCGTGGCAACTTACCACCTGTATGTGGTCGTGGTATCCCTCGAGGACCAGTCATTGGTTAGGGCAGTAGCTGCACAGTTCTGGGTGGTCTCCCTGACGATAATGAACTTTCTGACAATCCTTTGGGAGGTGTGGTTGTTGACGGAACAGTTTGACGCCATCGCCATTGGGACTACCACCTACTTCAAACCTACCTGCGAGACTCGGCCACGGTCGCTAGGACAACGCTGGACAGCGGTGCTTACCTTCCTATTGGAGGGGAGGAGACGGTTAGATTATGGACTCACGGGGGACAAGATCTCCATAGACATTTAGATAATATGGACTCTAAAACCTATGGTGAAATGAAGAACAATGTATATTTTGTCAGTTTTCCATTCTTAAAACCAGCTGGATCTTCTAGCCTGTTGAGCTAAAGCCTAGGCATTACCTCGGGAAGCAAATACCGCTATTAAACATATAACAAGTGGTGTGTAGACCAGAATGAGTTCTAAGAGATCTTAACATTAGAGATAACATGTTACTTAGATTGTCTTTTGAGAGTGCGGTCGTAAACATGTCTGTTAAACATTATTCTGGAACATACACTGCCGTTCAAAAGTTTGGGGTCACTTAGAAATGTCCTTGTTTTTGTCCATTTAAATAACATCAAATTGATCAGAAGTACAGTGTTGACATTGTTAATGTTGTAAATGACTATTGTAGCTGGAATGGAATATCTACATAGGCGTGCAGAGGCCCATTATCAGCAAACATCACTCCTGTGTTCCCATGACACGTTGTGTTAGCTAATCCAAGTTGAGCATTTTAAAAAGGCTAATTGATCATTAGAAAACCCTTTTGCAATTATGTTAGCACAGCTGAAAACTGTTGTCCTGATTTTAAAGAAGCAATAAAACTGTCCTTCTATAGACTAGTTGAGTATCTGGAGCATCAGCATTTGTGGGTTCAATTACAGGCTCAAAATGGCCAGAAACAAAGATCTTTCTTCTGAAACTCGTCAGTCTATTCTTGTTCTGAGAAATGAAGGCTATTCCATACGAGAAATTGCCAAGAAACTGAAGATCTCGTTCAACGCTGTGTACTACTCCCTTCACAGAACAGCTTAAACTGTCTCTAACCAGAATAGAAAGAGGAGTGGGAGGCCCCGGTGTTCAACTGAGCAAGAGGACAAGTACATTTGTGTGTCTAGTTTGAGAAACAGACGCCTCACAAGTCCTCAACTGACAGCTTCATTAAATAGTACCCACAAAACGCCAGTCTCAACGTCAACAGTGAAGAGGCGACTCCGGGATGCTGACCTTTTGATATGGGCATATGTAGATATTCCATATAAAGAAATCAGACGTTTCCAGCTAGTCATTTACAACATTAACAATGTCTACACTGTATTTCTGATCAATTTGATGTTATATTAATGGACAAAACAAATTGCTTTTCTTTCAAAAACAAGGACATTTCTAAGTGATCCCAAACTTTTGAAAGGTAGTGTGGGTATTGAAAAATGTATACTTTTAATATATAGACTATAGTAGAATGAATGTGGAAATCTTGCCAGCGAACAAACCAACATCAAACTCCTCACATAACACACTGACTTAACCCCTGTCTGTCTTGGTAAGCATTTCCTATGTATGCATTTGGAGCTAGTTCTCTGTTTTATGTGATGCTCTGAGCTATTTTAAAGCCAACAGTACTTATACAACAATGTAGCTAGTGTATGAATAACTGACTGATTTTGTCTGGCCTGTGAAGGATCTCACTATTTAACTAGTATGTCCTGTGGGGTCCATTCTCTGTTTCACATTTTAATATACTGATGTATTTTAAAACTGTTTCATTGGAGATAACTGTTCACTTGAATTGTTACCTCAGTTTTTTTAATACTTCTCACTGGAACATTTATTTTTAACTTAGTTGTCATTGTGGTTTTAAATAAAAGTTCAATATGATGAAATGATGATGCTTGCCTTTGTTATTGGTGGTGTAAACCGTTGGTAAGTGACTAGTGTTAGCTTATAACTGCAATGTCATTTGGATAATTGCATGCCCTTTGAGCTAAGAAGGCATTAGCACTAGGCACTAACATAAGTCTTCAGGCCTCAGGCAACGTTACTTATTAGGCGAGAGGGGTTCACTGTGTGAAACATTCTTCGTGACACGTGTTATCATTAGATACCTCTCGTTACCTCTCTGACCTGCTCCTTTATAGCAAAACCACATCCAGTCATCTGCCATTACTATCACTGATTTCCTCAATATCCCACAGGGACATACCATATTACTACTAGATTACAGAGGATGAGGATTCAGTTGTCATCTCAGCCAGGTATGGTTGGGTAATGTATGTATCTGAGCAGTTTAGCCTTTTATGTCACATCATTTTATTGAATGTCCTCTATGGCCTGCTCTATGTACAGGGTGTTTACGATGGGAGAAAGCAGTCTGTACAGGCCATAAGACCTCTAACTCTCCATAACATCCATCCTGCCTCTGACAAGACATTTCCCTTTCTATTGCTGTGTTGACCTCTCTCCCTCTTTATTTCTCATGCTCTCTTTTTTTCTCTTTTATTTATTTATTTCACCTTTATTTAACCATGTAGGCTAGTTGTGAACAAGTTCTCATTTACAACTGCGACCTGGCCAAGATAAAGCAAAGCAGTGTGACACAAACAGCAACACAGAGTTACACATGGAATAAACAAACATATAGAGAAAGTCTATATACAGTGTGTGCAAATGAGGTAGGATAAGGGGGGTAAGGCAATAAATAGGCCATAGTGGTGAAATCATTACAGTATGGCAAATTAAACACTGGGGTGATAGATGTGCAGAAGATGAGTGTGCAAATAGCAATACTGGGGTGCAAATGAGAATAATAAAATAAATAACAACATGGTGATGAGGTAGTTGGATGGGCTATTTACAGATTGGCTATGTACAGGTGCAGTGATCTGTGAGCTGCTCTGACAACTGGTGCTTAAAGCTAGTGAGGGAGATATGAGTCTCTTACTTACACGCACTCTCTATCTCCTCTCTGTCTCTCTCTCTCTCGCATCCACACACAGTCCCTTAGTGTTCCTAGCACTCCATTCCAGCTGGTCCTTGTCCATTAGCAAATCAAATCATGTAATGTTAATTATCTCTGTGTTAATTGGTGAGCTGGTCTGACAGTGTGTTGCCTGGAAAACAACCTCTCAGTCATCGTCAACAAAACAAACAAAACATCCCCATGTCTACATCAACGGGACCGCAGTGGAGAAGGTGGAAAGCTTCAAGTTCCTTGGCATACACATAACTGACAAACTGAAATGGACCACCCACACAGACAGTGTTAAACCACTCAAGTGTTGCTTTAGCAGTATGCTTAGGGTCATTGTCCTGCTGGAAGGTGAAACTGCCGTCCCAGTCTCAAATCTCTGGAAGACTGAAACAGGTTTCCCTCAAGAATTTCCCTGTATTTAGCGCCATCCATCATTCCTTCAATTCTGACCAGTTTCCCAGTCCCTGCCGATGAAAAATATCCCCACTGCATGATGCTGCCACCGCCATGCTTTACTGTGGGGATAGTGTTCTCGGGGTGATGAGAGGTGTTGGGTTTGCCCCAAACATAGCGTTTTCCTTGATGGCCAAAAAGCATCAAGGAAAACTTGAAGACTACCTTCTTCCATATGTTTAGGGAGTCTCCCACATGCCTTTTGGCGAACACCAAACACGTTTGCTAATTCTTTTCTGGCCACTCTTCCGTAAAGCCCTGCTCTGTGGAGTGTATGGCTTAAAGTGATCCTATGGACAGATTCTATCTCTGCTGTCGAGCTTTGCAGCTCCTTCACGGTTATCTTTGGTCTCTTTGTTGCCTCTGATTAATGCCCTCCTTGCCTGATCCGTGAGTTTAAGTGGGCGGCTCTCTCTTGGCAGGTTTGTTGTAGTGCCCTAAGCATTCAATTTTTTAATAATGGATTTAATTGTGCTCCGTGGGAGGCTCAAAGTTTCAGATATTTTTTTTAACCCAACCCCGATCTGTACTAATCCACAACTTTGTCCTTGACCTGTTTGGAGAGCTCCTTGGTCTTCATAGTACCGCTTGCTTGGTGGTGCCCCTTGCTTAGTGGTGTTGCAGACTCTGGGGCCTTCCAGAACAGGTGTATATATACTGAGATCATGTGACAGATCATGTGACACTTAGATTGCACACAGGTGGACTTTATTTTAATTATAATGTGACTTCTGAAGGTAATTGATTGAACCAGAATACATATGCACGCACCACTTTTCCGTTTTTTATTTTTCAGAATTTTTTGAGAAAAGTTATTTTTTTCAGTTCACTTCACCAATTTGGACTATTTTGTGTTGGTCCGTTACATTATATCCAAATAAAAATACATTTAAATTACAGTTTGTAATGCAATAACATAGGAAAAACAGAAAGTGAATACTTTTGCAAGGCACTGTATCCAGGCATCATCCTCGGCACGGATGAAATCAAATCAAATCAAATTTGATTAGTCACATGCGCCGAATACAGTGAAATGCTTACTTACGAGCCCCTAACCGACAGTGCAGTTTAAAAAAATACAGATAAGAATAAGAGATAAAAGTAACAAGTAATTAAAGAACAGCAGTAAAAAAAAATAACAGCACAGGGGGGTGCCGGTATAGAGTCAATGTGCGGGGAAATAGGTTAGTTGAGGTAGCATGGACATGTAGGTAGAGTTAATTTAAGTGACTATGCATAGATGACAACAGAGGGTGGCAGTGGTGTGGAGAAGGGAGGGGGGGGCAATGCGAACAGTCTGGGAAGCCATTTGACTAGATGTTCAGGAATCTTATGGCTTGTGGTAGAAGCTGTTTAGAAGCCTCTTGGACCTAGACTTGGCACTATGGTACCGCTTGCCGTGTGGTAGCAGGGAGAACAGTCTATGACTAGGGTGGCTGGAGTCTTTGACAATTTTTAGGGCCTTCCCCTGACACTGCCTGGCGTAGAGGTCCTGGATGGCAGGAAGCTTGGCCCCAGTGATGTACTGGGCCTTTTGTACTACCCTCTGTAGTGTCTTGCGGTCGGAGGCCGAGCAGTTGCCATTTCAGGCATTGATACAACCAGTCAGGATGCTCTTGATGGTGCAGCTGTAGAACCTTTTTAGGATCTGAGGACCCATGCCAAATCTTTTCAGTATCTTGAGGGGGAACAGGTTTTGTCGTGCCAGCTTCACGACTGTGATGGTGTGCTTGGACCATGTTAGTTTGTTGGTGATGTGGACACCAAGGAACTTGAAGCTCTCAACCTGCTCCAGTGCAGCCCAATCAATGAGAATCGGGGTGTGCTCATTCCTCTTTTTCCTGTAGTCCACAATCATCTCCTTTGTCTTGATCACGTTGAGGAAGAGGTTGTTGTCCTGGCACCACATGGCCAGGTCTCTAACCTCCTCCCTATAGACTGTCTCATTGTTGTCGGTGATCAGGCCTACCACTGTTGTGTCATCAGCAAATTTAATGATGGTGTTGGAGTCGTGCCTGGCCGTGCAGTCATGAGTGAACAGGGAGTACAGGAGAGGACTGAGCACACACCCCTAAGGAGCCCCTGTGTTGAGGGTCAGTGTGGCAGATGTGTTGTTACCTACCCTTACCACCTGGGGGCCTGTCAGGAAGTCCAGGATCCAGTTACAGAGGGAGGTGTTTAGTCCCAGGGCCCTTAGCTTATTTAAGATTTTTTAGGGCACTATGGTGTTGAACTCTGAGCTGTAGTCAATGAATAGCATTCTCACATAAGTGTTATTTTTGTCCGGGTGTGAAAGTGCAATGGAGATTGCATCATCTGTGGATCTGTTGGGGCGGTAAGCAAACTGGAGTGGTTCTAGGGATTCTGGGATAATGTGTTAATGTGAGCCATTACCAGCCTTTCAAAGCACTTCATGGCTACCGATGCGAGTGCTACGGGTCGGTAGTCATTTAGGCAGGTTATCTTAGTGTTCTTGGGCACAGGGACCATGATGGTCTGCTTACAACATGTTGGTATTACAGATTCGGACAGAGAGAGGTTGAAAATATCAGTGAAGACACTTGCTAGTTAGTCATTGCATGCTCGCAGTACACTTCCTGGTAATCCGTCTGGCCCTGCGGCCTTGTGAATGTTGACCTGTCTGAAGGTCTTACTCACATCGGCTGTGGAGAGCGTGATCATACAGTCTTCCGGTACAGCTGGTGCTCTCATGCCTGTTTCAGGCCTCGAAGCGAGCATAGAAGTAGTTTAGCTCGTCCGATAGGCTCGTGTCACTGGGCAGCTCTCGGCTGTGCTTCCCTTTGTAGTCTGCAATGGTTTGCAGGCCATGTCACATCCGACGAGCGTCAGAGCCGGTGTAGTACAACTCTATCTTAATCCTGCTTTGCCTGTTTGATGATTCGTCGGAGGGCATAGCGGGATTTCTTATAAGCTTCCGGGTTAGAGTCCCGCTCCTTGAAAGCGACAGCTCTAGCATTTAGCTCAGTGCAGATGCTGCCTGACTTCTGGTTGGGGTATGTACGTACGGTTACTGTGGGGACGAGGTCATCAATGCACTTATTGATGAAGCAAATGACAGATGTGGTGTACTCCTCAATGCCATTGGAGGAATCCCGGAACATATTCCAGTCTGTGCTAGCAAAACAGTCCTGTAGCTTAGCATCTGCTTCATCTGACCACTTTGGGTGCTTCCTGCTTTAATTTTTGCTCATAAGCAGGAATCAGGAGGATGGAATTATGGTCAGATTTGCCAAATGGAGGGCGAGGGAGAGCTTTGAATGCATCTCTGTGTGTGGAGTATAGGTGATTCAGAGTTATTTTCCCTCTGGTTGCACATTTAACATGCTGATAGAAATTTGGTAAAACTGATTTATGTTTCCCTACATTAAAGTCCCCGGCAACCTGGAGCGCCGCCTCTGGGTGAGCGTTTTCTTGTTTGCTTATGGCAGAATAAAGCTCATTCAATGCTATCTTAGTGCCAGCCTCTGACTGGGGTGGTATGTAAAACAGCTACAAAGAATAGAGATGAAAACTCTCTTGGTAGGTAATGTGTTCTGCAGCTTATCATGAGAAACTCTACCTCAGGCGAGCAATAGCTTGAGACTTTCTTAGATATCATTCACCAGCGGTTGTTTACACAAATACATAAACCGCCGCCCCTTGTCTTACCAGATGCTGCTGTTCTATCCTGCCGGTACATCGTATAACCAGCCAGCTGTCTGTTAAAATTGTCATCGATCAGCCACAACTCCGTAAAGCATAAGATGTTACAGTTTTTAATGTCCCGTTGGTTGTTTAATCTTCACACTTCGCACTGAAATGAGTGTACAAGTGAAATGTACAGTATGCATCGTGTAGGACCGAACAGATTTTTATGGCCTTCTCAAGACGACATCCACTGGTATCAGTTTGATGAAGTCCTTGAGATGATTCCACCCCAAAAATGTGTGACATCCCGCCACTTAGAGGTTGAGATAAATGTGTGGCCCAGACTCTCATGAAGAAAACCATGAATGAATGAATATGGTGCTCCTGAGAAGAAGGAGGATGGTCATGCTGACACTAGTGCTGTAGTTACAGCATTCTAAATGCCCTTGGAAAATGTTCCTACAGTATGATGACATGTTTAACTTTTCTGATGAAACCTGTTGAATGTTATTAATTTCACTAATGCCTGTGTTTTTATTTGTTTCGATATTTACTGCAGTTTGGTTAATAAAACCCAGACTATTCTAAATATATCTAATGTCCTTATTACATGGTTGCATACAATGAAATGCAATGTTTTGGGGTAAATCTTGGAAGGATTATGATAGTAAACTAATCTAGTTTATATGGAAACCAATGCCTCTTCAACCCCGTTACAGTATTCAACCCTGTCACCCTAGTCTCAACCCCATAACTTGACAATATTTGTTAAGTAAAATGGCAAAGATGAATAAATATGAATGTAATGTTTTCTGAGCTCAGTCTGAAATGTTAAGGACAATCCCAAGAAGATTAGATTTATGTAAAAATTCTGAATTTAATGCATTTTTAAATTTAAATGATGAGGCCACTATTTCAGGGTTTAATATAGCAAATTTTTGAGATTTTACATACAGTACATTTTATATTTATAATAATTGAATTGGTTTGGGGGACACATGAGCATTAAGTAAATGTGGATTTTTTAACAAATATCTTTTATAATCCTATTCAGACAGCTTCCATATTGTCTGTGACAGGGTTGAAGATAAATGGTGTCCATATCAGACAAAAATGGACAATAATAAAAAGGCTTTAATGCCTGAGGTGGGAAAATATGTTTTCTTGAGGGTTTAAAAAATATATTACCGCAGCCCAAGAATGACTCTTGTATTGTATTTATTTTCATCTGCTAAGACATTGAATACATGTTGCTTAATAGGCTTGTGCACAGATAGGGCTCTACCCCATTTGCCAATGGTTTACTGCCGTTTTGAGTGTTGATACATTTTCATCTATGCTTCAGAACCAAAAAGTTGCGTGCCTTGATTGTTAACCAATGACCAGTCACCAGCATTGGCGCACAAATGCTGGGGCATATATTTAGGGTGTGTTCGTAAATTCAAGCTATTGTGCCAGAGTGCGCTCTGGGCGAGTGTTGTCAGATTGTCCGTTAGTACGTTCAGAGCGTTTTGCTCTCGGAGAGTTCGAAGCGCACACTGGATGCTCTGGCCGAGGAGTTGATCCCAGCGTTCTGACCTCACAATGGCAGTAAAGCACCCAAGCTAAGTGGCTAACATTGGCTAGCTTGCTAGCTACTTCCATATACAAATTAGAGCACACCTCACTCAGACAAATTTTACTCACCCTACCAGAGCTGGTTAGGCTGATTTAATGTTATCCAGAGGGTTGGTGACTGTAACTGTGCTGCTGGTAACAATTTAATTACGCTTTTTTGCTGACATTTACTGATACCGGCGTGTGTTGAGCATTCCTAAATTCCTCAGTTATTCTGCTCTCTGGCACACGCAGAGAAGATTGCTCTGCATTCGGCTAGATAGCCAGAGTGAAATTACGAATGCACGCCTAGATTAGTGACCAGAAAGATTAGTGACCTGGCAAAAACAGAGTAGGCCTACTGTTTATCATCCATAAATATACAGTTTAGAAATCTACAACTGACTCATCTTTGCCAGAACAATAGGCTACCTGGTGATTTGATTGATCATAGAGAGAATAAAGTAGACGGCACACGTCAAACGTTTGATTTATGGACCTATGTCCGGATGACATGTGCGTGCCCATATTTGGGCATCCTGTTCCTCTTCTCACGTGTTAGAGGGTGTGTTAATTTATGCATATATTGCATCTATTCCTTTGAATTTGTCATGATGATTGATGTCTAGGGACCTCTTTGAACTGGGGGGGATGTGTTTGAACATTTCAAAGAGTATGGCCCCCCCCACCCCCTGTTTTACTGACCTTAGGGCTGTTGTCTATGAAACAGGAATGTCCTGGGGTATTAGGGTTGGCAGACGCATTATAAATAAAGCCCAGAACACTAAACAAGATTTAAAAAATAAAACCCTGAACATTAAACAAAAAATGATGTCTTCTAGGCCAATTCTCGGGGTGCTATGCGTCTCTTGTCATGAACCCAATGACAAAAGCCTCAAGGAAGTTTTGTTTGAGACCCCAGAAGGTTTTAAAGTTTTGAGTTTTGGGTACAAGTGAGGGACATATGTCTTACATATTCCCAGCTGAAGAATCTACAGTTAAGATATTCAGACAGCAAACCCCTTTATCATGCAAAACCCGGGAGTTTTTCTCCTGCGCTGTGGATGAGAGAATAGCTTAAGATAAGGCTAGTGCTCTGTCAAATTGAACAGGCCCTGAGTGGTACAACTCTGCCCGGATATGCAATGGAAGAACTGGTCTGCGGACACAGTGATCTGAAGGCCCTAAGAATCGCTTCAATGGCGTATAGCCCTGACTCCAAAGTAACAATTTTAGCATGTGAACAATTTGATCGTGCGAATGCGGCGAAGTCTGTCAGTTCATATGTATTTTCCAAGGCATGCAAGGATGTAAACTTTTTTACGCCAGTGTTTAGCTTTAAATGGATTGATTATCCCATATTCATAACACTTATGAATAAGCTGAACAGTCTTTTCCAAAATCATGAACAATTACGGCGCTGGCCGCGTCTATCCTTAAGACATACCCAGGATCTACATGCCCAACGTATGATCTATCCCTGGAGTGAAAACTTACGGAGCTTTGATGGAGCGTGCAAGAGAGCCTGTCTTGGCGTTGGTGAATTGGAGATGGATGCCAGTCAGGGCTAACCAGACCCTATATCTGTAAGAAAGGAATAGTAAAAAGGTTGAATTAATTATAACATGTTTTAAACTGTATGTACTAAAGATTTATAATTAAATAAATAAATATTCTAGCCACTCTGTTCGCATTGCTTTAGCGACACTCCAAACACCAGGCCAACAGCCCAGAAGATGTATCAGTCCGAACAGTTAAAAGATAATCCGTGAATCCATCCTAATGGAGCTTTCTGAAGGTGAATTAGTGAAAATAATATATTTTTAGATTTGGAGGCGTTAGGTATTTTTTTCTGCGAATTGTTTGAATATTACAATTAGATATTGTTCTAATATTAAATAGACGTTATATGTGTTTTAAACGGGGGGTAATGCATGTATTCTTATAAGTGAAAAATGGGCAAAAAAGTATTTAGTCAGCCACCAATTGTGCAAGTTCTCCCACTTAAAAAGATGAGAGAGGCCTGTAATTTTCATCATAGGTACACTTCAACTATGACAGACAAAATGAGAAAGAAAATCCAGAAAATCACATTGTAGGATTTTTAATGAATTTATTTGCAAATTATGGTGGAAAATAAGTATTTGGTCAATGACAAAAGTTTACCTCAATACTTTGTTATATACCCTTTGTTGGCAATGACAGAGGTCAAACGTTTTCTGTAAGTCTTCACAAGGTTTTCACACACTGTTGCTGGTATTTTGGCCCACTCCTCCATGCAGATCTCCTCTAGAGCAGTGATGTTTTGGGGCTGTTGCTGGGCAACACAGACTTTCAACTCCCTCCAAAGATGTTCTATGGGGTTGAGATCTGGAGACTGGCTAGGCCACTCCAGGACCTTGAGATGCTTCTTACGGAGCCACTCTTTATTTGCCCTAGCTGTGTGTTTCGGGTCGTTGTCATGCAGGACCCAGCCACGACCCATCTTCAATGCTCTTACTAAGGGAAGGAGGTTGTTGGCGATACATGGCCCCATCCATCCTCCCCTCAATACGGTGCAGTCGTCCTGTCCCCTTTGCAGAAAAGTATCCCCAAAGACTGATGTTTCCACCTCCATGCTTCACGGTTGGGATGGTGTTCTTGGGGTTGTACTCATCGCATGTCCTCTAAAGCTACAGTGGGGAGAACAAGTATTTGATACACTGCCGATTTTGCAGGTTTTCCTACTTACAAAGCATGTAGCGGTCTGTCTTTTTATCATAGCTACACTTCAACTGTGAGAGACGGAATCTAAAACAAAAATCCAGAAAATCACATTGTATGATTTTTAAGTAATTAATTTGCATTTTATTGCATGACATAAGTATTTGATCACCTACCAACCAGTAAGAATTCCGGCTCTCACAGACCTGAAAGTTTTTCTTTAAGAAGCCCCCTGTTCTCCACTCATTACCTGTATTAACTGCACCTGTTTGAACTCGTTACCTGTATAAATGACACCTGTCCACACACTCAATCAAACAGACTCCAACCTCTCCACAATGGCCAAGACCAGAGAGCTGTGTAAGGACATCAGGGATAAAATTGTAGACCTGCACAAGGCTGGGATGGGCTACAGGACAATAGGCAAGCAGCTTGGTGAGAAGGCAACAACTGTTGGTGCAATTATTAGAAAATGGAAGAAGTTCAAGATGACGGTCAATCACCTTCGGTCTGGGGCTCCATGCAAGATCTCACCTCGTGGGGCATCAATGATCATGAGGAAGGTGAGGGATCAGCCCAGAACTACACGGCAGGACCTGGTCAATGACCTGAAGAGAGCTGGGACCACAGTCTCAAAGAAAACCATTAGTAACACACTACGCCGTCATGGATTAAAATCCTGCAGCGCACGCAAGGTCCCCCTGCTCAAGCCAACGCATGTCCAGGCCAGTCTGAAGTTTGCCAATGACCATCTGGATGATCCAGAGGAGGAATGGGAGAAGGACATGTGGTCTGATGAGACACAAAATAGAGCTTTTTGGTCTAAACTCCACCTGTCGTGTT
Source organism: Oncorhynchus clarkii lewisi (assembly GCF_045791955.1). Classification (NCBI taxonomy): domain Eukaryota; kingdom Metazoa; phylum Chordata; class Actinopteri; order Salmoniformes; family Salmonidae; genus Oncorhynchus; species Oncorhynchus clarkii. The sequence goes on from NC_092169.1 coordinate 820,306, forward strand.
TGCCACAAATTGGCCAAAGATATGAAACTGTTTGCCAGAAGCCTGTTTTTTCAGTAAGGGAAGTCCTCTGGTACTAATAACTGGGGCACTGTAGTAGACAGCTCCAGGCCAACTGACAGACAGACCTAACTCATGCGTGACTGGATGGACATGGACATGGATATGGAGGAAATAAATCTGAAGACTGAGACTGGGCATAGATTGTATGGTGTACTACCAATTGAACTTGGTAGTACATGCACTTGTCCTTTTTTAGTAGCCCTGATTTTCCAGATAGCTTCTATTTAAATAATATTTGACTTGAAAATTATTGATCAGTGGTTATTTGTGGCTGGATATAGGTTATGTGTGTCTCGCTCTCGCTCTCGCTCTCTCTCTGAGCATGGTGCTGGGCCACTGCAGTCCTCCTCTACACCAGGAGTTGGCGCTGATGGCTGGCTGGCTGAAGAGACAGGAGCATCATGAGGAACTGGCAGCTACGGTGGTTCGTTCTAAGGACTGAAGCACTGTACTTCTATAAGGACCAGGATGAGACTAAACCTCACGTATAATACACTAGTTTAATGCACATTTTCAGGTCATTCTACATATATTAGGACTGTATTATACTCTCTAAAAGAGTTAATAATATGTTCTCTAATATCAGAAACAGGACACTGACTCTGTATCTCCATGTAAGTGTCTCCTCGGGCCACTCAATCTGTTATCCCTCTCTGTATCTCTGGCTCCTCCAGTCTGGCTTCTGTGTGCCTAGTTACCCGGCCACACTGGTTAGTTATGTAGGCTAACTTTTAAAGAGGTAACTGGCTCCTCCATTCCAGCTCTGCAGGCTGTATAGTTGCTGGCTGTTTGACTGCTAATGTGGTAACTGGTTGGCCTCTGGCTAGATTGGGTTATAAGTCAGAGACTTTAGTATCTGACCCCAGACCTGCCTATACTGGAGGGCATGGTAATACAGAAGAGATGGCAGGATAAATGGAAGTAGAGATGTTTTCCATCTCTCTGCCTTCAATACTCCTTCAGTTGGACTCCTGCCAAGACTTAAGCTGATAATGGAGTCTGTAATGTTTGGGAAAGATTCTGTAATGTTTGTCGCGCACAGCACGTCTCCCTCTGTGCTTTAAACTATTTCAAACAGAGACATAAGTAAAGTTTCTATTTTGTTTTACCAAACCACACCATGCTCTACCATTCATATTTTGTTATCTCCTTCCTGTCCTCTGTCTCTGTCTCTCTGCCTATTCTCTGTCTTTCTGTCTCTGTCTCTCTCTCAGGGATGCATCCTTCTCCAGGGCAGTCAGGTCAGCAAGCTGTCGGCCAATCAGGATGAAGCTGGTTGCCACCTGTTTGAGATTGTTCCAGGTAAGTCACCATAGTGGTATCTAACCCTTCCCTCTGATGAGGTATTACTTTAACTTATCAATCAAGAAGCACTCACAAATATATTTATACTGTGTGCCCTATGCTGAACAAGACCCGTGTAAAGCCTAAATTATGAAATGATAGAGTTTCTCAGGGAACTCTGGGTAGCAAAGCAGTTCATAGACTAGAAAGTTATCAGTCTTGATTAATATTGTGCAGTGCATAATACACTCAATACTTTTAATAAAACATAACTTGCATAACAAACAAGATGTCAGACATTCCAACAAGGGATCTATTTAATTTGGTTCTAAACGTGGCAGCATAGGCATGGTGGTATTGTGGAAATACACACACACACACTCTGGTTGTTGTTTGATAAAGATTAGCTATTTGTGCAAACAGTGAAATTAAGAGAAAGAGAGAGGAATGAGATGGAAGGGGGGAGGAGGGGCCATTTGGAAGAAAATAAGGAAAAAATTGAATCAATGAATGCATGAATTGAATTAAATAAGAATACTTTTTGTATGACTTGTAAGGAGATTTGAAACATGACTTGTAAGAGGACACATAAGGACTTTGTGGGCTTGTGTACTGTGCTACACTGGGCTGCTAACTCTCTCTGTCCTGTCATGCCCTGCTGGCACACAGGACCAGCCCTGCTTGGCACACACACCTGGCTGCGTGTAGACTGTGGACTCTACCCCCTGCAAAGCCAGACAGCTGATAACTGACATGGCACAGCTGTAGCCCCTCTCCCCTTGTCCTCTCCCCCCGTCCAACCTCTCCACTTGCTCTGCTCTCGCTGCTCTGTGACTGTCACCCGGCTGGGTGTGCACTCTCCTGTTGGCTACCCTCGCCCTCATTCCTTGCTCGGTTGCCACGTTGTTACACTGTCGTCTGGCCCTGCTTCTCCAGAGCTAGTATGGGGCAAGACTGTTGCAAGCTCCACAAACCCCAGATGGTCTACACTGTGGGTAAGAGCACCTTGTGCGTGCGTGTCTGTATGTCTTTCTGCCTGCCTGCCTGCCTGCATGCCTGCCTGCCTGCCTGCCTGCCTGCCTGCCTGCCTGCCTGCCTGCCTGCCACTGTGTGCTGTGTCTGCAGTGTTCAGGTGTAAACACCTTGGTGGTGAACAGGTTATTGAGGGTTCTGTATATGTTCAGCGACGATCATGCAATGTGTGGCTATCTCAGTTGTAAATTACTGTGTGAAGCAGCGGGGCAACCAGAAGAGAAGCAACGGAACTCTAAACTGCTTGTATTTGTTCAAACACACACAAATACACACACCAAACAGCCGGGGACACACGCACACACACACACACGCACAACCACACCCTGTCACTACTTACTGCTGGGGTTTGCATGTGTCTCTGACAGAACATTCAATAATGCAGTATCATCACAATTAATACATGACAGAATATCCAAATCCATCACTTTAATCTGGGCTCTTTCCACCTTCTCTGCTACTGTATTTACACAGACATTTGGCTTTGGTGTATGTATGTGCTCTAGCTGACCCTCCCTCCCTCCCCCTGTCTGTCTGTTCTTCTGACTCAGGTGATAAATCTGAAAGAGAAAGTGTGTGTCTGTCTGTCCCTCTGTTCAGAGAAGGGAAAGTGCTAACCCTGTTGACCGGCATTCATGAACAGCCACTGACAGCCTATATAAACCACATGAATGTCAATAATGTCAACACCCACTGGTTGCTAGACGACCGCGCTTGTGACTGCTTCATGATAGAGAGAGAGAGAGAGAGAGAGAGAGAGGTGTCCAGTGTCACCTTGGGCCATTACATTACAGTTTTTACCAACTGCTTACACATAAAATCTTTTCATGTCACACGATTTTTGAAACCTCTCACTCAAAGTGCAAAACTACATACCAAATACCCAAAACCATAAGCTATTTCATAAGCTATTTCTCAGCCTTTGACTCAGTTGTCAATTGCATAAAACACTTTTTTCAAAACACTACACACAATTCTCTACCTATAACACAAAAATCTAACAGGAAGTGACTTGCTTCCCTTTTCCAAACACAACCAATCAAAATGCTACACTTATTCACCAGGTCACACACACACTCCTCACATGTGCAAACACTAATAGCTTAACTGATAACTGAGAGTCCAGCCCAACTTGAGTTGATTTACAGTGGCGTCCATAATTCGAACCTTCAGAAATGAGAACAGGTATGCAACTATCTAATGACTATAATAATATGGTTTTGGCCAACAATGCAATTAGGATTCGAGAGATAAGAGAGCATATCTTGAATAATGACACCATATTTAACAACATCAATGCTGTAAGCCTGTCGACCATACAACGCATCCTCCAACGGCATCGAGTGACGATGAAACAACTTTACAAGGTGCCATTTGAGAGAAACTCAAGAATAGAGTCAAGAATATGCGACATGACTTTGTAGAGGTATGTATGCAACACTACTTCCAGTACTTCAGACATACCATATTTACTCATCGGTATATCATTTTCTCTGTTACAGAGAGCATTGGAGCTGGATGCCCATGTAATTCGCATGAATTTATTTATGTGGATGAGGTTGGCTTCAACCTCACCAAAACCAGGCGCCGCGGAAGAAATGTAATAGGACAGAGGGAAATTTACCAATGTCCCTGGACAGCATGGGGGTAATATAACTCTGTGTGCTGCCATCACTCAAAACGGGGTCTTCCATCACAATGCCACACTGGGTCCGTACAACACCGGCTATATGCTCACTTTTCTGGATGCAATTTACACAATGCTTGTCCCTGATCCAGATCAGGAGCCTGCTAGATTTGTGGTTTTATGGGACAATGTTAGTTTTCACCGGGCTGTTCTGGTCCAAAACTGGTTTGCCACCCATCCACAATTTGTAGTTTTGTACCTACCCCCATATACACCTTTTCTAAATTCCATAGAGGAATTATTCTCAGCCTGGCGCTGGAAAGTGTATGATCGCCAACCCTATGCCCGCATTCCGCTTCTCCAGGCAATGGAGGACGCATGTGGGGACATAGAGGTTGCCTCTGTCCAAGGTTGGATACGCCATGCTAGGAGATACTTCCCTCGATGTTTGGCAAGAGATAACTTATCTTGTGATGTGGACGAAGTATTGTGGCTAAACCCAGGCCGGAGAAGAGATGAAGCGTGGCCTAGCACTGGTGACTGCCCCCCCCCCCCCCCCCCCCTACCAATTCTGGCATGTGTTTATGGCATTTTGAATGCAGTGTTACATTTTGAAGGAGATGTGAGGCATTTTGTGTGTGCAGTTTTGGGAATTGTGTGTAGAGTTTTGAAAATAGGAGACAGTTTTGAAAATGTGTGTAAGCAGTTGGATAAAACGAACTACTACCAAAACACGAGCTAGAGAATGGCAGACAGGACTGATAGGGAAGGGGAGACAGTGAATGTACAACTAACAACTGCAACAAGGGATAGGGAGAAGGATTACTTTTTTTTGAGCATGGCGTTATTTCTCTTACAGCATATTGGATGACTGTCATTCAGATTCCATTCACCCAGCTCAATCTAACATTGATAGGTTTAGCCTACTACATAAGGGAATTTGCCTTATACAGTGCCTTGCGAAAGTATTCGGCCCCCTTGAACTTTGCGACCTTTTGCCACATTTCAGGCTTCAAACATAAAGATATAAAACTGTATTTTTTTGTGAAGAATCAACAACAAGTGGGACACAATCATGAAGTGGAACGACATTTATTGGATATTTCAAACTTTTTTAACAGATCAAAAACTGAAAAATTGGGCGTGCAAAATTATTCAGCCCCTATACTTTCAGTGCAGCAAACTTTCTCCAGAAGTTCAGTGAGGATCTCTGAATGATCCAATGTTGACCTAAATGACTAATGATGATAAATACAATCCACCTGTGTGTAATCAAGTCTCTGTACAAATGCACCTGCACTGTGATAGTCTCAGAGGTCCGTTAAAAGCGCAGAGAGCATCATGAAGAACAAGGAACACACCAGGCAGGTCCGAGATACTGTTGTGAAGAAGTTTAAAGCCGGATTTGGATACAAAAAGATTTCCCAAGCTTTAAACATCCCAAGGAGCACTGTGCAAGCGATAATATTGAAATGGAAGGAGTATCAGACCACTGCAAATCTACCAAGACCTGGCCGTCCCTCTAAACTTTCAGCTCATACAAGGAGAAGACTGATCAGAGATGCAGCCAAGAGGCCCATGATCACTCTGGATGAACTGCAGAGAGAGCTGAGGTGGGCTGAGCTGAGGTGGGAGACTCTGTCCATAGAACAACAATCAGTCGTATATTGCACAAATCTGGCCTTTATGGAAGAGTGGCAAGAAGAAAGCCATTTCTTAAAGATATCCATAAAAAGTGTTGTTTAAAGTTTGCCACAGGCCACCTGGGAGACACACCAAACATGTGGAAGAAGGTGCTCTGGTCAGATGAAACCAAAATTTAACTTTTTGGCAACAATGCAAAACTTTATGTTTGGCGTAAAAGCAACACAGCTCATCACACTGAACACACCATCCCCACTGTCAAACATGGTGGTGGCAGCATCATGGTTTGGGCCTGCTTTTCTTCAGCAGGGACAGGGAAGATGGTTAAAATTGATCGGAAGATGGATGGAGCCAAATACAGGTCCTTTCTGGAAGAAAACCTGATGGAGTCTGCAAAAGACCTGAGACTGGGACGGAGATTTGTCTTCCAACAAGACAATGATCCAAAACATAAAGCAAAATCTACAATGGAATGGTTCAAAAATAAACATATCCAGGTGTTAGAATGGCCAAGTCAAAGTCCAGACCTGAATCCAATCGAGAACCTGTGGAAAGAACTGAAAACTGCTGTTCACAAATGCTCTCCATCCAACCTCACTGAGCTCAAGCTGTTTTGCAAGGAGGAATGGGAAAAAATTTCAGTCTCTCGATGTGCAAAACTGATAGAGACATACCCCAAGCGACTTACAGCTGTAATCGCAGCAAAAGGTGGCGCTACAAAGTATTAACTTAAGGGGGCTGAATAATTTTGCACGCCCAATTTTTCAGTTTTTGATTTGTTAAAAAAGTTTGAAATATCCAATAAATGTCGTTCCACTTCATGATTGTGTCCCACTTGTTGTTGATTCTTCACAAAAAAATACAGTTTTATATCTTTATGTTTGAAGCCTGAAATGTGGCAAAAGGTTGCAAAGTTCAAGGGGGCCGAATACTTTCGCAAGGCACTGTACCCATCATGAGGTTGCTACAACCTAGCTACAAATTAAAGTTTATAACATAGGTGCACAGGTAGAGAGACAAATTGGAGTAATCAAGGTGACAGACAGTGACACATTAAATACCGCCTTGCACACTCTTGCCTGCATCTACCTGATCTGCGGTGTAATCATTAGTCCAAACAGTTGCAAAACATTCAATTTTTCAACTAAAACAAGAGTTTCTATTGGACAAATTCAGGTAGGTCCCTCTCCATTTAATTCCGTTTGCATCAGTTTAAGAAACATTTTGCAACAGAATTGGTGGAATGAAGACACCCCTGATCACTCACAGTTCACGTTAATAGCAGCCACATACAGATTCATTACTTTGCTCATTGTATAATTCCTTCTCACATCTTGTGGAGTTCAGTGCACAACATAATCGCTCTCTGTGACCAGGAGCAAAAGCTTCTCCAAGCCAAACCTTCATACCATAACCGCTAACCGCAACAAAGCCCACATCGTTGTCAACATATTAACGTTATAGTCAACAAACAACACTGATCAAAAATATAAACGCAACATATAAAGAGTTGGTCCCATGTTTCATGAGCTTAAATTAAATATCCCTAATATCCCATTTCCTTATGCCCAAAAATGTTATTTCTCTAAAATGTTGTGCACAAATTTGTTTACATCCCTGTTAATGAGCATTTCTCCTTTGCCAAGATAATCCATCCATCTGTCAGGTGTGGAACATCAAGAAGCTGATTAAACAGCATGATCATTACACAGATGCAGTTTTGTCAAATGGTCTCAAATTTGGAGGATGTGTGCAATTGGCATGCTGACTGCAAGGAATGTCCCCCAGAGCTGTTGCCGGAGAAATTAATGTTCATTTCTCTACCATAACGTTGTTTTAGAGAATTTGGCAGTACGTCCAACCGGCCTCACAACCGCAGACCATGTTTAACCACGCCATCCCAGGACCTCCACATTCGGCTTCTTCACCTGTGGGATTGTCTGAGGCCAGCCACCTGGACAGCTGATGAAACTGTGGATTTGTACAACCAAAGAATTTCTGCACAAACTGTCAGAAACCATCTCAGAGAAGCTCATCTGCATGCTCGTCATCCTTACCAGGGTCGTGACCTGACTGCAGTTTGACGTCGTAACTGACTTGATGGCCACTGGAGAAGTGTGCTCTTCATGGATAAATTCCGGTTTCAACTGTACCGGGCAGATGACATGGCATTGTGTGGGGAAGCGGTTTGCTGATGTAAACGTTGAGAGCCCAATAGGGGCTGTGGGTTTATCGCAGGCATAAGCTACGGACAACGAACACAATTGTGTTTTGTTGATGGCAATTTGAATGCACACAGATACCGTTACGAGATCCTGAGGCCCATTGTTGTGCAATTCATCCGCCACCATCATCTCATGTTTCAGCATGATAATGCACGGTCACAAGGATCTGTACACATGTCCTGGAAACTGAAAATGTCCCAGTTTTTCCATGGCCTGCATACTCACCAAACATGTCATCTATTGAGCAGGTTTCGGATACACTGGATCGACGTGTACAACAGCGTGATCCAGTTCCCGCCAATATCCACAAACTTTGCACAGTCATTGAAGAGGAGTGGGACAACATTCTACAGGCCACAATCAACAGCCTGATCAACTATATGTGAAGGAGATGTGTTACGATGCATTAGGCAAATGCTGGTCACACCAGATACTGACTGGTATAAGGTATCTGTGACTGACAGATGCATATCTGTATTCCCAGTCATGTGAAATCCATAGATTAGGGCCTCATTTCTTTATTTGACAGATTTTATTTTATGAACTGTAACTCAGTAAAATCTTTGAAATTGTAGCATCATGTTTATATTGTTGTTCAGTGTAGAACTAACCCGTTAGTAAACCCACAATCCAATCCATGAGTACAATGACTAAGTACAGTGTACAGCAACAGTTTAGCAATTACACCGGTGGGCCCCGGTGGCAATAAATAAATAAAACCGACAGCTTACCTTGACTTGGACGAGTTACACTGCCTTAGCCAGCTAGCTAACATAAATAGCATTCTTGTCCTTTTGAGTCAGGTTGTTGAGTAGACTAAATTAGCTGCATTTATCTCGAAGGTAAACTAAAAGGGGGGAAAAATACAAAACATATCTATCTCTCTCTCTGTCTCTGATGCTTCTCTTTAATTTTTTAAGAAATTGAAATGTCCAAAACTGTTCAACTATTCTTTATCTCTCTTTGAATCAACTACATACTTTATGCACTGCAGTGTTAGATAACTGTAGCTCATGCTTTCAGTACAAGATTCATTCTCTAATCCTTTGATTGGTTGGACAACATGGAGGACGTTCTCTGGAAGTTGTCAAAGTAATTGTGTAATCTATGGAAGGGAGTGAGAACCATGAGCCTTCTAGGTTTTGTATTGAAATCAATGTACCCAGAGGACATAAAATATCTATCCTCCGGCTACACCACGGTGCTACCCTAGAGGGTGCTGTTGAGGCTACTGTAGACATTTATTGCAAAACAGTGTGTTTTAATAACTTATTTGGTGACGTGAATATATTTAGTATAATTTTATCTAAAAAAAAGTATAACATTTTGAATGTTTCAATATTTTTATTTTTCAGAAATTCACTGAGTTGGATGGTCCTCCCTTTCCTCCTGAGGAGCCTCCACTGATTTGTGTGTTTGTTTGCAGGAGGCAGTGGAAAGAAGGATCGTTCAGGTCTGAGCGAGTCTTTCTTGTTGATGGCTAACTCTCAGAGAGACATGGAGGAGTGGGTCAGAGCCATACGAAGAGCCATATGGGCCCCGCTGGGAGGAGGTAACACTCTCTCTCACACACACACACACACACACACACACACACACACACACACACACACACACACACTCTCATTCACACACTCTCTCATACACACAGACACAAACAGTAGCAAGAAAAAGTATATAAACCTTTTGGAATTACCTGAATTTCTGCATAAATAAGTCATCAAATTTGATCTGATTTTCATCTAAGTCACAACAAAATACAAACATAGTGTGCTTAAACTAATAACACACACATTATTGTATTTTTGTGACTATATTGAATATATCATTTAAACATTCACATTGTATGTTGGAAAAAGTATGTGAACCCTTAGGCTAATGACTTCTCCAAAAGCTCATTGGAGTCAGGAGTCAGCTAATCTGGAGTCCAATCAATGAGACAAAATTGGAGATGTTGGTTAGAGCTGCCTTGCCCTATAAAAAACACTCACAAAATCTGAGTTTGCTATTCACAAGAAACATTTCCTGATGACTCTCAAACCAGGATCCGGGAGCGTAATCATCGCCTGACACGAATTATCATAACGCAACAGACATAAATCTTCCTAGAAAATATTCCTATTCATGAAAATCACAAGTGAAATATATTGGAACACAGCTTAGCCTTTTGTTAATCACCCTGTCATCTCAGATTTTCAAAATATGCTTTACAGCCAACGCTAGACAAGCATTTGTGTAAGTTTATCATAGCCCAGCATAGCATTATGCCTTGCTAGCAGCAGGCAACCTTGTCACGGAAATCAGAAAAGCAATCAAATTAAATCGTTTACCTTTGAAGAACTTTGGATGTTTTCACTCACGAGACTCCCAGGTATATAGCCAAAGTTCATTTTTTCCCAAAAGATAATTTTTGTAGGCAAAACAGCTCCGTTTGTTCTTCACGTTTGGCTGAGAAATCGCCCGGAAATAGCGGTCACCACAAAATTAGCTCCATAATATCGACAGAAACATGGCAAACGTTGTTTAGAATCCATCCTCAAGGTGTTTTTCTAATATCTATTCGATAATATATCCGTCGGGACAATTCGTTTTTCTCTAGGACAGATTTGGAGTAATGGCTACCTCTGTATTTTACTCGAGAATCTCTCTCGGAGCCACCATGTGACCACTTACGCAATGTGGCCGCCTGCGGCTATTCTTCAACAGAAATGCGTAAAACTACGTCACAATGCTGTAGACACCTTGGGGAATACGTAGAAAGCGTAAGCTCGTTGGTACATTCACAGCCAAATAGGGAGTCATTGGAACGCAGCGCTTTCAAAACCTGGGGCACTTCCGGATTGGATTTTTCTCAGGCTTTCGCCTGCAACATCAGTTCTGTTATACTCACAGACATTATCTTTACCGTTTTGGAAACATTAGAGTGTTTTCTATCGAAAGCTGTCAATTATATGCATATTGAAACGGGAATGTTTTTTTTCCAAAAATGAAAATACTGCCCCCTAGTACCAACAGGTTTAACCATGCCTCGAACAAACGAGATCTCAGAATACCTCAAATTAAGAATTGTTGACTTACATAAAGCTGGAAAGAGTCTCTAAAAGCCTTGATGTTCATCAGTCCACAGTAAAACAAATTGTCTATAAACGGAGAAAGTTCAGCACTGTTGCTACTCTACCTAGGAGTGGCCGTCCTGCAAAGATGGTTGCAAGAGCACAGTGCAGAATGCTCAATGTTTAAGTTCAGAGTTCAGAGTTTAATAAGAATCCTAGAGTGTCAGCTAAAGACTTACAGAAATCTATGGAACATGCTAACATCTCTGTTGACGAGTCTACGGCACGTAAAACACTAAACAAGAATGGTGTTCATTGGAGGACACTGCTGTTAAAAAAAAACATTGCTGCACGTCTGAAGTTTGCAAAAGTGCACCTGGATGTTCCACAGTGCTAGTGGCAAAATGTTCTGTGGACAGACTTACAGTTCAGTTGTTTGGAAGGAACACACAACACTATGTTTGGAACGAAAATGGCACATCAAAACCTCATACCAACCGTATAGTTAGGTGGAGGGAACATCATGATTTGGGGCTGCTTTGCTGCCTCAGGGCCTGGACAGCTTGCTATCATCGACGGATAAATGAATTCCCAAGTTTATCAAGACATTTTACAGGAGAATGTTAGGAGAATCTGTCTGCCAATTGAAGCTCAACAGAAGTTGGGTGATGCAACAGGACAACAACCCAAAACACAGAAGACAATCAACAACAGAAGGGCTACAAACAGAAGAAAAAACGCCTTCTTGAGTGGCCCAGTCAGAGTCCTGACCTCAACCCGATTTAGATGCTGTGGTATGACATCAAGAGAGCAGTTCACACCAGACATCCCAAGATGATTGCTGAACTGAAACAGTTTTGTAAAGAGGAATGGTCCAAAATTCCTCCTGACCGTTGTGCAGGTCTGATCCGCAACTACAGAAAACATTTGTTTGAGGTTATTGCTGCCATAGGAGAGTCAACCAGTTATTAAATCCAAGGGTTCACATACTTTTCCCACCCTGCACTGTGAATATTTACACGGTGTGCTCAAAAAGACACGAAAACGTTTAATTGTTTGTGTGTTATTAGTTTAAGCAGGCTGTATTTGTCTATTGTTGTGACCTAGATGAAGATCAGATCAAATTTGATGACCAATTTATGTAGAAATCCATGTTCGAAAGTTTTCACATACTTTGTCTTGCCGCTGTACATGCACACATACACACACACATACACACACACACACACACACACACACACACACACACACACACACACACACACACACACACACACACACACACACACACACAAAAACATGTAAGCCAGTTTAGTGTGTGTGTGTGTGTGTGTGTGTGTGTGTGTGTGTGTGTGTGTGTGCCTACATTTGTGTGCCTGCGTTTGTGTGTGCGCTTGGCATCTGGGTGCCATTGCACTAGGTATCTTCGGGCAGCATCTAGAAGAGACAATGCAGTGTGAGAGTGGGTGTGGCAGCAGCAGCAAGACTGTGGTGCCTCTGCTGGTGCACCAGTGTGTGTGTTTTATACACCAGCACGGCCTTACAGAGGAGGGGCTGTTTAGAATGCCTGGACAGACCAATCATGTACAAGAGCTGCAGGATGCCTTCGACTGCGGGGAGAAACCACTCTTTGACAGGTAGGAGAAGTACTTTACTTTCACATCAAATGACAGGTAACACAACATGATGTAACACCACACACACCACGGACACGTAGATGGGCTCAGTTTTAATGATGTTTAACAGATTATCTACAGATACAGAATATTTAAATATTATCATGTAAAGAGGAAAACACAATGTATGACTTTGAACTGTACTGACCTCTCACCCTGACCTGTCCTGATTTGAAAGTAACACTGATGTCCACACGGTGGCATCCCTGCTGAAGCTTTACCTCAGAGAGCTGCCGGAGCCTGTGGTGCCTTTCAACAAATACACAGAGTTCCTCTCCACCGCTCAGCTACTGACCAAGGACAAGGAGGAGGTGTGTGTGTGTGTGTGTGTGAGTGACACGCGCGCCTCAAGTAGTAATGCTCTCATTCAAACCCTAATGAATAATGATAGCAACATTTGTCCTTTTGAAGGGGATCTTTGAGCTGGGCAGGCAGGTGAGGACTCTTCCTCAGGTCAACTACAACCTCCTGAAATACATCTGCAGGTAAACAGATTATTATTATGTAATCTATGAGAACTGAGTATTGCAGTCTCTCCTACAGTATCTCTCTCTAATCTCCTCTATCTCTGTAAATGTTATTAATACACAATGACATAATCTCTATAGATACTGATGTTAATACATGTCTGGCTTCCATCTCTATGATTACTATCAATACATCTTCAATGACATCATCATTCTAGATATACATCTTTAATGACATCACCTAATACTATAAATAGGTGTTTAATGACATCAGAAGGCAGCTGAGGCAGCAGAACAAGGCAGATCACACAGACGGTGCAAACATTATGACTCACCACCACCTCTCATACTAAATCTGTCTCAGTCTGTATCATACTGAACATACAACAAATTTGATATTCAGACAATCTTGGATTAAATAAAATGTCCTTCCACGGTGTTTTACGCTTACCAGCCTTTATATATATATGTGTGTGTGTGTGTGTGTGTGTGTGTGTGTGTGTGTGTGTGTGTGTGTGTGTGTGTGTGTGTGTGTGTGTGTGTGTGTGTGTGTGTGTGTGTGTGTGTGTGTGTGTGTGTGTGTGTGTGTGTGTGTGTGTATTTGCACTATAGATTCCTAGATGAGGTCCAGTCTCACTCCAGTCAGAACAAGATGAGTGTTCAGAACCTGGCCACTGTGTTCGGACCCAACATCCTCCGACCCAAGATGGAGGATGCACAAACCATGATGGAGGGTAGATACCAATGAATTTTCCACTCGAATGACACACGCGCTATTTTAATTTTAAATTTTTTTTATTTCTATTTTTATTTTTTTATTTTTTATTTCACCTTTATTTAACCAGGTAGGCTAGTTGAGAAAAAGTTCTCATTTACAACTGCGACCTGGCCAAGATAAAGCAAAGCAGTTTGACACATACAACAACACAAATTACACATGGAATAAACAAACATACAGTCAATAATACAGTAGGAAAAAAATCTACATACATTGTGTGTAAATGAGGTAAGATAAGGGAGGTAAGGCAATAAATAGGCCGTGGTGGCGAAGTAATTCCAATATAGCAATTAAACACTGGAAAAGTAGATGTGCAGAAGATGATTATGCAAGTAGAGATACTGGGGTGCAAAGGAGCAAAAAATAATAATAATACAGTATGGGGATGAGGTAGGTGGATGGGCTATTTACAGATGGGCTATGTACAGGTGCAGTGATCTGTGAGCTGCTCTGACAGCTGGTGCTTAAAGCTAGTGAGGGAGATATGTGTCTCCAGCTTCAATGATTTTTGCAGTTCGTTCCAGTCATTGGCAGCAGAGAACTGGAAGGAAAGGCGGCCAAAGGAGGAATTGGCTTTGGGGTTGACCAGTGAGATATACCTGCTGGAGTGTGTGCAACGGGTGGGTGCTGCTATGGTGACCAGTAAGATAAGGCGGGGCTTTACCTAGCAAAGACTTGTTGATGACCTGGAGCCAGTGGTTTTGGCAACGAGTATGAAGCGAGTGCCAGCCAACGAGAGCAAACAGGTCGCAGTGGTGGGTAGTATATGGGGCTTTGGTGACAAAACGGGTGGCACTGTGATAGACTTGTTTGTTGAGTAGAGTGTTGGAGGCTATTTTGTAAATGACATCGCCGAAGTCGAGGATCGGTAGGATGGTCAGTTTTACGAGGGTATGTTGGCAGTATGGGTGAAAGGATGCTTTGTGGCGAAATAGGAAGCCAATTCTTGATTTAATTTTGGATTGGAGATGTTTAATGTGAGTCTGGAAGGAGAGTTTACAATCTAACCAGACACCTATTTGTAGTTGTCCACATATTCTAAGTCAGAACCACCCAGAGTAGTGATGCTGGACGGGCGGGCAGGTGCGGGCAGAGATCGGTTAAAGTTTTACTTGCATTTAAGAGCAGTTGGAGGCCACGGAAGGAGAGTTGTATGGCATTGAAGCTCATCTGGAGGTTACACAGTGTCCAAAGAAGGGCCAGAAGTATCCAGAATGGTGTCGTCTGCGTAGAGGTGGATCAGAGAATCACCAGCAGGATTAGGGACATCATTGATGTATACAGAGAAAAGAGTCTGCCCGAGAATTGAACCCTGTGGCACCCCCATAGAGACTGCCAGAGGTCCAGACAACAGGCCCTCCGATTTGACAGCCTGAACTCTATCATAGAAGTAGTTTGTGAACCAGGCAAGGCAATCATTTGAGAAACCAAGGCTATTGAGTCTGCCGATAAGAATGTGTTGAGTCGAAAGCCTTGGCCAGGTCGATGAATACGGCTGCACAGTATTGTCTCTTATTGATGGCGGTTATGATATCGTTTAGGACCTTGATCGTGGCTGAGGTGCACCCATGACCAGCTCTGAAACCAGATTGCATAGCGGAGAAGGTACGGTGGGATTCGAAATGGTCTGTAATCTGTTTGTTAACTTGGCTTTCGAAGAGCTTCGAAAGGCAGGGTAGGATAGATATAGCTCTGTAGCAGTTTGGGTCTAGAGTGTCTCCCCCTTTAAAGAAGGGGATGACCGTGGCTGCTTTACAATCTTTGGAAATCTCAGACATACGAAAGGAGGTTGAACAGGCTAGTAATAGGGGTTACAACAATGTCAGCAGATAGTTTTAGAAAGAGAGGGTCCAGATTGTCTAGCCCGGCTGATTTGTAGGGGTCCAGATTCTGCAGCTCTTTCAGAACATCAGCTATCTGAATTTGGGTGAAGGAGAAATGGGGGAGGCTTGGGCGAGTTGCTGTGGGGAGTGCAGGGCTGTTGACCGGGGTAGGGATAGCCAGGTGGAAAGCATGGCCAGCCGTAGAAAAATGCTTATTGAAATTCTCAATTATAGTGGATTTATTGGTGGTGACAGTGTTTCCTAGCCTCAGTGCAGTGGGCAGCTGGGAGGAGGTGCTCTTGTTCTCCATGGATTTACGGTGTCCCAGAAACTTTTTGAGTTTGTGCTGCAGGATGCAAATTTCGGAGGCAGGCAATGAGGCAGTGATCGCAGAGATCTTGGTTGAAAACAGCAGAGTTGTAATTTGGAGGGCAAGTTGGTTAGGATTATTTCTATGAGGGTGCCCGTGTTTACAGCTTTTGGGTTGTACCTGGTAGGTTCATTGATAATTTATGTGAGATTGAGCATGTCCCAGTTTAGGTCACCTAGCAGCACGAGCTAGATGGGTGGCAAAGATAGATGATTCACATATGGTGTCCAGAGCACAGCTGGGGGCAGAGGGTGGTCTATAGCAAGCGGCAACGGTGAGAGACTTGTTTCTGGAAAGGTGGATTTTTAAAAGTAGAAGCTCGAATTGTTTGGGTACAGACCTGGATAGTAAGACAGAATTCTGCAGGCTTTCTCTGCAGTAAATTGCAACACCGCCCCCTTTGGCAGTTCTATCTTGTCGGAAAATGTTATAGTTAGGGATGGAAATTTCAGGGTTTTTGGTAGTCTTTCTAAGCCATGATTCAGACATGGCTAGGACATCTGGGTTGGCAGAGTGTGCTAAAGCAGTGAATAAAACAAACTTAGGGAGGAAGCTTCTAATGTTAACATGCATGAAACCAAGGCTTTTACGGTTACAGAAGTCAACAAATGAGAGCACCTGGGGAATAGGAGTGGAGCTAGGCACTGCAGGGTCTGGATTAACCTCTACATCACCAGAATAACAGAGGAGGAGTAGGATAAGGGTACGGCTAAAGGCTATAAGAACTGGTCGGAGTAAAATGAGCAGGTTTCTGGGCGCGATAGATTAGATTCAAGGCATAATGTACAGACAAAGGTATGGTAGGATGTGGATACAGTGGAGGTAAACCTAGGCATTGCGTGATGATGAGAGAGATATTGTCTCTAGAAACATAATTTAAACCAGGTGATGTCATCGCATGTGTGGGAGGTGGAACGAAAGGGTTGGATAAGGTATATTGAGCAGGGATAGAGGCTCTACAGTGAAATAAGACAATAATCCCTAACCAGAGCAAACTAACCATAACATTTCATGTGGGGATTTGTAAAATGATAAAAGGAAGCAAAATTTAAGTTCTATCTTTTCTTTTACAATGTCAATGAAAAGGAGGAATTGTTTAACCAGAGTTTAAAGCCAGTATATGTCATTTATTTCTCAGCTAATCGGCAACCCTGTCATTTTTGTTGTTGATAATGTGAAGCATTGGGCTGGAGAAAGCATTTTCAGAGTCTGGAAAAACGCTATGTATAAATCCTATCAATAACGATTTTCTTTTTTTCTACCCTGCAGGCAGTTCCCAGGTGCAGCACCTGATGACCATACTGATCAGTGAACACTCTCGTCTGTACCAGGGAGAGGCAGAGACTCCCAGGGAGGACCAATTTGCCCCTGCTCCAACTCCCTATCCCCAGGCCCTCCCAATTCACCAATGCATGGTGGAGTGGCTCTCACAGCAGAGCCCCACCAACCCCACCCAGCCCTATCCCTCCCTGGGACAGACCCCTAACACCCCAAGTCAGGAACCACTTCAACCCATCCCAACCTCCAGTGGCTCCTCTCTCAATACTGACCACCCTGGATCAACCACCCAGGGAAGAAAAGAGGGGTATTCTGAGGGAAAGAGTGACGGAAGAACAGAAGGAAAGATGGAGAGAAAGAGTGAAGGAAAGAATGAAAGAACGCTCTCGGGTGGTAGTGGTGTAGCCCTCGGTCCCAGTAAACAGTCCAAAAGCCTGTCTTCATGGAGGTCCTCCTTGAAGGGCGGGTCGGGGTCAATAGGGGTGAGGGGGAAGATAGGAGGGTCAGCGGTTGACATGTCGACTGTCACCGGGGGCAACTGGCGGATGAACGGCTTGTCACCCTTCCACAGTCACCGATGGACCGCTTTGACCGGCAAACGACTCAAAGAGTCCTCGCTTTCCCTGACAGAGACACACAAAGACTCTCTGCCAGACTCCTATACTGGGTCCTCTTTGTCGATAAAATACTCTTCACACTCCCAAAGAAGCTTGCTAAAATACTCATCTCCTTTACATATAGACTCTTCCAGTTCTAGTATAGACTCCTCCTTTCCCAATATAAAGACCTCCATCTCTGTCAAAAACTCCTCCCATTCCAACAGGCTCTCGACCTATGACAACGTTACCATCAATTCCTGCAGTCTGAGCTTGCCCGGTGGAAGCCCCTCCCCCTGGACCTCCTATGAGATCTCATTGGCTGAATCTACAGAAACTGATCGCACCACACTGAACTCTGGGTTAGGGTCTGGCAAGGCTGTGGCGGGGTCCTCGGTGGCAGTGTCCAGTAGCTCTGCTCTGGAGCTGTGTGTGAGCAGCGCTGGCTGCAGCAAGGGTGACCCTGGAGATGACATCACAGGTCTGAGGCCAGGGGTCAATGAGGGTCTGTTTAGCCTGGTGACAGATCTGAAGGAGGAGCTGAGGCGACAGAGGTTCAGCTATGAGACACAAATACGCAAGTAAAAACTACCTTCTTGTTGCAATGGTAATGGTACAGTATGTTGTGTTATGTGTGCATGTGTGCACACATGCACATAATATAATATATGTCATTTAGCAGACACTTTTATCCAAAGCGACTTAGTCATGCATGCAAACATTTTACATGTAGGTGGTCCCATGAATCAAACCCACAAACCCACTAGCGATGCTCTACCAACTGAACTACAGAGGACTTATGTGTGTGTGTAAACATCCATGTGTGTCTGCTGTACTCTCTAACCCTCTCTCTCTGCTCTCTTACTTCCCAGATTGGAGGAGTCATGTTCAAGTCTTCGTCTCCAGTCTGGTCGTTTAGAAGAGGATCTTAACCAGGAGAAGAAGAGGTTCCGCATGCTGGAGATCCGACTGGGGAACTCTAAACGCGCAAGGCAGGATGCAGAGACTTGGAATGTTCTTCTGCAGAAAGAGAAAAAGTTATGGGAGACCTGACCACTGGCACACAAACCAGCTAGACCTGAGCTGACAGTGTCAGCCCATTGAGCTAAAGCCTAGGCATTCACTATGGGAGCTAACACAGGTCAAGTTTAATTCTGCTACACTCAGAAAAAATGTAAGAAAAATAATGAAAGTCTTGAATTAAACAGGAAAGTACTATCTGAGCTTGTTCAACAAGAAATGCTATATTTTGTGTTCCATTGCTAAATGTTTTGCTACTGTGTGCTCTAATGAACACAACCTAAGTGTCTCTCCGCCTGTGTATTTAGGACTAGGCTTAATATGTGTCCATGAAACCGGACCCTAGAGTATTCATTCAGAGGTTGCTCAAGACTGTTGTGATACAGAAGGGGTTTTATGTTTTTCTTAACTGAAGTCTACTGCTGTCTATTACTCTGTATGCATCGTCATTCTTGGTAACTGTGGGCCAGTTTCACAGAAACAGATTTAGCCTAATCCTGGACTATGAAGCACTTTCAATGGAGATGGCCCATTGAGTTTATTTCAGGATTAGGCTTACGCCAGGATTCAGTCCGATTGCACTTTGTTGGCTATGCACCTCTTAAAGGTAATTTTCCTGCGTTTGTGGAGACAGCATTCATGGTATGTTGGCTAAATTGGAAATTACCTTTAAATGTCAAGCGCATTATAACGCAGGATCGCCTGCTGATAGGTTTGAATCCCTGCCTTAATATTTGTCTGAGAAACCACCTTTGTGTGTACTAGACTGTTATTGATCTCTTTAAAGATGAACCTCTAAATGGTTAAATGTGATACTTACTGAGCTAACACTGTACTGTTAAAAAAACAACCTCTCAGGTGTTCTAAATATTCTGGTCTGAGAGATAATGTATCTCTATTCCCGTACTTGAATACTCTTCTGAAATAGACGACTTTTACCACGCCACGGTTTCACCACACTACAGAACATTTTGCTGACTTGTTTCTGATTTAAGAAACAGGCCTTGTTTATCATAGCGATATCAGGTACAGACTTTTGTACAGACTCAAACTGACCAGACTAATGAAAGCCTCTGAGCATTTGTCATTATAAACTAATGTCCTTACAAGAAGTATGCGTTGAGAATAAAAACAATTCAAACAGAATCAAATTCAACCCTTTATTTGCAAAAGTTGAAGGTTGACATTGACCGGCCATTTCCAGTGTGCACATTACTGTGGGTCTGTAGTAAGACCTTGTCCAGATCAAAAGGCTAACATTTACATAACCGGCCTTTGTGTAAAACACCACGAAACCTGGGTTGCGTTCAAGAGTGTGAAACGTACTATATTGATTCCATGAATAAGAACTGAGATGCTCCTGAATGCAGCCTTGTTTCTGGTGTGCGACAGGCCTGACCACAGCAAGGGAATGGGTCCAGTTCCAACCATAAACAGGACCTATAGGGATTGAACGGCGAGGAGCCATCAAATACATTTTAATCCAAAAAAAAGGAAAATATCCCCTGGGGAACATCCATCTAACATACAAATCAACCACTCATTACCTACTCTATAGTCTACAAATCATATTACAAAAAATAGAGAAATGAAAAGACATAGTACTTTTGAATTAAATATACATTACATACAACTCTAGCAGTCTTCTAACATTGACAATGGTACATTTAAAAAAAAAAAAACACAAAAAAAAAACTTTTACATAGTTTTTTTTAGACCATATGCTGTGGACTGATGTCATTCAGAAACTCATATCGGTGAGGTAGTTAATAAAAACAAAGTCCTCTAACAGAGACATCACAGTAGAGAGGAGCTGACGCTAACTAAGCTAACTAAACACTGAGTGCCTCTACTCTAGAGAGAAATATAGAGAGGTTAAAATCAGAACTCAGGGATTGTTAAGAGATGGGACAATCTCAAATTTCTTTTCACAAATATTCTTCTTAATATTAACAACATTTGAAATATATATTTTCAAATACCGTCCTGACTGGTTGCATCAAGGCCTGGTATGGGAATTGCACCGTCCACGACTACAAGGCTTTCCAGCGAGTGGTGAGGATGGCCCAGTTCATTACTGGGACCGTGCTGCCACCCATCCAGGACATATACTCAAAACGGTGCCTGAGGAAGGCCTGCAGCATCATCCTCAAGGACCCCACACACCCCAGCCACAAGCTTTTCACTCCCTTACCGTCGGGCAGATGGTATCGGAGCATGATGTCTAATACCAAAAGGCTCAGAGACAGTTTCTATCTACAAGCCATCTGCTGACTGCTGAACACTTGAACTGGACTGACCACCTTCACTGACTTTCCGCATTTCAACACACACCCACACAGATATACACACACACACACATCACAACTGCTACCAGACTTAATATGTATGCTAAATACTTCACAATTGAAACACTTGATCTCCCCATAACACATGTAAATATTGGACTATAAATTGTGCCATCCTGTTTTATACTTATGCTCAAATGTGTATTATATTCTACTGAGCCATTTACTTTATGTTCGTATTCTAATCTTTTATTATTTCTGATTGTTGTTTGCATTGTAAAGAAAAAACCTAAGTATTTCATTGGATGGTGTATACCCTGTGTATCCTGTACATATGGCTAATAAAACTTTAAAGTATCAGCCATCACACCATGTAAAGGAAAAACCTCATAATTCAACAAAAACAAAATCATAAAATGCAACTAACTGGATCGTCAACCCCGTCAGACAGCATAAAAACCATTTCATTTTTACAGGTATTGTCCAACAAGTGTTTAAAAGTATTGATTGTTTAATTCTAACAGTAGATTATTACTTATTTTTAACTTATTTTATAGCACCATACTGTATAATGCTCCAGGGAAAATTTTGTTCGCATGTTTTTCTAGATTCAGAATATAAAACATTTAAAAAGTAAACATTATCCCTTAGATCTAGCACAACAAATATCTCAATAGTTTAACCATATGTTGCAGAACAGTGATATATACAGTTGAAGTCGGACGTTTACATACACTAAGGTTGGAGTCATTAAAACTTGTTTTTCAACCACTCCACAAATTTCTTGTTAACTAACTATAGTTTTGGCAAGTCGGTTAGGACATCTACTTTGTGCATGACACAAGTAATTTTCCAACAATTGTTTACAGACAGATTATTTCAATTATAATTCCCTGTATCACAATCCCAGTGGGTCAGAAGTTTACATACACTAAGTTGACTGTGCCTTTAAACAGCTTGGAAAATTCCAGAAAATTATGTTATGGCTTTAGAAGCTTCTGATAGGCTAATTGACATCATTTGAGTCAATTGGAGGTGTACTGTGATGTATTTCAAGGCCTACCTTCAAACTCAGTGCCTCTTTGCTTGACATCATGGGAAAATAAAAAGATATCAGCCAAAACTTTGTAGACCTCCAGAAGTCTGGTTCATCCTTGGGAGCAATTTCCAAATGCCTGAAGGTACCACGTTCATCTGTACAAACAATAGTACGCAAGTATAAACACCATGGGTGTGAGACGTGTTCTGTTTCCTAGAGATGAACGTACTTTGGTGCGAAAAGTGCAAATCAATCCCAGAGCAACAGCAAAATACCCTGTGAAGATGCTGGAGGAAAAAATGCATCTCTATCCACATTTAAACGAGTCCTATAGCAACATAACCTGAAAGGCCGCTCAACAAAGAAGAAGCCACTGCTCCAAAACTGCCATGAAAAGCCAGACTACGGTTTGGAACTGCACAGGGACAAAGATCGTACTTTTTGGAGAAATGTCCTCTGGTCTGATGAAACAAAAATAGAACTGTTTGGCCATAATGACCATCGTTATGTTTGGAGGAAAAAGTGGGAGGCTTGTATAAGTCGAGGAACACCATCCCAACCATGAAGCATGGGGGGTGGCAGCATCATGTTGTGGGGGTGCTTTGCTGCAGGAGGGACTGGTGCACTTCACAAAATAGATGACATCATGAGGTAGGAAAATTATGTGGATATATTGAAGCAAAATCTCAAGACATCAGTCAGGAAGTTAAAGCTTGGGCTTCCAAGTTGACAATGACCCCAAGCATACTTCCAAAGTTGTGTCAAAATGGCTAAAGGACAACAAAGTCAAGGTATTAGAATGGCCATCACAAAGCCCTGACCTCAATCCTATAGTAAATTTGTGGCAGAACTGAAAAAGTGTGCGTGAGCAAGGAGGCCTACAAACCTGACTCAGTTACACCAGCTCTGTCAGGAGGAATGGGCCAAAATGCACCCAACTTATTATGGGAAGCTTGTGGTAGGCTAACCGAAACGTTTGATCATGTTAAACAATTTAAAAGCAATGCTACCAAATGCTAATTGAGTGTATGTAAAACTTCTGACCCACTGAGAATGGGATCAAAGAAAGAAAAGCTGAAATAAATAATTCTCTATACTATTATTATTCTGACATTCTTAAAATAAAGTGGTGATCCTAACTGACCTAAAACAGGGTATTTTGTACTAGGATTAAATCTCAGGAATTGTGAAAAACTGAGTTTAAATGTATTTGGCTAAGGTGTATGTAAACATCTGACTTCAGCTGTATATATTTTCAGAATATTGACAAAATATTGACCTTAAGGGGGTTAGCCATCAGTGATGGAGATGACACGCCACTGATGGAGTTGACAACAAAATACATATTTTTGCATTTAAAAATAAAACTTCAATACAAACATTTGTAAAATATAGAAAATTATTTATTCGAAAATTCCCAATAAAAATATAACCATTATATCATATATTTCAGCACTCTGACGGAGTTGACGTTAGACAAAAATGTGACGGACTTTGATTTCAATATTGTTTCTTTAAATCTATCAAAAGTAGATCACTTTGCAGACCATGCGTGGTTTTGTTGCACTATATGTAATGAGGACAATAAGAAAAGGTTCATGAGGTGTGGCTGACCCGGATCATTCTTGATTAATTTATGATTGTAGACAAATCTGACAGAGTTCATCAAATCTCCTGACAATTTCTTTTAGGAATCACAGTTTTGAGAGAAATATTCCTTTAAGTCAGAGGTCTAATGCAAAAAACTACCTAAGATCCCTTTTCAGTTAATATTCATTATTGCCGTTTTAAGAATTTTAAACACTTTTTTGGAGAGTTTGAAATTGCCCCCCTTGGCTCCAGAAAAGGACATTTCCAGGCATAGAGCCAACATGGAAATTTGTAATATTGAAAATATTTAGAAAATTCCAAAAGCAAATCTTTCACCTTATAAAATTCCCCTAAATGTAATTTTTAGGATCAAATAATGCAACAAAATAAACATTAAAAATAAAGTTTATGCCGGTTAAGGATTGTCCCGACTTTCAAAAATCCCTGAACTGTAAGAGCACTTAAATCAAATCAATGGGGCTGGGAGTTTTTCCTGGTCCTGTGACCTGAGGAAAGACTCCTGGCCCCGCCAATAAAACATAAGCAGCCTTTGTCCCTTCCCCTTGGCCCCAACCCTTTGATGTTTGCAGACCTGTACATACCTATCCAAAACCTAAAGATCTGCAAACATTGAAGGGTTAGAGCCAAGTGGGATGGGCCACTGGTTGAAGAAACAAAGCAACAAAGATGGCTAAGTGACAAAGGTATTTGGGCCAGGTGATTTAATGGTTTAATTTAATGCAAAATAAATGTTTTGTCATACCCGTGGTATACGGTCTCATATAACAAAGCTGTCAGTCAATCAGCATTCAGGGCTCGAACAACCCAGTTTATAATAGAAAATAAGTGTGTGTTTGTAAGAAAACACTTTCTAATAGGGAAAAGGGGAAAAAGTTCCATCCACTGTGAGATTTGAACCACTATCATTTACAGCATAGACATACACAGCTTGGTGGGACAGAAGCTAACAAGAAAATAAATAAATATAGTAATTTACAGCATGTACACAATCGGCAATGCCTGATATAGGGGACATAGCAAATGAAAGAAGCTGTGCATTTACAAAATAAATAAAAACATTTTTATTTTATTACGGACTCTTAAAGAGGCAATCTGCAGTTTAAACAACAATAAAGCAGTCACCCCACCACTGTTTTTGGTAAGCAACTTAGGGTTGGGGCTAGAGAAATGTAATCGCTCTGAAATTCGTAAACAAAGCTATAAAGCAAGGACTGACCATCCATGATACAGTATCAAAAGTATAATTTTAACCATGTTTTGAGGCTATACACAGTGTTTGTTTACAAACAATGGAGTAAAAGCATTTATATATTATATTCTTCAAGAATCAATTGGTATATATCATTCAATAAAAAGGCAGAAAAAAATGTAGCCATCGCAGATTGCCCCTTTAAGTGTTTTAAACGATATACTGTGACAGAAGTGTGTGTGTGTGTGCATGTTATCTGCAGCAGGCCAGTGCTCCCAGGGAGGTGTGGCTGTCCAGGCTGCTGTCCGTGTCAGAGGTCATGGTAGGTTCACTAGGGTCACTGGGGTCAGTCGACATGGAGGATACGTCATTGCCTGAGGAGGAGGACGAGGGGTGCTGAGGGGAGCTGTCAATCACTGCTGCACCTGTGCTGCGAAAACACACAGGATGACTGATACACCTGTACTAGGAACTAGCATGCACATGCACAAACAAACAAACACACACAGTCCTGCGACATACACACATAATAAGTCACACACACCATAGGGAGCCAGCAGCCTACTACATTATTCACCTCCCTTCTATGAGTTAGAGCAAGCGCACTTGTAGTTGTTTTGTTTGGAACACAGCCCTGCATCCGCGCCATCACACAATTATTGTTGTTGTTTACGCAATCCAAAAACGGTCCATTATAAATCTAAATCTGAGTCAGGTCGTCATCATTTGAAAGCTTGTTATATTGCCAACATTACTAGCTAAATTATATAATATTATCTTTCAGTTTTAGGCTTTCACAAGGCAATTCAGAAAAGCAGATCGTAATATTGGTGCGCATAGAATGGCGTCATGAGCGCATTCAGATGCGTGTTCCGTGGCGTTTTCTTCACAATACACCAAACATAGGCTCACTCTGTTCAGGACTACCCAGGGTATGACGCAATGTCATCTTGTAACTGTACATCAAACATAATGATCATAAACATTGACACTGTATATATGAGTTTTATGATATGGAAATGTGAAGTGCACATTTGGACTCAAGGGTGTCTGGCTGCTTGTATGACATCAAAGTGGTATTTATTGTAATCCTCAACGTCTCACCTTTCAAAATACTATGAGTCCTCTTAATTTACAGCATTTGCCTCACTCAGACAACAGAACATTTGCTAAAGTTGCCCAGTTTCTGGGAGGAATGGGGGTAACTTATTGTCGCGTGCAGTGCAGTGCTCAAGTTCAGAACTCTCAGTAAAACCCATACAGAGCTGTGGAGAGACATAGAGCTCTGACATCATGTATAGCATGTTACTATACAGTCACTCTGGTCCAATTTAGGTGCTTATCATCCAAATCTGCCATTTTTTTTTCATCCAAATCTGCCATTTTCCGTGGGTACGACAATGAAGGGCTACATAAAGTTTTGATTCACCACTGCTCTTGGTCAGTTTCAGCTACAAACACCACCCCAACATTGGCATGTGCAGACAGACGCAACTTAAATGGCTTCAGCTTTTTGCTATCATGCCTCTAGCACTGCATCTCAGTGCTAGAGGCATCACTACAGACCCTGATTCAGGCTGTATCACAACCGGCCGTGATTGGGAGTTCCATAGAGTGGTGCACAATTTGCCCAGCATCGTCCGGGATAGGGTTTGGCCGGGGTAGGCCGTCATTGTAAATAAGAATGTGTTCTTAACTGACTTGCCTAGTTAAATAAAGGTACAAAAATAAATACAAAATTCAATGGCGGATTGCAGGCTTAAAAATTCTAAATACATTTTGTGTGCTTAAAAATGCATATGGCTTATGATGATATAGTACTGACCTACCATACTAGCCCAGTATAACCCACTATAATTACGCCACACCTACAAACCACCCCAAAATAGGTCAATATAACTAACACATAGCCTGTATGAAATCCCTATTACTACCATTACTACTAATACCATTACTACTGCCATTGCTACCACTAATACTACTCTTTCTCAACCATAAATACTTCTAGACTAGCAAGCATACCATACTTCAGTAAATGTAACGGTGACTAACCCCATTCTGTACAATTTTTTTTTGCAACCGCAGCATTCAAAGGAGGCTGCAATGAAAACTAATGAGACTGTAGCGTTCTGTGTTGGCATCAAAATCGGGGCTGTGAAATAAGTTTTGATTCAGTGTTGAGTGACATGGTAATGGTCTAAAAGTATTCGAGAAAATATAAAAATATGGACCCCTCTGATGCGGTACGTTACATCGTGACGTGTCACTACGTAACATACGTAGCATTTGTAACTCATTTTGTGCCGTACAGCCTCTTTCCATCAGGGGTAGCACTTCTCTCGCAGATTAAAAACAAGAAAGGGACAGGGTAAGGGGTAAGGGGGATACCTAGTCAATTGTACAACTGAATCCATTCATTTTTTGTGTCATTACTGCAAGCTATCAAGACTCTCAAAAGCCGCGACAGCCGCCGTTTACTTCTGAAGATAACTTTAGCGCCGCCCTAAAAACCCAATTCAAATTCGACACAAACCTTCAAATAGGTATGTAATGACATGTTATATAAACACTTTATAGTGTTTTATTTACATTTTAGATATGATAAGTTGGAAAGATCGGGTGAAAAAAGCTGATTCCCTACACAACATATCTCCCAGTAGGATTCCCTTCCCCACCCGGCATTTTTTTAAAGACCTGAAGGAGCTCATTGCCTTCTTCAAACATGCAGAGACGGGTAATATGAAGGTCTCGTCATTGATTTTGCTGGAAAGGGGGGAATTTGTGCTTTACAATGGTATTCATATTACAGTTGACCTGGAAGTATTACGTTTTTGGGGCACTAAAATCAGGTAAATTGTACAGAATAGCACAATGTACAAAAGTGCGTTAGTTACTGTTACTTGTCAATTTTTTTTGCTTTCTGGGGGGGTTGCATGGGTTTTATTGGGCACAGGGGACAGTAGTGTGTTTTTTCCCTGGCTTGCCACCGGCCCGGCGGGCCATGGCATAAATAAATATACAGTGGTGCAAAAAAGTATTTAGTCAGCCATCAATTGTGCAAGTTCTCCCACTTAAAAAGATGAGAGGCCTGTAATTTTCATCATAGGTACACTTCAACTATGACAGACAAGATGAGAAAAGAAATTCCAGAAAATCACATTGTAGGATTTTTTATGAATTTATTAGCAAATTATGGTGGAAAATAAGTATTTGGTCAATAACAAAAGTTTATCTCAATACTTTGTTATATACCCTTTGTTGGCAATGACAGAGGTCAAACGTTTTCTGTAAGTCTTCACAAGGTTTTCACACACTGTTGCTGGTATTTTGGCCCATTCCTCCATGCACATCTCCTCTAGAGCAGTGATGTTTTGGGGCTGTTGCTGGGCAACATGGCCTTTCAACTCCGTCCAAATATTTTCTATGGGGTTGAGATCTGTAGACTGGCTAGGCCACTCCATGACCTTGAAATGCTTCTTACGAAGCAACTCCTTCGTTGCCCAGGTGGTGTGTTTGGGATCATTGTCATGCTGGAAGACCCAGCCACGTTTCATCTTCAATGCCCTTGCTGATGGAAGGAGGTTTTCACTAAAAATCTCACGATACATGGCCCCATTCATTCTTTCCTTTACACGGATCAGTCTCTTTGCAGAAAAACAGCCCCAAAGCATGATGTTTCCAACCCCATGCTTCACAGTAGGTACAGTGCCTTGCGAAAGTATTCGGCCCCCTTGAACTTTGCGACCTTTTGCCACATTTCAGGCTTCAAACATAAAGATATAAAACTGTATTTTTTTGTGAAGAATCAACAACAAGTGGGACACAATCATGAAGTGGAACGACATTTATTGGATATTTCAAACTTTTTTAACAAATCAAAAACTGAAAAATTGGGCGTGCAAAATTATTCAGCCCCTTTACTTTCAGTGCAGCAAACTCTCTCCAGAAGTTCAGGGAGGATCGCTGAATGATCCAATGTTGACCTAAATGACTAATGATGATAAATACAATCCACCTGTGTGTAATCAAGTTTCCGTATAAATGCACCTGCACTGTGATAGTCTCAGAGGTCCGTTAAAAGCGCAGAGAGCATCATGAAGAACAAGGAACACACCAGGCAGGTCCGAGATACTGTTGTGAAGAAGTTTAAAGACGGATTTGGATACAAAAATATTTCCCAAGCTTTAAACATCCCAAGGAGCACTGTGCAAGCGATAATATTGAAATGGAAGGAGTATCAGACCACTGCAAATCTACCAAGACCTGGCCGTCCCTCTAAACTTTCAGCTCATACAAGGAGAAGACTGATCAGAGATGCAGCCAAGAGGCCCGTGATCACTCTGGATGAACTGCAGAGATCTACAGCTGAGGTGGGAGACTCTGTCCATAGGACAACAATCAGTCGTATATTGCACAAATCTGGCCTTTATGGAAGAGTGGCAAGAAGAAAGCCATTTCTTAAAGATATCCATAAAAAGTGTCGTTTAAAGTTTGCCACAAGCCACCTGGGAGACACACCAAACATGTGGAAGAAGGTGCTCTGGTCAGATGAAACCAAAATTGAACTTTTTGGCAACAATGCAAAACGTTATGTTTGGCGTAAAAGCAACACAGCTCATCACCCTGAACACACCATCCCCACTGTCAAACATGGTGGTGGTAGCATCATGGTTTGGGCCTGCTTTTCTTCAGCAGGGACAGGGAAGATGGTTAAAATTGATGGGAAGATGGATGGAGCCAAATACAGGACCATTCTGGAAGAAAACCTGATGGAGTCTGCAAAAGACCTGAGACTGGGACGGAGATGTGTCTTCCAACAAGACAATGATCCAAAACATAAAGCAAAATCTACAATGGAATGGTTCAAAAATAAACATATCCAGGTGTTATAATGGCCAAGTCAAAGTCCAGACCTGAATCCAATCGAGAATCTGTGGAAAGAACTGAAAACTGCTGTTCACAAATGCTCTCCATCCAACCTCACTGAGCTCGAGCTGTTTTGCAAGGAGGAATGGGAAAAAATTTCAGTCTCTCGATGTGCAAAACTGATAGACATACCCCAAGCGACTTACAGCTGTAATCGCAGCAAAAGGTGGCGCTACAAAGTATTAACTTAAGGGGGCTGAATAATTTTGCACGCCCAATTTTTAAGTTTTTGATTTGTTAAAAAAGTTTGAAATATCCAATAAATGTCGTTCCACTTCATGATTGTGTCCCACTTGTTGTTGATTCTTCACAAAAAAATACAGTTTTATATCTTTATGTTTGAAGCCTGAAATGTGGCAAAAGGTCGCAAAGTTCAAGGGGGCAGAATACTTTCGCAAGGCACTGTATCGTGTTCTTTGCATGCAACTCAGCATTCTTTGTCCTCCAAACACGACGAGTTGAGTTTTTACCAAAAAGTTATATTTTGGTTTCATCTGACCATATGACATTCTCCCAATCTTCTTCTGGATCATCCAAATGCTCTCTAGCAAACTTCAGACGAGCCTGATGGTAGGCTTTGTTACTTTGGTCCCAGCTCTCTGCAGGTCATTCACTAGGTCCCCCCGTGTGGTTCTGGGATTTTTGCTCACTGTTCTTGGGATAATTTTGACCCCACGGGGTGAGATCTTGCGTGGAGCCCCAGATCGAGGGAGATTATCAGTGGTCTTGTATGTCTTCCATTTCCTAATAATTGCTCCCACAGTTGATTTCTTCAAACCAAGCTGCTTACCTATTGCAGATTCAGTCTTCCCAGCCTGGTGCAGGTCTACAATTTGTTTCTGGTGTCCTTTGACAGCTCTTTGGTCTTGGCCATAGTGGAGTTTGGAGTGTGACTGTTTGAGGTTGTGGACAGGTGTCTTTTATACTGATAACAAGTTCAAACAGGTGCCATTAATACAGGTAACGAGTGGAGGACAGAGGAGCCTCTTAAAGAAGAAGTTACAGGTCTGTGAGAGCCAGAAATCTTGCTTGTTTGTAGGTGACCAAATACTTATTTTCCACCATAATTTGCAAATAAATTCATAAAAAATCCTACAATGTGATTTTCAGGATTTTCTTTTCTCATTTTGTCTGTCATAGTTTTTAAGTGGGAGAACTTGCATAATTGGTGGCTGACTAAATACTTTTTCGCCCCACTGTATATATTTCCCCACTTAGCACACGGGATGGGTAATCAATAAACTCAGCACAGACTAGTCTGCGAGCCTCCCTGAAGCATCTTTGTAAAAAATAAAAATAAAAATCACACCCACAACACGAGCTGATTCGATAGACTTGACGTGAATATTCTGACAGTAGTCTCCTAAACCTTTCAGCGTGACTGCCAGAGCATTGTAGTTACAGTGGCAGGCTAGCCTACATAGACATGATATGCAATTTCCAAAAACATGAATGTGACACACGAGTCATTGAGTAATTGCCATTTTAGCACATTGACTAATCAGAATATACATGAGATATTTGAACAGGCAAGTAAATAGCCTATGGTCAAATAGCTACTGTAAGCAAAAAAATAAGCCGCGTTTCTTTAGCCAGCTAGCATCAGGAATCCAATAATAGTGAGTTGAAATGGTATTAGTATTCTCCCAATTGAAGCTTGCTTGCCTATGAAATCAGAAAAAAATTTAAGTTAATTAAAATGACGAGGAAGGGAAAAGTATGTACAAGGGGAGGGTCACGTGAAAATATGTTTTACGATGGGGAGGGGGGTGCATTTTTTAAAATGACACCTCAAGTTGGACCCTCGCCAGTAATTTTTGTACGGTCTCATACCATAAACAATGTTTTAATCCATGTTTTTTCATAGTGAAATATACAGATTTAGTCAACATTAACACAATAACAGCAGACACCAGCTCACATAAGCAAAATAAACTAACCTAAAAGAGGTTGTCCTCTGATCACGCCATTCTGCTTGGTCCAATCGTCCCACTCATACACCTCCTTCCAGATCAGGTCTACAACAGGGTGAATACAGGGAGAGAGAGAGAGAGAGAGCGAGAGAGAGATAGAAAGAGAGACGGAGACACAGAAACACAGAGACACAGAGAGAGTGAGAGGGAAAGAGGGGGAGATAAAGGGGGAAATGAGAGAAAAGACAAGGACAAGGAGAGAAAAGAAGAGAGGTGGAGAGAGAGATATAAAGGAGGGGAAAGAGACAGTTCAGAGAGGAGGGAAAGAAGGAGAGAAAAAATATTACATGTTTTAAGGACATTATCAACATACATATTTAACTTATTAATTATCGTTATCAACATTATAATGGAATAATATGCATTTTAGCTAAGAAAATTTAGCCTATTTCTGAACCAAGTAGCAATTTTCATCCACTATAGAAATAAAAATGAAAATGCTCAATCCTAAAATGTGCGCATTCATTAACAAACATAACAAACATCCGGTAGCAGAGAGAACAGTCTGACTTGGGTGGCTGGAGACTGACAATTTTTAGGGCCTTCCTCTGACACCGCCTGGTATAGAGGTCCTGGATGGCAGGGAGCTCGGCCACAGTGATGTACAGGGCCGTACGCACTACCCTCTGTATAGCCTTGTGGTCGGATGCCAAGCAGTTGCTATACCAAGCGGCGATGCAGCCAGTCAACAGGATCTCAATGGTGCAGCTGTAGAACCTTTTGAGGATCTGAGGGCCTATGCCAAATCTTTTCAGCCTCCTGAGGGGGAAGAGATGTTATCATGCCCTCTTCACGACTGTGTTGGTGTGTGTGGACCATGATAGATCCTTAGTCTTGATGACGTTGAGGGAGTGGTTGTTGTCCTGGCACCACACTGCCAGGTCTCTGACCTCCTCCCTTTAGACAGTCTCATCGTCCTCAGGACTACCACCGTAGGAGTCATGTGCGGCCACGCAGTTATGAGTGAACAGCGAGTGCAGGAGGGAACTAAGCACGCACCCCTGAGGGGCCCCGTATTGAGGGTACGCGTGGCAGATTGTTGCCTACCTTCACCATCTCGGGGTGGCCCGTCAGGAAGTCCAGGATCCAGTTGCAGAGGCAGGTGTTCAGTCCCAGGGTCCTTAGCTTAGTGATGAGCTTGGAGGGCACTATGGTATTGAATGCTGAGCTGTAGTCAATGAACAGCATTCTCACATAGGTGTCATTTTATCTAGGTGGGAGAGGGCAGTGTGGAGTGTAATAGAGATTGCGTCATCTGTGGATCTGTTGGGGTGGTATGTGAATTGGAGTGGGTTCAGGGTGTCTGGGATGATGGTTGTGATGTGAGCCAAGACCAACCTTTCAAAGAATTTCATGGCTACAGATGTGAGGGCTACAGGGTGATAGTCAATTAGACAGGTTACGTTGGCATTGTTGGGCACAGGGACTATGGTGGTCTGCTTGAAACATGTAGGTATTACAGACATGGTCAGGGAGGTTAAAATGCCAGCTGGTCAGCACATGCGCTGTACGCGTTCTGGTAATCCGTCTGTGAATGTTAACCTGTTTAAAGGTCTTACTCATATCGGCTATGGAGAGCATGATCACACAGTCATCCAAAACAGCTGATGCTCTCATGCATGGTTCAGTGTTGCTTGCCTCGAAGCGAGCATATAAGGCATTTTGCTCATCTGGAGGCTTGCGTCACAGGGCAACTCGCGACTGGGTCTCCCTTTGTAATCCGTGATAGTTCGCAAGCCACGCCACATCCGACGAGCATCAGAGCCGGCATAGTAGGATTAAATCTTAGTCCTGTATTGACGCTTTTCCTGTTTGATGGCTTGTCAGATGTCGTAGCAGGATTTCTTACAAGCGTCCTGATTAGTGTCCTGCTCCTTGAAAGCATCAGCTCTAACCTTTAGCTCAGTCCTGATGTTACCTGTAATCCATGGCTTCTGGTTGGGATATGTACATACAGTTACTCCTCAATGCCAATGGATGAATTCCAGAACACATTCCAGTCTGTGTTAGTGAAACAGTCCTGTAGTTTAGCATCCACTTTGTCAGACCTTCCTGTTTTGAGTTTTTCCTGTTTTGATTACTTCACTGGTACTTCCTGTTTGAGTGTTTACTTGTAATCAGGAAACAGGAAGATAGCGTTGTAGTCAGATTTGCCAAATAGAGGGCGAGGGAGAACTTTGTATGCATTTCTGTGTGTGGAATAAAGGTGATCTAGTTTTGTCTCTAGTTGTACAGCTGACATGTTGGTAGAAATTAGGTAAAACAGATTTCAGTTTCCTTGCATTAAAATCACCGGCTACTAGGAGCACCACCTCTGGATGCTATTCTACACATCTTTCCATGAGGCTGAGAGAAAATGTTGCATTTTTAAAGCTAATTAATGCAAACAACTATAGGTGTGTTGACTTATAAAGGCACTGGATTATGAGCTGTTTTGTTTGCTAAATGAACAAATTAAGTATGCAGTAACATGGTGCATACAGCCATAGAAGCACAGGGACATCTGCCTCAATGCAGCCATATTTGTGACTTATTGGTGTTGTGGCTTTTAGTTATTTTTGGCCAACCATCCCATGAAAGTGAATGTCCTTCCAGTTCATCTGAATGTCCTTCCAGTTCATCTGAATGTCCTTCCAGTTCATCTGAATGTCATTCCAGTGCACTGCTTGCTAAGAATTCTAGCTGATAGTGTTTGGAAGTTTAGGTAAAAATACAAATAATACCCCTTTTGGAACACTGACAAGTAGAGAGCATAATACAGTGCGTTCGGAAAGTATTCAGACCCTTGACTTATTCCACATTTTGTTACGTTACAGCCTTATTCTAAAATTGATTAAATAAAATGCCCTCATCAATCTACTCATAATACCCCATAATGACAAAGCGAAAACAGGTTTATCATTTGTTTTTGCAAATGTATACAAAAACAAAAAACAGAAAAGCCTTATTTACATATGTATTCAGACCCTTCGCTATGAGACTCAAAATTGAGCTCATCTGTATCCTGTTTCAATTGATCAACCTTGAGATGTTTCTATAACTTGATTGGAGTCTACCAGTGGTAAATTCAATTGATTGGACATGATTTGTAAAGGCACACACCTGTCTATATAAGGTCCCACAGTTGACAGTGCATATCAGAGCAAAAACCAAGCCATGAGGTGGAATATATATATATATATACACACACACACACACCACACAATTAAGCTCTCTACTGGTCAGTGTTCCAAACGGGACATTATTTGTATTTTTACCTAAACATGCAAACACCATCAGATATAATTCATAGCAAGCATTCACTTTCATGGGATGGTTGGCCCCCCAAAAAAATTATAATATATATATATATATATATACACATGTAAAAATTGCACAATTCGATTGGGTGGGCCTGTGGGTGTACAAATAGTGCTGTAATTTCTAAACGGTTCACCCGATATGGACCCTAAAATGAAAGCTGACAGTCTGCACTTCAACCTCATAGTCATTGTAATCATTTCAAATCCAAAGTGCAGAGCCAAAACAACAAAACATATGTCACTGTGCCAATACTTTGGAGCTCACTGTTTGCATGTAACCCATGTCTAGTGAAAAGTGATAGCTGTAGTAACATCTTTAACCTTTCCACTCCTCCACCGTATGCTCTCGCTCATCCAGCTGCTTGTCTGTGATCTTCGGAGGGGGCTGAGATGAGAAAGAAAGAAAAAGAAAGAGAGGAAAAGAGCAGAAGAGAGCACAGGAAAAGGAGAAGAGAGGGAAGAAAGGTTCATCCCTACATCAAACCATCAACCGTAGTTCACTCTTCTGACTAAAAGTGTCAACCAAGTTCCCCCTCCAATAGATTCTACTATTTGTTAAACACTTACCGCCTCCACTTCTGCTGGGTCGTACCACACGTTGATATAGGGGTGTTTCAGGGCCTCGTCCACAGAGATCCTCTTAGACGAGTCGATCACCAACATCTTAGACAGCAGGTCTCTGGCCTGGCTCGCTGGAAGTGGAAAGTGAATATGATTCATACCAGCATGCACACACACGCACACCACACACTCACCCTACCCACATACAAACACACACACTCCATTTCCAGTACCTTTCAGTTTGTTGTGCTCTGAGTCTGCAGGGAAGAGGACGTCAGGGAAGAGTTTGTCAAAGCTGTATCCTGCGTAACGCGGCCTGTTCTCTACGTACGTCCTCACTGATTGGTTGAGCTTCATCAGGAACTCCTGTGGCGGAGTCCCAAGCTGCTCTATCACCTTGTTCCACTGGTCAATGTCTGAGCAGGGGGAGTTAGGGAAACACTACACACAGACATAGCCTTCTCCACAGACACACATAACTATGCTAGAGAAGTACTGTTCCAGAACTATTCCTCTTTTCTAGAACTATCTCTGTGTATTGCCAGAAGCTTAAGTGGTTATGGGGAGGGAGGATGAGAGTATGGGTGTACCTGGATACGGTGGTGGGAATAGTGCAAGAGGAGTGCTCCATGGGGCGGTGGTCGGTGGTAAAAACAAGGTAAAAACACAGACATGGTGAAATGATAGCACAGGAAAACAGGAAAGGATACGGTCAGAGCCTGG
Source organism: Oncorhynchus clarkii lewisi (assembly GCF_045791955.1). NCBI lineage: Eukaryota > Metazoa > Chordata > Actinopteri > Salmoniformes > Salmonidae > Oncorhynchus > Oncorhynchus clarkii. Next base: position 856,851 of record NC_092169.1, read on the forward strand.
GAACAACACACTACCTCTGACCATCTCAGCCACAATACAACCCACTGACCACACGTCCACTGCACGATGAAGGCAGGGATGACATACAAACACAGAGAGAAAAAAAATTAAAGATTAAGGAAATGAGAGAGAAATGTGAATGATTAACAAAAAATGTACAACACAAATAAATCCGACACATGAAACTGAAAATGGAAAGTCTGGTGAATGAATGAAGGAGAAAAAGGAAAGCATGAACGAGTAAATTGGGTGAACGAGAGTGAAAATGGATGCAGCATTCAGGGTCTGCCAGTCTCCAGGCACAGGAAGGAAAAGGAAGGAAATCAGGACGTGAAATAAAGGGCCATCTCATAAACCGAGAGACTGAAGAGGAATGGCCACATACAGGATGCAAACTGTTTCATTTTGGCAGGAGACAATTTAAATCCAGAAGCACCAAGGATACAGTCCCTTCCTGGGAACAGGATTTTGTGGCGGATCATTTCTGCCAGAATACATCCCACAGACCATATGTCCACTGTTACAACATGGGCAGTAGAGGAGGAGGGGGGGGGTTAGCTATTAGTAGTTAGTAAAGAGACCATTGTTTCTCATTGTGAACAACTTTCCCAGAGGCTTGAAGAGAAGTGGATGGCTAATGTACAAGCTGGCAAAAAAAAACAGTGTTGTTATTGAATTAATTTCCATGATTTATAAAAACAAATGTAATGAAAACAGTGCTGTTGTCATTAGCTAGGTTTACATCCAATTGGAGACAGATTTTCAAGAGAATAGAAAATAATCTGCATAAAAACAATATGAGCATTTTCCCACCAGAGATTTCCATCAAATTGACTTTTACCGGTTAAATTCCCGTGCACCAAATAAAACATACAAGCTAAGTATTCCATATATATTTGTGCATAAAGGCATTTCCACCTCCACTTTGTACTGAATAATCAGGGTGAACAAGGTGTAGATTCACAAAGCAAAGAGCCGCAGATGTTTATTAAGCCGTCGCAGAAGGCAGGAATCGTGGTCACAGGCAGGCAATGGTCAAACAACACCACACAACCATACAAACAGAAAGAACTGAACTAAATAGGGAGCTGATGAGACCAGGTGGGAATCGAACACAGGTGAAATCAATTAACAAAAATGAAAGACAGGGCTACGTTCCAGAACACAAGGTTGACTAAGAAAATAAAAGAAGAACCTTCTCACAGAATTAATGTTACAGACACAAAAATATCCCACCTTGTCTAGTATATTTTGTTGTGTCAACATTCGGAAAGTTTACTGAAAAATGTGCTGTTTCCAACAGGCATTTCGTGACATTTTATTTCCGATGTACTTGACTGACATTTTTTACTTAACCAGGCAAGTCAGTTAAGAACAAATTATTATTTACAATGACAGTCTAGGAACAGTGGCAGAGCGGCAGATGTTTACCTCGCCAGCTCAGAGATTCGATCTAGCAACCTTTCAGTTACTGGCCCAACGCTCTAACCACTAGGCTACCTGCCAACCCAAAAAGGTTGGATGGAAACTTGATTATAGCTGTGATTTGCAATATGTCATTATAGACATAATTATTATTTACAAGAGTAATACAACATTAAAACAATGTAATGAAAGAATCTGCAGTGGTGGTTAATGCATAAAATCATTATGGTGAATTAATATTTGCTTGATTGATTGACAGGTACTGACCGTTGGCCTGGTAGCCCATCCCCAGTATGACCTCTGGTGCTCTGTAGTATCTGGTCACTACGTAGGGGGTCATCAGCAGACCTGTAGCTGCTGTCCGAGCCAAGCCAAAGTCCAAGATCTTCAACGTACAGTCTGACTTCACGACAATGTTACTGGGCTTTAGATCCTAGAGAAGGGACAAGAAGAGAACATCATCATTGTCATGATCTTTGTCATCGTCATCATCATCAATAGCAGCAGCATATTTTAAAGCCCAGACACAGCGAAAACTGTCTATAGCCTGCTGATTGATGACATTTTTTACTAAGAGATTATGGCAGACAATCCCATCAGAGAGCACTATTTGCCGTCTTGGCAGATTATTTTAGCTATTATTGTAAGGTGGGGCACCTCAATGAAGCTATGTAGGATTATAGGAATGTTGTCATGATAATATTATAAAACAGGGCAGAATCCATATTCATCACCATCTTAACAACAGTAATGAGTCACTCCATTTTAACTACAGTTACTGAGTAGTGAGTCATCTTTCACAGATTTGCATGTAGGCAAACGGCCTGGTAGTATGACATACAAACCAGTTACATTATTCTAGAATATACATTCATCTCAGAATCTCAGTTTTTTCCCACCCTTGAATCAACTTTACATGCTCCATTGGGCCAAGCATGTATCCCAAATGGCACTCTATCACTCCCTATACATTGCATTTATTTGACCAGAGCTCAGGAATAGGGTGACATTTCGGATGCAATCCCAGTCATTAAATCTGAAGTATTCAGATTATTTAGATCATTAGCATGTTCCTCCTGCTCTCCTGTGGATATAGCCAACATCACAGCTCTGACATGGAGGAGTTACTGTATAATATTTTTAGTTTACAGTATAATCTTTGGAAATACAACAATCCCCCATTATTAGTTTAGTGTTACCCAGTATGAGCCATACCCTGTGTCTACCTGTTAGCTTATTGTTATTGGTGTGAACTATACCCTGTGTCTACCTGTTAGCTTAGCGTTAGTGTGTATGAGCCAGTATGAGCTGTACCCTGTGTATGATGCCGGCAGCGTGGAGGTGTTTGATGCCACACAGCATCTGGTAGAGCAGGTAGGACAACCTCTCATGATCCAGCTCCATCTGAATCACCTGGCACAAGTTGGCATCCATCAGCTCCATCACAATGTATCTACACAGGAAGGAAGAGAGATTAAAATACACACACACACACACACACACACACACACACACACACACACAAACCGAGCAGGCGCACACACCTACATCTGTGGAGCCAGCTGGAAGGCTTAAACGGAGAGGGATAAGGTATGCAGAGAGATTTCAGACAGTTATTCTGGTAATAGCTGAGTAATTATTTAATTGATGACAGACAGGCCCTATTAAAATATCATTCTATGATCCTTCTATGTCTTAATTCCTAACATCATGTAATTATTTTACACTGTCAAAGGTTTATCATGTTATTATACATCAATTAATGTGCATTTCCATTGAGGATTTTCCCCCAGTGTTTTACGCAAAAGGCTCAAGGCTTATAATGTACTTACACATCTGCAAATTCTTCTAATGATTTTTGTGGGCTGAATACGTTTATTAGGCCAATGATCTGTAACAACATGAACACACGAGTCATACACTATGCTTGCTAAATTAGTTTCCTCAATATAAGGAAAACAGTCCATCATAACACGTTTGTAATCAAATCATTTTCAAATGTATTATTCAATATAACAATAACAAATATAAAAACAGGTAACTGCAGTTCTGGATGCTGGTTGAATGAATCTGCATTTTAGCTGTGTGTATATTAACTATATGGGCTACCAAAGCAAATGCCTGTTTACTGCTCCTTCTGAAGTACCATTATGCATTCATAAAATAATATTCTTAGAGTTACTCTCTATGTCCAGCCAGGCCATTCATAAACATAATTGAGGATAATTGTCAGAGTCATACCTAGAATATAATAAAACAGCAGGAAGAAGTCATTGACCAGCGTTGGTAGGCAGACTTACATTTTTGTGATTGACACATTTCATTAACACCAGTTCTCTGTACGCTCTCTTGGCATGCGTCTGGTTCTGGAAAGGCCGACTTAACTTCTTAATAGCCACATTTCTCTCAAGGTTGTTGTCATACGCTGAACTGAAAAGGCAAGACCAAGAGCATGGCAATACATGAACACATACCTAACAATAGGGTGATAGAGACCGTAGGAAATAGGAATTGAAATGGATGTCTAATTTGGGTTTCTTTCCATTGGATGTTTTACAGCATGAGACCTTGAAACATTCCATGGTCCATTGTGTCATTGATGGACCAGCTTTGGCATCAACCTTCCTCCATTGATTAAGCACCACAGTATTTAGACAAATTCAAACTGGGGTACTTTGCTATGTAGCTTTTCATTTTGTTGCCTTGTAAACTAATTGAATCTGAAAAAAAAAAGTATTTCATGGAGCAACAAAAAGAAGGGATGAACTTAATTAGGGATGAACTTAATTTCTTGGCAGGTATTTTCTGGGGCATTTCGTTAGAAATAGTTCAAAACGGCCTCTTGAGTAGCACTGTGGTCAAGGCACTGCATCACAGTGCTTTAGGTGTCACTACAGACCCGGTTTCGATCCGGGCCTGTGTCACAACCGGCCGTGACCGGGAGTCCCATAGGGCGGCACACAATTGGCCCAACGTCGCCCGGGTTAGGGGAAGGTTTGCCCAGGGGGGCTTTATTTGGCTCATCGCGCTCTAGCGACTCCTTAAGTTGGGCCGCGGGTGCCTGTGGAACGACTCAGTCGTCAGTTGAACAGTGTTTCCTCTGACACATCAGTGTGTCTGGCTTAAGGAGCGTGGTTTGGAGGGTCACGTTTCAGAGGACGCATGACTTGACCTGGCTCTCCCGCAGCAATGAGACAAGATCATAATTGATTTGAAAATGGATTTCACGAAATTGGGGTAAAATTCACAACAAAATCAAAAAATAAATAGTTAAAAGCATGACAAACAAACTCCAACGCATCTTGGCATTGTGTCAGCCTTCATCAAGGCATAAAGATTTGAGTGTCCACATGGGAGCTCTATAAATCACCTTTTGGGTGGCACAATAACCAATAAGAAAACATGTCACATAAACAAAATAACAACATATGAAAATAAAACAGTGATGTGAACCTAAAGTAAATTATTTATGAATAATAAAAGTAGCAACACAAATGTAAAAGATAGCCTAAATAAAAAATATATACACAAAAATGACTATGCCAATCCAACAATTTTCATTTACTAAGAGGTGACCACTTCTGCCAGTCATAGACTACCCTTTTCAAAAAGTACCTTGTACCAAGTCTCTAAGGCCATATAGTTTTTTTTTAAACCAGCACATTGTTTTTTTTTCTCAGTAACTAGTAATTGCATAGTGATTACACTTACCAGACGATTCCTTGTGCTCCTGAGCCGATGGGCCTTAGATTCTGGTAGCATTTCAGAACAGTGAAGGTGGAATCTCCGACATCTAAACTGTAGAGCTCCCTCTCTTCTCCTCGCTTGTTTTTATTCATGATGAAACCTTGAGGAGCTGCTTTCTGGGCATCCAAACTATACTCTCTGGACTATTGACCCACACAAACGCATGCACACACACATACACACAGAGAAAGAGAGAGAGAATAACATATTATTATGATACAGAACATAGGTAGCTACGTATGTTCTGAAATGCATATGTTTTAGCTTTAAAGATCAAATCTGCATTAGGGGAAACAGAGCCACTGTTCGCCCCAGTGCCTTTGTTATTGTTTCTGTTTTGTTATGGTAATCACATTGCAAATCTGACAGACTTTGATTTTGTAAAGATATAGCCTAATAATATTATTATATGTATTAAAGTAAAAAGCAATGGGTTAGAATAAGCCTAGTTAACCAACCCAAGTAAAAGGCAACAACAAATGATGGCCAGCTATGTAAAATCTACCAGTGATTTATCCTGCAATAGAAGTCATTCAAATGGTCAAATTAATTTATGTATTCTTCTAATGTGAAAGTAATCTAAAAGTAACTGAGTTTGGGTAATCCAAAAGTTCTGTTACTGATTAAAAAAAAGTTGGACGGGTAACTAGTAACTGTAATGGATTATATTTCAAATGTAACCTACCCAACCCTGCTGGTGACATCACCAGGCAGTAAATTAGTTAATAGACCAATAAGAGAGTTCCAAACCTCTATGCCAATAACAGATCATTTCCAGTTTTCTCCTCCCAACTCAAACCACTCAGTCCTATCAAAATTACTGCTTAAGGGTCATGACACTCCAAAATCAGATGATATTTTCAAACCTCAAAAGCGATCTTCTCTTCAGATAAGTCCATATCCCAGACATTCTGTTTTGTAGCAGGAGCTACAATGTAAATGCCACATTCCAAAATGAATAGAGAAGATAAGCATAATGCAATTTACAGATCTGCGGTGCTAATCTTTACCATTCATTTGTTGGGTGAGGTACAGTGGGGCAAAAAAGTAATTAGTCAGCCACCAATTGTGCAAGTTCTCCCACTTAAAAAGATGAGAGAGGCCTGTAATTTTCATCATAGATACACTTAAACTATGACAGACAAAATGAGAAAAAAAATCCAGAAAATCACATTGTAGGATTTTTAATGAATTTATTTTCAAATTATGGTGAAAAATAAGTATTTGGTCACCTACAAACAAGCAAGATTTCTGGCTCTCACAAACAAGTAACTTCTTCTTAAAGAGGCTCCTCTGTCCTCTGTTTGAACTTGTTATCAGTATAAAAGACACCTGTCCACAACCTCAAACAGTCACACTCTAAACTCCACTATGGCCAAGACCAAAGAGCTGTCAAAGGACACCAGAAACTAATTGTAGACCTGCACCAGGCTGGGAAGACTGAATCTGCAATAGGTAAGCAGCTTGGTTTGAAGAAATCAACTGTGGGAGCAATTATTAGGAAATGGAAGACATACAAAACCACTGATAATCTCCCTCGATCTGGGGCTCCACGCAAGATCTCACCCCGTGGGGTCAAAATGATCCCAAGAATAGTGAGCAAAAATCCCAGAACCACACGGGGGGACCTAGTGAATGACCTGCAGAGAGCTGGGACCAAAGTTACAAAGCCTACCATCAGTAACACACTACGCCGCCAAGGACTCAAATCCTGCAGTGCCAGACGTGTCCCCCTGCTTAAGAGAGTACATGTCCAGGCCCGTCTGAAGTTTGCTAGAGAGCATTCTGATGATCCAGAAAAAGATTGGGAGAATGTCATATGATCAGATGAAACCAAAATATTACTTTTTGGTAAAACTCAACTCGTCGTGTTTGGAGGACAAAGAATGCTGAGTTGCATCCAAAGAACACCATACCTACTGTGAAGCATGGGGGTGGAAACATCATGCTTTGGGGCTGTTTTTCTGCAAAGGGACCAGGACGACTGATCCGTGTAAAGGAAAGAATGAATGGGGCCATGTATCGTGAGATTTTGAGTGAAAACCTCCTTCCATCAGCAAGGGCATTGAAGATGAAACGTGGCTGGGTCTTTCAGCATGACAATGATCCCAAACACACCGCCCGGGCAACAAAGGAGTGGCTTCGTAAGAAGCATTTCAAGGTCCTGGAGTGGCCTAGCCAGTCTCCAGATCTCAACCCCATAGAAAATCTTTGGAGGGAGTTGAAAGTCCGTGTTGCCCAGCAACAGCCCCAAAACATCACTGCTCTAGAGGAGATCTGCATGAAGGAGCGGGCCAAAATACCTGCAACAGTGTGTGAAAACCTGAAGACTTACAGAAAATGTTTGACCTCTGTCATTGCCAACAAAGGCTTTTGTTAATGACCAAATACTTATTTGCAAATAAATGTATTAAACATCCTACAATGTGATTTTCTGGATTTTTTTTTCTCATTTTGTCTGTCATAGTTGAAGTGTACCTATGATGAAAATTACAGGCCTCTCTCATCTTTTTAGGTGGGAGAACTTGCACAATTGGTGGCTGACTAAATACTGTATATAAACTCAGCAAAAGAAGAAACGTCCTCTCACTGTCAACTGCGGTTATTTTCAGCAAACTTAACATGTGTAAATATTTGTATGAACGTAAGATTCAACAACTGAGACATAAACTGGACAAGCTCCACAGACATGTGACTAACAGAACTGGAATAATGTGTCCCTGAACAAAGGGGGGGTCAAAATCAAAAGTAACAGTCGGTATCTGGTGTGGCCACCAGCTACATTAACTACTGCAGTGCATCTCATCCTCATGGACTGCACCAGATTTGCCAGTACTTGATGTGAGATGTTACCCCACTTTTCCACCAAGGAAAACCAACTTCCCGGACATTTCTGGGGGGAATGGCCCTAGCCCTCACCCTCCGATCCAACAGGTCCCAGACATGCTCAATGGGATTGAAATTGGGGCTCTTCGCTGGCCATGGCAGAACACTGACATTCCTGTCTTGCAGGAAATCAAGCACAGAACAAGCAGTATGGCTGGTGGCATTGTCATACTGGAGGGTCATGTCAGGATGAGCCTGCAGGAAGGGTACCACATGAGGGAGGAGGATGTCTTCCCTGTAACGCCCAGAGTTGAGATTGCCTGCAAGGACAACAAGCTCAGTCCGATAATGCTGTGACACACCGCCCATGACCATGACGGACCCTCTACCTCCATATCGATCCCGCTCCAGAGTACAGGCCTTGGTGTAACGCTCATTCCTTCGACGACAAACGCGAATCCTACCATCACCCCTGGTGAGACAAACCTGCGACTCATCAGAGAAGAGCACTTTATGCCAGTCCTGTCTGGTCCAGCAACGGTGGGTTTTTGCCCATAGGCGACGTTGTTGCCACTGATGTCTGGTGAAGAACTGCCTTACAACAGGCCTACAAGCCCTCAGTCCAGCCTCTCTCAATCTATTGCGGACAGTCTGAGCACTGATGGAAAGATTGTGCATTCCTGGTGTAACTCGGGCAGTTGTTGTTGTAATTCTGTACCTCTCCAGCAGGTGGGATGTTCGGATGTACCGATCCTGTGCATCTGTTGTTACACATGGTCTGCTACTGTGAGGACAATCAGCTGTCTCCCTGTAGCGCTGTCTTAGGCATCTCACAGTACGGACATTGCAATTTATTGCCCTGGCCACATCTGCAGTCCTCATGCCTCCTTGCAGAATGCCTAAGACATGTTCACGCAGATGAGCAGGGACCCTGGGCATCATTCTTTTGGTGTATTTCAGAGTCAGTAGAAAGGCCTCTTTAGGTGTCCTTAGTTTTCATAACTGTGACCTTAATTGCCTACCATCTGTAGGCTTTTACTGTCTTAACGACCGTTCCACAGGTGCATGTTCATTAACTGTTTATGGTTCATTGAACAAGCATGGGAAACAGTGTTTAAACCCTTTACAGTGAAGATCTGTGAAGTTATTTTGATTTTTACAAATTATCTTTGAAAGACAGGGTCCTGAAAAAGGGACATTTCTTTTTTTGCTGAGTTTATTTTCAAGAATTGTGGTGGCAGCATCAAGTTATAGGTATGCCTGTCACAGGCAGGGACTGGGGAGTTTTGTCAGGCCCAAAATAAATATGAAAGGGGCAAAGCTCATGTAAAAACTTTGAGGAAAACCTGCCTCAGTCTTTTCAAGACCCAACACAGTGGTAGTTTTATTAAAGTGGGACGATTACACACATTTTAACTCTTAGGACACATCAGAATTACTTTCTAATAGATGTTGAGTGTTCCTGAGCGGTCCAGTCTTAGTCCGGACATAAATCTGTTTGAATATCTGAGAAAAGATTTGAATATTGCGGTCCACCAATGATCCCCAACCAAATTGACCGCTTCAGCAATTTTTCCAAACACAAATGATATGTATTGATACAAGATATGTGCAAAGTTAGTGACATTTTATTCAACATGATTCACAGCTTTAATTATTGCTGCCAAAGGTGTATTCAAACAAGTAACTATGGAGTGTGAAGACATAAGCAATCAAGACATCTTAATTTTAATATTTTATTTTATTTGAGAAAATTTCAAATTTTTCTTTCACTTTGAAAATGTGGAGTAGGTTGTGTAAATCAGTAGTGGGAAAAAAATCTAATTTAATCCCTTTTTATATTTACAGTTGAAGTCAGAAGTTTACATACACTAAGGTTGGAGTCATTAAAACTCATTTTTTAACCACTCCACAAATTTCTTGTTAACAAATTGTAGTTTTTGCAAGTTGGATCGGACACCTGCTTTGTGCATGACACAAGTGATTTTCCCAAAAATTGTTTACAGACAGATTATTTCACTGTATCAGAATTCCAGTGGGTCAGAAGTTTACATACACTAAGTTGACTGTGCCTTTAAACAGCTTGGAAAAATCCAGAAAATTATGTCATAGCTTAGAATCTTCTGATAGGCTAATTTACATCATTTGAGTCAATTGGAGGTTTACCTGTGGATGTATTTCAAGGCCTACCTTCAAACTCAGTGCCTCTTTGCTTGACATCATGGGAAAATCAAAAGAAATCAGCCAAGACCTCAGAAAGAAAATTGTAGACCTCCACAAGTCTGGTTCATCCTTGGGAGCAATTTAAAAACGCCTGAAGATACCACGTTCATCTGTACAAACAATGGTACACAAGTATAAACACCATGGGACCACGCAGCTGTCATACCGCTCAGGAAGGACACGCGTTCGGTCTCCTAGAGATGAAAGTACTTTGGTGCGAAAAGTGCAAATCAATCCCTGAACAACAGCAAAGGAATTTGTGAAGATGCTGGAAGAAACAGGTACAAAAGTATCTATATTCCACAGTAAAACAAGTCCTATATCGACATAACCCGAAAGGCAGCAAGGAAGAAGCCACTGCTCCAAACCCGCCATAAAAAAAGCCAGACTACGGTTTGCAACTGTATATGGGGACAAAGATCGTACTTTTTGGAGAAATGTCCTCTGGTCTGATGAAACAAAAATAGAACTGTTAGCCATAATGACCATCGTTATGTTTGGAGGAAAAAGGGGGAGGCTTGCAAGCCGAAGAACCCCATCCCAACCATGAAGCATGGGGGTGGCAGCATCATGTTGTTGGGGTGCTTTGCTGCAGAAGGGTCTGGTGCATGTCACAAAATACATGGCATCATTAGGGAGGAAAAGTATGTGGATATATTGAAGCAACATCTCAAGACATCAGTCAGGAAGTTAAAGCTTGGACGCAAACAGGTCTTCCAAATGGACAATGACAAGGACAATACTCTAAGGTATTGGAGGGGCCATCACAAAGCCCTGACCTCAATCCAATAGAACATCTGTGGGCAGAAATGAAAAAGCGTGTGCGAGCAAGGAGGCCTTACAAACCTGACTCAGTTACACCAGCTCTGTCAGGAGGAATGGGCCAAAATTCACCCAACTTATTGTGGGAAGCTTGTGGAAGGCTTCCAAAAAACGTTTGACCCAAGATAAACAATTTAAAGGCAATGCTACCAAATACTAATTGAGTGTTTGTAAACTTCTGCCCCACCGGGATTGTGATGAAAGAAATAAAAGCTGAAATAAATCATTCTCTAATATTGTTCTGACATTTTACATTCTTAAAACAAAGTGGTGATCCTAACTGACCTAAGACAGGGAATTTTGACTTGCGAATTAATGGGACGCTAGCGTTGCAGAGAGTCAAATTCAAATTAAATTACTATAAATATGAAACTTTCATGAAATCACAAGTGCAATAGATCATAATAAAGCTTAACTTGTTGTTAATCCAGCCGCCGTGTCAGATTTCAAAAAGGCTTTACGGCGAAAGCAAACAGTGCGATTATCTGAGGACAGCGCCCAGCATACAAATGCATAACAAATCATTTTCAACCAGGGAGTTGCGACACGAAAGTCAGAAATAGCAATATAATATATGCCTTACCTTTGAAGATCTTCTTCTGTTGGCACTCCAAAAGGTCCCAGTTACATTACCAATGGTCCTTTTGTTTGATAAAGTCCTTTTTTATATAAAAATAACTGGCGCGCGTCAGTCAATAATCCACTCGGTTTCCCTCCTTCAAAATGCATACAAAATGAATCCCAAACGTTACCAATAAACTTATCCAAACAAGTCAATCAACGTTTATAATCAAACAATAGGTACCCTAATATGCAAATAAACAATAACATTTAAGACGGAGAATCGTTATGGTCTTTACCGGAGAAAAATACCAAAGAACACACTCTCATTCACGCGCTTGGAAACATTACAGCCAAAATGGGAGCCACCTAGAAAAACTACAATTTCTGGCTCATTTTTCCAAAAACCATCCTGAAACTCTTTCTAAAGACAGTTGACATCTAGTGGAAGCCCTAGGAACTGCAATCGGGCACGATTTCACGCTATTATAAAAGAGCCAGCCGTTGAAATCAGTGGTAGAATGAAAATGTTTTTGGGGGGGATCGTTTGTCCTCGGGGTTTCGCCTGCAATTTCAGTTCTGTTATAGACATTATTCAAACTGTTTTAGAAACTTTAGAGTGTTTCTATCCAAATATACCAATTATATACATATCCTAGCTTCTGGGCCTGAGTAGCAGGCAGTTTACTTTGGGCATGCTTTTCATCGGATGTCAAAATACCACCCCTATTCCAAAGAAGTTAAATGTCAGGAATTGTGAAAAAAAATGAGTTTAAATGTATTTGGCTAAGGTGTATGTAAACTTCCGACTTCAACAGTAAGTGACACTTATGCAAGGGATGTGAAAACATACTAGGCACTGTAGCTGGATCTAAACGGATGGCATGGAATGTAGATTCGTCTTGACATAAGAGTACTTTTGTGATCTGAAACGCCTGACAAAATGTGCATTTTGAGTGTAATGTCCCCTTAACTATACAAACATGAGGTGGGAGAATATAATATAATCAGAAGCTACTGGACTGAGTGTGAACCATACACTCAGGAAAAAAAGTGCTATCTAGAATGTGAAAGGGTTCTTCGGCTGTCCTATAGGAGAACCTTTTGAATAACCTTTTTTGGTTCCAGGTACAACCCTTATGGTTGTAGGTAGAACCCTTTTGGGTTCCATGTAAAACCATTTCCACAGAGGGTTGTACATGGAACCCAAAAGGGTTCTTTCTACCTGGAACCAAAAAGGGTTCTTTCTACCTGAACACAAAAGGGTTCTCCAATAGGGACAGCCAAATAACCCATTTGACACCATTTTTTCAAAGATTGTAAGTGGTTTATATCTCACACCACATTAATATATGAATCATCAGCCTAGGAATATATTTTTCAGGGCTCAGGGTCCAATCGGATGAGGTCACACTGATACTGACCTCCCAATGGGTGTTTATGATCTTCACCCTGTGGCGATTTCTGTATTTTGTTACTTCTCATGGGGGAAAATGTTATGAGCTGTCAGACGTGTGACATGCAATCTTCTCTTCTTTCTATCTCCTTGAGTAATTAGAGAGAGATACAGTGCCTTGTGAAAGTATTCGGCCCCCTTGAACTTTGCGACCTTTTGCCACATTTCAGGCTTCAAACATAAAGATATAAAACTGTATTTTTTTGTGAAGAATCAACAACAAGTGGGACACAATCATGAAGTGGAACGACATTTATTGGATATTTAAAACTTTTTTAACAAATCAAAAACAAGACATATACATACACACATACCCCACAAGACATATACATACACACATACCCCCCAAGACATATACATACATACATACCCCACAAGATATACCACAAGGAGTCTCTTCACAGTCCCCAAGTCCAATGCACAGTATTACACAGAGCCATAATCGCATGGAACTCCCGTCCATCTCCAATTACTCAAGCAAACAGCAAAATGACCTTCAAAATTATCAAACAACATTTCATAGAACAGCAGGGACTGTAAGGGGGGGGACACACAAACACATGCACACAGATACAATAACACACACCTTATTTTTGTTGTTGTATTGTATTATTATATTTTTATTGATTGTATATTGTTGTATTTTACATGTGTGTGATTGTCCTTGTCTATCAGTGTGTCAGTGTTTTTTTATTTGTCATGTTTTGTATTTTTTTGTGGACCCCAGGAAAATACACACACACACAGTCACAGTCACAGTATAATCGCACCATTCCTCATATCAATCATCAGACAGAAGCCAGGCAGTCATAAGATCATTGTTCAGATGGATTAGCTGGGTGGATGGAGTGTGGTGCTTAGCTTTACTGCTTTTAGTTGTAGGTTATATGCCTGCATGGGTCATAACATTAATCTCGGACACCTATACAGTTACTAACATGCATATATAGTGTATGTCTGAATGAATAAATGAACAATTACTGTATAATGATTTACAAACACACAATGGTTAATGAATGAAGCATAACCTTGTGTAGCCAACATTATGCTATAACAATGGAGCTAAAGTGCTTAGTTCTTGGGTGTTGTCAGTTACTGTGAGTTGCAGAGTAAACAGTAACACCTGCTAATGTTTTACAGTAACTGTTTATTGTGAGTAATCAGTATGAGACAAAAGGATGAATACTGGCTATAACTGCAGTATCTTAGCTTCCATTTCAGTCAGTGACTGGCTGCACCAAGAACAACTCTCTTGCGCTCTCCCTCTCTCTCCACCTCCACCCTCCAGTCAGAAGGCTTGGGTAGTCTATCAAGGGGCCTGTGAGTTAGGACAGCTGATACACTTCTACAGCCCTGCAATTCCAGTAAGCGACCCTCCATTTCAACCTCCACTCCATTGTAATGACTGATGAACTGTGTTCATAATGAACATGATAAACAGCCCCTCAACACTGGCAGTCAATCCTGAGCCCCACCCATTGGGAACTGACTATATCTTACATCTGGCAAAACATCCACAATCATTAATCTCATCTCAAACTATTAATACAGTATAACTGAGCATTGAGTAACACTGGAACATACACAGTACACATCTGATTTCATTCCTAAATAGAACATTCCTTCTGCATTTAATATAGAATAATACATTGTTCACAAGTGGCATTACCTACAGTTGAAGTCGGAAGTTTACATACACCTTAGCCAAATACATTTAAACTCAGTTTTTCACAATTCCTGACATTTAATCCTAGTAAAAATTCCCTGTCTTAGGTCAGTTACGATCACCACTTAATTTAAAGAATGTGACATGTCAGAATAATAGTAGAGAGAATGATATATTTCAGCTTTTATTTATTTCATCACATTCCCAGTGGGGCAGAAGTTTACATACAGTCAATTAGTATTTGGTAGCATTGCCTTTAAATTGTTTAACTTGGGTCAAACGTTTCGGGTAGCCTTCCACAAGCTTCCCACAATAAGTTGGGTGAATTTTGGCCCATTCCTCCTGACATAGCTGCTGTAACTGAGTGAGGTTTGTAGGCCTACTTGCTCGCGCACACTTTTTTCATTTCTGCCCATAAATGTTCTATGGGATTTGAGGTCAGGGCTTTGTGATGGCCACTCCAATACCTTGACTTTGTTGTCCTTAAGCCATTTTGCCACAACTTTGGAAGTATGCTTGGGGTCATTGACCATTTGGAAGACCCGTTTGCAACCAAGCTTTAACTTCCTAATGATGCCTTGAGATGTTGCTACAATATATCCACATCATTTTCCCTCATCATGATGCCATGTATTTTGTGAAGTGCACCAGTTCCTCTTGCAGCAAAGCACCCCCACAACATGATGCCGCCACCCCTGTGCTTCACAGTTGGGATGGTGTTCTTCGGCTTGCAAGACTCCCCCTTTTTCCTCCTAACATAATGATGGCCATTATGGACGAACAGTTCTGTTTTTGTTTCATCAGACCAGAGAACATTTCTCCAAAAAAGTACAATCTTCGTCCCCATGTGCAGTTGCAAACAGTATTCTGGCTTTTTTATGTCGGTTTTGGAGCAGTGGCTTCTTCCTTGTTGAGCGGACTTTCAGGTTATGTCGATATAGGACTCGTTTTACTTGGATATAGATACTTTTGTACCTTTTTCCTCTAGCATCTTCACAAGGTCCTTTGCTGTTGTTCTGGGATTGATTTGCATTTTTCACACCTAAGTACGTTCATCTCTAGGAGACAGAATGCGTGTCCTTCCTGAGCGGTATGACAGCTGCGTGGTCCCATGGTGTTTAGAGTTGCGTACTATTGTTTGTACAGATGAACGTGGTACCTTCAGGCATTTGGAAATTCCTAATGATTCATCATCATGTCCCAATGATGAACCAGACTTGTAGAGGTCTAGAATTCTTGGCTGAGATCTTTTGATTTTCCCATGATGTCAAGCAAAGAGGCACTGCGTTTGAAGGTAGGCCTTGAAATACATCACAGGTACACCTACAATTGACTAAAATGACAGTCAATTAGCCTATCAGAAGCTTCGAATGTCATGACATAATTTTCTGGAATTTTCCAAGCTGTATAATGGCACAGTAAACTTAGTGTATGTAAACATCTGACCCACTGGAATTGTGATACAGTGAATTATAAGTGAAATAATCTGTATGTAAACAATTGATGGAAAAATTACTTGTGTCATGCACAAATTAGATGTCCTAACCGACTTGCCAAATCTATAGTTTGTTAACAAGAAATTTGTGGAGTGTCAGGATTTGGCCAGGGTTGTTCCGGTTTTGGTCACTAGATGCCCCCATTGTGCTTTTTGACCCTTTTGTTTTCCCTTGTTCCCAGTTATTATTTGCACCTGTGCCTCGTTTCCCTTGATTGTATTTAAACCCTTAGTTTTCCTCAGTTCTTTGCTCTGTGTTTGAATGTTAGCACCCAGCCCCAGTGATGCTGTGAACATTTGAATCCTACAGACGAAGAACCATATATGTGACATTAAAAAAAAACAAAGAGATATACATGAAAAATCATTATTGGACAACTTTTTTCTATAGTGAACCGGTTTCACAAGCTTACCACGCGCTAATTAACAATCATTTCAAATTTAAAGATAGGCTCTTATAGAATAACCGTTTATGTGCACCACTCAGAATGGACGGACAAGCGCACAACCTTTCTGTTGCTGATGAAAATCGCAGAAATGTGGGAAAGAAACGTAAAACAAAACTAAAAGAATGGAAAGACAGGCAAAGGAAGATCTTACGGGATGCGGGAAACCCTATACAAATCGTAAGGGTCAAGAAAAAACTGAGAAAAGCTGTCCAAAAGAGGTATGTGGAAGAACCGTATATCAAACAATCAAGTTAGCTAGCTATAGAGTACAGTAACTAACATGTATGTTCTGGGTTGTCTAATTTGTAACTATAGAGAAAACATATTAGCTAAAGTTCGTTGGCTACTAACTCATACATTATCGTTACAAATGTTATTGCTAGATTATAGAAGAAACATAGCTAGCTACTTTTTCTCAATCCACCGGATGATTCGACATGGCTACAGTAGCTAGCTAGTTGCTCTTCCCTGCAGGATACAGTGTGTGTTCCACGACGTGCAGAAAGGATTGTGGAAAATTGACTGATGAGCGCAAGCTGCATCTGTTCAACAGTTTCTACACTGTCCCATACGAGAAACAACAAGCGTTAATTCTCTCCGGCTTAGAACAGGTTAGAAATAAGACATTACGCCTATTATAATAGCTATATTGAACACTTGCATAGTTTAACTTTGACAGTAATGCAATTGCTATAAATGGCCCTGACAAGCAACAGTGTTTTAATACCGTCATAATAACCTTGGCCAGCCGACCTTTTACCGTTATACGCCCCTTACGGTGGCTGTGGCTGCCAGGTAAAACAAAACATCGGCGCCTTGACAATATGATGATGATATGACGATAACCAACCTCGCTAAAAATGTAGCAAGTATATCTATAATTCCCAAGCAGGCATTTTGGTAATAGCCTTGTTTTTACAGCCTATGCGATACGTTATTAACATGCACATAGCGGGATAGCCTATTTTGAGCACTATCCTATGCCAATCCAACAATCGAATATAATGTGGTAGCCTTCCCTGTTACATTTAATCATAGACATTATAATATGTTGACAACAAACCGCATCTGTAGTTGCGTGCGATTCTCCGCAAACGACCCTCCCCCACAGCTAAACAATACCATGGACAGCGGCGCAAAAACGTTAGCGCTTACCTCCGTCAACAAAATACAGAATGATCACTCCTCGATTGTCCACAATAGTCCGCGTCCTTGACGATGAATTCAGTTTATTTTTAAGAATAATACAAATTTCGCTATTATGTTGTCCAGCTTCAAACATGACCTCCCCGAATGCACTACGCTCTCTGCATTGCCAGGTTGTGCGCGCACTGCAGAAGACATGCGTACCACGTCACTCAAGCCCTACGTGTGGGTAAAAGCGGAGCTACCAAGAGGAAGAGGTGAAGCGAGAGGTTTCACTCCGACCAAAATCGGTCCACAAAAAAGAAGCCCACAAAGTGAGGATTGTTTTGTATTGGAGGTCAATGAGAAAGTGTCGAATTTGGTCAGCAAAAAATGTAATTGATCATTTGCACATTAGGCTTATTTGATATAATTTACATTTTGTAATGGTTAGATTGTAATTTCTGAATGCACTGATATAAGTGGACGTACGTGGCATTTTGGCAACTTACCGAAAAACGACTTTATGTAGGAGTTGTGCCTGTTGTCATAAAAATAGATAGAGAACTTCTCATGGATATAACACATTTTAGTATCGACATCGCCATTGAGGGCTTCCACCATTTGAAATTAGTTAACTGGATGGAGAGTTCTATGAGTTGGAAGCAATCAGTCAATGAAGAAGAAAATGGACTATTTTACACTTGAGATAGAATGGGCAGCACCACTGAGGCTGTCACAGACGTTATAAAGGCACAAATACAAAAAAGAGTCCTCTATCTATCTCTATGGCCGGTTGTTCGCACATGTATCTGCCCTTTCATTGACCAGAATGGCTACACTTGATCTCGCCTCCTCTCGCCTGCCTTCCATCTTTGAGGACGTGCATTTCCATTGTTAGAATGGCCAGTCGAATATCTTATCAATATAATAGACAACATTTGGAGGTTCTTCTTCTTCCTCTACGTTATAATGGTGCTCCACCAACAAACGTTTAAGGTGCATGCAGCCACCTACTGTGCTGGAGTTTGTGATCAATCATGATTTGCCTAATTCTGTACTATAAAGAAAATGTTTTATAATAACAAACATATAAATCCCTACTAACGTCTAAAAAAAACGGTCCCTTATCCCCAAAACCATTCCACCCCCCCCCCCCCCCCACACACACACACACACACACACACACACAACCTCTTCAAACATTCCCTCCTTCATGCTGAAACCATCCATCAACCTGGCATTTCTGCTTTCCATAATCTGAGTTGTGTTGATAACCTTTTCAATGAAAGCTATAAAAAGTACATTCCGGTTTTGGTGGCATGTATTGCGTGGCCTTTTCGTTGCTTTCTTTTGCAAATTACTATGAACTAACAGATGTATTTCCTAAAACTTGTCAAGGCTAAACATCATATTGCCTAAGGTCGATGTCCGCGCCCCCTCAGAAATCGGATTAGCATAATACAACAATCCCAATAAAAATGTGTCAGTTTGAGCTAGAGATATCTGCTGCATCCACCTATGTTGCACTTCCACATTCCACATTCAGCCCTTTCTGAATCCTTTAACTCAAATGCTCTCGGAGTTTGTGCTATTAGTACAAATAAACATAACTGCTTATTTGGACATAGCTACCTATTTTACAATAAAAGTGAGGTAAATTATAGGATAAGAAATTAACAATAATCTAGTATTTTATGTATTTCGACCCGCATAATTCTAGGCTATTATTTTATCTTAATCAGTTTTATGTATTGCTTTATCATATTGTATACTGGAAGTGATTTTTATTCGCTCTGGCCAACATTGTTGTTGTATACTAACATTAACCTTAGCTTGTTGGTTCCTGTGAGATTGTAGGCCTTTTAGCTAGCTGTTTAAAAATCTACTCGCTGTTGTTATCATTTATGTAAAAAGACAATCAATAATATCAATCGTGTAAGCACATGGAAATACCTTTTAGCAAAATATTTATTTCAGACACATGACTTAAGTGGCGGGCTGTGATTGATGGACTGTGAAACTCAATCTCCCATGATTCGTAGTACAGGAATTGACCGTGTTGTCCTTTGTAATATAATTACTCTGCATATATTACTCTGCATATATTACTCTGCATATAATGTATAATAAAAGTAACAATTACATTTAGCATTTTATTTAGATCTGTGATAGTGTAGCTTGTTTACTGGTATGTCCTGAAAAATTACTGGTATGTCCTGTCTGCACAACCATTAAAGTGATTAGAGAGAAAAAAGAAATGAGAATATTTGAGCCTTAGTAGTTGCTCAAGGAAACCTTGCTGATAGTATATCGAGATGTTAGTCACAGTAGACTCTGAAAAAAAGAGTGCTTTGGGGCACCATGTGTGTCTGTAGGGGAACCCTCTAAAAATAGGTTCCCGATTGAACCATTTAAGATCAGATAAAAACTATTTCTGAGAGTGTCGGTTGTTCATTGTCCTACAGCTCACTGTCTTTATTGACAATCAAGTAAAACACAGAATGACTGTTGTAGCCTAAGTTTGTGCACTGGGACAGCATCAACGGCAGCATCAGTGGACTAGACTGTGAAGGCTTTACTGTCCAAGTCTACAGGGGCAACAGGGATGTGATCCAACACTATATGACTTTGGCAATGCTGCCCTACAAAGGCAAAACGCAGTAACTTCAAATTTAGTCAAACATATTTGATCTGTTGTAATGGTTTCCTGACACAAGAACACGCCAGTTGATCAGAATATATCATGGATTATCAGATCTTGCTGTCTGTCTAGATTTTGCAGTGAAAACAATTGCGTAGTTCCTGCGTTTTAACTTTTTAGGGTAGACGTGGGAGCCTAATAATCATATCTTACTATGAATATATAGCAACTATACAATAAAATATAGGTCTACAACATTTTACAAACATGGAGGAACCCAGTCTAAGTAGGCTATTCGTCAAGTATAGTCATAAAATAAAAAACAGACCTCCTAAATCTTTCTGTTGAGCACTTTGGCATTACAAGCCAGTTACTAAAAGTACTCAGAGTCATTGGAAGTACTATACAGATATTCAGTTTCTGTCTGGTTGTAACGGCTTTCTTTGGTAGAAGGAGAGTCGGACCAAAATGCAGCGTGGCTATTGCGATCCATGTTTATTTAACAACGTAAACACAAATCAATACAAAAACAATAAACGTAATGTGAAAACCGAAACAGCCTAAACTGGTGCAAGCTGACACAGAGGACACAAAGGACAATCACCCACGAAACACTCAAAGAATATGGCTGACTAAATATGGCTCCCAATCAGAGACAACGATAATCACCTGCCTCTGATTGAGAACCAATTCAGACAGCCATAGACTTTGCTAGAGAACCCCACTAAACCACAAACCCAATACCTAACAAAACCCCAGGACAAAACACACCACATACAAAAACCCATGCCACACCCTGGCCTGACCAAATAAATGAAGATAAACACAAAATACCTCGACCAGGGCGTGACACTGGTTCTCTGCCAATAACTAACTCCAATAACTGAATCAGCCTTCTTAATCAGTTTATTGATCTTGTTCCTGACATGGACAACTTAATATCCAAAATAACCCTTTACGTACTACCTCATTCTGGAATTATGATTCACATAATATAACATGATGGTATGAGTATGATATAAAACAATTAGCCTTTTGTGTTGACATTGATAGATTATAAAGATGCACATTGTCCTCAATTTCAGAAATTCAGGGGTCAACAAAAAAGACGTGTCCAAACTGTGCCCAAACCCTTGGGTAGGACCCCACAGCACTACAAAGAAAGAACAAATAGAGGCTTGAAAAAATACGGGGGGAAAAAAATCAAACAACGCTGAATTCGTCAGACTATGTATAATGCATACCTCCATGTGAGTGAAAATATTGTCGTCACAAGCACATCTGTTGATATTTTGTTTGTTGAGGCAGACTGTAAAATATACACTGAGTGTGCAAAACATGATGAACACCTGCTCTTTCCATGACAGATTGTCCAGGTGAAAGCTATGATCCCTCATTTATGTATACCGGCTATTCCCAAACTGGGGTATGCGCAAAGCCGTCACACCAAATAAAAATGTGATTCACATGTATATTTTATATGTGCAAAAGTACTATCTCACAACTCGATAAAACCTTCACTCTTGCTCAGACATTTAGAAACGAAACATGCCAATTTGAAAAATAAGCCACAGAAGATTTTTGAGGGGCTAGAAATATCTTATATGGTGAGCTGTGGAGGACTTATTTCTTCCTGCTGCCGCGGATAGGCTAGGATAGTGCTGAGGTAAAAGGCCCAAAAAACTATATGGCTGGAGATGTTCTGAAACAATTACTGCTTGGCATACAAGCCCGTGAATTCAATGCGTTTCAGCTGGAGGAGTCAATAGACATGGAGTCAATAGACATAGCCTGGCACAGCTCCTGGTATATGTCCGTTACGTTTATGGAGGTCAATTAAGGAATACATGCTCTTCTGCAAACCGTTGGAAACCAGGACAACAGAAGAGGATATTTTTTAAGTACCAGACAGCTTTGTGACATCAAATGGACTTTGGTGGTCAATATGTGTTGGTATCTGTACTGATGGTTAAAAGCCATGACAGGGAGACATGGAGTGATAACACGCATGCCAGCAGTTGCTCCCGAAGCCACTTAGGTACACTGCAGCATCCACCGAGAGTTGCCAAACGAATGCCTGAAAGCTTGAAAGACTTTTGGACACTAGAGTGAAAATTGTTAACTTAAGTAATATGTACATGTAAGTAGAGCTATTAAAGAGACTCTGCATAGATAATAACAGAGAGTAGCAGCAGCGTAGAAGGGGGGGCAATATAAATAGTCTGGGTAGCCATTTTATTAGATGTTCAGGAGTCTTACATGCTGACCACACCGCTCGCATCGCGCGTGAGAGCATTGCAAAATAAATGTAAACATACATGTTACAACAAGCGTCTGTGTTGCCAAGCGCTAAAATAGAAGTCAGCTCTATTTGTGACACTGAATGGGATACAAGTCCTGCCTCTCCCATCTCATCATTGGTGCATAGAAGCAGATACCCACATTCCATCTCCTCAATGGTTATACCCACGTAGGTGATTGAAAGATGAACTGAGTTTGGTCGGCCGTCGGGATAACTATGAAAGTTAGATGCCAATCGCCATATAAAGTCCAAAGGATAAAAAGCCTGGAAGGAGGAGAGATTACTAGAAACGGTTTGGTTGACCGTTTTATGCGTGGATTAATTTTCAGAGTAGAGGACCTTGTGCATTTCAGGTAAAATAACAACTCAACTTTCATATCACAGGACAAATTAGCTAGCAACAGCAAGCTAGCAAAATAAGACAAATTAGCTAGCAACTGCAAATTGCCATTAATGTTTAATGCTTTTCGACCTGTCCCCAAAATAATATAATTGGTTCAGAGTTTGTTTTCATATTTTAACCTGTGTGTCGTGATCGCGTTTGGTGTGTGGGGACAAAATCTATTTGCGCACTATGGAGCACGATAGTGCACGCACGCGGCCCGGTTTCGGTACTTTGTTATGGCTTGGGAGTAGAAGTTGTTCAGAAGCATCCTGGACCTAGACTTGGCCCTCCGGCACCGTTTGTGTTGATCACGTCATGGAAGAGGTTGTTGTCCTTGAATCACACGGTCAGGTCTCTGACCCCCTCCCTATAGGCTGTCTCATCGTTATAGGTAATCAGGCCTACCACTGTTGTGTCATCGGCAAACTTAATGATGGTGTTGGAGTTGTGCCTGGGCATGCAGTGAGTGAGCAGGGAGTACAGGATGGGAATGAGCACACATCCCTGAGGGGCCCCCATGTTGAGGCGGATGGAGGATGCGTTGTTACCTACCCTTACCACTTGGGGGGTGGCCCGTCAGTAAGTCCAGGATCCAGTTGCAGAGGGAGGTGTTCAGTCCCAGGGTCCTTAGCTAAGTGATGAGCTTTGAGGGCACTATGGTGTTGAACGCTGTGCTGTAGACAATGAATAGCATTCTCACATAGGTGTTCCTTTTGTCTAAGTGTGAAAGGGCAGTGTGGAGTGCGATAGAGATTGCATCATCTGTGGATCTGTTGGGGCGGTATGCAAATTGGAGTGGGTCTAGGGTTTCTGGGATAATGGTATTGATGTGAGCCATTACAAGCCTTTCAAAGCATTTCATGGCTAAAGACGTGAGTGCTACGGGCAGGTAGTCATTTAGGCAGGTTACCTTAGTGTTTTTTAACACAGGGACTATGGTGGTCTGCTTGTGGGTATTACAGACTCAGACAGGGAGAGGTTGAAAATGTCAGTGAAGACACTTGTCAGTTGGTCAGCGCATGGTCAGAGTACACGTCCTGGTAATCCGTCTGGCCCTGCGGCCTTGTGAATGTTTAAAGGTCTTACTAACATCGGCTGCGGAGAGCATGATCACACAGTCATCCGGAACAGCTGATGCTCTCATGCATGTTTCAGTGTTACTTGCCTCGAAGCGAGCATAGAAGTGATTTAGCTCGTCTGGTAGGCTCTTGTCACTGGGCAGCTCTCGGCTGTGCTTCTTTTTGTAGTCTGTAATAGATTGTAAGCCCTGCCAAATCCGACGAGCGTTGGAGCCGGTGTAGTACATTTCGATCTTAGTCCTGTATTGATGCTTTGCCTGTTTGATGGTTCGTCGGAGGGCATTGCGGGATTTCTCGTAAGCTTCCGGGTTAGAGTCCCGCACCTTGAAAGCGGCAGCTCTACCCTTTAGCTCAGCGCGAATGTTGCCTGTAATCCATGGCTTCTGGTTGGGGTATGTACGTACAGTCACTGTGGGGACCTCGTCCTCGATGCACTTATTGATATAGCCAGTAACTGATGTGGTGTATTCCTCAATGCCACCGGAAGAATCCCGGAACATATTCCAGTCTGTGCTAGCAAAACAGTCCTGTAGTTTAGCATCTGCTTCATCTGTCCACTTTTTTATATAGTGAGAAACTGGTGCTTCCTGCTTTAAATTTCTGCTTGTAAGCAGGAATCAGGAGGAAAGAATTATGGTCAGATTTGCCAAATGGAGGGAGAGGGAGAGCTTGTACGTGTCTCTGTGTGTGGAGTAAAGGTGGTCTAGATTTTTTTTTCCCTCTCTGGTTGCACATTTAACATGCTGATAGAAATTAGGTAAAAGTAATTTACGTTTCCCTGAATTAAAGTCTCCGGCCACTAGGAGCGCAGCCTCTGAATGAGTGTTTTCCTGTTTGCTTATGGCGGTACACAGCTCTTTGAGTGTGGTTTTAGTGCCAGCATCGGTCTGTGGTGGTATGTAGACAGATACGAAAAATACAGATGAAAAATCTCTAAGTAGATAATGTGGTCTACAGCTTATCATGACATACTCTACCTCAGTTGGGCAAAACCTTGAGACTTGCTTAGATATCGTGCACCAGCTGTTGTTTACAAATATACATAGACTCCCACCCGTTGTCTTACCAGAGGTTGCTGTTTTATCCTGCCGATAGTGTAAAACCCAGCTGTATGTTATTTGGAAGTTTGGATGACTGAGGTGCCCAAAGTAAACTGCCTGTTACTCAAGCCCAGAAGCTAGAATATGCATATGCATGGTAGTATTGGATAGAAAACACTTTAAAGTTTCTAAAACTGTTAAAATAATGTCTTTGAGTATAACAGAACTGATTTGGCAGGTGAAGTCCCAAGGACAATCCATCCAAGAAAAACATATTGAGGTCATTGGACTTTCTATGGAGAAGCCAAATTATTAGGACCCAGATTGCAGTTCCTATGGCTTCTACTAGATGTCAACAGTCTTTAGAAATTGTTAGATTTTAAAAAAAAATTATTGAAGAAGTAGTTGTATTCTTTCTAAGTGTCACTCAGGTGGACTCTAGTCTTTTGGAGTGCGTGAACGAGAGTGCGCTCCGTGTTGTTTTTGTCCGGTATTGGAAACAGTTTATTCCGTCTTCAATTTTATCGATTATTTACATTTTAGGGTACCTGAGGTTGGATTAGAAACATTGTTTGAAATGTTTGGACCAAGTTTACAGGTAACTTATTAGATCCTTTGTAGGTATGTTGGGCGAGTTGGAACCAATGTATTTCCGAATCAAACGCGGAAAAATAAACAAACATTTTTGGGCTATAAAGAAGGAATTTATCAAACAAAATAACCATTCATTGTGTAACTGAGATCTTTGGGATTGCAAAAAGATGAAAATCTTCAAATGTAAACCATTTATTTTATCGCTCTTTCTGAAAATGTTTTTCATGCTTTTGTATGCGGGGCACTGTCCTCAGATAATCGCATGGTATGCGAAAAATAAAACTGTCTGAAAGTGTGTATGTTTATTAGGCTACTGTGCTGTCTGACAAAAATCAACAGGACAATGAGACTGTAGCCTACAAAGTAAACATAGTAAAGTGCCTAATTCCTTACATAAGGGAGAGCAGGCCAAGTCCAGACTTTCTCCGTGACCTCACGTATTCATTAACTCTGTCTTTAATGCTTTTTCAGGTTGCATCACTCATGGACAGAAATTTCTGAGACACAGTATTAATGATGAACACTCAGAGGTTCACTGGTAAGCCACATTTGCCTCGGGATCCATCCAAGTTGGTATTCTGTGTCCACTCATGGTATCTCTCTTCTGTTACACATCCTTAGAATAGCAGAAGAGCATAACGGTCCAGACGACCCTTGCTGTGCCTGGTGAGCAGTTCCTCAAGTTGCAACAAATACATTGATCATCTCAGCAAGGTTTTACCCGTGGTCGTGATGCTGGGGGGAAGTGCAACTAAAATGTAGTTGAGATGTAGTTGAAATAAACATCTGCATTTTGAAATAGTATTTTATTAACGAAAGCATAAAGACGTTGATGAACAAATACTGTATATGCATCTATATGTGTGATAGATGGTTCAGTTTATTTCTTCTGAGAAAGTAGGAAAAAAAGTGTGTTTTTTTGTGTGAAGTTACTTTGTGCAACATTTTGCAGTTGCATCAGGCTTGGTGATCAGAAGATCAGTAGGATATTAAACTAACACTCAAATAGGCAACAGAAGCAGGAACAGCAATGGGCTGACTGACTCACTCATTCCTAACTTCAATTCAAAATAAGTTATATTATTAAAACGGAGTCTGGTGCTCTCTAATGTGTGGATAGGCCACTGGGAGTAAACAGATACCGACTGCACTCTGGTCAAAGAGTGATGACAGACACAGAAACCCAGTCTAGGAGTTTAATGATGAAACACAGTATACATGTGGTCTGTGTACAGAGGGAAACAAGATAAAATAAATAGAAAATTACTACAATTTAAATCCGATATACAATATTACATTAAACAGTGATGTCAACAATCTCTACGCCCAATTGACAATGAAATAACGCACCATAATTCCTCTCAAGAGAATTAACGATTGTCACGCTGTATAATGATAGGAGACAGGCGCAGGAATACGTAATAGTTTTTTAAAATTTCTCCACCCAAAATAAAGTATGTCATGAAAACGACAGGGACAAAGCCCAAAACTAACACGTAAACTCATCAAAAAAAGACACTTACCTTTTTCAGGACCCTGTCTTTCAAAGATAATTAGTAAAAATCCAAATAACTTCACAGATCTTCATTGTAAAGGGTTTAAACACTGTTTCCCATACTTGTTCAATGAACCATACACAATGAATGAACATGCACCTGTGGAACGGTTGTTAAGACACTAACAGCTTACTGACGGTAGGTAATTAAGGTCACAGTTATGAAAACAGGACACTAAAGAGATCTTTCTACTGGCTCTGAAAAACACCAAAAGAAAGATGCCCAGGGTCCCTGCTCATCTGTGTGAACGTGCCTTAGGCATTCTGCAAGGAGGCACGAGGACTGCAGATGTGGCCAGGACAACAAATTGCAATGTCTGTACTGTGAGACGCCTAAGACAGCGCAACAGGGAGAGAGGACGGACAGCTGATCATCCTCACAGTGGCAGACCATGTGTAACAATATGAAAAAATATGACCTTGGCATCCCGTAATTCAAACCAACAAATTATACATTTGAAGTTTGTTCACAGACTGTATTGAACAGCAAGGAAACGTTTTACAATGAAATAAGCCGCAACTCCCAACTGTTCAATAACTGTTTCCCCTAAATCAGGTAGGCACATTCCTCCATATGATGTGGGAGTGCCGTGCAGTTAAATGCTTCTGGGGCAAAGTTACATTTATTTCGAAGTGCATGAATGTAAATATTCAACGCTTTGCATCTATTATGTTATTTGACAATGATAGCTTCTTGAATCTCTCAATCAGTAAGAGATGATTACTGCTGGCAGGCAGCACTGCCACTCTTGAAAGGCTATCACCTCACTCTGGAAATTCATGAGTGGATACAGTTGCTATTAGAAGTTGTAACATAAGAATTATCGACAGTGAGGATTAATGGTGTTAGACTCTGTAAAGAATAATCTCAGCTAAAGCTCAACACATACAAATAAAGAATCCATAAAGCCCAACACATACAGTGGCTTGCGAAGGAATTCACCCCCCTTAGAATTTTTCCTATTTTGTTGCCTTACAACCTCGAAATAAAATGGATTTTTGGGGGGGTTTTGTATCATTTGATTTACCCAGCATGCCTAGCGCTTTGAAGATGCTAAATATTTTTTATTGTGAAACAAACAAGAAATAAGACAAAAAAACAGAGCTTGAACTTGAGCGTGCATAACTATTCACCCCCCAAAAAGTCAATACTTTGTAGAGTCACCTTTTGCAGCAATTACAGCTTTAAGTCTCTTGGGGTATGCCTCTATAAGCTTGACACATCTAGCCACGGATTTTTGCCCATTCTTCAAGGCAAAACTGCTCCAGTTCCTTCAAGTTGGATGGGGTTCCGCTGGTGTACAGCAATATTTAAGTCTTACCACAGATTCTCAATGGGATTGAGGTCTGGGCTTTGACTAGGCCATTCCAAGACATTTAAATGTTTCCTCTAAACCACTTGAATGTTGCTTTAGCAGTATGCTTAGGGTCATTGTCTTGCTGGAAAGTGAACCTCCGTCCCAGTCTCAAATCTCTGGAAGACTGAAACAGATTTCTCTCAAAAATTCCCTGTATTTAGCGCCATCCATCATTCCTTCAATTCTGACCAGTTTCCCAGTCCCTGCCGATGAAAAACATACCCACAGCATGATGCTGTCACCACCGTGCTTCACTGTGGGGATGTTGTTCTCGGGAAGATGAGAGATGTTGGGTTTGCAGAGAGATTAGAGGTGATGGCCAAAAAGCTCAATTTTAGTCTCATCTGACCAGACTACTTTCTTCCATATGTTTGGGGATTCTCCCACATGCCTTTTAGCAAACACCAAACGTGTTTGCTTATTTTTTTCTTGAGGAAATTGCTTTTTTCTGACCACTCTTCCATAAATCCCAGCTCTGTGGAGTGTACGGCTTAAAGCAGTCCTATGGACAGATACTCCAATCTCCGCTGTGGAGCTTTTGCAGCTCCATCAGGGTTATCTTTGGTCTCTTTTTTGCCTCTCTGATTAATTAATGCCCTCCATGCCTGGTCTGTGAGTTTTGGTGGGCGGCCCTCTCTTGGCAGGTTTATTGTGGTGCCATATTTTTTTCCATTTGTTTTATAACGGATTTAATGGTGCCCCATAGGATGTTCAAAGTTTTGGATAATTTTTTATAACCCAACCCTGATCTGTACTTCTCCACAACTTTGTCCCTGACCTGTTTGGAGAGCTCCTTGGACTTGATGGTGCAACTTGCTTGGTGGTGCCCCTTGCTTAGTGGTATTGCAGACTCTGGGGCCTTTCAGAACAGGTGTGTATATATACTGAGATCATGTGACACTTAAATAAGGTACACCTGTGTGCAATCTAACTAATTATGTGACTTCCGAAGGTAAATGGTTGCACCAGATTTTATTTAGGGGTTTCATAGCAAAGGGGGTGAATACATATACATGCACCACTTTTCAATTTTATATTTTTTTGCATTTTTTGAAACAAGTTAGTTTTTTCATTTCACTTCACCAATTCTGACTATTTTGTGTATGTCTATTACATGAAATCCAAATGAAAATCCATTTAAATTACAGGTTGTAATGCAATAAAATAGGAAAATGCCAAGGGGGATGAATACTTTTGCAAGGCACTGTACATACAAACTAATACACACACACACACTGCATTCGGAAAGTATTCAGACCCCTTGACTTTTTCCACTTGTGGAAACCGGCTCAAACTAGTCTTATGTAGCAAAATCTGAAATTGTGTTTTTTACTTTGGATTAAAGTAGAGACGCAGAGCTACAAAATGATATATCATATGCTGTGTTTCTGAGAAACATGAGAAAGTAATTCCGCTGTGAATGTTGATAAACCTGTAAACTCACCTTTGAGAAAATGACCTTTGAATGTTTTGGTACCTACTGTAGAGCTCTCCTTTGTCTACACCCATTCATCATTCTTCACACCCTCTTAAAATTTTAAGTGGGCGTTGTGTCAAGAAGCAGTGCGGCTTGGCTGGGTTGTGTTTTGGAGGACGCACGGCTCTCGACCTTCACCTCTCCCGAGTCTGTACGGGAGTTGCAGTGATGGGACAGGACTGTAACTACCAATTGGGGAGAAAAAAGGGTAAAAATGTATTAAATAAAAGCTGAATCCTGTGGGAGCCTCACCACTCATTTGTTTGCCAGTATTATCTTATGTATAACTCTGTGTCTGTTCTTCCACCTCTCTTCTGTTTTTCCCTTGCATTGGCCTTAATTAGAGAAGCATGCCCAGGCTGCAATGAGTGAACAGGCACACACACACACACACACACACACACAGGTCTACATTTCTCTCATTCTACAGAGAGCATGGATCCCTCACTCCTACCCCAGGCCAGACATGAGCCCCTGGTGTTCCTGTGTAAATAACATCAGCCCTCATGTTTTACTCTCACTCTTTCTCTCTCATGCACACACGTACACACGCATTCACACACACACACAAACAGCTCAATATGGTTTGGTACTCAGTTACTTTGCAGGGAGCATTCTCACAACACATGCCTAGCCCTAAGAAGTTTCTCTTTAAGGAGTCACATGTGAGGTCATGTGCTAAACATTGAGTAGTGTAGTAAAGATTAAGACTAAAAGTGGTAAAAGTAGTAGCCTACAATAACGAAAAAATCCAGGTGAACAGAAAATGTCCAGATAAAAATATTTTATAAATATTAGATGACGCTTACCAAGACACACTTGTCAAAATTGATGGGTCATGTGAAAGGAATGCTATAAGCCCCAGCCACATCCAGTGGTGGAAAAAGCACCAAATTGTCATACTTGAGTAAAAGTAAGGATACCTTAGTATAAAATGACTCAAGTAAAAGTAAGTCACTCAGTAAAATACTACTGTCACGACTTCCACCGAAGTTGTGCCCTCTCCTTGTTCAGGTGGCGTTCGGCGGTCGACGTCACCGGCTTTCTAGCTGCCACCGATCCATGTTTAATTTTTCCTTTTGTTTCGTCTGTTTACACACCTGGTTCCCATCTCATAATTTTGTTCCTTATTTAACCCTCTGGTTTCCCTTTCTGTTTGTGCGTGATTGTCTTTCGTGTGTTGGAGTTCTATCCTGTTTTGTCCTTGTTTGATAACGGGATTTTTGTTACGTTCTTTGATTGAGTAAATACACTGTCCTGTGCCTGACTCCTTCGCTATCTTCTAGATAGACTCTGACAGAATCACGCACCTCATACATGGCAGGTGCAGCCAGCCCTCCGCTTCAAATGGAGGAGCGCGTTCAGCAGTGCTGCAAACCATGGACCGATGGGAGAGAGGGGTTTTTCCTGTGAACCCTGTGTCGTCTCCTCAGGTTCCACCACTGCCTACCGAGATGTCCGCCTCTCCATCATCAGGATCCGGTGGGATTCAGCTCTCGCTCCCGAGGGCGTATGATGGGACAGCTGCCGGGTGTCAGGGGTTCCTACTCCAGCTGGAGCTCTACCTGGCATCTGTCCAGCCAGTTCCTTCGGGACGCGAGAGAGTGAGCGCCCTTATCTCCTGTCTGACCGGTAAAGCACTGGAATGGGCCAACGTCATCTGGGGCAGGGAAAGACAGACGTTGGATGACTATGAGGAGTTCGCCCGCCGTTTCCGGGCCTATTTCATCTATGTCAGGGGATGAGTAGCGCTCAAGATTTTGCGCTGGACTTTAGAACTCTGGCGGCCGGTGCTGGACGGAATGAGCGGGCCCTGATCGATCACTACAGGTGTAGCTTACGAGAGGATGTCCGTCGGGAGCTAGCCTGCAGGGATACCACCCTTACACTGAACCAGCTGGTGGACTTATCGATCCGGTTGGACAACCTGTTGGCCTCCAGCGGATGTCCTGATCGGGGTCCGTCAGTTCCATCCCCCAGCGCTCCTGATCCAACGCATATGGAGTTGGGGGGCGTTGCAACGAGGGGGACCGCAGAGGGCACACTGCTGGTCGGTGCTGGGGGGATTCCCCAGGAGGTAGAGGTAGCAGGCGGAGTGCTGGTGGGTCATCCCAGGTGAGTAGGCACACCATTCACCCAGAGCTCCCTGTTGCACACATGTGGTTGTTGATTGAATTTCCCGAGTTTTCCCCGTGTTCCTAGCATAAGGCGCTAGTAGATTCAGGCGCAGCTGGGAACTTTATCAACCGTTCCTTTGCTATGAGATTAGGGATCCCTATTGTGTCTGTTGATGTTCCCTTCCCTATACATGCCTTAGACAGTCGTCCTTTGGGGTCGGGGCTTATTAGGGAGGTCACAGCTCCACTCACTATGATAACGCAGGAGAGTCATAGGGAGCAAATTAGTCTCTTCCTTAATCAACTCTCCTGCGTTCCCTGTTGTGTTGGGGATTCCCTGGTTGGCTTCGCATGATCCCACTATTTCGTGGCAACAGAGGGTTCTCAAGGGATGGTCCCGTCAGTGCTCAGGGAGGTGTGTAGGTGTTTCCTTTAGGTGCCACTACGGTGGAAAGTCCAAACCAGGTCTCCACCATGCACATTCCCCCCGAATATGCCGATTTGGCACTCGCCTTCTGTAAAAAGAAGGCGACTCAATTACCACCCCATCGACAGGGGGATTGTGCGATAGATCTCTTGGTAGAAGCTGCACTTACCAGGAGTCACGTATATCCTCTGTCACAGGAGGAGACGGCTATGGAGACATATGTCGCCGAATCTCTAGGACAGGGATACATTCAGCCTTCCATCTCACCTGTCTCCTCTAGTCTTTTTTTGTGAAGAAGAAGGATGGATGTTTGCGCCCGTGTATTGATTATCGAGGTTTAAAAAGATCACAGTAAAATACAGTTACCCGCTACCGCTCATAGCCAGTAAGACCGAGTCATTACACGGGGCGCGCTTCTTCACAAAATTGGACCTCAGGAGCGCTTACAACCTGGTGCGTATCTGGGCGAGAGATGAGTAGAAGACAGCATTTAGCACCACTTCTGGGCATTATGAGTACCTCGTCATGCCGTACGGGTTAATGAATGCTCCATCAGTCTTCCAATCCTTTGTAGATGAGATTTTCAAGGACCTGCACGGGCAGGGTGTAGTGGTGTATATAGATGACATTCTAATATACTCCGCTACACGCGCCGAGCATGTGTCCCTGCTACGCAGGGTGCTTGGTCGACTGTTGGAACATGACCTGTATGTCAAGGCTGAGAAATGTATTTTCTTCCAACAGTCGGTCTCGTTCCTAGGGTACCGCTTTTCCGAGTCAGGGGTAGAGATGGAGAATGACCGAATTTCAGCCCTACGTAATTGGCCGACTCCAACCACGGTAAAGGAGGTGCAGCAGTTTTTAGGGTTTGCCAACTACTACCAGAGGTTTATCCGGGGTTTTGGTCAGGTAGCGGCTCCCATTACCTCACTGCTGAAGGGGGGGACTGGTGCGACTGCAGTGTTCAGCTGGGGCTGACAGGGCTTTTGGTCACCTGAAGGCTCTGTTTACCTCGGCTCCTGTGCTGGCTCCTGATCCCTCCTTAGCTTTCATAGTTGAGGTGGACGCGTCCGAGGCAGGGATAGGGGGTGTGCTGTCTCAGCAACGCCACCAAAGCTCCGCCCCTGTGCATTGTTTTCGAAGAAGCTCAGCCCGGCGGAGCGAAACTATGATGTGGGGGACGGGGAGTTGTTGGCTGTTGTCAAGGCTCTGAAAGCGTGGAGACATTGGCTTGAGGGGGCCAGACACCCTTTTCTCATTTGGACTGACCACCGCAATCTGGAGAACATTCGAGCAGCGAGGAGACTGAACCCTCGCCAGGCAAGGTGGGCCATGTTTTTCACCCGCTTTTCTTTCAACCTCTCCTACAGACCAGGTTCCCAGATGCACTGTCCCGGATGTATGATACAGAGGAGTGGTCCGCAGATCCCGCTCCCATTATTCCAGCTTGGCACCAGTGGTGTGGGAGGTGGACGCGGACATCGAACGGGCATCACGTTCAGAGCCCACTCTTACCCAGTGTCCGGTTGGGCGTAAGTATGTTCCGTTCGATGTCCACGATCGTTTGATCTGTTGGGCCCACACTTCACCCTCCTCTGGTCATCCTGGCATCGGCCGGACAGTGCGCTGTCTTGCTGGGAAGTACTGATGGCCCACGTTAGCCAAGGACGTGAGGGTTTATGTGTCCTCCTGTTCGGTGTGCGCACAGTGCAAGACACCTAGACACCTGCCCAGAGGGAAATTACAACCCCTTCCCGTTCCACAGCAACCGTGGTCACACCTCTCGGAGGATATCCTGATGGATCTTCCACCCTCGCGGGGTAACACCACGATCCTAGTCGTCGTGGATCGGTTTTCTAAGTCCTGCCGTCTCCTTCCTTTGCCCGTTCTCCCTACGGCCCTACAGACTGCGGAGGCCCTATTCACCCACGTATTCCGGCACTACGGGGTGCCTGAGGATATAGTTTCTGATCGGGGTTCCCAATTCATGTCTAAAGTCTGGAGGGCGTTTATGGAGCGCCTGGGGTTCTCGGTCAGCCTTACCTCAGGTTTTCACCCCGAGAACAACTGGTAGGTGGAAAGAGTCAACCAGGAGGTGGGTAGGTTTCTGCGGTCTTATTGCCAGGACCGGCCGGGGGAGTGGGTAATGTTTCTCCCCTGGGCAGAGACGGCTCAAAACTCCCTCCGGCACTCCTCCACTAACCTGTCACCTTTTCAGTGTGTGCTAGGTTACCAGCCGGTCCTGGCACCATGGCATCAAAGCCAGATCGAGGCTCCTGCGATGGGATGAATGGTTTCGGCACTCGGAGGAGACATGGGACGCTGCCCATCTGTGTCTGCAAAGGGCCACCAGGCGGCAGAAGATGAGTGCCCACCGCCACCGCAGTGAGGCCCCGGTGTATGCATCAGGGGATCGATCGGGTCTGGCTCTTGACCCAAAACCTGCCCCTTCACCTGCCCTGCCAGAAGCTGGGTCCGCGGTATGTGGGGCCATTCAAAGTCCTGAGGAGACTGAACGAGGTTTGCTATATTAACCCCTCGTTCCATGTGTCTCTCCTCAGGCCGGTGGTGGCTTGTCCTGCGCCTGACTCCTTCGCTATCTTCTAGATAGACTCAGACAACTACTTGAGTAAAACTCAAAGTATTTGGTTTTAAAAATACTTAAGTATCATAAGTAAAAGTAAAAGATTAAATCATTTCAAATTCCTTGTATTAAGCAAACCAGACGGCACAATTGTTAAAATATTTTTTTATTGACAGATAGCTAGGGGCATACTAACACTCAGACATCATTTACAAAGAAGCATTTGTGTTTAGTGAGTCTGCCAGATCAGATGCAGTAGGGATGACCAGGGATTTTCTCATGATAAGTGTGTGAATTGGACAATTTTCCTTTCAAAATGTAACAAGTACTTTTGGTTGTCAGGGAAAATTTACATTATTTTATTTTAGAATGTAGTGAAGTAAAAGTTGCCAGAAATATAAATAGTAAAGTAAAGTACAGATACAGATACCCCAAAAAGTTGCTGCGGGGGGTCCAGAGCTGTTGGCCGGGGTTATGGTAGCCAGGTGGAAAGCGTGGCCAGCCGTAGAGAAATGCTTCTTGAAATTCTCGATTATGGTGGATTTATCAGTGGTGACAGTGTTTCCTAGCCTCAGTGCAGTGGGCAGCTGAGAGGCCGTGCTCTTTTTCTCCATGGACTTTGCAGTGTCACAAAACTTTTTGGAATTAGTGCTGCAGGATGCACATTTCTGTTTGAAAAAGCTAGCCTTTGCTTTCCTAACTGTTGTAACTTTAATGTGTTACAGAGTTAATGTTTGAGTTTATTCTTTGAACTGTATCTAAAGATATTTCTTTAGATTTATTTGCATATGTAATTGTATTGGGTTGTGTTGAATTACGCTTTTTGACTGCAAGTCCCAGAATGCCTTGCGAGAGGAATGAGTGATAACGCGCCAATTATGTGCAGGTGCGAGTGATTGTGGCTGACTTTCCAACAGCATCTTACCTGCATTGCTCTGTACCAAAACAATTGTTGTTAAATGTAACGTAAACAAGTATTCTTACTATAATAAGCTTTCGTATCAAACCCGACGTCCCGAGTCATTACTAAGAAGTTAGTTAATCTAAAATTTGGTGCCGAAACCCGGGAGATGAGCTGCGACGAAGAAGTGGCTGAAATGGCTGAGGAGGAACGTCGGCATGAAGCAGAAAGAATGAGACGAAAGCGGGGTACCATTCGAGGCGCAACAACGCGGATTTTGAATCAGATTGACGTGGAAATATCCCAGTCAAATCCGGATACCGATCACTTGAGTACATTGTTGGAATTGCTATCCGCTAAGGAGGACAGTTTGTTTGAGCTCGATCGTGGAATTGAACAGTTAACGCCATTGGACGGATTGGAGGCAGAGATTGCATGCACGGAGGATTACAAAGAACGCATTATCATGCTGAAGAGCCGTGCACAAAGAGTGATAACGAAGAAACAGGACGTCAATTCACTACCAGCCCGGGTGAGTGACGCTAACTCAAACATATCACAGAGACAATCAGTAAGGCTACCGAAGTTGATTATTGAGAAATTCTATGGAGATGTCAGTATGTGGCAGGAGTTTTGGAGCCAATATGAGACTGCTATTCACAACAATGATTCCCTGTGTAAAAAAGAGAAGTTTACCTATCTGAAAACATATCTCACTGGACCAGCTGCAAAGGCAGTAGCAGGACTGATGTTAACAGACAGTAACTATGATAATGCAATCACTCTACTCAAGAGCAGATTTGGAAGGAAAGATCTTGTGATTAGTGCTCATATGTCAAAGCTGCTGAATCTCACACCTGTGAAGAAATCCTCTGATCTAAATGCATTGAGGCAGCTATATGATGAATGTGAAATTCAGATTAGGAGCCTGGAATCACTGGGTGTAATGTCAGAAACCTATGGAAGCCTAC
This sequence comes from Oncorhynchus clarkii lewisi, assembly GCF_045791955.1. Taxonomy (NCBI): domain Eukaryota; kingdom Metazoa; phylum Chordata; class Actinopteri; order Salmoniformes; family Salmonidae; genus Oncorhynchus; species Oncorhynchus clarkii. Next base: position 894,080 of record NC_092169.1, read on the forward strand.
TATTCCCAATCTTACTGCAGATGATTCCAGAGGACATAGCTCTTGACTATAGTCGTCAGAGGGGAGTAGATGATGAATGGAAAGTGTCTGAGATTATCAGTTTCCTACAGAAAGAGGTTCAGAGCAGGGAGAGAGCGCTACAAATGACAAGATCATACAACCAACAGAAAGAGAGCAAACCATGGAACAAGTCATGCTTCTCCAATGAAATGAAAACAAAAAGACCCAACATGCCCTCTGCTGCAGCACTGCATACAACCAGCCAGAAGGAACAACAAACGTGTCTATTTTGTGACAGTGCAGACCACAAATCAGAAAACTGCACTGACTACAATATTGCTACACGCAAAGAGAAACTAAAGAACATGGGAAGATGCTTTGTATGTTTAGGACAGAGACACATAGCAAAATTCTGTAAAGTCAAAGATGTGTCATGTGCAACATGTGGAAGCAGACATCACATTGCGGTTTGTACCAGTAAGAGGAGGGAGGTGCAACCCCCTACTGTTTCTGTAGATGCTGTTGTTTCCTCAGTTATTCCCCATTCAGTGAAGATGAAACCAGATGGACAGAACACTATGTTGCTACAAACGGCAAAGGCATGGGTAGAAGGCCCATCGGGCAGGAAGATAGCTCGTTGCTTACTAGATGGAGGCAGTCAGAGAAGCTTCATACATGAAAACCTTGTGAAGGGCTTGAAGCTACCAGTAATCAGACAAGAGGCACTCACTCTTCACACGTTTGGCTCCTCTGCCCCAGCAACATCCCAACGCAACACAGTGAAAGTCATCTTGGAGAATGTCTGGGACAAACAGCAGAGAATAGAGATAGAGGCAATTGAAACCCCACAAGTGTGCACAGCTGTGATGAAGGTTCCTGGTGAACGGATTCAGTATGAGCTCAGTAAAAGGGGACTGCAGCTCGCAGACTTTCCAGGAGATGACAATGATCCTGAACTCTCTGTCCTGATAGGAGCAGACTACTACTGGCAGATAGTATCAGGCAGAGTGGAGCGACTGACGGAGACGCTAGTTGCTTTAGAGAGCACCTTTGGATGGTCGGTGCAGGGACCCGTGTCCATGTCAAGTGTCGCCGAGGCAACTTGCATGTTCATCCCACTTGATGAAGACACACTAGTCTCCAAGCAATTGCATGCATTCTGGGAGCTTGAGTCTCTGGGTATTCTAAGAGAGAAAACACAGAACCCAGAGGAAACCGAGGCTCTACAAAGGTTTGAGGAAACAACCACCTTCAAAGATGGGCGATACCATGTGGAGTTGCCATGGAAACGAGAAATGTCAGAACTCCAAGACAACTATAGAATCGCCAAGAAACGGTTTGAATGTCTGAAGAAAAGGCTGAAGAAGGATGTGACGTTGTACAGCAGATACAATGAAGTAGTAGAAGACTACTTACAACAAGATATGGCAGAGGACGTGCCCAAGGACAACGCATCAAGTGCAGACAACGTAAAATACTACTTACCTCACCATGCAGTACTCCGAGAAGATAAGGTGACAACAAAACTGAGAGTGGTGTTTGATGCCTCGTCCCATGAAGATGGCTGTCCATCTCTCAATGACTGTCTACTCACAGGACCGAACCTGAATCCGGATCTGCTCAGCGTTCTGATAAAGTTCAGACTACATGAGATCGCATTCATGGCAGACATCAAGAAAGCTTTCCTGCAGATATCCCTAGCAGAGAGAGACAGAGACGCCGTGAGATTTCTATGGCTCACTGGCCCACCAAGAGGAGAAAATGAAGAGGAGCTGCGTGTGCTGAGGATGAAAAGAGTGGTATTTGGAGCTTCCCCAAGTCCGTTTTTGCTGGCAGCTACAATCAGGAAGCACCTGAAACAATATGAAACAGAACAACCAGAAGTTGTAGAGATACTGAGAGAGTCACTCTACGTAGATGACTTCATTGCAAGTTCACGCAATGTTGAAGAGGCTTACCTTGTGACAACAACTGCAAAGCGAATGCTGTCGAATGCAGGCATGGACCTCTGCAAGTGGATGACAAATTCTCCTGAATTGAAAACAAAATGGGAGGAGAGTACGACAACTGACCACCCATTGACGCTAGAAACACAAGGATTAGCGCTGAAGGTTTTAGGTTTAGTATGGAGGCCGGAAACGGATGACTTTGTGTTTGACCTCAGGCCGTTACTGAGCATTCTAAGGCAAAAGGAAAACACAAAGAGAAGTGTTCTGCAGTCGTCTGCACGTATCTTCGACCCTCTTGGTTTCTTAACTCCCTTCACCATCAGGATCAAGTGCATGTTCCAGGAAATGTGGGAGAGGGGACTCAGCTGGGACGAAGAATTACCACCTGATCTGACACGAGAATGGCAACAGTGGTGTTCAGAACTACCCCAGTTACACCAGCTCACCATACCAAGGTGGTACAGAACAGACATGCGGCCACAGAATAACCACACCCTGAAACTACACGTGTTCTGTGATGCAAGTGAAAGGGCTTACAGTGCAGTAGCTTACTTGCAAGGTGAGTCACAAGACAGGGAAACAACAAGTCTAGTCGCATCCAAGTCCAGGGTAGCCCCACTTAAGAAAATGACGCTGCCACGCCTGGAGCTCATGGGAGCTGTGATTGGAGCGAGACTAGCAAACAACTTGATGACCACACTGAAAATGGAAGAAAAACAGATTAACATGTGGACAGACTCGATGATCGTGCTGCATTGGATTTGCAGCTCAGCTCAGAAATGGAAACAGTTTGTTGCGAACAGAGTGACGGAGATCCAGTCCTTGACCAATCCAGAGTCATGGTCACATATTGAAGGGAAAACGAATCCAGCTGACCTCCCTACAAGAGGACAAACTGTTAGAAACTTGACACAGAGCGAGCTATGGTGGAATGGACCCAGAATTCTGACATCACCCAATCAGTCCGAAGAGACTGATGATAACAAGGTTCCGGATGAGGTGAATATAGAACTCAAGTCCAGTTGCCAGGCTACTGTACAACTCGCAGCAAACAGCACAGACAGCACTGAACCTGTGTTGGAGCTTGAAAGGTACAGCAAACTGAAAAGAGTGTTCAGAGTCACCGCCTGGATAAAGAGATTCATAGCCAATGCTCGTACAACCATAAAGATGCAAGGTGAACTGACTGCTGACGAACTGTTCGATGCAGAAAAGTACTGGATTAAGGTAACACAACAACAGAGTTTCGGACAGGAGATCAAACTACTGAAGGCAGGAAAAAGCCTAAACAATGACTGTAAAATCAGAGAACTGAAACCTTTCCTGGACGAACACGAACTACTCAGTGTAGGAGGAAGACTGCAACAGTCCAACTTCACATTCAGAGAGCAGCACCCATGGGTTCTGCCCAATAAGTACAGATACTCAGAAATGCTGATACAGTACCAACATGAGAAGGTGATGCATTCTGGAGCAAGTGACACTCAGCACCCAACGTTACACAAGCGGGAAATGACACGCAGATGGAAGTACAGGCAGAGACTTGTGACCAGTTTCTGGAACAGTTGGCGAAGGGACTACTTGCTGGATCTAAAGTCAGCACACCGCTGTGACACACCACAGCCCACCCCACTGAAAGCGGGTGACGTTGTACTCATTGGAGAAGATAACCTACCCAGACAAACCTGGAAACTAGGAAAGATTGAGGAACTGTTTCCAGGCCGAGATGGCTTAGTTAGATCATGTTCAGTTCGTACTGCTTCGGGGACTTTGTTGAGGAGACCTATTCAGTTGATATACTGCCTAGAGATCTAGATGAACACAATTGTTCATCGGGGGGGGAGGATGTTGTAACTTTAATGTGTTACAGAGTTAATGTTTGAGTTTATTCTTTGAACTGTATCTAAAGATATTTCTTTAGATTTATTTGCATATGTAATTGTATTGGGTTGTGTTGAATTACGCTTTTTGACTGCAAGTCCCAGAATGCCTTGCGAGAGGAATGAGTGATAACGCGCCAATTATGTGCAGGTGCGAGTGATTGTGGCTGACTTTCCAACAGCATCTTACCTGCATTGCTCTGTACCAAAACAATTGTTGTTAAATGTAACGTAAACAAGTATTCTTACTATAATAAGCTTTCGTATCAAACCCGACGTCCCGAGTCATTACTAAGAAGTTAGTTAATCTAAAACTAACTGACTGTGTATATTTGTTTCTGACTTCCCTGAAAAGTTGCATATCGCTGGGACTATTCAAATCTAGTGCAATGCGCCACAGGATGTTTTTGTCCTGGTCAAAGGCAGTCAAGTCTGGAGTGAACCAAGGCTATATCTGTTCTTTGTTCTACGTTTTTTGAAAGGGAAATGCTTATTTAAGATGGTGAGGAAGGCACTTTTGAAGAACAACCAGGAATCCTCTACTGATGGGATGAGATCAATATCCGTCCAGGAAACAAGAAGGAACAGGATGTAGTTATACAACCTAGCCCTGTGGTTGACCATTTGAATTCCTTGCAATAAACCTGGGCCAATGGCCAAATAAAAAGTATCCTATTTCAGTTTCAATGTATAAACAATTTGGACCAATGAGAACTTGCATGTAACTATGAGTCCCCGAACTGAAATTCCTCCCATGTCTCTGACCCCTATTTCCATTCATCGCTAGTACTCTATTGACCTCTCATCCTCTGAGTTGTGTATTTATCTGCAAAATATTCTTGTCACGTCCTAACCTTAGTTCCTTTTTTTATGTCTCTATTTTAGGTTGGTCAGGGCGTGAGTTGGGGTGGGCATTCTATGTTTTGTTCTATGTTTGTATTTCTATGTGTTTGGCCTGGTATGGTTCTTAATCAGATGCAGCTGTCAATCGTTGTCTCTGATTGAGAACCATACTTAGGCAGCCTGGTTTCGCCCTTGAGTTGTGGGTAGTTGTTTTCTGTTGTGTGTCTGTACCAGCCAGAACTGTTTTGGTCGTTCGCTGTGTTATTTTTGTTATGTCTGTGTTCATTAAATAAATATTGACACATACCTCGGTGCACCTTGATCCTCTCCTTCCAACAGCCGTTACAATTCTTCCACTTGCATAGTAGCAATATCAGAAATAGATGAGGTAGTTATATAAATTCAATCAGGTGTAAAATGGCTGACCAGCAGGATAAAAAAAAAAATAGTAGCAGCAAAGTATGGCATGTGTGTTTAGGAGAGAATCATTGGAATCGAGGAACTGCAGATAATGCTTATGACTGGTCCGCCCGAACCACGCATGATCAAGGGAATCTATATTTGGAGAGTGTTTCTGTCCTGCCCTTGACATTGGTGCAGGGCATGTGATGTACATTGCCTCTTCATCGCAAAACTCCCTGATTTTCACAAAAATATACGTTTGTCTAGCTGTGTCCAGTCCAGGTGGTGCTTGTACAGGCAGACCATCTATGGGAGGAAGGATATCAGCGTTGCGCAGGTCCTGAGCGTTCCTTGGCGACAACAACACCAGGCTCCAGAGCATCGAAGCTGTAAAACAGGAAATAACATGAAACAAATTGAAGATATTACAACCTTGCACAACATCAATTCACCTCCCAAGTTTAGATAAGAAGAATAACCTCATACAATTTAATGAAAATAATATTCACCTGAAGTGCTGGTACTGCTTGATCTGTGGCAGCGGCCTGAAGTATGGAGTCAGGTGTTGTTGCCAGCCATAGCTTTCCACCAGCACTGTAACATCCTCCAGTCCAAGCAGCTGTGGGATGTTGACCCATGTCACAGTGCTGTCCTTCACAACACCATCAATCTCAGACAAAGTGTTCACTCTGGTCTTTCTGAAGCACTGCTTGATGAGGCCGAAGAACCAAACTTGATGTGGCCTGTGATCAGGAAGTTGGGGTCTTTTGTTTAGACAGCTAAACAATGAACCCTATCCCAACCCATAGAGTACTAGCAATACCAACTGATTGTCAAAGCTAGCTACAGTTAATCAAATAGGTTCAATGTTAGCTAGCTACTATTAGGCTTTAACTAGCAATGCGAAATTGCATTCTGAGAAGACATCACTAACGTCACACACAGTTCATACACGTAATGTTAGCTAGCTAGCCAGTCATCTAATGTTAGCTAGCCAACAGCAAGCTTTAACTTGGGGTGTTTTGTTTACACATGTAGCTAGCTAACCAGCTAAACAAAGAGCCATAATCCCAATCCATAGAGTACTAGCAATGCAAACCAATTTTCATAGCTAGCTAGTTAGCTAGCTAACATTAGGCTTTAACTAGCAACGCAAAATGGCTTTCTGAGAAAACATCACTAACGTTACACACAGTTCATACATGTAAGTTAATGTTAGCTAGCAAGCCAGCTATCTAACCTCAGTTAATGTTAACTAGCTAACAGCAATCTTTAATCTGGGGTGTTTTGTTAGCTAGCTAGCTAAACAATGAACTATAATCCCAATCCATAGAGTACTAGCAATACAAAGTAATTGTCATAGCTAGCTAAAGTTAACCAAATAGGTTCAATATCAGCTAGCATGCCAGCCATCGAACTTCAGCTAGCTAGCTAACAGCAAGTTTTAATTTGCAATGAAAATAACTTTGACAAAATTAGAAACGTATAATATCTGAAACTGTAGCTAGACTCTTACCCGTAGACATGGATGAAAGCTTCACGATAGACTGCAACCCAGTTAATAAAATAAGACGTTCTGTGTCGTTTCCATTTAGTTTGCACAGACATTCCACTGATTTCAAAACTCGGTCAACTTCTTCCGTGACAACAACACTGTTGATCGTCGTTTCTTCCCCCATCATTGTCATCAGAAAACTCTACATTTATTTTTCAATTAAAATGTTTTTACCTAAATTAGTCCATCACCACTTTTTCCCACTGACCTTAGTCATTTCTGCCCCAAAATGCATTTTGATTTAAAAAAATGACGTTCAAATGGCTCTCCTGTGAAGTCGTGACTTGCAACATACACCTAGTTTCCTGAAGCGGATCACATTTTGTTACGTTACAGCCTTATTCTAAAATTTAGAAAAAAACGTGTTTTTCCTCAATCTACGCACAATACCCATAATGACAAAGCGAAGATAAATTTGCAAAAATGTACAAACCTATTAAAAATTCAAAATAAACTTAAATACCTGTGATAGGAAAATGACAGGACTATGTTGTAATACTGTTTATGCATCAATTAGCTATGATGTGTACTCTCTCATCTGTGTCTGTGGAACTGAGTTGGGCCTCTGGAGCTTGAGCTGACAATTGATTTTAAGCATGCATTCCAATATTTATTCAAATGTGATATTTCCGTTTTACCCGGATATCTCGTGGTCTGACAGACACTGCTCTAGCTCTGCCACCTTTCACCTCAGATACATAAGTGTGACATTGGTGGATTATGATGCACTAATTCAGTGCAAAAAAACGGATAGCTCTAGCTTAAACTGACAGATTTTGATTTTGATGAGATTTTTGTATTTTTGCTGCGCCTTCTTCACCACACTGTCTGTGTGGGTGGACCAATTTAGTTTGTCCGTGATGTGTACGCCAAGGAACTTAAAACTTACTACCCTCTCCACTACTGTCCCATCGATGTCGATACTACCCTCTACTGTTTCCTGAAGTCCACGTCTGCTGTTTCCTGAAGTCCATCATCTCCTTTGTTTTGTTGACGTTGAGTGTGAGGTTATTTTCCTGACACCACACTCCGAGGGCCCTCACCTTCTCCCTGTAGGCCGTCTCGTCGTTGTTGGTAATCAAGCCTACCACTGTAGTGTCGTCTGCAAACTTGATGATTGAGTTGGAGGCGTGCATGGCCACGCAGTCGTGGGTGAACAGGGAGTACAGGAGAGGGCTCAGAACGCACCCTTGTGGGGCCCCAGTGTTGAGGATCAGTGGGGTGGAGATGTTGTTACCTACCCTCACCACCTGGTGGTGGCCCATCAGGAAGTCCAGTACCCAGTTGCACAGGGCGGAGTCGAGACCCAGGGTCTCGAGCTTGATGACGAGTTTGGAGGGTACTATGGTGTTAAATGCTGAGCTGTAGTCGATGAACAGCATTCTCACATAGGTATTTCTCTTGTCCAGATGGGTTAGGGCAGTATGCAGTGTGGTTGCGATTGCGTTGTCTGTGGACCTATTGGGGCAGTAAGCAAATTGGAGTGGGTCTAGGGTGTCAGGTAGGGTGGAGGTGATATGGTCCTTGACTCGTCTCTCAAAGCACTTCATGATGACGGAAGTGAGTGCTACTGGGCGGTAGTCGTTCAGCTCAGTTACTTTAGCTTTCTTGGGAACAGGAACAATGGTGGCCCTCTTGAAGCATGTGGGAACAGCAGACTGGGAGAAGGGCAGACAGGTCTGGAGTGAACCAAGGACTATGTCTATTCCTAGTTCTAAATTTTTTGAGAGGGGCATGCTCATTTAAGATGGTGAGGAAGACACTTTTAGAGAATAGCCAGGCATCATCTACTGACGGGATGAGGTCAATGTCATTCCAGGATACCCCGGCCAGGTCGATTAGAAAGGCCTGCTTGAGGGGTCTACTGGGGACGCCATGTGCGACTGACGTGTTTTCCATTTGCTCCCGTGGTATTCTTAAAGTTTATTTGAATTTTGCAGCAGAACCGTATTTATTTTCAAATATTAATTTGGTATTCCCTTTCCGTAAAACCCAAGACTACTTTGCTTCCGAATGTCAGCATGTCGACCAAACATAAGGCCAAAAGCGTGACTTTGAGAAAACCCGGCCTACAAGACCCGCTCTCATCACTGCCCTCTCCTGAGTCTGAGGGCACGGGGACGCACACTTTACCCGGGGGTGCGGCTTGGCCTGGCGGCGCTGAAATGAACATTCTCGAGGCCATCAAACTACTACGCTCTGAGATAGTTGAAATGAAAACACAGGTGCTTGCTACGATTGAGGCCAGAATACAGGAGGTTTCTGATACTTTCAAAGCAGATTTAACCATCCTGCGAAACGAGACTGTGCCAGCAATCACATTACTCAAAACAACAACTGCGTCACACACTACAACGATTGCAGCACTGGAGACCTCCGCTACTAATGTCTCCGACTTAACTACATCCCTGGAGGCTGAAGTTAAATGCCTAGCTGCGGATTTGAAAAAGGTGAAGGAGAGCTGTGTGAGTTTCGAGGGATTCTCTCGCCGCAATAATCTGAGACTTGTATCGGTCCCAGAGTCAGCGGAAATGCATTGCGCCACGGATTTCATTTCAGGGCTGCTGAAGGATGTTCTTGCCTTAGATGAAAAGCCCCTGATTGATCGAGCCCACCGGTTGCTGCGCCCAAAGCCCCGGGATGGGGAGAGGCCCCGTGACATAATTCTTCGAGTGCACTTTTTTCATGAGAAGATGGAGATCCTCCGACGAGCCCGCAATACCACTCTGAGCTTTCAAGGACAGAGCTTCTCCATCTACCACGACTACTCCCCCACTGTTTTCAGGCAGCTCGCAGCTTTCGGACAGGCCAAACGGGACCATCCAAGTGTGAAGTATGGACTGCGATTCCCGGCCCGTTTATGGATATCTCATGAGGGTAAAGACTGCACATTTGAATCTCCGGATGAGGCTATGGCTCACATTCAACGTCACATCAAGAAGTCTTGAACATGCACAGTTCAGCAACTGTTGCTTGCGAACTGTGTATAGTAAGTAACCCACCTGTGGTACAATTATGTTTAGATATAACAGGCTAGTCTTGTATAGTTGGCGAAACTATTCAGGCTTATTTGATGTGATCTAATGTTTTGATCATCTAGTGTGCGTGCCTTACAAGCATTCAGTCATTTTAATTTAATTGTATTAAGGTTTTACTTAACTCCTGTGTTTCTAGGCTGTCTCGCTCACCTATTTAGTTTGTTTACACAGTGTCTCAGTGACTCAAAATATTTTTGGTTATTTGTTTACTGCATCCGTTTGCATTGACCCAGTAAATAGTAAATGTCTCGCGAGGCTACACGGTTTTTGGGGTCTCACTTTAATTTTAAAAGTTTTGAGCCGTCATTTATGCCCAACAAACGTTCAATGTTGCGCACACGTAGTTTTTTGGTATTGGCTGTAAGCTGTCTCAGCGTCAACTAGACTACTATTATAATTACTATTATTTTTGATTGTCTTACTACGATTTCCTTACTTCAAATTAGATTTTTGGCTGAGAGCCTTTATACATTTTATATATTTTCTCTCTCAATGCCTGTTATAAAACTGTGAATATAATTATATACATCTTCAAGTGGTGCTTTTGTCATTCCGTTTGCACAAGGGATTCGCCTTTTGTTTATTTGAAAAAAATACATACAAACCTTTCTTTTTGCTGCTTGATCCACTAACAAATGCGACTTTAAAGAGCGGGACTGTGGGTTTAGGTTTAAGACCGCACTCTCACAGACATACTGTGCGAAGAGAACATGTTCTATTTAGGCTTGTACCTCGTTTGGGGAGGTATTGTCTGGGATGGGGGGAGGTATTGTCTGGGATGGGGGGAGGGGGTGGGTTGAAATGTTCAATTCTAATGTTGTCATTCTGTCTTTTTAGTTTTTTTTTCTGTACTTTTTCCAAACATTTACCACCGTACATTATTACTCTGAGACAAGTTATTCTTGGGGTTTTGGGCACTCATTGCTTTTCCATTCTATGCTCTGATGACAGGGTTGAATAACGGGAATCCCCAGAGGGGCCGAAATAATGCGATCAAGTACATTTCATGGAACACCAAAGGGGTTAATAACCCGGTGAAGCGTAAGAGGGTGTTGACACACTTAAAGGGTTTGAATGCAAATATTGCATTTCTACAAGAGACTCACTTGAGGACTGGTGAGCATTTTAGGATGCGTAAGGACTGGGTTGGTCAAGTGTTCCTCTCGAAATTTCATAGTAAATCAAGAGGTGCTGCTATTCTGGTTGATTAAGCTACTCCCTTTGTAGCTTCTGAGGTTATTGCTGATCCTAAGGGACAATACGTCATAGTAACCGGTGAACTGTTTTCTACCCCTCTTGTTTTGACTAGTGTTTATGCTCCCAATTGGGATGACACAAGTTTCATTTCTTCCTTTCTGTCTGCTATTCCCAATTTAGATTCTCATTTGTTGATTTTAGGGGGGGATTTCAACTGTAAAATGTCCCCAGTTCTTGACAAGTCCTCACAAACAAATACAGGCCCATCTAAATGTGCCCTACTTATTCAATCCTTTCTTCAGAAATATGCTATGTTTGAGGCCTGGCGTTTCCTACATCCTACAGATAGACAGTATTCCTTTTATTCTCATGTTCATCAAACATACTCCCGGATTGATTACTTATTTTTGGACAAAAAACTTCTGCCTAACCTTCGGCAGTGTACTTACGAGAGTATTGTTATCTCTGACCATTCACCATTAGTGAACAATTGAAATCAATATACTGTATATATATTTACTCACAGTGTGTTGTTTTGATCGCTGGTGAAAAGTTTGTTTCTTTTGTAGAATTGCCCGTCTCTCTCTCTCTCTCTCTCTCTCTCTCTCTCTCTCTCTCTCTCTCTCTCTCTCTCTCTCTCTCTCTCTCTCTCTCTCTCTCTCTCTCTCTCTCTCTCTCTCTCTCTCTGTTGTGGTTAGAGTGAATTGTTGAGTGACATTCCTTAATTCGTTATAGAATGGATGTTTCGCCGGTTGTCGTTCTTCGTGTTCAATGATACCGAATTCCTAGCTGCAGACTAGTTATTAATATCAAAGACTTGTTCTTATTCTGTCGGTATCGATAGTCTAAGAGTTTAACCACGTGGTATGGGTAAAAGATTCAGCAATGGTCTGCAACCTTCGTCCTCTCCTAATGGAGAAAAACATGGTCTGGTGATAATTTCTCAAAGTTGGGTTTTATTCGGAATTGCAGAAAAGGGGCTGTCCCAGGATGCCTGACCCTAACTGGGCTCAGGGGCGGTCCTCTGATTTAGTTCAAATCAAAAGGGAATTGGATTTTCCTTCATTAAACAGTCCAAAATCATATTACACAATTTTATAAACAGTATCATACTCACTCATTCATCTTATACAACAATTTGATGTATACCTCATATCTGAGGCTATTATATAAACAGCGTTATGGTAATGTGGCCACACCGTCTCCCATGAGCTTCCCCAAGTTATAACAAACGGACCAGTTCGTAACTGGATTCCTCACAGATCGTTTATACTTTCTCCGGAACATGAAATGTGTTCGTACCTCAAGTTCTATGAGGTGGAAGAAATTCCTTTGCTCTCTATGAAAATGTATTCTGCCTCTTATACTGTGTGGCCATGTGGCAGGGTCTTCTCCTCGGGAATTTACGACCTCTCTCTGACCACAGCAGCCTAGTTGAAGGAGGAAAGGGGGGGGCAGGGAGATGGGGATGGGGCTTGCTGTACCCAAAGAGGGCAACGTCATGACAAAGCTCTAACCAATAGTGCAGAGAAAAAAAGTATGTGTGTGTGTGTAGGTAAGGATAGAAATATAACAACAGTAAAAAGACATTTGAAAATAAGAGTAGCAAGGCTATACACAGACACTGGTTGGTCGGCCCAATTGAGGTAGTATGTACATGAATGTATAGTTAAAGTGACTATGCATATATGATAAACAGAGAGTAGCAGCAACGTAAAAAGAGGGGTTGGGAGGAGGAACACAATGCAAATAGTCCAGGTAACCATTTGGTTACCTGTTCAGGAGTCTTATGACTTGGGGGTAAAAACTGTTGAGAAGCATTTTTGTCCTAGACTTGGCACCCCGGTACCGCTTGCCATGCGGTAGTAGAGAGAACAGTCTATGACTGGGGTGGCTGGGGTCTTTGACAATTTTTAGGGCCTTCCCCTGACACTGCCTGGTGTAGAGGTCCTGGATGGCAGGCAGCTTTGCCTCAGTGATGTACTGGGCCATACCCACTACCCTCTGAAGTACCTTGCGGTCAGAGGCAGAGCAATTGTCTTACCAGGCAGTGATGCAACCGGTCAGGATGCCCTCGATGTTGCAGCTGTAGAACCTTTTGAGGAGCTCAGGACCCATGCCAAATCTTTTTAGTTTCCTGAGGGGGAATAAGCTTTTTCGTGCCCTCCTCACGACTGTCTTGGTGTGTTTGGATCATTCTAGTTTGTTGTTGATGTGGACACCAAGGAATTTGAAGCTCTCAACCTGCTCCACTACAGCCCTGTCGATCAGAATGGGGACATGCTCGGTGCTCCTTTTCCTGTAGTCCACAACCATCTCCTTAGTCTTGGTTACGTTGAGGGATAGGCTGTTATTCTGGCACCACCCGGCCAGGTCTCTGACCAACTCCATATAGGCTGTCTCGTCGTTGTCGGTGATCAGGCCTACCACTGTTGTGTCGTCAGCAAACTTAATGATGGTGTTGGAGTAGTGCCTGGCCATGCAGTCGTGGATGAACAGGGAGTACAGGAGGGGACTGAGCACGCACCCCTGGGGAGCTCCAGTGTTGAGGATCAGCGTGGCAGATGTGTTGCTACCTACCCTCACCACCTGGGGGCAGCCCATCAGGAAGTCCATGATCCAGTTGCAGAGGGAGGTGTTTAGTCCCAGGTTCCTTAGGTTAGTGATGAGCTATTATTCAGTAATAGATCTAAACGAAGTTTAGCAATGAGCAAGTGATTTGTCCCAAAAGCCTATTGCTAGTTATCCATTCTAAAACTGACTGGAGCTCTATGTTAAGTTTCTCTGTTATTTATTTTACTGTTGAAACCGATGTGTACAGTATACTGTTAAGTTGTCAGCGTACATAGACACACATGCTTTATTCAAGGTCAATGGAAGGTAATTTGTAAAAACAGAAAACAATAATGGCCCTGGCCGGCTGCTTTGCAGTACACCACACTCAACTGAATTTGCACGAGACATGCTTCCATGAACAAAAACCCTTTGTTTTTTATTTGATAGGTATCTCTCAATGCATAATAAGGCAGAGGAGGAAAATCCATAACATGTTCAACATTGGATAAGATCAATGACATCAAAAGCTGCACTTAAGTCTAACACAACATAATAACTTTAACCTATAATCAGTCATTCGTTTCAGTGCCGAGCATGTTGTGACTGCCCCCTTCCCTATAAGCATGCTGAAAGTCTGTAGTTAATTTGTCAGCTGTTTGAACCTTTAAAGAGTACTCTACTACTCTTGGGTGGCGGAATGACCTTTGCCACCCCCCATGTCTGAGGGCTCACACTGTCTTCTAGGCTTAAATTGAGATGTGGCAAAATGGAGCCACAATGTATTCTGCTACCAACCGCAGCAATTTACCATCCAGGATGTTATGAACAAGCCTTCTGCCTCAATGAAAGATGGAACCGAGTTTGCGTTCTTGCCTAGAATATCATTTAAAGTACTCCGGAGCTTTTTACTATCATTCTTCATATCATTTATCTTGGTTCCATAGTATAGTTTCTTCTTCTTTTTAGTTTAATTATGTGAATTTTCAATTTACTATATGTTTGCCTACTATATGTCTGCTGTGTTGTCAGAATTATTTTTTTATTCCCTTTGCCTCATCCCTCTCAGCCATACATTTTTTTAATTCATCATCTATCCATGGGGATTTGGTAGTTCTAACAGTCAGTTTCATGATGGGCCTATCATGCCTATCAGTAACCGAAAGAAGCAGTTTCTTAAATGCTTCAAGTGCAGCGTCCGGATGTTCCTCATTACACACATCAGACCAACAAATATTTTTCACATCTTCGACATAGGAATCATTACAAAACCTCCTGTATGATTGTTTATACACATTTGTGGTGGGAACTGGAACAAACTGTCACACACATTGATCCAGAGCATCCAAAACATGCTCAATTGGTGATATGTTTGGTGAGTATTCAGGCCAAGGAAGAACTGGGAAATGTTGAGCTTCCAGGAATTGTAAACATCAGGATCTCATCATGGTTTCTCTGTGCATTCAAATTGCCATCGTTAAAATGCAATTGTCCGTAGCTTATGCCTGCCTATACCATATCCCCACCGCCACCATGGGGCACTCTGTTCACAACATTGACATCAGTAAACCACTCGCCCACACGACGCCATACACGTGGTTGTGAGGCCGATTGGACGTACTGGCGAATTCTCTAAAAGGACGTCTGAGGTGGCTTATGGTATAGAAATTAACATTAAACTCTATGGCAACAGCTCTGGTGGACATTCATGCAGTCCACATGCCAATTGCACTCTTCCTCAAAACTTGTGTAGTGTGATAAAACTGCACAAAATGTCAACACATTTTTGCCCAGAATGTGAGATAAATAAGCTATTTGTGTGTGTTTAAAACTTCTTAGGGATAGGGGGCAGTATTCGGAAGTTCAGATGACTGACGTGCCCAAAGTAAACTGCCTGTTACTCAGGCCCAGAAGCTATGCATATAAAGGATATGCATATAATTGGTATAATTGTATAGAAAACACTCTGATGTTTCTAAAACTGTTAAAATAATGTATGTGAGTATAACAGAACTGATATGGCAGGTGAAAACTCGAGGAGAATTCATCCTGAATTGTATTTTTTGAATGGGAATTTCAAAGGAAATCCTCCCAGATTGCAGTTCCTATGGCTTCCACTAGATGTCAACAGTCCTTAGAAAGGGTTTCAGGCATGTTTTTTGAAAAATTAGCTAGAATTAGTTGTTTTTCAAGGTGGCTCTCATTTTGACTGTAGTCTTGTGGCGAGCATGGATGAGGGCGTGCACTTCGTTATTTATCTCCGGTATTGAACACACTATTCTCCGTCTTAAATGTTATATTTTATTGACATATTAGGGTACCTGAGGATCGATTAGAAATGTTGTTTGACTTGTTTGGATGAAGTTTATTGGTAACTTTTTGGATTCCTTTGTATGCATTTTGAACGAGTGGAACAGGTGGATTACTGAGTCAAGCGTGCCAACTAAACTGACTTTTTGGGGATATAAAGAAGGACTTTAGAACAAAAATAGTATTTGTTGTGTAGCTGGGACCCTTGAGATTTGCAAACAGAGGAAGATCTTCAAAGGCAAGTGATTTATTTTATCGCTATTTCTGACTTTTGTGAAGCCTCTGCTGGTTTGGAACTGTTTTTAATGCTTTTATATAATCGCATGGTATGCTTTCGCCGTAAAGCCTTTTTGAAATCTGACAAAGCGGCTGCATTAACAAGAAGTTAAGCATTTAAATGATGTATGACACTTGTATTTTCATAGAGTGAGTTTAATATAGAGAGTGTTTAACCTCTCTGATCTACCCATCCCGGATCCGGTATCGTGAATACAGACTCAAGCTCATTACCATTACGCAACGTTAACTATTCATGAAAATCGCAAATGAAATGAAATAAATATGCTAGCTCTCAAGCTTAGCCTTTTGTTAACAACACTGTCATCTCAGATTTTCTAAATATGCTTCTCAACCATAGGAAAACAATCATTTGTGTAACAGTAGCTATCTAGCGTAGCATTTAGCGTTAGCATTATCGTTAGCATTTAGCATGCAACACTTTCACAAAAACCAGAAAAGCATTCAAATAAAATCATTTACCTTTGAAGAACTTCAGATGTTTTCAATGAGGAGACTCTGTTAGATAGCAAATGTTCAGTTTTTCCTGAAAGATTATTTGTTTAGGAGAAAACGCTCCGTTTGGTGCGTCACGTTTGGCTACCAAAAAAACCTGTATCCAGGAGTGTATTTATCCCGGCAAGCTCATTAGCATAACGCAACGTTAACTATTCATGAAAATCGCAAATTAAATGAAATAAATATGCTAGCTCTCAAGCTTAGCCTTTTGTTAACAACACTGTCATCTCAGATTTTCTAAATATGCTTCTCAACCATAGGAACACAATCATTTGTGTAACAGTAGCTAGCTAGCGTAGCATTTAGCGTTAGCATTATCGTTAGCATTTAGCAGGCAACACTTTCACAAAAACCAGAAAAGCATTCAAATAATCATTTACCTTTGAAGAACTTCAGATGTTTTCAATGAGGAGACTCTGTTAGATAGCAAATGTTCCGTTTTTCCTGAAACATTATTTGTTTAGGAGAAATCGCTCCGTTTGGTTCGTGACGTTTGGCTACCAAAAAAAAACGAAAATCCAGTCATCAATTACGCCAAACTTTTTTCCAAATTAACTCCATAATATCGACTGAAACATGGCAAACGTTGTTTAGAACCAATCCTCAGGGTGTTTTTCACATATCTCTTCGATGATATATCCTTCGTGGAAGTGTGCGTTTCGTTCTGAATCCCAGGACAAAATGACCGCAACTGGAGATTACGCACGAATTTAGATAAAGGCCACCGGGCGGACCCCTGGAAAATGTAGTCTCTTATGGCCAATCTTCCAATGATATGCCTACAAATACGTCACAATGCTGCAGACATCTTGAAGAAACCACAGAAAGCACATGGTCGTTCCTGCTGCATTCACAGCCATATAAGGAGACATTTGAAAACAGAGCTTCAGAGATTCTGCTCATTTCCTGTTAGACGTTTCATCTTGGTTTCGCCTGTAGAATGAGTTCTGTGGCACTCACAGATAAAATCTTTGCAGTTTTGGAAATGTTAGACTGTGTTCTTTCCAAAGCTGTCAATTCTATGCATTGTCGAGCATCTTTTCGTGACAAAATATTGCGCTTAAAACGGGCACGTTTTTTTTATCCAATAATGAAATAGCGCCCCTATAGGCTTAACAGGTTTTAATATTACAATTTTTGTATTTTTAATTTTTGTATTTTGTATTTTGAACCTCCCAAAGAAGTTTTAACATTTCTGGATTTTTTTTATTTCAGATCATGAAACATGGGACCAACACTTACATGTTGCATTCATATTTTTGTTCAGTGTAGTTTAGAGCAATGATGCCCGGACACCTCCTTCTTGTGGTTTTGTTTGAAAAAATATCAGTCAGTTAACATGACCTTTATGAATTATGAAGCCTTTATGTACTTGTTTTGATTACATACACTTTTCAAAATTCACATAAGGTTATCTCATTGGACAAAACATATAAGATCTCCTAAGCGTGTTTACCACAGACCTCGGCATTTATATAAAAAAATATATACAAAACCCCATTCATTTCCTCATAGGCTTTGGCCAACGGAGTAAGTGCCTATTAAAAGCCATTAGGTTACTTCTAGTGCTTTCTACAGCTACTACTGTCATGCGGCTTTGATGGAACAGGTCCTGTATTTTCTAGCGCTGGTTCTGGGGGTCAGACATATTAAGTTAATGGGGACTGTGAACACAGATCTTCCCTGCTCGGTATTGGCGGTCGCGCCTCTGACCTGATGCCTGTCAAACTGCGCATGTGTAATCCAATTGACTTCTTAGTGCCAGGGCGGGCTAATAATAGTGGCAATTTACAGGAAGAAACCAAACGTTTTGAAACACCGTAACATTTCAAGGATCTGGTAATGGAAGAAATGGATTTGGCTGTTTTGAGTTGAGGCACTGGCATGGAGTACAGTTTGGTTACAGTCTTGCGTTGCTTGATGGACTGTAGCTCCTAGTTACAGAGAGGACGAGAAAACTACATGCAATGATCACAAGGATTATATTGGAGCAGTGTTGAAGACGCTAAGGATATTACTGAAGGTTCGAGTTCTTCACATATCGATTGTGACCAGGTAAAATGAAGCCCACATAAACAGAATGTTCTTCTTTCTATCTATTTAAACCGGGAAGTGTCATTTAGTATATCACCTGCTAATAAAATGAGATAATTGGATAGTTAGGAGCTGTTCTGTATCCTGTTGTAAACCCACTGTATCACTTTTGGTGTTACAAGTAGGCCTAAACATACAAGTAGGCCTAAACATTATAGACCATACAGTATATTGCCATATCCATGTTGGCTTCATGCCAAACAAAATACAAAAAGGTAGGCTTAAAGTTTATGGGCTTATATAGGCTACTCAACAACTGCATACTTACTTCCAGTCTTTGCCTTTGTAGGTTGTTCTTTGGTAGATACTCAGCCTAAAGTGTTGAAAGTATGAATGAAAGTACATTTCTGAGTCTGACAGTGATTTGTAAACATATCATGGGCAAACTCCAACACAGACACACACACACACACACACACACAGTTCCCAGACTCACTCTCTACAATAGATATCCCTCTCAATGTCTGAAACAAATATTTAAAATATAATTCAAAGTATGTCTTTGTCATTCACGTGACAAGAGGTACAGTTAGTGTCAGACCACGACAGTACAGTGATTTCACACGGCAGCTTTTGCTTTATGTCATTGGTTGTCATGATATGCGGGATTGTTGTCATGTGGCACATTTAAAGGGATACATCACCAAGCCTACTGTAAATGACTGGGAGCCACTGATTGTCTGATGTGTTGTGTGTTGTGGTGTAAATTCAAAGAAACAATGGAGAGTTATATTTTTGTTAAGTTTTTGTTTAGGCAGCATCCCTCCCTGCAGAACATTTTTGAACAGACACTTATCAGACAAGCTCAGAAATGATTTCAGACCCCTTCCATGTACTTCACCCCGAGTATCAGCTTCTCCCCTCAGGAAGACGCTATAGGGTACCAATATGTGTGTATGCTGAACATGCATAAGCACTGCTTTATGTCAAATACCTAAACAGCGTAGTTGAGCTGTGTTAATACACCACTGGCATAATGTGTAAGGGCAGTGTGCAATAAGCATTATGTATGTGGTTGTACGAGACATGTACAATATGTATGACATGGGTAATGTGTGTATTATGTTGAGTGTGTAATGTACAGTGTTTATTTTGGATACAGTCAGTAGTACTATATACAAAGTAGTCCTATCCTATTCTCTAATCTACTATTCTATTACATGTGCTACTATTCTACCAAGTTTATAAGGGGGCCTTCCCCTTCCTGGCTGATAGGGTTCTTACTTCCTGATTAGGGCTTTTCCCATTTATCTTTAAGGATTTTCTAGAATAGAGTGGGCTGCACCTGAGAGGTTGCTGTCCACTGCTTTGTGGTGCTGAACTTCAAAATTATGATTATCCCGCTGTTAGCCCAAACTATTATTGTGTAGCCCAACTGTATATATTTGTAATATTGACAATTACAACAATACTGAATGAACAATGAACACTTATTTTAACTTAATATAATACATACTAGTAACTGAAAGGTTGCAAGATAAAATCCACGAGCTGACAAGGTAAAAATCTGTCGTTCTGCCCCTGAACAAGGCAGTTAACCCACTGTTCCTAGGCCGTCAAAGAAAATAAGAATTTGTTCTTCACTGACTTGCCTAGTTAAATAAAGGTAAAATAAAAAATAAAAAAAATTGCCATTCTAATCTCAGGAGTTGATAGGCTTGAAGTCATAAACAGCGCTGTGATCAAGCATTGCTAAGAGCTGCTGGCAAATAAAGTAAAGTATGAATGAATGCTTACGAGCCTGCTGCTGCCTACCACCGCTCTATCAAATCATAAACTTAATTATAATATAATAAACACAGAAATACGAGCCTTTGGTCATTAATATGGTCAAATCTGGAAACTATCATTTCGAGAATAAAACTTTTATTCTGTCAGTGAAATAAGGAATTGTTACGTATTTTATCAAACGGGTGACCAGACCGGACACGTCGCATGCGCGAGCGTCGCAAAATAAATGTAGAAATCCATGTTATTCAATTATTGCACCCATACTGCTCGCATGCGCCAACGAGCATCTGCGTTGCCAAAGGCTAAAATAGAAGTCATTCCTATTTCTGACGCAGATCGCTCTGCAAGTAATGCTTCTCCCATCTCCTCATTGGTTTATAGAAGCAGGTACCCACGTGCCATCTCCTCATTGGTTATACCCATGTGGGTGACTGAAAGACGAACTGTTTTGCCGGTAATACAATGAAAGTTTAGATGAGATCACCATATAAGTTAAACGATGATAAAGCCTGGAAGGAGGAGAGATGACTAGAAACGATTCGGTTGGCCGTTTTATGTGTGGATTAATTGTCGGAGTAGAGGACCTTGTGCATTTCAGGTAAAATAACAACTCAATGTTTATATCCCAGGACAAATTAGCTAGCAACAGCAAGCTAACTAAATAGGACAAATTAGCTAGCAACTGCAAGCTAACTAGCTAAATTACCATACATGTTTAATGCTTTGAGACCTGTCCCCAAATTAATGTCATTGGTTCAGAGTTTGTTTTGATATTTGAACCTGTGTGTCGTGATCGCGTTTGGTGTAGGGGGACAAAATACATTTACGCACGATAGCACACGATGGCGCACGAGGCAGCCAGTTTGGGTTCCGTGTTAGTCTAAATATTGCTGTTACATTGCACAACTTTCAATGTTACGTCATAATTATGGTAAATTCTGGAAAATTTGTTTGCAACAAGCCAGGCGGCCCAAACTGTTGCATATACCCTGACTCTGCATGCAATGAACACAAGAGAAGTGACACAATTTCCCTAAATATGCAGGTTTAAAATACTTCCATGTATTGATTTTAAGAAAGGCAAAAGATGTTTATGGTTAGGTACATTTGTGCAACGATAGTGCTTTTTTTCGCGAATGCGCCTTTGTTAAATCATCACCGTTTGGCGAAGTAGGCTGTGATTTGATGATAAATTAAAAGTTGATAAATGTCTCATTTTCCAGGTGTGTGAGCAGGATGAGCAGAACATTTGTGACGCTAGCAGAGGTGTTGGAGACTCGAGGAGGTCCCCTTCTGGAGGATGAAGTGTGGTCCCTCCTCCTGGGCACCACAGAATCCCTGGTTGATGTCTCATACAAAGGTGCAATAATACGACTGATGTGCTAACTCACTACTATTAAACACTAAATAATACTAATACTCCTCCTGGGAACCCTTACTGAAAAACCACATGATTTTGCATTAAGATCACATGTGATCACAGAAAAAAAAATTGGAACACTTACGTGATCACACCAGTGGTGTTTCGCAGGTCCCCCCCACAAGGTCAGATTAAGGGTTGCTGTTGGATCCTTGAAATAAGGGACAATCTCAAATATTTGTATTCATATTAATATAATTTGAAATATATATATTTTTTGATGGACCAAAGTATCAGCTATCGCACCATGTAAAGCAGGGGTGTCAAAGTCAAATGGACGGAGGGC
Organism: Oncorhynchus clarkii lewisi; assembly: GCF_045791955.1. Taxonomy (NCBI): domain Eukaryota; kingdom Metazoa; phylum Chordata; class Actinopteri; order Salmoniformes; family Salmonidae; genus Oncorhynchus; species Oncorhynchus clarkii. Next base: position 916,133 of record NC_092169.1, read on the forward strand.
CAAATAAAAAAATCAGCTACAAGACGAGGGCCGGACTGTTCGAATGTTCATTGAAAAATTTTTAAATGACGCATATAGTCTAGTGAACCTAATTGAACCTACTGAAAACCTAACAAATATATTACAATATGATCAGATAAATAAAGCAATATTTTCTTATGGCTCTGTCAGTAATCTTTAATTTTCAACAGACACAAAAGACAAATTTCCTTTATATAAATATCCCCATAACATGAACATTAAATGAAAGAAACCGGTATTCAAGGCACCATCAGTAGACTATATTTTCTATTTTAGCAAAAGTGGGCTAAATTTACTTCAAAGAAAAAACAATAATAGCAATTATCTATCATCCACTCAACTGAAATATTTTTAAAATATAATTGGATTGAAATACAAAAAAATAAAGTGCAAAAATCTATTAATCAAAAACAACACTTTGTTTAAGGAGAAGTAACATGCAGTGAAAACAAATATTAAATTTTAACTTTTAAACTTGAACTGAGTAAAAACTCTAAATATGTGATTGCACAGTAATGTTCACTTGTTTGAGGTTGAGGGTGATACTTGGTGGTGTCCCATCTTTTCCACAAGTTCATCAATGTTCGGGGTAAGGCTCTGAGCTGAAGAAATCCTCAGAATTGAGTGGAGGTGTTCAGCAGTAAGTCGACTTCTGTGTGATGTTTTGTTCAGGTTCATCAAAGAAAACAGTTGTTCACACAGGTATGTGCTGCCAAACATAGACAACGTTTGAGCAGCCTGGATGCGCAGCTGGGGCATTGTGCCGGGGAGGAAACGGGCGAACTCCGCAGCACCCACTGCCGCATATTTTGCCCTCAGTGCATCATTGCATTGGAGGTCAATCAACTCCATTTGGAGGTTTGGTGGTGAGCTTTCCACGTCAACAGCAAATGGGTTACCGAGCAGTTCCAACCTGCTTTTTTGTGCTTCAAAGTCAGCAAATCGGCGTCGAAAGTCAGCGGCAAGCATACCTATTTTATCAGCCAACTGTGTGCTCGGGAACGCACTGGTAGAGAGCTTCTCTTTCATGGTCTGGCAGCTGGGAAAGTGGCTCAAATTTTCTTTCCGCATCTGCGTCTCCCACAGAGTCAGTTTGGTTTTAAATGCCTTCACTGTACTGTACATATCAGAGATGACACGATCCCGACCCTGCAGCTGCAAGTTTATTGCATTCAGATGACTCGTAATGTCACACAGAAAAGCCATTTCACACAGAAACATTTCGTCTCGGAGTTGTGTTGTATCTTTCCCTTTGCTGTCCAAGAACAGACAAATCTCCTCACGAAGCTCGAAACATCTTTGAAGCACCTTTCCCTGGCTTAGCCATCGCACCTCTGTGTGATAAGGCAAATCACCATGCTCCGTTTCTAACTCCGTCAGAAATGCCTTGAACTGGCGGTGATTCAAACCTTTGGCTCTGATAAAGTTAACTGTGCGCGTGATGATGCTCATTACATGCTCCATTTTCAAGGCTTTACCGCACAACGCTTCCTGGTGTATGATACAATGATAAGCTGTCAGCTCACCTGTCGCGTTTTCCTCTTGCATCTTTTCCCGTATCTTCGCCACCAGTCCGCTCCTGTGTCCACACATCGCAGGTGCTCCGTCGGTTGTCAAACCCACGAGTTTTTCCCAAGGCAGCTCCATCTCATTTACACATCTTGACACCTCTTCATACAAATCATGCCCAGTAGTTGTGCCATGCATAGGACGTAAAGCCAAAAACTCCTCTGTCACGCTTAGGTTGGAGTCCACTCCGCGGATGAAAATTGACAACTGGGCAATGTCAGAAATGTCGGTGCTCTCATCCACAGCCAAGGAATATGCAATAAAATCTTTTCCCTTTTTCACAAGCTGCTCTTTTAGATTGATGGACAACTGGTCTACTCTCTCGGCAATGGTGTTTCTGCTCAGACTCACATTTAAAAAGAGTTGCCTTTTTTCTGGGCAAACTTCGTCACAAACTTTAATCATGCAGTTTTTGATGAAATCCCCCTCCGTAAATGGCCGGGCTGATTTAGCGATCTCTTCTGCCAAAATAAAACTGGCCTTGACAGTTGCGTCCGCGTGTGTGTCCGCGTGTTTCGTTTCATAATGTCGTCTCAGATTATACTCTTTCAGTACCGCCACACTTTCTCCACACAGAAGACACACAGGTTTTCCAGCTACCTTCGTGAACATATACTCCGACTCCCACCTTGTTTGAAACCCCCGGTTCTCAGTATCCACCTTCCGTTTTGCCATTTTTGATGGGTATCTGAAAGTTAATTTTACTGTGATGCTGACGACTGCTGTGCCAATAAATATTGAAATGAAGCAGCCTACTGCTCGGTGCGTCACCTTTGCATTGTGGGAAATGTAGTATTGGTGCGTGTAAAAGATCTGCGGGCTGCCGGCTTGCTGCGGGCCGGTTCTAATAATAAATCAAGATCATCCCAGGGGCCGTAAAAAACCTTCTTGCGGGCCGGATGTGGCCCGCGGGCCTTGACTCTGACATATGTGATGTAAAGGAACAACCTCAATAAAAAAATGCAACTAACTGAATTTATGTCAACTCTGTCAGCCAACATTAAAGGCATTTGATTTTTACAATTATTTTCCAACAAGTGTTTAAATGCTTTGATTGTTTCCTTCTAAAATGTGATTATTCAAATATGTAAAACATATCTCCAGACTTCTTTTTAAAATTTTTAGAGCATGCTCCAGGGCTAATTTTGTTAGCATTTTGTCATGTTTTCTAGATTTAGAATGTAAAGCAACATTTATAAAGCAAGCATTATCCCTTAGGTCTAACACAGCAAATACTTAAATTGTTTAAGCATACATTGCAGAACAATAATTACAATATTATTATCACAATATTGACAAACAAATTGACAACCCACTGACAGAGTTGACAACAGATACTGAAAACATACATATTTTTGCCTCTAAAAATAAAAGTTTAATACAAACATTTGTAAAATTTGGAAAATTATTTTTTGAAAATCCCCAATAAAAGCAAACATTCTATCAGATGTTTCAGCACTCTGCCGGAATTGACGTTGGACAAATATCTGACTGAGTTCATGTTTTGCGAAGTAAACAAAAATGTAATTTTTCTTCTTCATTCAAGTGATATACAAAGTGACAATTTAGTTGTTCCTCGGTTGCTTTGTGACCCTTCACCCTAATTACATGTAACAGATTTTAACCAAAATTTATATTCTATCAGGCAGATGGAGTTGACAGTTTATGGTTGTGACCATGGTGATTACAATATTGCTTACAGACATTAATGGTCTTGTTGCACTACATGTAATGGGCACATTAATAAGGGGTGACCATGCTCATTCCTGATTAATTTAGGATTTTAGACAAATCTGACGGAGTAAACCAACTCTCTGGACAGATCTTTTGGGAATGTAAGTTTTGACATGAAAGATTTTTAAAGTCACATAGGGCTATTGCAATAAACTCCATATGTTATGCACGTGAGTGAGGACCCAAAAGCGGTTTAACAAAAACAGAGTCCTTTAATGTCAAAACACAGGGGAGACATAGATCCTCTTCAAATGTATATAATGGCAAAATAGACAACCCGCAGAGAGGGCGACAAATGAATCATAAAGTCCTTCTGATATTCACAGAAGAGTCCCCCTTCTTAGCTGCAGAGGAGAATAGCTGGGTTAGAGTCCCCTTCTTAGCAGCAGAGGAGAATAGCTGGGTTAGCGGCGACAGACTGCTGGTCTCTCTGGGTAGGCGCGGGTCGTAGAGGACAGAGGTACCTGATCACACGTAGCATCAGATGAACAGGCAGATTCCGACAGGACAGGACAAGGGTGAAGCAAACGAGACGATAGTTTGGTTCTGGCATGAGAAACTCAAACGAGAATCTGACAAAGACTGAAGCAGGAACAGAGAGAGAAATAGAGACCTAATCAGAGGGAAAAAGGGAACAGGTGGGAAAAGGGTGAACGAGGTAGTTAGAGAAGATGAGGAACAGCTGGGGGAAGGAGAGGAAGAGAAGGTAACCTAATACGACCAGCAGAGGGAGACGGAGTGAAGAGAAAGAACAGGAACAAGACATAATATGACAATACATGACAGCATAAGACAATTTTTCAGTTAATATCAATTTTTGCCAGTTATTTTTTTACATTAAACAATTGTTGTGAGAGGTTGAAATTGAGATCCTTTTCTCCGGATAAGGGCATTTCCAGGCATTGAGCAGGCATGGAAATTATTGACATAGAAAATATTGTGAAAAAAACAACTTTTTTCACTTTTTTCCCCTAAATGTACATTTTAAGCTCAAATAATGCAACAAAATAATTTTCTTTACATCAAAATAAAGTTTCACTGCCGGACAAGGATTGTCCTGACTTTCAAGAATCCCTTTGCTAATTTCCAGCTATTCTACACATTATTGCATGTCATTCCCAGTATCTTTATTTCTGTTCCCTTCCCAGGACATAACAGTATGTGTAGCATCATAAGCCCCTCCTCCCTGCTGCTCTCGGGCACCGGCACACTGGCGTTTAAGAACTGTGCCCTATCAGACGAGGAGTGCAACTTTACTGCGCCAGAGATGCTGCAAGGCTGTGCTTCCTCAACCAAAGATGTTATGGAGAAGGTAGCACACACCGGACACAAGTCCCAGCTCCAAACACACGTTTCCCGTAGGCACAGATCTAGAATCAGCTTACCCTCCCAAATCCTATCCTTATATATCAGGGAGCATAAATGTAAAGCTAAGATTAGATTAGCGTCTATCACAATGTGGTTTCTGATGTTGACATTAGAAGCAATTCTGCTGTTGACCGTTAGAGAGGTGTGAATGTGGTTTTTCATGGTTCCCCTCAGAGAGAGAGAGGATTTACAGTATGATGTAATCCATCCCTCACATGGCCTCGGGCCAGCACCACTAACTTAAAGAATTAATGGCACTATCAGCACAAACACTGCTGCAGCGAGCTAAGTCCTTGTACTGAAGCTAATACACAAGGGGGCAGCACTAACATACTGTGTGTGTGTGTGTGTGTGTGTGTGTGTGTGTGTGTGTGTGTGTGTGTGTGTGTGTGTGTGTGTGTGTGTGCCATGTGTGCCGTGTGTGTGTGTGCGTGCGTACTCCTGATACAGTAGATGGAAGCACTTACAGCAGTGAGCCTCAAGTAATAACTCGCACATAACCCCATCTAATGGTACTCGAGAGGAAAACCGTTTTTTAAGTGCTGCCCTTGTGTAGACACTGCTTTGCCTGTGTAAACCAAACACAATACACCAGGATACACCATCTGCGCTGTTGAGGTGAATTGTTTTGGCAAACAGGGGTGTTTTTTTTATGTCTGACTCATATTAAGTGTCATGGTCTAATCTGTCTGTCTTCTGCCAGATGCTGGTGTATTCACTGGGTATGACTCTCTACTGGTCTGTCAATTATCATCTACCTCAGAATCAGGTGAGGCCATTTTATTTTCAAACACCACATATAGACTTATAAGACTTATCAGAGCAGTGATACCAAATGTGGCTCTCTGACATTACTATGGCCCTCAACGTTAATTTATTTAAAATCAGAGAAGCATTAAACTTGTTACACAACAAAGTTAGTCTCTCAAGTCTTTCTCTCAAGCATGTTCTGTCTTCCAGTGGTTTCGGGCACACCACTACACTTCTCTCTATTCCCGTATTGGTATTAGTACCTGGAGAGCTATCGATACCTCGTCTATCGTCTCTATTCCTGTCTCTCCTAGCCGGTCCAGTTGAGTGACCACCTGAACGGCCTGCTAGTGAGTATGTGCGAGGACCTGGCCCACCGCAGAGTCAATCTGAACAGTATCCTGGAGTCCTGTGAGTCTCAGCACAAAGCCTCTCTCCTGCCTCCGCCCAACAGAGTAATACGACAGCTGGTGGAGGATGTCTTTCACGAAGCTGTGAGTGTGTGTCGGGGGAGATGGGGGGGAGTCTATCTATGTGTATGTGTGTGTCTGTCTCTCTGTAATGCCGCAATCTAATCAGTAGAATACTTTTCTCTCAGGTGGACCATGGGTCTGAGCCCTTTGTTCCACTGTGTGGGAGGAGTCAGATGATCAGAGAAAGGGTTAACGGTAAGGACCGCTTCTAAACGATCTCTATAGCCCTGTCTGGGATCTTGTCTGATTAGCTTTTTATGACATTATGTCCAGATCTTTCATTGGACCTAATCTCCAGACCTTACAATAAACGAATCCGGTAGTAGTACTAGTAAACTGGGACAGGTCAGAGTGTCCAGGTCCCCTATCATTGTTAGAGGCTCTTAGCTCTAGATTTGAACTACTACCCTGACAAACAGCAGCATGACATCATCGTACATCACATCCTCTGTCAGCTCTTGTTTCCATGATAACGGAGTGATAATAGTGGGTAATAGGGATAAATAGAGTCGTAAACAAAAACAAAATTCTAATCCCCCTGACTGCCACTATATTATCTTCCCAATGTGATTTGACTTCTGTTTGCTGAGTCTTCAAATTGCTGAGTCTACCTTTAATCGCATCTAATAGTTTGGATTAGGTTGTTGTATGTCGCGTGTAAATGTAAATAGGTCATTTTTACCTTTTTTAGCGTTACTGACAACACAAAGATGTAGACCACCTAAATTGTTCCTGCGGTAAGACTTTGGTAAAAAAGGATTAAGAGTTTAACCTTGAGGCACAGCAAGGATTAGGACCTGCAGTGATAACTAGTAATCTGCGGATGCAGAGTAGACGCACACACACAAACACACACTTACAAACTCGAAGATGGAGTAGTTACCCAGGTCAAACGGACAGGCAGCCATACTTAGCCCTATTTCTGGAACTTTGTGTTAGAAGCAATAAAGAAAATAAACTGTAAACTCTTTGATCGCGGACCATACTATTTTGGCATCTATGGACTAACTGGCTTTAACGCCACAAACAAAGACATAGACAGCTAACGAAGCTGGGTAAGATTTGCATTTTTCAACTGAAAAAACAACACTGTGCAATGGAAAGTCAATGTTATTTGTGGAACATTGATTTGAACCTTTAAACCAGGTAAAGCCATTAGTCACCTGGTTGTTTACCTGGGTTGTATTCACAAAGCACTAAACGGAAGAAAACTTGTTTCCATTTCCTGCTGCAAAACATATTCTTATGTTTTGCTACGATGTTCACTAATGAATACACCCCTGGTTTTATGTGTTGTTTTACCTGGTATTTCACCTGTTGTTCTACCTGGTATTTCACCTGGTATTTTACCAGATAAGCATGATCGGTATCCTGACTACAGTGAGGGCTGTGCGGCTGGAGCAGGGAGCAGACAGTACTCTAACAACTCTGACACCAAGTCAGGTAAAATGCATGGGTTAGACTGCTTTGGTAGGAACAAATGATAGAAAGTGTTTTGAATAGGAGAATTAGTGTTCTTATTGGACAATTGTTTTCTCTCATTTAGTGACTCCTGAAAAAAATTAATGATGTACAGTCCATTCGGGAAATGACTTTTTCCACATTTTGTTACGTTACAGCCTTATTCTAAAAATGATTAAATGATTTACACACAATACCCCATAATGACAAAGCGACAACAGGTTTTGACATTTTTTCAAATGTATTGAAAATGAGAAACCGAAAAAGCTTCTTTACATAAGTATTCAGACTCTTTGCTATGAGACTCGAAATTGAGCTTGGTACATCCTGTTTCCATTGATCATCCTTGAGATGTTTCTACAACTTGATTGGATCCACCTGTGGTAGATTCAATGTATTGGACATGATTTGGAAAGGCGCACACCTGTCTATATAAGGTCCCATGTCAGAGCTTGAGAGGATCTGCAGAGAAGAATGGGAGGAACTCCCCAAATACAGGTGTGCCAAGCTTGTAGAGTCATATCGAAGAAGACTTGAGGTTGTAATCGCTGCCAATGGTGCTTCAACAAAGTTGTAACGGCTTTCTTCCTGGGAAGGAGAGGCGGACCAAAACGCAGCGTGGGTATAGTTCATGGTAATTTAATAAGGCAACTCAAACATGAACAGGATACAAAACATTAAACGTGAAAACCGAAACAGCCCTATCTGGTGCAGAAAACACAAAGACAAGAAACAACCACCCACAAAACCCAACACAAAACAGGCTACCTAAATATGGTTCCCAATCAGAGACAATGACTAACACCTGCCTCTGATTGAGAACCATATCAGGCCAAACATAGAAATAGACAAACCAGACACACAACATAGAATGCCCACCCAGCTCACGTCCTGACCAACACTAAAACAAGGAAAACATAAAAGAATTATGGTCAGAACGTGACAAAAGTACTAAGTAAAGAGTCTGAATACTTATGTAAATGTGATATTCCCGATGTTAATTTGTAATACATTTGCAAACATTTCTAAAAAATAGTTTTTGCTTGGTCGTTATGGTGTATTGTGTGTAGAATGATGAGGGAAAAAATCAATTTACTCCATTTTAGAATAAGGCTGTAACGTAACAAAATGTGGAAAAAGTCAAGGGGTCTGAATACTTAATGAATGCACTGTACATTGTGTGAATACATTTTGGATGTGCAAAGGGGTAGCTAGACAGGGCTCAGTGTTTTTAAAACTGTATATTTGTTATTACTGTACAACAAATTAGATTTCTATGTTTCACCTGTTTTTGAAGAATGTTGTAGATGGTCTAGATTAGGCACTCCTAATGGTTAATTTGCTCAGTACAGTCAGTGAGATAATATTGTAGTTGACCATGGAAGCTGCTGAAATGTGACCAAAGGGAAACCTTCCTTTTTTTAGTAAATGAGTGATATGTGTATACTTTTTATTGAAATAGATTCAACAGTATAATGTGTGATACATGTTTAGAATATTTAAGTATCTTTGAACGAAACAAATGTTTGTATTAGGCCTGTCTATTCCTTAAGTATGTGTTTTATCAGTGTCATTTGGTGTTTGTGTTACAGAGAGTTTACTTCACAAACCCTGGAGACAGAAACCCAGAAGTTCTCCCACCCCTGCATACCCACCTAACATAGACAGGTATACATGCCTAACAAAGCAGATAAACACAAACACACACACACACACACACACATTTGCACAGACACACACACAACTGTGGGACTGACCTGTGTGTGACCTCAGGCAGTTAACAACAAGTAAGACTCTGGGGAAATACGCACTCAAACATCCATTACTGTGTCCTATACAATAATGGACATAAATACATAATTTTATGTTGATTACAATCAAGTTGATAATGAGCAACTAATGTTGTAAAAGTATTGGAAAATGTGGACAAGTGTTTAGATTTTTTTGGATTGAGGCGTACGGTTGAAGCACTTTTTCTGAACTTTCTATATCTGTCTCTCGCTAACTGTCGTCTTTAACTTGAGTGTCTGTCGCTCATCTCCCTTTCTCCCCTCCCCTTTCCCCTTCTGAATGTTCTCTCGCTCTCTCTCTCTTTCTCTCTCTCTCTCTCTTTGAATCTCTCTTTCTGACTCTCTTCTCTCTCTGACTCTCTTTCTCCACTGTCCCTTCAGACTGCCACAAGATCTCAGACACATGGAAAGTAGCAGTAGCTGGCTGTGTCAGAGCCCCTACATTGGTGCCCCCTCAAAGGGTGCACCCCAACCCCACAGCCCCTTCATCACCTTCAGTGACTCCTCAGCCAGCCTCACCGAGAGGAAAGTCAAGGTAAATCTGTCTGTCTGTCACTCCATCCATCCGTCTATGATCTATCTATGGCAGGGTTCCTCAACTGGCGGCCAACTGGTAACCAAAAAAGTGTTAAACAAATCAAAATATTTTTCATATTTTAGATTTTTCAAAGTAGACACCTTTTGCCTTGATGACAGCTTTGCCCACACTGGACATTCTCTCAACCAGCTTCACCTGGAGTGTTTTTCCAACAGTCTTGAAGGAGTTCTCACATATGCTGATGTCGTGTCTTGGACTATCATTAATGTGAAGACTTTTATATTATCAAATCAATTATCTATGTCTATGTTGTTTAAAGGGTTACTATTTCCTGAATTGAACTCTCTTCAGATATTTTCATATCTTGTCAATAACAGTCACTTATTAATGTATTATTACATCATCAGTCATATTCGGAATGTTGCAAACTCTTGGAAATCTAGCATAAGTGATGAATCAGCGGTATACCAATTGGCTTAACTATTTATTTACTAACTAAATAATCACACAGAAGTACATAAACACACAGGCTAGGTTATACATTGGTTAGTAACATGATACAATGAACAATCCCCAGTAGACTAAACCGATATGACGGCTTGTTACACCAAATGAAAAGGGAGGGGCATGTAAGAAAGAGTGGGTGAAAAGACAAAGGACTCTACTATCGTACACACAGCTGATAACTATGCTCATGGAAATGCCACTAATTCCAAAGGATTTACCATTTACATATTTACGATTGTATGCCTTTGTTGTCTCTCTGTTGAAATCGCCGGTCCGTCTGCTGGAGAGTCAGTCGACAGAAAGTCTCTGGTTTGTCCCCCAGATCCTTTGTAGTTATACAGTTGAATGTACAAATAAATGGAAATGTATGGTTTAAACATGTCTTTAATGTTTATTTGCTTTAGCTGTTAGTGATAATTCCCTAAGTGTTTACATCATTGAGCCTTTATGTATTGGTTATGAATGCCCAAAGGTGTCTGACTTTATAGTAAGTAAAGCGTCATATGATATAAGACATTTAGATATGTGTTATGAATGACCAAAGGAGTCTGAGTTTAAATTAAGTACAGCGTCATGCGATATAGAGTCTTTAATGATGTGTTATGAATTATCTGTTAGGTTCTAAATATCAGAGTCTAACCTCAACTGACACTATGAAAGCTTAAACCAAGTTTATTCAGCCGAAACGATCGAACAGCTGAACAGACAAAAGACATATTCACGCAAGCACTGATATTTAACCCTTTCTAATATGCTGAGTCTCCTCCTATATATCTGAACAGCCAATGCATCTCTGTTGCTAGACAGAACCTTAGTGATGTCTATTCTTCCTCACTTCATCTGGCCTGACCTCTGCCCCAAAGTGCTCACTCCTTCCCAACTCATGGCTGTCATGTTGACTCTTACCAGACTGCGTCTTTCCTCCTCCCATATGATCCCTGATGGTTTCTAGGAGAGTGATAGCACAAGACTTGAAAAGCAAAAAGAAACACAAGACAGTATTAACAATGTGGCAAGATATGCATAATTATATATGCACAGAAAAAACAAAGTCTGACAACATGAAAATTCCCACTCTCTCTTCGCTTGACTCTATGCCTCCATGATGCCCTAGAGAACCTCATGCTTTCACCCAGTCGCCCCCTTTCCGGCCACAGGCTCCGAGAGGTGTTCCCAAGTTATGTCATTTTCATTTTGTTTCCCATCTCCATCTCCCTCCATTGCCACCTGATAGGCACGTCACCTGATAGGCAAGTGCGTGTCTCTAATCAATGCCACATCCTATTGAGGTAGCGCAGCACTGTACAGTCGTGGCCCCAAAAAATTGTACTCTGGACAATAATCTTGAGGCATTGATGTGAAAGCATATACAGTCGTGGCCAAAAGTTTTGAGAATGACACAACTATTAATTGTCACAAAGTCTGCTGCCTCAGTTTGTATGATGGCAATGTGCATATACTCCAGTATGTTATGAAGAGTGATCCGATGAATTGCAATTAATTGCAAAGTCCCTCTTTGCCATGCAAATTAACTTAATCCCCCAAAAAACATTTCCACTGCATTTCAGCCCTGCCACAAATGGACCAGCTGACATCATGTCAGTGATTCTCTCGTTAACACAGGTGTGAGTGTTGATGAGGACAAGGCTGGAGATCACTCTGTCATGCAGATTGAGTTCAAATAACAGACTTCAAAAGGAAAAAAAGCTTCAAAAGGAGGGTGATGCTTGGAATCATTGTTCTTCCTCTGTCAACCATGGTTACCTGCAAGGAAACACGTGCCGTCATCATTGCATTGCACAAAAAGGGCTTCACAGGCAAGGATATTGCTGCCAGTAAGATTGCACCTCATTCAACCATTTATTGGATCATCAAGAACTTCAAGGAGAGTGGTTAAATTATTGTGAAGAAGGCTTCAGGCGTCCAAGAAAGTCCAGCAAGCGCCAGGACCGTCTCCTAAAGTTTATTCAACTGCGGGATCGGGGCACCACCCGTACAGAGCTTGCTCAGGAATAGCAGCAGGCAGGTGTGAGTGCATCTGCACGTACAGTGAGGCAAAGACTTTTGGAGGATGGCCTGGTGTCAAGAAGGGCAGCAAAGAAGCCAATTCTCTCCAGGAAAACATCAGGGACAAACTGATATTCTGCAAAAGGTACAGGTATTGGACTGCTGAGCACTGGGGTAAAGTTATTTTCTCTGATGAATCCACTTTCCGATTGTTTGGGGCATCTGGAAAAAAGCTTGTCCGGTGAGCGCTACCATCAGTCCTGTGTCATGTCAACAGTAAAGCATCCTGAGACCATTCATGTGTGGGGTAGCTTCTCAGCCAAGGGAGTGGGCTCACTCACAATTTTGACACAGCCATGAATAAAGAATGGTACCAACACATCCTCCGAGAGCAACTTCTCCCAACCATCCAGGAACAGTTTGGTGATGAACAATGCCTTTTCCAGCATGATGGACCACCTTGCCATAAGGCAAAAGTGATACCTAAGTGGCTTGGGGAAGAAAACATCGACATTTTGGGTCCATGGCCAGGAAACTCCCCAGACCTTAATCCCATTGAGAACTTGTGGTCAATCCTCAAGAGGCGGGTGGACAAACAAAAACCCACAAATTCTGACAAACTCCAAGCATTGATTATGCAAGAATGGGCTGCCATCAGCGGCCCAGAATTTAATTGACAGCATGCCAGGGCGGATTGCAGAGGTCTTGAAAAAGAATAGTCAACATCGTAAATATTGACTCTTTGTATCAACTTCATGTAATTGTCAATAAAAGCCTTTGACACTTATGAAATGCTTGTAATTATACTTCAGTATTCCATAGTAACATCTGACTATAATATCTAAGACACTGAAGCAGCAAGCAAACTTTGTGGAAATTAATATTTGAGTCATTCTCAAAACTTTTGGCCACGACTGTATATGCTTTCACATCAATGCCTCAAGATTATTGTCCAGAGTACAATTACCCCAACATCTATCCTTTTATATGATGCATTAATCAGTAAAGAAACTAACCCAACCCAATTATGGCAGTTAAGGTAGCTCCCAGACCCAACCCCTCTGCATGTCTACAGTGGAATCTAGTATTTCTCTCTCTCTTTAGCTTCACTTCCTCTGTCATAGCATCTTCAAGCTCACCCATTATGCAGCTGGATCTCTCTTCACATGAGAATTGTGAACCCACCGACAAGAGACATGACAATCATTACCGCTGTAGGTGCTTGCAAGGAGTTCTGTGTGTGGACCAGACCAACGCTGTCCCAACACCCCCGCCTGGTGTATCTTTATGTACACTCAATCTCCAGAATTCAGCCCGTGCTCTCGGTTATCTCCTGTGTCTCACTACAAACGAAGTATTACAGGACACTACATGAAGTGTCAATAAATAGGTTATTAACGTTCTGCTTATTTATAAAGTTATCTCATGATCCACAGGGTGTGAGAGGTATTTGTGATAGAACACATAACACAGTCAAAAAGTCATAATTATTGTTAAACCCTGCCCATTTCCACGAGTTATCTTTTTTATATTTATTTTTAAATCTAACTAATGAAGTCCTAAGTTTGATGGGTTGGTCCACCAGACCTTCTGCACATTTGGGCAGAAGTATCTAGGAATGAGATTAGCTATAATGTGACTAAGGTGTTATCACTGTAGAGCGTATGCCACCCTTCAGCACAACATGTCACCCTTTATAAAGCACATGTTTAAGTCATATTCGACATACCGTGTTATGTCACTTTAGACATTGGTGATTATGTCACACAGTTAGGCCACATTTATGAACCCTTTATAAAGCATGACATACGCTTATAGATGCTTTGTAACACATTTATGCAGTGCTTATGAAGGCATTAAGCTGAATGTGATTTAAAGAAGGACCCAAATATTATATCTGTTTGGGCTTTTTGTGGACAATTTGCAGTCTACAATTTATTTGTAATTATGTTCCGGCCCCCTGACCTGAGAAAAAATCAGCCCGCTGCTGAGTTTGGTTGATGATCCCTGATCTATGGCACCCTGTGATGTGGGTTGATGTTCTTCTGAGACCCCATCGAGTTATCTTCTGAGCTCTGGGGGTGATAATACACAAATAATATGCAACAGAATGCATGACTCTGAGTCATACATTCTGTAGATTCCATACTTCTTTTTACTCTCAACATTTTTCCTCTGACGCATGCAGCTCCTTCACAGTTTAAGATATAATCACAGTCTTATACACTAAAGCAAATATGATCATTAGATTGATTTGTATGTTACTCAATGAACGTTCATTGAAAATCATTTGTCTTTGAAAACTAGGATGTGTACGCACAGCGTACTTTGAAAACTAGAATGTGTATGGGGATGAAACGAAGATACAGTAAGCTGGGTGTAGTCAGCGTAGCCTGTGACATCACTGCCCCAGTTAGATCGAGGTAGCTGTCACCTCCGACCCAGTTCTGGTTTATCAGTCTTGACTTGAAACTGCAGTGCTGCTGGAGCATGGTGACGGTCATAGTCAGGACTGATGCATCCTGTGTGTGTGAAGGTGTGTGTGTGTATTGTGGTGTATGAATTGTTTCCATGTGTAGTGATGTTAGCATGATGTGATTGTGTATCTGCGTTGCTGTGTTTACATCGTGTTGTGTCTTTTCAGGCTCTGGGTCCTGAGTTTATCAGGATGGCTGACAAACCCCATGTAGGTCTGGAGCTTCCCGGATCCATAGTGGTAAAAACATTTTTTTTTTCTAGAATTGTTTTGGAAGATTTATGTTTTTGGGTTTTGAGTCTATTTTTTGTTGACTAAAGATTGGTTATCCTTTCTCTCTCTCTCTCTCTCTCTCTCTCTCTCTCTCTCTCTCTCTCTCTCTCTCTCTCTCTCTCTTTCTCACTCTCTCTCTCTCTCCTTCTCTCTCTCTCTCTCTCCTTCTCTCCCCCTCCACCTAATCCATCTTCTTCCGACCAGTCTAAGAAGGGCAGGTCTTGTTCGTCCCAGAGAGAGGTTAGTGTGGTGTTGCCCAGTGGTCAGTCTGTATTGGTCAGATGTGACAAAAATTCCAGAGGGAGAGACGTGTTCGACATGGTGGTGGCTCACGCTAACCTGGTAGAGCACTTCTACTTCGGCCTGGCCTTCATCGATGGTAAGAAACTGACAACAACCCATCTTATGTGTCTCATAAACATATACTGTAGTTGATTTATTGATTTATAGTCATACTACATATACTATGTCATTCTTTCTTTTAGATGATGAATACTTTTTCCTGGACCACGAGATTAAAATCTCAAAAGTTGCTCCTGACAGTTGGAAAAAAGTAGTGTCGACTTCTTTTCTTGTTTTTCTACGGGTCAAGTTTTTCGTTGACGACATCTCTTTCATATTGTGAGTCTGATCATTATTTTATATCTTTCATTTGACTGAAAAGTATCTAGTTTTGGTATCATGAACTGTTAGTGAAATGCAGTTATTAGTTGTCTCTTTAAAGAACTGCACATTGGGTGTTCCAGACACAGGCTGACGCGTCACCAATACTACTTGCAGCTGCGGAAGGATATCCTAGAGGACAGGTTGTACTGCAATGAGGAGACGTGCATGTTCCTGGCAGCTCTTGCTCTTCAGGCAGAGTTTGGGGACTACATGTCTGAGGTAAACTGAGTGAACCAGTGTCTCAGAAACAGAATTTTTCTTCAGGGTTTTTCTTTTCTTTAATGATCTACATTTTGTATTTATTTAACTAGGCAAGTCAGTTAAGAACAAATTCTTATTTACAATGACAGCCTAGGAACAGTGGGATAATAACTTCTTTGTTCAGGGGCAAAACAACAGATTTGTACCTTGTCAGCTCGGGGATTCAACCTAGCAACCTTTCGGTTACTGGCCCAACGCTCTAACCACTAGGCTACATAAAATCCTGAGAGATTGTATGGCTCTTAATCATTCTTCCAGCCAACGCAGTATGTTTGAGGACGTAGTATCTCATTGATAGACCTGTTATATCTGTCCTGAAAAACATCAATGGCAATGTATCTTATTGACAGACCTGGGTAATGTTCAGTATGGCACACACAACCAAAACATTTTGAAACAGAAAAAAAATTAAGTTAAGGTAGTCCCTCTCTGATGCAGTTAGTTTTATTGAGTTTGGTACCTATTGAATGCAATCCTGTTATGGTAAAGACTGCTGCATTAGTGTCAGTATATGTCATTGACAGGCCTGTTATCTCTGTTCAGTTGTATGGTAGGAACTACTACCAGCCGGAGCAGTATGTGTCTAAGAGAATGCTGGAGAAGATGGCTCTGCCCACTCTAAAGGAGGAGTTGTCACGGTTCCACGCTAACAATGCCGAGATGCTGCCGGAGGAGGCTGAGACTGAGTTCCTAAAAGTAAGAAAATTGAACAGTGATTGAACACTGTATTAAATCTATTATTATTTGCAGAAATCAAAGTTTTGGAAATGAATCCCCAGTTCAGATTCATAAGACGAGACAAGACAGTTTCCTGCAGTTTTAGAACGAAGTTTGCTTGATCTGAACAGCCTAGTTTTAGAACAGCTCATGTCTGCTGCTGGAGTCAACATGTCAAATATTTTGCTAAAGTCTTGCAATGAGACGGATCTGTTTATCTATTCAGAGAAAAATGAGCTGATGTTCTGTTTTAGCCAAGCAGTTAGTTAGCCAAGCAGTTAGTTAGCTAGCCTAGCTTGCTGATACTTCTCTGACAAAATACCAATGTGTGGTCTGTTTCTGGTGCATGTATTTCATAATACTAGTTTGCTACAACAACTTGCTACAACAAGTGGCCACTTGTTTCAAAATTTCATCACGTCATTGTAAAGAGGCACCATTAAAGTGGAAATGGTCTCAACTGCACGTCTCGTTTGTTTGATCTGAATGCCCGGTCTTGAGTCAATTTTACAACACAACATTCTAAAACTGGGTAGTTTTGTCTCGTCTTATTTTTGCTGATGTATCTCAACTGAGCTTAAAGATACAGTAAAACAAAGCTTCTATTATTGCAAATCATAATCAATTGAGTGCTTGCCCTTTCAATTTTCTCTAATCTATTTTGGTTCCCAGGACCCTTTTTTTTTACATGTATACACAAGAAGATGTTGAATTGAGCATGTTCTCCTCCTTTACTGAGATCAACCTTGCAACACACTTGTTCTATCTACTCTCTAGATCGCTCAGCAGCTTCCAGAGTATGGGATTGTGTTCCATCGGGTATGCCGGGAGAAGAAGCCGGTGGTGGGGGAGCTGGTGCTGGGAGTCTGTGCCACTGGAATCATTGTCTATGAGCTGAAGAACCACCTCCGTACCGTCACACAGCGATTCCTCTGGAGGGAGACCGATACCATCTCTGCCAATGTGAGTACTACTGGAATACTAGTGTTGTATTCTATACTGTGCTTTCAGATGTGTGTTTGACATTAACAGCTGCAATGCTCTTGATTTAAAAGACAAGCCCCTGACGGTTGTCTCTCTCCCCCTTCCCCAGCGTCGTAAGCTGACAATAGAGTGTGGTGGTCCCAGCAGTAAGAATCACAGTTTTGTGACAGAGAGTTCTAAGATTGCTCAGTACCTCCTTAGTCTCTGCTCCGCGCAGCACAAGTTCCACAGTGAAATGACCTCCAGGCAACTCAACTACAGCATCGCTCAAGGTACAGGGCTCTTAGAGCACAAAGTCAGGCAGGAAGGCACGCATGCACGCACACACACAAATACACACACATTTGTTTATTCATTATGATTATTTGTTGTCATTTCAGATGAGAACATTGAGAAGTACCAGTCTCTCTGTCGGACACGTGACTCCCATATGAAGCGTCTTTCATGTTCCGAGGTCGTCCTGAACAGTGTAGAGATACCGGCCAACCTCAGCCAACGCGAGTCGCTAAGTAAGTTGTGTGATGACATCACAGCGAAGGTGGAGGCATGTCTACGGCAACAAAGTGAGATGAGAGAAATCAACAGAGATCTACCCGAGCCATGCCCACTGTCAGAGGTGAAGGAACAGGCCTTGAGGTAACATTACATAACACTACATAACACTACTTGCAGGTAACTGCCAAAATAAAGGAAACACCAACATAAAGTTTCTTTATAGGGCGTTGGGCCACCCAGAGCTGCCAGAACAGCTTCAATGCCCCTTGGCATAGATTCTAAAATTGTCTGGATCTTTTATTGGAGATATGCAACACCATTCTTCCCTGAGAAATTCCATACTTCTGTGTTTTATTGTTGGAAAGCAGTCTCCAATAAGTGTTTAATTGGGTTGAGATTTGGCCATTTTATACATGACCTTAAGCATGATGTGATGTTTATTACTTAATTAACTCAGGAAGCACCTGCTTTCAATAGGCTTTGTATCCTTCATTTACTCAAGTGTTTCCTTTATTTTGGCAGTTACCTGTACATAACTATATAACACTACAGCATAATGGACTTCCTCATCAAAAAAATGCTTTTCACTTGAGCTCAGAGCGTCCTGCTTTCTATGGTGGTAATTCACCTCATCTACTGTGTTTTTCCACGAAATGAGTCCCTTTTGAGTAGTGTAACTTGGTGACATTTTTTATTTATTTCACCTGATTTTAAACACCCACACCAGCGGAAATCCACTTTTTTTCAGCTGAAAGACGATGCCCAGAGCTTACCCGTGATGTTGCTCAATGATTTAAGTCAATAAGTCATCGTTTTTGTCAAAGTATGATATATTTGGGCTGGAACAGGGAAATCCGAAGTTAAATTTCAGATCTTTTCGCGTCTATGCTGTGTGTTTCATGATAAAATTATGTACATTTATGTCTGACTATACGTCTTGCGAGGGACGACTTTATCACGCTTTAGTTAATTTGGAACCACCTACAAAACATGTACATGTGCGTACTCATTACTTCCTGTTTACAACCTGGTGCTACGGTTTACGTTTGTCTGCACTGCACTTAGTTCGATCTGAAGCTGTTGAATGGGCTGATGGTGAAACAGTGAATAAGAAAAAAGCTAATGTTATTCTGATGAGCTACTGATGTTCACTTGGCTATAGTAAGTAGCCTGGCAAGGCACACATTATGCGAGTGACTCATCAGGGGATAACCTTATGACTAACGTCACCTAGCTAGAGGTGAAAGAAACGCACACCTTTTTAGGCGAGGTGCTGGCTAGCGGAGTAGAACACTTGAAAAATTAAAGGAGAGCCGCACACACTAGGAGCTCAGATGCAATAATTGAATAACCTAATATTCGTCACCGTCATGTGATGTCAAAAGTGGATGAAGACCTGGATAGATGAAATGTCAACACAGATGGGATACATTATATGAACTTGACAGTAAGATACAATGACATACTAAAGTGTTCTCCGTGGAGAGGAAGGTGTCTGTCTGGCCATGGTTTCACTTCTGTGGCTATGCAGAGCAGAGGGGTGCTGGGATTGCTCCTGTATGGCTCAGTTGGTAGAGCATGTCACTTGAAATGCCAGGGTTGTGGGTTCAATTACAAAACCTCTTGCGACGAGCAATCCCGGATCCGGGAGCGTAATCATAGCCTCAAATGAATTAGCATAACATGGCGGACATAAATACCCCTAGTAACTTTTCCTATTCATGAAAATCGCAAATGAAATTAAAGAAATATATTCAAACACAAGCTTAGCCTTTTGTTAACAACACTGTCATCTCAGATTTTCAAAATATGCGTTACAGCCAACGCTAGACAGGCATTTGTGTACGTTTATCATGGCATAATGCTATGCTAGCTCTGCTGGCAGCAGGCAACATTTTCACGAAAATAAGAAAAGCAACCAAATTAAATAATTTACCTTTGAAGAACTTCGGATGCTTTCACTCAGGAGACTCCCAGTTAGATAGGAGACTCCCAGTTTTTGTAGGCGAAATAGCTCCCGTTTGTTCATCATGCTTGGCTGAGAAATCGACTGGAAAATGCTACCATTACAACGCCAAACTTTTTTCAAAATTAACTCCATAATATCGACAGAAACACGGCAAACGTTGTTTAGGATCCATCCTCAAGGTGTTTTTAACATATTAATTCGATAATATATCCGTTGAGGCAATTGGTTTCTCATAAGAAGCGATTGGAAAAATGGCTGCCTCAGTATTTTACGCAAGATTTTCTGCGGGAGACACCATGTGACCACTTGCTAAATATGCTCCCTTACAGCTATTCTTCAATGAAAATGCGTAAAAAAGACGTCACAATGCTGTAGACACCTTGGGGGATACGTGGAAAACGTAAGCTCATTCGTAGCTCATTCACAGCCATATAAGGAGTCATTGGCATGAGGTGGTTTAAATAAATGTGGCACTTCCTGGTTGGATTTTTATCTGGGTTTCGCCTGTAACATCAGTTCTGTGGCACTCACAGACAATATCTGCAGCTTTGGAAACGTCAGAGTGTCTTCTTTCCAAAGCTGTCAATTATATGCATAGTCAAGCCTCTTTTCGTGACAAAATATCTTGTTTAAAACGGGAACGTTTTTCATCCAAAAATTTAAATAGCGCCCCCTAAATCCAAGAGGTTATTAAGTGTGTCTGTTAAATTACTAAAATGTATATGGGTGGCCTAAGAGAAAATGACATATGCAATGATATAACTGCAATATTAGTTCTCACAAAAAAATAAATTTTTGACAAAAGCTGTGTCCCTTCTAGACAAAACTGGATTTACCCTCCATCCTCCTTCTTACCGCTCTTTTCCACTTTGAAAGGTATTTTAATTTCTTGTCTGGCCCATTCTCATCCCCCTTGGTTGTGTCGCTACAAGCTGTAAATAAAAAGACACAGAAAAACTAGATGTCTAGTATATGGCACCAAAAGCTTATGGAGATGATACACTGACTGTATGGCAAAGGGGCTTATTGACCTTGTCATAAAAACAAAATGACGGGCCTCCCGGGTGGCGCAGTGGTTAAGGGCCACCAGAGACTCTGGGTTCGCGCCCAGGCTCTGTCGTAACCGGCCGCCCCGTGGGGCGACGCATAATTGGCCTAGCATCGTCTGGGTTAGGGAGGGTTTCGCCGGTAGGGATATCCTTGTCTCATCGCGCACCAGTGACTCCTGTGGTGGGCCGGGCGCAGTGCGTGCTAACCAAGGTTGCCAGGTGCACAGTGTTTCCTCCGACACGGCTGGCTTCCGGGTTGGATGCACACTGTGTTAAGAAGCAGTGCGGCTTGGTTGGGTTGTGTATCGGAGGACGCATGACTTTCAACCTTCGTCTCTCCCATAGCGATGAGACAAGATAGTAGCTACTAACAATTGGATAACACAAAATTGGGCTGAAAAAAAAAAACAGAATGACATTTAAACAAACATACACACACATACACAGAGAGTGAGAGAGAGCAATGTGAGGATGCTGTGGTGGACTGACCCAATGGTCTAGCTAACGTTAGTTAACTACATGGTTGACACGGCAGCTAGCTAGATAGCTTAGCCAGTTTTTTTAGTGGCATCCTAATGTGATAGCTAGTTTCCCACTGTCACACATATTTGATGAATCTGTGCACGCTTTATTTAGCCAAAAAACAGAGATTATGTGGCAATATAAAAAATGGATATTAAACTTTTTCTGTCAGAATCTGGGTCAGCCTAAACTAGTTAACTATCTAGCTAGTTAGCTACTTAGCCCTTTAATTTGCACTTGTCCACAAAACACCATTTCAGCAGCAGAATTGTATCTTAGAAATACATTTCTTACTCCAGAAACATATAATATTACAAAGGCAGAAGTTCATTAAAGTCCAACATACCTCTGATCGCGTCTGGCTGAGAACCCAAGAACAAATTGAAGTGCGCTTCACGTCAAGAGCCTTGGTGGAGATAAAACTGGGTTTGATGGACAACTTGGAGAGCTATTGGACTTAAGAGTTTTTATGAGAAGCTATTTTGAATACATTGAATTGGTGAAGAGGTTGTGAAACGTTCATACAGACATAAAAGGGAACCAATAGTATCGGTTCATGTAAAAAAAAATGAAAATCACAACATTTGGTTAGGTGGTTTTCCTCCGACAGCAATGATATAATAATATACAGTGCCGTCGAAAAGTATTCAGACCGCTTGATGTTTTCCACATTTTGTTACTTTAAAGCCTTATTCTAAAATGGATTAAATAAATACAAATCCTGAGCAATCTAGACAGAATACCCAATAATGGCAAAGCAAAAGCAGGTTTTTAGACATTTTTGCAAATGAATTAAAAACAAAAGACACAAATACCTTATCTACACAAGTATTCAGACCCTTTGCTATGAGACTCAGGTGTATCCTATTTCCATTGATCATCCTTGAGATGTTTCTACAACTTGATTGGATTCCACCTGCAGTAAATTCAATTGATTGGACATGATTTGGAAAGGCATACACCTGTCTATATAAGGTCCCACAGTTGACAGTGCATGTCAGAGCAAAAACCAAGCCATGAGGTTGAAGGAATTATCCGTAGAGCTCTGAGACAGGATTGTGTCGAGGCACAGATCTGGGGAAGGGTACCAAAACATTTCTGCAGCATTGAACATCCTCAAGAACACAGTAGCCTCCATTATTCTTAAATGGAAGAAGGTTTGAACTACCAAGACTCTTCCTAGAGCTGGCGGCCCGGCCAAAATGAGCAATCGGGGGAGAAGGGCCTTGGTCAGGGAGGTGAACAAGAACCCAATTGTCACTCTGACAGAGCTCCAGAGTTCCTCTGTGGAGATGGGAGATACTGTCAGAAGGAAAGCATCTCTGCAGATGGAAGCCACTCCTCAGTAAAAGGCACGGCAAACCTCTTGGCATTTGCCAAAATGCACATAAAGACTTTCAGACCATGAGAAACAAGATTCTCTGGTCTGATGAAACCAAGATTCAACTCTTTGGCATGAATGCCAAGCGTCACATCTTGAAGAAATCTGGCACCATCCCTAAAGTGTAGCATGGAGGTGGCAGCATCATGCTGTGGGGATGTTTTTTAGAGGCAGGGACTGGGAGACTAGACAGGATCAAGGAAAATATTAACTTAACAAAGTACAGATATCCTTGATGAAAACCTGCTCCAGGGCGCTCAGGACCTCAGACTGGGGTGAAGGTTCACCTTCCAACATGACAATGACCCTAAGCACACAGGCATGACAGCGCAGAAGTGGCTTCAGGACAAGTCTCTGAATGTTCTTGAGTGGCCCAGCCAGAGCCTGGATTGAACGTCTCTGGAGAAACCTGAAAATAGCTGTCCAGCAACGCTCCCCGTCCAACCTGACAGAGGTTGAGAGGATCTGCACAGAAGAAAGGGAGAAACTCCCCAAATACATTTGTGCGAAGCTTGTAGCATGATACCCAAGAAGACTCAATGCTGTAATCGCAGCCAACAGTGCTTCAACAAAGTACTGAGTAAAGGATCTGAATACTTATGTAAATGTGATATTTCAGTTTTATATTTTCAGTAAATTAGCACCAATTTCTAAAAACCTGTTTGGCCTTGTCATTATTATATTGATGAGAAAAATAACTAATTAATTAGTTTTAGAATAGGGCTGTAACTTAACAAAACGGGAAAAAACTCAAGGGGTCTGAATACTTTCCGTAGCCATTGTAAATCTTATGCAACTGAAGAGATTTGGTCAAATGTAAGTTACTTCCTTCAGAAATTACTTGAAATTTCAAGTAAAACCCAAGGAGAGTAACTAGGAAAGGTACTAGTTCCTCCAAAAATGTAAAGGTAAGTAGTGGGCCAGATTCAAACCCATGCCTACTCTGGCACGTGCGCAGCAGTAACTGCTGGACCACACAGGCACTGAGATAATATATATATTGTCTGATGCTTGCCCTGAACATATAATAAACCATTGATCTAAAAAAACAGATTTGACATCTACCCCCTTCAAATATTGTACATTTATTATAATCCGCATACAGTGCCTTCAGAAAGTATTCACACCCCTTGACTTTTTCCACTTTATGTTGTGTTATAGTGGAATTAAAATAGTTTTAAACGTCTTTTAAAAAAACTACATTTTAACATTTGTAAAACATTTATGAAAAGTAAAACACTAATATATCTTGATTAGATAATCATTCAACCCCCTGAGTAAATACGTGTTAGTGTTACGATCTACTAGGTGTGGTGGGTGGAATCAGGCGCAGAGAGCAGGTTAGGTCGTTTTCCTCAGATTTATTCCCCAGCGCAACAAAAACAGTCACGCCAACACACAGGGCGTAAATACGTTGCTAGTCCAAAACAACTACAGGACTAAACAGTCCGGAGAATAAATACAATAATAAATCACACCAACAAAACACAGAGTAACAAAAACAAGCCCGCACAAATACCCAGCGGGCCTAGTGCCCTTAAATACCCTACAAACAAATCCTAATACAAAACAGGTGTACCCAATTAACCAATAACCCAAAACAAACGGAAAGGGAATCGATGGCAGCTAATAGGCCGGCGACGACGACCGTCGAGCACCGCCCGAACAGGAAGAGGCACCATCCTCGGCGAGGTTCGTGACAGTACCCCCCCCCTGACGCGCGGCTCCCGCAGCGCGCCGACCCCGGCCTCGAGGACGACCCGGAGGACGAGGCGCAGGGCGATCCGGGTGGAGGCGATGGAAATCCCTCAAGAGGGAAGGATCTAAAATGTCCCTCCCCGGTACCCAGCACCTCTCCTCCGGACCGTACCCCTCCCAGTCCACGAGGTACTGCAGGCCCCTCACCCGGCGTCTCGAGTCCAGAATAGCTCGTACTGTGTACGCCGGGGACCCCTCGATGTCCAGAGGGGGTGGAGGGACCTCCGGTACCTCACCGTCTTGTAGGGGACCAGCTACCACCGGCCTGAGGAGAGACACATGAAACGAGGGGTTAATACGATAATAAGAGGGAAGTTGCAATCTATAACACACCTCGTTTATCCTCCTCAGGACTTTAAATGGCCCCACACACTGCGGCCCCAGCTTCCGGCAGGGCAGGCGGAGGAACAGGTTTCGGGTCGAGAGCCAGACCCTGTCCCCTGGTGCGAACACCGGGGCCTCACTGCGGTGGCGGTCAGCGTCTCTCTTCTGCCGTTCACTGGCCTGCCTGAGAGAATCCTGGACTGCCCGCCAGGTCTCTCTAGAGCGCTGTACCCACTCCTCCACCGCAGGAGCCTCGGTCTGACTCTGATGCCACGGAGCCAGGACCGGCTGGTAACCCAGTACACATTCGAATGGCGACATATTCGTGGACGAATGCCGAAGAGAATTCTGGGCTAACTCTGCCCATGGGACGTACCTTGCCCATTCTCCTGGCCGGTCCTGGCAATACGACCTCAGAAACCTGCCCACTTCCTGGTTTACTCTCTCCACCTGCCCATTACTTTCGGGGTGATAACCAGAGGTAAGGCTGACCGAGATCCCCAGACGCTCCATAAACGCCTTCCAAACCCGAGATGTGAACTGGGGACCCCGATCGGAGACGATATCCTCTGGGACCCCATAGTGCCGGAAGACGTGGGTAAAAAGAGCCTCTGCAGTCTGTAGGGCCGTAGGGAGACCAGGCAATGGAAGGAGACGGCAGGACTTAGAGAACCGATCCACAACGACCAGAACGGTAGTGTTCCCCTGAGAAGGGGGAAGATCAGTAAGGAAATCTACCGAGAGATGGGACCATGGCCGTTGTGGAATCGGGAGGGGCTGTAACTTCCCTCTAGGAAGGTGCCTAGGAGCCTTACTCTGGGCGCATACCGAACAGGAAGAGACATAGAGCCTCACATCCCTAGCTAAGGTGGGCCACCAGTATTTCCCTCTAAGACCCCGCACTGTCCTATCGATCCCCGGATGACCCGCAGACGGTAGTGTGTGAGCCCACCGAATCAACTTATCACGAACACCAAGCGGTACGTAACTTCTGCCAGTCGGACACTGTGCAGGCGCAGGTTCAACCCTCAACGCCCGCTCGATGTCCGCGTCCACCTCCCATACCACTGGGGCCACCAGCCGAGAAGCAGGAAGGATGGGAGTGGGTTCGATAGACCGGTCCTCGGTGTCATAGAGACGGGACAGCGCGTCGGCCTTAGTGTTGAGGGAACCTGGTCTGTAAGAGATCGTAAATCTAAAACGTGTAAAGAACATGGCCCACCTAGCCTGGCGCGGATTCAGTCTCCTCGCTGCACGAATATACTCCAGATTACGGTGATCAGTCCAGATGAGAAAAGGGTGTTTAGCCCCCTCTAGCCAGTGTCTCCACACCTTCAGGGCCTTTACCATAGCTAGTAACTCCCGGTCCCCCACATCATAGTTCCGCTCTGCCGGACCCAGCTTCTTAGAAAAGAAAGCGCAGGGACGGAGCTTCGGTGGCGTACCCGAGCGCTGAGACAGCACGGCTCCAACCCCAGCCTCGGACGCATCCACCTCCACTATGAATGCTAACGAAGGGTCCGGATGCGCCAACACGGGAGCCCCAGTGAACAGTGCCTTCAACTGGTTGAAGGCTCCATCAGCCTCTGCTGACCACCGCAAACGCACCGGCCCTCCCTTCAGCAGTGAGGTAATGGGCGCCGCTACTTGGCCAAAACCCCGGATAAACCTCCGGTAGTAATTGGCAAACCCTAAAAACCGCTGCACCTCCTTTACCGTGGTCGGAGTCGGCCAATTACGCACGGCGTTAACGCGGTCACACTCCATCATCATCCCCGAGCTGGAAATGCGATAACCCAAGAAGGAAACGGCTGGTTTGGAAAACACACATTTCTCAGCCTTGACGTATAGGTCATGCTCCAGCAGTCGCCCAAGAACCTTGCGCACCAGGGAAACATGCGCGGCGCGTGTGGCAGAATAAATCAAGATGTCATCAATATAGACTACCACACCCTGCCCGTGCAAGTCCCTGAGAATCTCATCTACAAAGGATTGAAAGACGGCTGGAGCATTTTTCAACCCATACGGCATGACGAGGTACTCATAGTGGCCTGATGTGGTACTAAACGCTGTTTTCCACTCGTCTCCTCCCCGAATACGCACCAGATTATACGCGCTCCTGAGGTCCAGTTTTGTGAAGAAACGCGCTCCGTGGAATGATTCCACCGCCGTAGCGATGAGAGGTAGCGGATAACTAAAACCCACTGTGATCGAATTGAGACCTCGATAATCAATGCACGGACGCAGACCTCCCTCCTTTTTCCTCACAAAAAAGAAACTCGAGGAGACGGGTGACATGGAGGGCCGAATGTACCCCTGTCTCAGAGCTTCCGTGACATATGTTTCCATAGCCAGCGTCTCCTCCTGTGACAGTGGGTACACATGACTCCGGGGAAGTGCAGCGTTCTCCAGGAGGTTTATCACGCAATCCCACCGTCGATGGGGTGGTAATTTGGTCGCTTTCCTCTTACTAAAAGCGATAGCCAAATCGGCATATTCGGGGGGAATGCGCACGGTGGAAACCTGGTCTGGACTCTCCACCGTCGTGGCACCGATGGAAACTCCTAAACACCTCTCTGAACACTCGTCTGACCACCCCTTAAGAGCCCCCTGTTTCCAGGAAATAAGGGGATTGTGAATAGCCAGCCAGGGAACCCCCAACACCACCGGAAACCCAGGTGAATCAATAAGGTAGAAACTGATCCTCTCCCTATGATTCCCCTGCGTTACCATGTCCAGCGGAATCGTGGCCTCCCTGACCAGCCCTGACCCTAGCGGTCGGCTATCTAAGGAGTGCACGGGGACAGGTGGGTCTATCTGCACTAACGGAATACCCAATTTACGGGCGAGTCCACGATCCATAAAACTCACAGCTGCGCCTGAATCGACTAGCGCCTTATGCTGAAGAGAGGGGAAAAATGCAGGGAAAAAAACTAACAAAAACATGTGACCAACAGGGAGCTCTGGGTGAGTTTGGTGCTTACTCACCTGGGGTGGCCGAGGAGCGCTCTGCCGACCATCTCGACTCCCAGAGGGACTCCTCCAACACCGGTCCGAAGTGTGTCCTCTCCGTCCACAATAGGAGCAGGAGGAGCCCCCTCTGATCCCCCTAGATGCAGCTCCTCCCAACTCCATCGGAGTGGGAGTGGGAGAGCTGGACGGTGGAATTAACAGGACCCCTTCTGAACGCCCGCGGGCAGCTAGCAGGTTGTCCAATCGAATAGACATGTCTATTAGTTCATCCAGGGAGAGAGTTGTGTCCCTGCAAGCCAGCTCCCGGCGGACGTCCTCCCGGAGACTACACCGGTAATGGTCCATCAGGGCCCTGTCATTCCACCCAGCACCAGCAGCTAGGGTCCTAAACTCCAACGCGAAGTCCTGCGCGCTCCTCGTCTCCTGTCTGAGGTGGAACAGTCGCTCACCCGCCGCTTTACCCTCTGGTGGATGATCGAACACTGCTCGGAAACGGCGGGTGAACTCCAGGTAGTTGTCCCGAGCTGAGTCTGGACTGTTCCATACTGCGTTAGCCCAGTCCAGGGCCCTGCCCGTTAAACAGGAGACGAGGAGGCTCACACTCTCCTCACCCGAGGGAGCCGGACGCACGGTAGCCAGGTAGAGCTCCAGCTGGAGCAAAAATCCCTGGCACCCAGCAGCCGCTCCATCGTACTCCCTCGGGGGGGAGAGACGTAGTGCGCCGGACCCAGAGGACGATGTAGGTGGAGTAGGTGGTGTCGGGAGTGGGGGAGCTGGGGTAGATGTCGGGAGACCACTCCTCTCCCATCGTTCCATCCTCTCCATCATCTGGTCCATCGCGGTACCAATCCGATGGAGGACAGCTGTATGGTGATGAACGCGCTCCTCCATAGTGGGGAGAGGAGTGGTCGCTGCTCCTGCTGACTCCATTTCAATTGGTGCGGGCTTCTGTTACGATCTACTAGGTGTGGTGGGTGGAATCAGGCGCAGAGAGCAGGTTAGGTCGTTTTCCTCAGATTTATTCCCCAGCGCAACAAAAACAGTCACGCCAACACACAGGGCGTAAATACGTTGCTAGTCCAAAACAACTACAGGACTAAACAGTCCGGAGAATAAATACAATAATAAATCACACCAACAAAACACAGAGTAACAAAAACAAGCCCGCACAAATACCCAGCGGGCCTAGTGCCCTTAAATACCCTACAAACAAATCCTAATACAAAACAGGTGTACCCAATTAACCAATAACCCAAAACAAACGGAAAGGGAATCGATGGCAGCTAATAGGCCGGCGACGACGACCGTCGAGCACCGCCCGAACAGGAAGAGGCACCATCCTCGGCGAGGTTCGTGACAGTTAGAATTACCATTGGCAGCGATTACAGCTGTAAGTCCTTCTGGGTAAGTCTCTAAGAGCTTTGCACACCTGGATTGTACAATATTTGCACATTATTCTGTTTAATATTCTTCAAGCTCTGTCAAGTTGGTTGTTGATCATTACTAGACAGCTATTTTCAAGTCTTGCTATAGATTTCCAAGCTGATTTAAGTCAAAACTGTAACTAGGCGACTCAGGAACATTCAAAGTCATCTTGGTTTTAGGTTATTGTCCTGCTGAAAGGTGAATTTGTCTGCCAGTGTCTGTTGGAAAGCAGACTGAACCAGGGTTTCCTTAATGATTTTTCCAGTGCTTAACTCTATTTGTTTTCTTTTTATTATAACAAGTCCCTTAGCCTTGCTGATGACAAGCATACCCATAACCTGAGCAGCCAGCACCGTGCTTGAAAATACAAACAGTTGGACTCAGTGACGTGTTGTGTTGAATTTGCCCCAAACATAACGGTTTGTATTCAGGATATAAAGTTAATTTCTTTGCCAATTTTTTGGCAGTTTTACTTTGTTGCCTTATTGCAAACGGGATGCATGTTTTGGAAAATTTATATTCTGTACACTCTTCCATATTGTGGACTAACTACTGCAATACCCTTGTTAAAACCAAGTAGTGAGTTTATTTGTTATAATTAATTGGTATTAGATTTAAAAGGTGATTGAATTGCTCCTAAATTATAATGTTGATAAATATTTATTTTGAATAAATATTTATTTAATGTATAAGTGAATAGGTTAGTTTACTTTTAAGTTTAAGTTTTGACCAATAAGGTTGCTTGTTAAACTGTGGCCAATGGGAGTGGACCTGCTTAATAGGAGGTGTAACGGATGTGAAACGGCTAGCTTAGTTAGCGGTGCGCGCTAAATAGCGTTTCAATCGATGACGTCACTTGCTCTGAGACCTTGAAGTAGTAGTTCCCCTTGCTCTGCAAGGGCCGCGGCTTTTGTGGAGCGATGGGTAACGATGCTTCGTGGGTGACTGTTGTTGATGTGTGCAGAGGGTATGGGCGAGGGGATGGTCTAAACTTATACTGTTACAGAGGCTTGGGAAAAAGTGTGTCGTTGTGTTCTAGTACTCCAGAATTATTTCCATCAGATAGTTTATTATTATACTAATTATCTATGTAAACCCATGACTGTTTTTGTGTTCCAGTACTCCAGAGCCCATCCCCAGAATCATCTCCAATGCCTCGCTACAGAAACAGGACTCTGAGGGCTTCTCAGAGGCCCCCTCCACAACCTCCTCCATACCAGGTGAGGACTCCAGCCACTTTAATAATGGGAATTGATGGAAATTGATGGAAAATATATCACTAGCCACTTTAAGAGTTGAGTTTTTACCAAAAAGTTCTATTTTGGTTTCATCGGACCATATGACATTTGCCCAATCTTGTTCTGGATCATCCAAATGCTCTCTAGCAAACTTCAGACGGGCCTGGACATGTACTGGCTTAAGCAGGGGGACACGTCTGGCACTGCAGGATTTGAGTCCCTGGCGGCGTAGTGTGTTACTGATGGTAGGCTTTGTTACTTTGGTCCCAGTTCTCTGCAGGTCATTCACTAGGTTCCCCCGTGTGGTTCTGGGATTTTTCCACACCGTTTTTCCACACGGGGTGCGATCTTGCCCCAGATCGAATGAGATTATTAGTGGTCTTGTATGTCTTCCATTTCCTAATAATTGCACAGTTGATTTCTTCAAACCAAGCTGCTTACCTATTGCAGATTCAGTCTTCCAAGCCTGGTGCAGGTCTACAATTTTGTTTCTGGTGTCCTTTGACAGCTCTTTGGTCTCTGCCATAGTGGAGTTTGGAGTGTGACTGTTTGAGGTTGTGGACAGGTGTCTTTTATACTGATAACAAGTTCAAACAGGTGCCATTAATACAGGTAACAAGTGGAGGACAGAGGAGCCTCTTAAAGAAGAAGTTACAGGTCTGTGAGAGCCAGAAATCTTGCTTGTTTGTAGGTGACCAAATACTTATTTTCCACCATAATTTTCAAACAATGTGATTTTCTGGATTTTTTTCCTCTAATTTTGTCTGTCATAGTTGAAGTGTACCTATGATGAAAATTACAGGCCTCTCATCTTTTTAAGTGGGAGAACTTGCACAATTGGTGGCTGACTAAATACTTTTTTCCCACTGTATATCTTTATGTACATATTCTTTATCCCTTTACACTTGTGTGTATAAGGTAGTAGTTTTGGAATTGTTAGGTTAGATTACTCGTTGGTTATTACTGCATTGTCGGAACTAGAAGCACAAGCATTTCGCTACACTCACATTAACATTTGCTAACCATGTGTATGTGACAAATACATTTGATTTGATGTAGGTGGTCGTCTGATCTCTCTGAATAAGATCAGTCTGCAGGGCGTGACATTCACCAATGCAGCAGCCATCCTCCAGAGCAGCCCTGATGAGGTGGAGCTCATCGTCTCACAGCCCAAAAGTACGTAGAACCTATTACAATAAAATACATCCCCACCCAACTATACGCTACATACTCTCTCATTGTCACAGTTCTCTCTCTGTCATACACTCTCTGACAGACCTTGTCTGTCTGTTTCTCCCTCTACCCTCTTTTCCATGCAAGGTTCTCTGAGGGACAATAAGAGCTCGCGGCCTCCCAGTACCCGGGGTATGACATTGAAGAATTGACTTAAACACTTTTGTTCTTTGGCAGTATAGGTTATGATGTTGGAGAGGGAGTTCAAAAAGCCACCCACCATCTGGTGCTGTATAACCAGTAACAACTTCTATATTACCCTTTTCAGACTATCGTGTCAAACCGAACCAAACTGTGCTGGGCTGGACATTTTCTTTTTACATAGTCTTTTTCAGCACGTTTTCAGCAACTGTGGTGGATGAGTAACCAGACCAGCTCAGTACTGCTTGGTTTGGCTTGGCTCGGCTCGATACGGCTCATTAGTGTGAAAAGCCCTTCTGAGTCCTTTCTCTCCCATGCAGATTCTCTGAGGGACAGTAAGACTTCTCTGGCCCCCAGTACTCAGGGTCTGATGTTGGAGAGGGGCTTTGGGTCCCAGACCACCCTGAATGGGACAGAGGCAGCCCTGTCTAACATAGCCACATCTAAACATGTCAAGAGACTCCACAACCCTGTGGTCCGGATCCTAGACGCTCAGGTAACACTGCCCACTGGGCACACCGTCATTTCATCGTGGAAATATGGGTAATATTTGGTTGAGACATTGATCAATGAGCTTTCAACCTTTATTCACCAACTCATAAAGACATCCAACAGTTATTTTTTAATTTCAGTACTAGTTTGAAAACTATACACAACTAATAATCAACTACATTTAAATATTGGAGTGAGGTTAAGAAAACATTGTGATCTGATTTGACCAAAACACACCATGAATTCAACAAGGATTACCATCAATCCACAAAATTGTAATTTATTAGAGCAGTAACCACAATTAGAGCAGTAACTTGGAAGAGCATTGTGTAAACCTTTGTCTATGTAAAAACTGTTATGCAAAGTAAATAAAACGATCACATTTTATTACACTTGAAAAGAAAATGCTATGCACCATAAAATACTGTAGATGTAGAAGCCATTTAAAAAATAAAAAGCCCCAAAAAGTCATTTCTGGCACAGGCTTCTGGAAACACACATGATAAATTCAAATGACCAGTAAAGGTCACTGTCGGTAAAGGCTTTAATGCTTTTAACTTCTTAATTACTATTTTATCTCCTTTGTCATTGGTCCTCCCACTGCCCCTCTTGCAATCAGGTGCATGTTTCAGGCAGGTTGACATCGCCTGTAGTATTTCTGACAATGTAGCCTTTGATTCGCAAAGACTCACACCTGCTGCAAAAGGGGAAAATGGCTAGAGAAGGTATTCAAATGTCATGTAAAATGTCATCATTTGGTCTCCACTGTACCTATAATTATGCTGCAAAGGTTGGAGACCTCAAATACCCTCTTCCTTTTGTTTCCTTTCATATTCATCGTTGACATGAGGCCGTTTGTCAAGGTTCTGGATAGAACACAAAATATGTACTTTATAAGCAACACGCCAATTTCAATCAAATTTGTTTATATAAAGCCCTTTTTACATCAACTCACACCAATGAAACATTTAATTTCTCACCATGTATTTTAGAAAATCATTCTCCATTAGCTGCTCTTCCATCTTTAGGAAATATTCTTTTGGCTATTTCAGGTTAAAGACGAATTCCTCAACCTGACTCAGGCTACTGGCCTTTACAAATGTCACGGATCTCACAAAGGAGATATTGGACTCTTTTTTTAAAATTCTGAAACAAAGTAGTTTTATATTTGTTCACTTCCAAATATAACAGCCTAATTTCAATATCATGTATTTTACTTAAGGGGTTTACGTTGTGAAACGGTCTTCTTCACTATATTCGCTTGGTGGCTTGTGTGGTGTTTTAGTTTACCATTTCCCCTCATCCCCAATACTTGGTGGCTGGCAGGGTGTTATAGCCTTGTGGCACTTAGTGTCACATGTAGCTCAGTTGGTTGAGCATGGTGCTTGCAAAGCCAGGGTTGTGGCTTCGATTCCCAAGTCTGAAAATGTATGCAATCATTACTGTAAGTTGTTTTGGATAAGAGTGTCTTCTGACTAAAATGGCACTTTTTCCACATTTTGTCATGTTACAAAGTGGGATTAAAATGGATTTGTCATTTTTTTGCAACGATCTACGCTCAATAATCTGTAATGGCAGAGTGGAAGACAAATTCTAATACCTTAATCTTTAATGGAAAATATCTTGACTATAAAAGTATTCATCCCGCTGAGTCAATCAGACAGGTCACTCGTGATACAAGTCAGTATTCAACGTCCATCCAAGTCTGAGGATTTTGGGAGATGATGTGGAAACCGGCCACTAGAGGCAACAGTGAGCATTGTTACCTTCAAGAAGGTTTCAGTGTTGTGGACAGTTATGGCGGCTGGGCGTAAGCATCTGCCTCAGATTCCAAAGGTTGCAAGTTCAAATCCAGTGATAAAATGTTTTTTTTTCTCCAGATTTTCTTTTAATTTAAACTTCTTAGGGATAGACACCAGTCGACAACATCCGGTGAAATTGGAGGGCGCGCAATTCAAATAAATATTCGTAATATTAAACATTCATGAACGTATCATATATAGTTTAAAAGCTTAAATTCTTGTTAATCTAACTGCGTTGTCCAATTTACAATAGGCTTTACATCGAAAGCATACCATGGGATTGTCTGAGGACGCCGCCCCACATCAACATATTTTTTAACCAGCACAGGCTTCACAAAATCACAAATAGCGATTAAATAATCACTTACTTTTGAAAATCTTCCTCTGTTTGCAATCCCAAGGGTCCCAGCTACAGCATGAATGGTAGTTTTGTTAGATAAAATCCTTCTTTATATCCCAAAAAGTCTGTTTAGTTGGCGCCATCGATTTCAGTAATCCACTTATTCAACATGCAGACAAAGAATCCAAAAAGCTACCGCTAAACTTCGTCCAAACAAGTCAAACAACATTTCTATTTAATCCTCAGGTAACCTAAAATGTAAATAAACTATAATATTTCATACGGAAAGTTGTATGTTCAATAGGAAAGTAAAATTAGTAAGTGCGCGCCCTCTTCCTCACCGAAAGACTGATATTGTTCCAGTGGTCTTTTCACAGAAACTCCAAAATCTTGCTAGGTTTTGAACTAACAAGCCTGAAACCTTGAATAAAGACTGTTGGCATTTAGTGGAAGCCATAAGAATTGCAATCTGGAAGCCAAAATTACATAGGACCCATAGCTTTCCATTATAAGAGCCTGGGACCTAAGAAAATGAAAAAATCTAGTTGGTTTTTCTTTGGATTTTCACCTGCCATATCAATTCTATTATAGTCTATGACATTATATTAAAATTTTTAGAAACTTCAAAGTGTTTTCTATCCGATGCTACCAATAATATGCATATCCTGGCTTCTGGGCCTGAGTAACAGGCAGTTTACTTTGGGCACGTCAGTCAGGTGGAAATTCAGGAAAATAGCCCAGCTCTAAGAATCTAAAAATAGGCCAACCCCAGCTCTAAGAATTTTTTTAAGCCTATCCCAAACCTTAACCCGTACATTCATATTTGGGGTTAATGCCTAACCTTAAGATTTGAGTTAATTCCTTAACTTAACCCTAACCTTAAAAATGCTTAACCTGAAACGACTAGGGAGTTTAGGATAAAAATAAATGGAATAGAGCTAAGCACAGGCAAAATCCTAGAGGAAAATCTGGTTCAGTCTGTTTTCCAACAGACACTGGGAGACATTCACCTTTCAGCAGGACAATAACCTAAAGCACAAGGCCAAATATACACTGGAGTTGCTTACCAAGACGAAAACATGTATTTATTTGACACATTTGTTGCAGTATTACATAGTGCCTTATTGCAAACAGGATACATGTTTTGGAATATGTTTTATTCTGTACAGGCGTCCTTATTTCACTCTGTCATGCAGGTTAGTATTGATCCATCCTCAGTTTTTTTCTATCACAGCCATTAAACTCCCTGAGCGGTTTCCTTCCTCTCCATCAATATAGTTAGGAAGGACGCTTCTCGCCATCTCTCCCCTGTGTTTCAATAAATATCTTGCTTACCTCATCCCAGTGTCCTCATCTGAGTCTGCTCTTGGGTTCACCATGGAGAGCAACACTTTTGCAGTTGTACTACATGATATCTTTAAAAAATAATCAGCGTTAAAAAGGATTACCTACACATACTGACAAGCCCATGTTATAGACAGAAGCGTGCTATATGGCAGACCAATCTGAACTCATCTCTCGGCATGTCCATCCCATCCATTATCTCAGCCAATCATGGCTAGCTGGACGGTTCCTGTATTTTTCTGTGGCTAAACCAGATGGTATTTGTATTTACAGACAGCATACAAATTTGTTATTAAGGCACATGAAAGTTGTTCCAGAAGGCATTTAGGCCAAAAAACGCATTACGAAAAAAAGTTTACATTCAAATGCCTCTCCTGTGAAGAAGTAGTGACGTGCGACTTACGCCTCGTTTCCTGAAACGAGTCACATATTGTTGGAAGTACAACAAATCTACGGCTATACCAAAGCAGGTGTCAGAAGCTGTGTATGCTTGAAAACTTTGTGCAGAGGTCAAGTGAAGGGTTGTGGTGTTCATATGAATTTTGTGTTACACTATTGACAGCCTTTTAAATGTCACTTAAAATAGTTGTGAGGTATAGGATAGGAATAATGACAAAGCAAAAACAGGTTTTTATACATTTTTGCCAATGTATAAAAATGTAATAAATTCGGAATACTTTCCGAATGCAATATGTATATAAAGCCTATTCCAGGACAATAACTAGTAACATAACAAATCTAGCTTTTTCCTCACATGACTTCACTGGCATAATGAGTCTCTAAACACCCGTGTCTAAACCTTTACGGACAGCATTCTGTGTTTTTAGCTGTTACAGTAAGTGCTTTTTGATGTTTTTTTTTCTGTGTATGTTCACTGAGTGTATGATCGCTGTGGGTGAATGATCTTTATGTTATATGTGCAATTGCTGTGTGTGCTTAGGTGGTGCGCCTGCTTCTAGAGAAAGAGCTCCAGGTGGCTTCACAGAGCCAATCAGGAAGCCTCAGGAGAGACAGCTCCATGGAGATGACCTTGAGTGGCAAGGACTACAGCTTTGTCACTGATGGTGAGAGGACGCACACACACAGGCACACAAACAGGCACACACACACACACACACACACACACACACACACACACACACACACACACACACACACACACACACACACACACACACACACACTCCTGTGACTTATCTGACAGCTACATTGTGACTGTAACACAGGTACACTGATGCCTTACAGCTCAGTGTTCGTGTGTGCATTCCACAGTGAACTTGTACGTGAGTGTGTATGTGTTCCGAGTCAGAAGCACAATCTGGGTTTTACGGTTTACACACATTCCAATCTTGTGGAGGGGCATAATGTACTCAGTCATTTTTTAACAGTAGAACATGCTCATTGTTGCATGTAAATAATGTGAAGCTGAATTAATGGTGCACTAAGCAGAAATCACTCTGCCCTTTCCTGTTTGCAAAAATTAGAATAGTTAGTCTAATTTCAGTTTGTGACAAAACAAGGAAGTATAGTGTAGAGAATCATTGTACCATCTAAACCGTTGTTTAATATATTTTCCATAAACAAAGATTTTGCATTTTCAGCTGGTGTACAAAACCAAATGTAAAAGACGCAAAAATGGAACTTAAGTACGGGAAGCATAGAAATAGTGCACATAGAACAGGGATAACGCTTCTTAGCCTTGTTATTTCAGGTACATTTGGTTGGGTCACCCAAAAAGTTACATATTGCAGCTTTAAATTAAACACAAACACACACCGTCCCCCCTATTTCAAACACAGCTAAATAAAAATGCACTCTTCTCAGACAACACTCTGGATGTGCGGTTGAAGAAGAGTCTGTGTGGTTTGGGCTTCAGCTTCTACATCAGTGAGTTGAACAGTGGTTCTGACCAGGGCAGCAGTGTGGTGCAGATCAAAACTCTGTTCCAGGGTCAACCAGCCCAGGAGTCAGGACAGATCAGAGAGGGAGACATCATATTGACTGTCAATGGAAGATGGGTTTCAGGACTCAGCTACCAGGTACGCAATGTCTTTTTTTGTACAAATCCCTTTGTCAATCCCTTTGTCAAATCTCTTTGTGTTAAGGTTCGGTGTTAAATATTTACATATGTTGACGTACCTTGCTGAATCTGAGTGAACAGCTTGGC
Source organism: Oncorhynchus clarkii lewisi (assembly GCF_045791955.1). Classification (NCBI taxonomy): domain Eukaryota; kingdom Metazoa; phylum Chordata; class Actinopteri; order Salmoniformes; family Salmonidae; genus Oncorhynchus; species Oncorhynchus clarkii. Next base: position 954,381 of record NC_092169.1, read on the forward strand.
GGCCGTTTTACACTCCTAACCAATTGTGTTTTTTTTGCGTTATTTGTAAATTATTTTGTGTATAATGTGTCTGCCACTGTCTCTTATGACCGAAAAGAGCTTCTAGAAATCAGGACACTGATTACTCACCTCGTAATTAAAATACAATGTTTTTCTTCAACGAGTCGGACGAGGTGGATTTACTCCAGACACCTGACAAGGCCCTCATCCCCATCATTTGCAGGAGAAAGAGACAGAGATATCGAGGACGAAGGTCATGGTGCCTTGTAAGGATCTGGCAGCGAATGGGTAATTTGCCTTTACCATCGGTCCTATTAGCCAACGTACAATCGTTGGATAATAAAATAGATTAACTACAAGCACGTATATCCTACCAACAGGACATTAAAAACTGTAATATCTTGTGTTTCACCGAGTCGTGGCTGAACGACCACATGAATAACATACAGCTGGTGGGTTATACACTGAATCGGCATAGATAGAACAGTAGCCTCTGGTAAGACAAGGGGTGGCGGTTTATGTATATTTGTAAACAACAGCTGGTGCACGATATCTAAGGAAGTCTCAAGGTTTTGCTCGCCTGAGGTAGAGTATCTCATGATAAACTGTAGACCACACTCCAAGAGAGTTTATATCTATTCTTTGTAGGTGTCTATTTACCACCACAAACCGATGCTTGCACTAAGACCGCACACAATGAGCTGTATACGGCCATAAGCATACAAGAAATGCTCATTCAGAGGCGGCACTCCTAGTGGCCGGGGGACTTTAATACAAGGAAATTTACATCCATTTTACTTAATTTCTATCAGCATGTTAAATGTGCAACCAGAGGGAAAAATGCTCTAGACCACCCTTACTCCACACACAGAGACGCATACAAAGCTCTCCCTCACCCTCCATTTGGCAAATCTGACCATAATTCTATCCTGATTCCTGCTTACAAGCAAAAACTGAAGCACCAGTGACTCGGTCAATAAAAAAGTGGTCAGATGAAGTAGATGCTATGCTACAGGACTGTTTTGCTAGCACAGACTGGAATATGTTCCGGGATTCTAACATTGGCATTGTGAAGTACACCACATCAGTCACTGGCTTCATCAATAAGTACATTGATGACGTTGTCCCCACAGTGACTGTACGTACATACCCCAACCAGAAGCCATGGATTACAGGCAACATCCGCATTGAGCTAAAGGATAGAGCTGTCGCTTTCAAGGAGCAGGATTCTAACCCGAAAGCTTATAAGAAATCTCGCTATATCCTCCTCCGAACCATCAAACAGGCAAAGCATCAATAAGATCAAATTGTACTACTCCGGCTCCGACGCTCGTCAGATGTGGCAGGGCTTGCAAACTATTACAGACTACAATGGGAAGCACAGTCGCGAGCTGCCCAGTGACACGAGCATACCAGACAAGCTAAATGACTTCTATGCTCGCTTCAAGGCAAGTAGCACTGGCCAGACGGATTACCAGGACGAGTACTGCGAGCATGCGCTGACTGACTAGCAGTGTCTTCACTGACATTTTCAATCTCACCCTGTCTGACTCTGTAATACCAACATGTTTCAAGCAGACCACCATTGTCCCTGTGCCCAAAAACACTAAGCTAACCTGTCTAAATGACTACCGACCCGTAGCACTCATATCTGTAGCCATGAAGTGCTTTGAAAGGCTGGTAATGGCCCACATCAAAACCATTATCCCAGAGACCCTAGACCTACTCCAATTTGCATACCGCCCCAACAGATCCACAGATGATGCAATCTCTATTGCTCTCCACACTGCCCTTTCCCACGTGGACAAAAGGGACACGTGGACACCTGCCTCTGTAACTGGATCCTGAACTTCTTGACGGGAAGCTCCCAGGTGGTAAGGGTAGGTAACAACACATCTGCCATGCTGATCCTCAACACGGGGGGCCCCTCAGGTGTGTGTGCTTAGTCCCCTCCTGTTCTCCCTGTTCACTCAGGACTGCATGGCCAGGCACGACTCCAACGCCATCATTAAGTTTGCTGATGACACAACAGTGGTAAGCCTGATCACCGACAACTATGAGACAGCCTATAGGGAGGAGGTCAGAGACCTGGCTGTGTGGTACCAGGACAACCTCTCCATAGTCTCTAGGCCATGCTGAGTTCAAGAACATGCCCCCACTTGACCGTAGCTCGCTCGTCCTGACAGCAGTGAGCGTGCAAAAAAGTAGGCCCAAAATTAAGCCTGACCTAAAATTGAGGTGCTTTTGGGTGACAGTGGCAGATCACCGTTGAGGCTAGAAACAATTCAACCACAGGAACGTTCCTAAGGTCCTCCCAATCTGTACAAGCATAACCTGACCGTGTGGAATTAACCCTTAAGCGTGAAAACAGGGTGTTTTCTTTTAACAGTTTACATTTACATCTTTCCCCATAGGAATACGTTGCCTGCCTGCTGATTTCAATTTTCCTGGAACAACCGGAAGTGGTTAAATTGACCTTAAAAGTGGTTTTGATTTCACAACCTACAGTTAGTGACAGATACGGCATTCATCCCTCTGTAAAGGGGATGAATTAACATAAAGACGTGAAACTCAGGATTCTGTAAAAGCCTGCCCCAAGGAGGATATGTTTACTTTCAGCTTCCAGTGATAACTGGAAGTGCCATAAATTGGGGTCATAGGGGCTGTTTCAAAGGGTTAAAAAGGTCACATCTTTCCAAAATGTCATATGGGTGATTAAGCAACCCTCATGAATTGTAAATCAGTCATTTCTCCCATCAGATGTCCAAGAAAAAACACACACACTGCCAGGATGTAGTGACACAGTGTGGTACATACAGACACACAGAGCCTGTAATAGTTACCGGCGTTCACACCATCAAAGAACCGTCAGACCTAGAGCGCTGAAACTTAATAAACCTGTTCTAGAGCCTAAGTCAGTAGTGCACGGTGAGTTATGTGGCTCTAGAAGGTTCTCAGGCTGAGAAACAGCCTCATCCATTTGCAATATATTCAATACATTTTTAACGTTGTAAAAAGGACGACATTTAGAAAAGTCCCAGAATCACAAGACTAGGTGCATTGAAACCGCCTCAGCCCATAGACTGACCCTACACGTTTCTGTTCGCTAGCTCGTTCAAGGACCCTGTAGCAACCCCCAAAAGAAGAGCATTTTCAGCACTAATTAACATCACTGCTCGGGCTCCGAATGACCTATCGAGCCAAGATTTGAGGTCGCCTCAGCTAGGCCTACACATAATGTCAGAACTGGCCCTCCAGCTCGAATGTAACTATGTTTCTGAAGGTTTTTATGGTTTTAACAGAAGGTGCTATGAATTGTGGGCCGGCTCGGAAATATGTGATAGTTGGCTTCTAAAAGAGTTGGACAAAGTGGGTTTGGTGTCTGTATTTGAACAAGTATTTGACACACTGCTGATTTTGCAAGTTTTCCTACTTACAAAGCATGTAGAGTTCTGTAATTGTTATCATGGGTACACTTCAACTGTGAGAGAAAGAAAATCCAGAAAATCACATTGTATGATTTTTAAGTAATTAATTTGCATTTTATTGCATGACAAATGTATTTGATACATCAGAAAAGCAGAACATAATATTTGGTACAGAAACCTTTGTTTGCAATTACAGAGATCATACGTTTCCTGTAGTTCTTGACCAGGTTTGCACACACTGCAGCAGGGATTTTGGCCCACTCCTCCATACAGACCTTCTCCAGATCCTTCAGGTTTCGGGGCTGTCGCTGGGCAATACGGACTTTCAGCTCCCTCCAAAGATTTTCTATTGGGTTCAGGTCTGGAGACTGGTTAGGCCACTCCAGGACCTTGAGATGCTTCTTACGGAGCCACTCCTTAGTTGCGCTGGCTGTGTGTTTCGGGTCGTTGTCATGCTGGAAGACCTAGCCACGACCCATCTTCAATGCTCTTACTGAGGGTAGGAGGTTGTTGGCCAAGATCTCGCGACACATGGCCCCATCCATCCTCCCCTCAATACGGTGCAGTTATCCTGCCCCCTTTGCTGAAAAGCATCCGCAAAGAATTATGTTTCCACCTCCATGCTTCACGGTTGGGATGGTGTTCTTGGGGTTGTACTCATCCTTCTTCCTCCAAACACGGCAAGTGGAGTTTATACCAAAAAGCTCTATTTTTGTCTCATCAGACCACATGACCTTCTCCCATTTCTCCTCTGGACCATCCAGATGGTCATTGGCAAACTTCAGACGGGCCTGGACATGCGCTGGCTTGAGCAGGGGGAACTTGCGTGCGCTGCAGCATTTTAATCCATGACGGCATAGTGTGTAACTAATGGTTTTCTTTGAGACTGTGGTCCCAGCTCTCTTCAGGACATTGACCAGGTCCTGCCGTGTAGTTCTGGGCTGATCCCTCACCTTCTTCATGATCATTGATGCCCCACGAGGTGAGATCTTGCATGGAGCCCCAGACCGAGGGTGATTGACCGTCATCTTGAACTTATTCCATTTTCTAATAATTGCGCCAACAGTTGTTGCCTTCTCACCAAGCTGCTTGCCTATTGTCCTGTAGCCCTTCCCAGCCTTGTGCAGGTCTACAATTTTATCCCTGATGTCCTTACACAGCTCTCTGGTCTTGGCCATTGTGGAGAGGTTGAAGTCTATTTGATTGAGTGTGTGGACAGGTGTCTTTTATACAGGTAACGAGTTCAAACAGGTGCAGTTAATACAGGTAATGAGTGGAGAACAGGAGGGCTTCTTAAAGAAAAACTAACAGGTCTGTGAGAGCCGGAATTCTTACTGGTTGGTAGGTGATCAAATACTTATGTCATACAATAAAATGCAAATTAATTACTTAAAAATCATACAATGTGATTTTCTGGACTTTTAGATTCCGTCTCTCACAGTTGAAGTGTACCTATGATAAAAATACAGACCTCTACATGCTTTGTAAGTAGGAAAACCTGCAAAATCGGCAGTGTATCAAATAATTGTTCTCCCCACTGTATAAGTTTGGTGTCGGTATGAAATCATACTGACTGATGGCTGACTTGATGGCAGTATAATATATTGGGATTGTACATTTTATATTGCAAATGGACAGTGTACATTTCCAATGTGTTTAATGAGGGATTTTCCATCATAAAATGGAAAGGCAGAAATCAACACCAACAAGCGAATGAGGGAAAACACTATCACTACTAGGCCATCCCGAGTTCAACGTGCCAGACAATTGGGCATTTCAGCAGTATATTAGAGCATGTCCACCTTGTGATGTTAAATGCCTATTGTAATACATTGCAAATGGACAGTGTACATTTGTACTTTTCCAATGTATTTAATGAGGGATTTTCCATCACCAAATGGACAGGCTGAAATCAACACAAACGAGCGATTGGACAGTGTCTATTACACATATGCTATATTGTCCAACTTCCTATAATCATATATGGCAAATGGACATAGCATACTGACTTAGTACTTTCAATACTGATATATGCCATTTGGACATGGTTCACTGACTTTTGGGCTCTGGCTGACTTCCTATGATCATATATGGCAAACGGACAAAACATAGGCCTTATGGACAAATTCAATAAAATAAGAAATGTATGTCCTTACGGTTGCTGCATATGCATAGTTGACACTTTCCCCCCCTTTTTTTCTCTCGAAAAACAGTCCAAAAAGCACTTTTTATGAGGTTTTAAAATTGCACTTTTTTTTTTAGATTTTGAAGATTTCACCCTTGAGACCTGACTTTGACCATTTCCCATATGAAATCCTATGGTGGAGCGTGTTCACTGCCTTTGGAATTTTTGGAGAATGACACTTGGCATTTGCCATGTGAACTACTGTCCATTTGAGTGGTATTTGCGATTGTGGATATGTTTCGCCCAATGCCAGTAAGATGCCCTTCATTTTTGTCCATTTCATGGGGGTCTTATCTTTTATGTTTTTTGGTGAGTCAGCATCACAGATTATTTTGAAAATGAATGGAGTAGTTGCTTGAATTGGAGGCTAGTTATGTTAGTCAGCTAGCTAGCTAAAGCATGCATCTGAAAATAGGGTTAGTTCAGTGTTAAAATGCAGTGTGTGTCTCTGTATGTTAGCTCTGTGCTTTATTTATTTATTCCTCCTCTCTGTTCCATGTTACATTTAATTATCTGATCTAGTAGAAATTAGCTCTGTGTGTCTCACTTCCACTGACTCTGAATTCAGGATTACACAGCGATCAGACTGTCTGCCTCAGTCTAGTTAACATGCAAATGAGTTGTTGTCATGGAATGCTTGGTGCAAATTGATACTGTATGTATCTGTGGCCCACCAATGTAACCACACAATCTAATTTTACATTAGTGCACAAGTATGGGGAAAAATAAATTGAGGCTAATTCAGATCATTTGTTGTGGTTAGTAAAAGCCTGCAGACCTCCCTACCAATATGCCCCTGCCCTCCGCAGCAGACACACACACCCATAATTCCTTGTACTGATCCTTGACCTCTCATCCACAGAGGGTCATGTTCCTGCTCAGTGGGACTCTGTCTGAGGTCCACCTGACTCTCTGCAGACCTGTTCCTGGAGTACCGTCTCAACTGGACGCTGACACACTGGTGATTGTGCACACACACACACAGTAACAGGCAAACACATACTGAGCACTGAGTTTTATCTCACTCTTTAAATAGGTTCCTTTCCCATCTCCTACCAGTGGGGTGAGGTCCAAGTCTCTAGACATCAGGCTGGGAGAAGACTACAGTCAGCTGCTCAAGCTACAGTCACACCAGATTCACCAGAACCATCAGTACAACAAGGAGAACCAGGCCCAGAAGGGGCCTATGAAGTCATCATATGCCCAGGAACAAGCCTCCGGTCAAGAGAGTCAGGACAGCGAGATGAAAGCAGCTGAGAAACAGCCATCCTCACTCTCTCCCACCCCTCCCTCACCCCCCTCCCCGATTTCCCTCGCCAGCAGAAGTGACCCAGCAGACCATGAAGAGTTGTCTGTTGTGGACGAGGAAGTTTCCAAAGAAATTAGCTTGGCATCTGGTGGGTCCAAGACCAGCGTTAGTCCCATGTACACCAGGTAACATTATTGAACATTCTATATACAGTAACATATTATTGATTGCTGCCTTTTGGAAACAGGTCTCGCTTGTAAAATACATTTTTGTTTTCAACTGGATTTACCCGTATAATTAAAGGATCAAATAAATTAACACACACAACCTAACTGTGATTGAACCCTGTATGCACTTCCAGTGGCATCAGAGACAGGGCGGATGGCGGTTTGACATACTGCCTTATGGGGGATCGAATAACCATTCTGACTGATAAAGAGTACTTGACCAACAGTTCTACTTCAGAAAGTACCTCTAGCCTCACCTCAAACACCTCATGTACCCCCAGTGTGGTTTCACACACCACCTCTCATACACCCAGGCCCAGATCCACCACCCCTACTAGTGTCCGATCCACCAGCCAAAATTGTACTTCCATCCCCCACAGCTTGTCCTCGCAGACCACAAGCTCAACAAACCCCAATCTGTCCTCGAAAACCACCTCCGTCCAGCAGACACGATCTCAGCCCTCTTCTAGGCCTCCATCCAGCCTCTCTTCTAGGATGTCTGACCTCAACATCAGCCACTCTGTGCATCAGCCCCAGCCTGCTACACCCCCTCTTCCCAGCCTCTCCTCCCATACTGCAAACCCTAACTCCAGGACCTCCGATCGCAAACACAGCTTTACCTCCAATCGTAAACATAGCATCACCTCTGATTGCAAACCCAGCATCACCTTTAAGACTACCAATGCCTCCAACCTCACTAGTACAGTCATCCAATACCATCCCCAGCCCCCTGACACCTTGCCCCTCTCTCAACCCCCCACACACCACCCCTCTCCCCAGCCTCCCCCAATCTCACTCTCTCCCCCCATTCAGCCTGCACCCCTCCCATGCATATGTACTAGCTGGAGACAGGAGACAGAAGGGGAGGAGGATGAAAATGATGATGAGGATCCCAGAAAGGTAAGACCTAGGGCTCTATTGTAATAAACCTAATGCAATGGCCAATCTAAGCGCTTGCGGTAGCGCCATAAGAAAGTATTCAGCCCCCTTGACTTTTTCCACATTTTGTTACGTTACAGCCTTATTTTAAAATTGATAAAATACCCCATAATGACGAAGCAGAAAATAAAATATCACATTTACATAATTATTCAGACCCTTTACTCAGTACTTTGTTGAAGCACTTTTGGCAGCAATTACACTCTTGGGTCTTCTTGGGTATTTGGGAAGTTTCTCCCATTCTTCTATGCAAATCCTCTCAAACTCTGTCAGGTTGGATGGGGAGTGTCACTGCACAGCTATTTTCAGGTCTCTCGATTGTGTTCAAGTCCGGGCTCTTGCTGGGCCACTCAAGGACGTTCAGAGATTAATCCCGATGCCATTCCTACGTTGTCTTTGTGTGCTTAGGGTCGGCTTCCTGTTGGAAGGTGAACCTTCGCACCAGTCTGAGGTCCTGAGCTCTCTGGAGCAGGTTATCATCAAGGATCTCTCTCTACTTTGCTCCTTTCATCTTTGCCTCGATCCTGACTAGTCTCCCAGTCCCTGCCACTGAAAAACATCCCCGCAGCATGATGCTGCCACCACCATGCTTGACCGTAGGGATGGTGCCAATCTTGCTTTTATCAGATCAGAGAATCTTATTTCTCATGGTCAGAGTCCTTTAGGTGCCTTTTGGCAAACACCACATGGACTGTCATGTGTCCTTTACTGAGGAGTGGCTTCCGTTTACCATAAAGGCCTTGATCTAGTGCTACAGAGATGGTTGTCCTTCTGGAAGGTTCTCCAATCTCTACAGAAGAACTCTGGAGCTCTGTCAGTGACAATTGGGTTCTTGTTCACCTCCCTGACCAAGGCCTTTCTCCCCGATTGCTCAGTTTGACCAGGCGGCCAGCTCTAGGAAGAGTCTTGGTTGTTCAAAACTTCTTCCATTTAAGAATGATGGAGGCCACTGTGTTCTTGGGGATGTTCAATGCTGCAGAAATGTTTTGGTACCCTTCCCCAGATCTGTGCCTAGACACAATCCTGTCTCAGAGCTCTACGGACAATTCCTTCGACCTCATGGTTTGGTTTTTGCTCTGACATGCACGTTCAACTGTGGGACCTAATATAGACAGGTGTGTGCTTTTCTACATCATGTCCAATCAATTGCATTTACCACTGGTGGACTCCAATCAAGTTGTAGAAACGTCTCAAGGATGATCAATGGAAATAGGATACACCTGAGCTCATAGCAAAGGGCCTGAATACGTATGTAAATAAGGGGATTGTTTTTCACTCTCTTTGTTAGAACGAACAACTAGTCAAAGCTCAAACCACGTTCATTCACCAAAGGGATCAAACACCTGCAAGACATTTACACGAGCACTGGTATTTATACCCTCCTGCTATGCTGCGTCTCCTCCTTACACATCTGGACAGCAAATCCATCTGTTGCTAGACACGACTTTAGTGAGACCTGTTCATTCTCACTTCATCCGACCTGACCTCGGCCCAGAATGCTCACTCCTCCCCAACTCACAACTGTCCTGTTGTCTGTAACCAGATTGTGACCCTTCTCGTCTCCATAGGATACCTGATGTCTAACAAGATGTTCTGACAGAATGTAAACTTTCTGCATTCCCCTCTCTACCCTCAGTAACATGAATAAGGATATTTCATATTTCAAGATTAGAAGTCTGTACCCATCAATCCCCCCTCATGAACATTAACTCCATACTGTTCAAATTATATAAACTTGGAAATGACTTTTAAACGAACAGAAAAGAACACATGATTAACATTCACAGTTGATTATTATGTTTACACCTCCAAGATGTATGGCCTCTGATCTATGCACACTCATTTCCATCTCTCGTCAGACAACTGAGAATGACATTTCAGCTGAAGCTTTTGACTTCCTCCATTTCAGCTGGAGCTTTTTACTTTCTCCATTTCCTTCTGATTCCTAAGAGAGTGATAGCACAAGACTTGAAAAGCAGAAAGAAACACAAAACATAACAAGTATTAATATTGTGTTAAGCTATGCATAATTATATATGCAAAGAAAATCTGAAGTTTAACATGATGATACCCACTCTCTTCACCTGAATCTATGCCTTCTGAAACATTTTCTGCTGGGTTACACAAATATGAAAACTTCCTCATGCTTTCACCCAGTCTTTCCCGTCCGGACACTGGTTACTAGAGGTGTTCCCAAGCCATGTCATTTTCACTTTGCTCCCAATCTCCTTCCTCCTCCATGGCCACCGTATATACACATGCTGTGGCACTAATCAACTTTACCTCACCCTGAGGAAAATCAGCACTGTATATAAGTTTCAACATAAATGCCCTCAGAAGATGATATCCCAACAATGCTATCAAGCTAACCCCTGCTACTACTAACACTGCCCATGACGCATACTTCAAAATACCCCTCATTTGCACCTTAGTCCAGTTCCATGCTGTAACTATAGCATCCTTCACTACTACTATCACTCCTTCAGTTACTGTCCCTACTGTGACTGCCGTGAGAATAGCTATTACATGGAATCTGTCTCCTGCTCTCCTATTGCCTTCGTGGTTCACTGATGGATCGAGGACTGAAACTTTCAGATACTCCCTACCTGTCTCCCAACTCATACACGGTTCCATAGTCACCAACCTCTCCAATGAACTCCTGTTTTCTGCTACAGTCGGTACCTGTGGATGACACTTCCCTGTGCTCAGGTTAGGGAAACATCGCTCATCCCAAGGCCGATATACACCCCACCCCTTTGTGAACGCCCTCTTTAGTGTAAACTTTGGGTCCTAACGGTTGATAAGCAGCCACCTTCTGACGCTTTCCGTTTAACGTCACTCGGTCCCATTCTTCTGGGAGATGTGTCAAGTGTTTGCTGGCTGTTAGGAATGGGGGAGAGATTAGTGGTGTTGGAAGAGTATCCAACCTTACCTTCTTTGACAATCCCATCACTGAAAGTTGATAATAGTGTCTGAAATGACAACACGATCTCTGCTACTCTCAGCCATGATCTGGGTATGTGTGACGTTGAATTTAACTTCATAGAAGTCACTATATTGTGCACAGTTAGCTGTCCTTCCTCTCCTACGAGCTGTCCTCTGTAACAATATACATAGAGGAGTGGTATCGTTCCCAGAGACTCTATTACCCACTTCCTTAATTTATTTGCCAAATCTCCGCCACAGTCATATTAAATTCTGCTTACCCAATTCTCTGTGATGTTAACACCTTGGTTTTTGGGACTCCATAGAATGCACTGACATCGGTCATGCCATAATCTGCAACCAACACTCCATAAGACTGACCCTTGACCCTCCCCCGCCATCATACCATTTACACTGATGGATTTCTGTCTCAGTCACTAGTTCAGCCTCTAATTGAGACTTCCCCCTGACGCTTGATCGTAAGAATTATTTGGTTCCCATATTCACAACATATTCATGTTGTCCAGAATATAATTACCCCCAACAAGCTATCTTTCCCCATGTTCTTAGTCCACTGGTGTCTAAAACTTTCCCTGACCACTTCACTCCCTTAGTTGCTGTACTAAGGGGCATCACTGGTGAATAAAACCTCCTTTTACGCGATAGCACTTCCCCAACACGATCCTTTGCTGCTCCATTGTCAGCAATGGTTGTGTCAATGCTATTAACCTCCTGAAATGGTTTTAGTTCTGGTAGCATTAATCTGAAACCTGACCTTCAGCTGATTTATAACCCCGGCACCTTATGTCCATCTGCGGCAAAAGAGAAAATCTAGTTTAGTTCTTTAGACTCTATTACATTCCTTCCACACTCAAATCAAATCAAAGTTTGTCATGTGTGCCGAATACAACAGGTGTAGGTAGACCTTACAGTGAAATGCTTACTTACAAGCCCTAACCAACAGTGCAACTTTTAAGTAAAAAATAGGTATTATGTAAACAAAAGATAAGTAAAGAAAAAGAAAATGGACCCACAGTACAAGTCAAAGTTGTGGGGATGTTTTTCAGCAGCAGGGACCAGGAGACTAGTCAGGTTCAAGGGAAAGATGAACGGAGAAATGTACAGAGATCCTTGATGAAAACCTGCTCCAGAGCGCGCAGGACCTCAGACTGGGCAAAGGTTCACCTTTCAACAGAGAATGACCCTAAGCACACAGCCAAGACAACACAGGAGTGGCTTCGGGACAAGTCTCTGAATGTCCTTGAGTGGCCCAGCCAGAGCCCGGACATGAACCTGATTGAACATCTCTGCAGAGACCTGAAAATTGCTTTGCAGCGACGCTCCCCATCCATCCTGACAGACCTAGAGTGGCTCTGCAGAGAAGAATGGGAGAAACTCCCCAAATACAGGTGTGCCAAGCTTGTATCGTCATATCCAAGAAGACTCTAGGATGTAATCGCTGCCAAAGATGCTTCAACAAAGTACAGAGTAAAGTGTCTGAATACTTAAATGTCATATTTCCTTCTTTTTTTTGTATGAATTTGCAAACATTTACAAAAACAAATATTTCTAAAAACCCGTTTTGGCTTTGTCATTATGTGGTATTGTGTGTTTGTGTGTGTGTGTATGTATATGATTGAGGGGGGAAAAATATTTGATCAATTTTAGAATAAGGCTGTAGTGCAACAAAATGTGGGAAAAGCCTAGGGGTCTGAATACTTTCTGAATGCACTTTATTTACACAAGCACTGGTATTTATACCTTCCTTCTATGCTGTGTCTCCTCCTTACACATCTGGACAGCCAATACATCTCTGTTGCTAGACAGGACATTAGTGAGAACTGTTCTTTCTCATTTCATCTGACCTGACCTCGGCCCAGATTCCTCATTCCTCCCCAACTCACGGCTGTCCTGTTGACAGGAACCAGACTTTGGCCCTTCTCCTCTCTATAGGATTCCTGATGTCTAACAATAACATGTTCTGACAGAATGTAATATAAAACAGCAGAGATGGTGTCCAGTCCTTTGGTCTATATATCTATCTTTGTTTCCCTCCAGGGTATGATGGAGTTTGAGATGTGTGTTGTTCTGACCAAGTTGTGGCGCGGAGGTTTTGGGTTCACCATCACACGCAGCAAACTGGATGCCTGCTACTACATCCAGGACATACTGGACAACCCTGCTAAGACTGACGGACGGCTCAGACCAGGGGACAGACTAGTCACGGTACACCAGTGGATGCCGCTGAAGGAAGAACGGCTCATAATGGCTGGAATGGAGTCAATGGAGTGGTATCAACTACATGGAAACCACGTGTTTGATATGATTCCATTCCAGCCATTATCATGAGCCGTCCTCCACTCAGCAGTCTCGAACTACGGTACACACACACCCACAGGCACACATTATCCCTTACCGGTTTCTTCCATTTTCCCTTCTCCCAGGTCAACGGCCAGGATGTGACAAACGTGACAGATGAGGTTGCCATGTCAATCCTGAGGTCATCTCCTAGGAGGCTGAGTATGACTCTGGGGAGGGCAGTGACCAACCTGATAGCTCCACCTTCTCCAGACAACCTGCAAGACATCATTCTACACAAGACACCTACTGGACAGCTTGGTAAAAAACTGAGAGGGAGCGGAACAATTAGGATTTAGTTGAGGGAATCATCTTATGGGTATGCTTGTAGTCGTTAAGTACCGTTTTTCAGGAATAATGCGGAAATCCTAGAGGAAAACAATGCAAGCCCAAATATACACTGGAGTTGCTTACTAAGAAAACATTGAACATTCCTGAGTGTCAGTTTTGATTTAAAGCTACTTGAAAATCTATGGCAAGACCTAAAAATGGTATTGTGGGGTATTGTGTGTAGATGGGTGAGGGGAAAGAATCTTTGATTTATCCATTTTGACTTCCGGCTGTAACACAACAAAATGTGGAATAAGTCAAGGGGTATGAATACTTTCAGAACTGTATATCTGGATGGTGTTCATTAGGGCACACCTTAGCAAATATTTGTAAGATGAAAACATTGTTAGTCAAGTCTAATGAACATTTCTCAGGTATAAAGCTGACAGGTGGTATAGGCAGCAAGAGGCAGGGGATCTACTGTCTGGAGGTGGTTTCTGGTTCACCTGCCTGTGAGGAAGGCAGCGTCCAACCAAACGACAGGATCCTGTACATCTGTGGCCGATGCACCATGGGAATGACTTTGGAGGATGCTGTCAAGGCCTGCGAGAACGCTCCACGCAAAGTGAAACTCAAGGCCACCAGGTGTTTTTGGAGGGCGGTGTGTGTATCTTCTGCATGCATGCGTGTGTGTGTGCACTCAAGTGTGTGTTTTTGTGTTAAATTAAGTTTCTTTCTTGTTGTAGAGATGATCAGCCTGTGACGCCCAAAGCCAAGAGGAATGGTGTGTATCAGACCATATGGGGAGATGATGAGCACTATGTTCAGTTCAGAACTCCTCTTGATGTGGATGACTGCTGGTTCAAAGAGAAACAGAAACTCTGGAAGGTGGCCAAGTGGTGCAATAGGTTAAGTTGATATAATGAGAGGTTCGTAGATTGACACCTCATTGAGGATTAGATGCTATTCTCAGATCAATCGTTACCAGTTGATAACCATACCTCAGACAGAGACAGAGGCTTAATAGTTTGGCGTTTCAACCAGTGGAGGCTGCTGAGTGGAGAATGGCTCATAATAATGGCTGTAATGAAGTGTAAAGGCCTTTAATTAAGTGAATGAAATGGTATCAAAACAATGAGAACCATGTGTTTGATACCATTCTGTTCACTCCATTCTGGCCATTATTATGAGCCGTCCTCCCCTCAGCAGCCTCCACTGGTTTCAAAATAGGGTGGCAGGTAGCTTAGCGTTTAAGAGCGTTGGGCCAGTAACCAAAAGGTCACTAGTTTGAATCCCAGGCCCGACTAGGTGAAACATCTGATGTGCCCTTGAGCATGGCACTTAACTCTAATTGAGTCATCATCTTGTAAGTCGCTCTGGATAAGAGCATCTGCTAATTGACAAAAATGCAACAGTAAATATTAACATGACAGTGTGATTCTGGGTCCTGTCTGTCTAGGTCTCAGTGACCTGAGAGAGTGGAAGAAGGAGAAGGAATGGAAGTATTTCACTCATTTTGAGGAACCTGTCTCTCCTGAGCCAGAGACACCTACTGAGCAGGGTAAGAAACTTCTCGCTCATTCTTTCTCTCTTCTCGTCTCTTTTTCTGTGTTTGTAGCCATAGACTGGTGCTAATAGACAGGGTGCTGTGTGTGAGTGTGTGGGGGGGGGGGGTTGCTGACGACCACACGGTTGTAGGCCTGATAATCATCAACAACGACGAATCAGCCTATAGGGAGGAGGTAAGTGAACTGGTATTGTGGTGCCAGGACAACAACCTCTCCCTAAACGTCAGCAAAAGAAAAGGAGTTGGTGGTTGACTTCAGGAAGCAAAGGGAACATGCCCTGATTCACACCAACGGGACTGCAGTAGAGAGTCAGCATTCACATCACTGAGGACTTGACATGGACCAAAAACACCACTCTCGTCAAGAGGGCACAACAGCATCTCTTCTTCCTAAAGCGGCTGAAGAAGTTTGGCATGCTTCCCCTGGTCTTCTCAAAATACTACCGCTGATTCATTGAGCGCGTTGCATCACGGCCTGGTACAGGAATTGCTCAATCCAAGATCACAAGGTGAAGACAGCCCAGTACATCTCTGGAAACGTGCTCCCACCCATCCAGGATATCTACTTGAAACAGTGCCTGAGGAAGGCCCACATCTTCAAAGACCCTACACACCCCAGCCATGAGCTGTTCACACCTATACCGTCGGGCAGACAGTATCAGAGCATGAGGTCTGATACTAACAGGCTCAGAGACCGTTTCTATCTACAAGCTATCAGTCTGCTGAACACATGAACTGGACTAACCACCTGCACGAACTCTCCGCACCTTAGCACACATGCACTCACTCACGCACACACCCACACAGATATACACTCATCCACACACACACACCCACATAGACATTCATGCTACACACACATCACAACCCCAACATACTGCACAATTTAAACACTTGCCCCCCAAGACATGTAAATATTGGACTATAAATTGTGCTTTCCTATGGAAGCACTGAAGCCCAAGCCCCCCCATTTTTTGTTATTGCAGTTACCTTGTTTGAACACCTTAGTATTTAGTTTTGAATGACTTAATTGTTTTGTCTAATTAGGGCTATTTTATTATGCAGTTTGTCATACCATGTAATGGTGGATGCAGCCATTCATTCATTGACAGTTCTTTGATAGCCTAAAGCCGAGTTGCTTTTAAATACTGGAGCATGTAAAGGGGAGAGTTTGGAGCAGAGCATAATTCAAGCAGATTTTAATTAAATTGTATCGGCCTTCTCTCCTGCTCAATTTTTGCTCTGGTACTGCTCAGCCACAAGCTCTGGGAATGATCTGCCTAACATTTATCGTTTCCTTTATCACTATTTTGATTAGAACCCAAAGCAGGTGAAGGAAAATAAATGTATTCAAAAATAACTAATTGTGCGGGGAGGTAGGTTAATTCTCCCCCAAAACTATAGTTTTGGCAAGTCGGTTAGGACATACTGTATACTTTGTGCATGACACAAGTAATATTTCCAACAATTGTTTACAGATAGATTATTTCACTGTATTACAATTCCAGTGGGTCAGAAGTTTACATACACTAAGTTGACTGTGCCTTTAAACAGCTTGGAAAATTCCAGAAAATGATGTTATGCCTTTAGAAGCTTCTGACAGGCTAATTGGCATCATTTGAGTCAATTGGAGGTGTACCTGTGGATATATTTCAAGGCCTACCTTCAAACTTGGGGGGGGGGGGGGGGGGTTAAAAAAAATACATTATACAACTTTTGAAGTTAATGTAATTGTTTTTTTGTTTTGTTTACCTTTATTTAACTAGGCAAGTCAGTTAAGAACAAATTCTTATTTTCAATGACGGCCTAGGAACAGTGGGTTGACTGCCTGTTCAGGGGCAGAACGACAGATTTGTACCTTGTCAGCTCGGGGGTTTGAACTTGCAACCTTCCGGTTACTAGTCCAACGTCCAATGCCATTGTTAAGTGAAAAAAACACTTTGGAAAGGGCGGGACAGCTCTTGTGAGCATGAAAACGATTTTGTGATCTGAAGAACCAATTCAAAGTAGAAAGGTGTAGGCAAAGAAATACTCTGTCATTGTTGACAAAGATGGAATCTGTCTGATATACAAAAAGCTTGGGGAAAAATAGAGGAAATCTAACTAGTTGACAAAAACAAGATGGTCTTTAAATGTTTTGCCAAAGTAAGAAAACGGGATGAGAAATTGTTTCTGGAGAATTATGACAGGACATTGCAGAGAGATAAAGATAGTTTGAGAGCTCTTGGTGAACCGATAAAAACCTTGAAAGTAGAAATACAACAATTATAGGCAATGGTCATAAAAACAGACTTGGCTCCAACATGTGGACCCTTTGTTCCCTCAATCTACCCACACTGAGTCGCGCAAGGCAGATCAGGTTTCAAGCATCTGGTCAGCATTGCCTGGCTTTGAGTCAACATGTTTCCACAACTAATGACTGGGAGAGACAAAACTTTGGCAACAGGTTGTCACGACTGGAGAAAGACATCAATCAACGTAATAAACCGGCTGTCCGAGTTGTGCAGGTTCCGAGTGAAACCAACATTATTCGTTCAGTAGAAGAGAAACCTGGTGAATGTCATTGAGGGATTTCTGGTCACTGGCAACGACAATGTCGGGAAATATAACGTGTTCTTATTGGAAGGGTCCGTCTAAGGGAAAATGGAATTAAGACAACAGCCCCAACGACGCAATGCTGAAAAATCTCTCTCCGGCTCAGCAGCAGAGTTTGCTGGATGCTGTGGAGGTAAACTAATAGACCACCTCTTACGTCCCACGACTGTAACGTTCTTTGCTTCACGGAAACATGGCTCACTGGAGAGACGCTATCGGAGTCGGTGCAGCCAGCTGGTTTCTGCACGCATCGCGTCGACAGAAACAAACATCTTTCTGGTAAGAAGAGGGGCGGGGGCGTATGCTTCATGGTGAACGAGACGTGGTGTGGCCACAACAACATACAGGAACTCAAGTCCTTCTGTTCACCTGATCTAGAATTCCTCACAATCAAATGTCGACCGCATTATCTACCAAGGGAATTCTCTTCGATTATAATCACAGCCGTATATATTCCCCCCCAAGCAGACACATCGATGGCTCTGAACAAACTTTATTTGACTCTTTGCAAACTGGAATCCATATATCCTGAGGCTGCATTCATTGTAGCTGGGGATTTTAACAAGGCTAATCTGAAAACAAGACTCCCTAAATTGTATCAGCATATCGATTGCGCAACCAGGGCTGGAATAACCTTGGATCATTGCTATTCTAACTTCCGCGACGCATATAAGGCCCTGCCCCGCTCTCCTTTCGGAAAAGCTGACCACGACTCCATTTTGTTGATCCCTGCCTACAGACAGAAACTAAAACAAGAAGCTCCATCGCGCTGAGGTCTGTTCAACGCTGGTCCGACCAATCTGATTCCACACTCCAAGACTGCTTCCATCACGTGGACTGGGATATGTTTCGTATTGCATCAAACAACAACATTGACAAATACGCTGATTCGATGAGCGAGTTCATTAGAACGTGCGTTGAAGATGTCTTTCCCATAGCAACGATTAAAACATTCCCAAACCAGAAACTGTGGATTGATGGCAGCATTCGCGTGAAACTGAAAGTGCGAACCACTGCTTTTAATCAGTGGTAGGCCTGATTACCTACAGCGATGAGACAGCCTATAGGGAGGAGGTCAGGCTAGGACAACAACCTCTCCTTCAATGTGAGCAAGACAAAGGAGCTGATTGTGGACTATAGGAAAAGGCGGGCCGAACAGGCCCCCATTCTCATCCACGGGGCTTAAGTGGAGCGGGTCAAGAGTTTCAAGTTCCTTGGTGTCCACATCACAAATGAAATATCATCATCCAAACACACCAAGACAGTTGTGAAGAGGGCACGACAACATCTTTCCCCCCCAGGAGACTGAAAAGATTTGGCATGGGTCCCCAGATACCCATACCGCCTGGTATGGCAACTGCTAGGCATCTGACCGTAAGGCGCTACAGAGGGTAGTGCATACAGCCCAGCACATCATTGTTGCCAAGCTTCCTGCCATCCAGGATCTATATACTAGGCGGTGTCAGAGGAAAGCCCAAAAAATTGTCAAAGACTCCAGTCCCTCAAGTCATAGTCTGTTCTACTCCCCACCCCCCATTTGTTTTAACACTGCTGCTACATGCTGTTTATTGTCTATGCATAGTCACTTCACCCCTACCTACATGTACAAATTGCCTTGACTAACCTGTAACCCCTGCACATTGACTCGGTACCGGTACCCGCTGTATATAGCCTTGTTAAACTGCATTGTTGGTTAAGGGCTTGTAAGTAAGCATTACATGTTGTATTGTTGTTGTATTGGGTGCATGTGACAAATAAAGTTTGATTTGATTTGATCAATGATGGTTGTTCCTAATACTTTGCAAATAGCTTTTGCCTCTCAGTAGATTTGGTTACGTTGATCAGGGTTGAGGAACAGTAGCTATCAATTACCTTACCTGCCCTACTTGGCCTTTGCGTTGACCATAGGACTTACATAACATAGCAAACTTTTATGTTCTTGCAGAGATATGTTTTTTAAGCTCTCCTCTGTCTCATTTTGTTCCGTCTCTTTGTGTTTGTTCTGCAGCTAAAGCCGTGACCGAGACCACTGGGAAATTCAGATCACGTCTCTCTGTCACCTCAGATCAAGATGTAAGTAATATCGCTGTCTACCTATCTCTCTCTCTTTCTACCGCTCTCTTTCTTCCTCTCTCTTTCTCTCAGTGATGACACAGGTTGAAGCTAGAGTCATCTGTGCTTTCGGCTCTGGGGGGCTGTGTGGGCATTCTCTTCACCTGATTAATGCATTCATATTTTACTGCTCAAACACTGCTCACTTCAGCCTGTTGGCAGAGAATTGCTTAATGCACTAATATTTTTACTGTCTTGGTACAAGGGGTATGGGGAAATGCCTAACTTCCTAAACTGAATTTTCACTTAATCATGCATTGATATCAATGGGAGACTTAGTGCAAATTTGACTTTAAGTGGAAGTTAGAATTGACCCCTTATGAGTGGATTTGTAACGTCCCCCTTTCCCTCTATCAGAGCTGTATCTTGCAGATAGATGTCTGTAAGCCAGAGGGAGGGTGGCTGGGCTTTGCTCTGATTGGAGGATGCAATGGGAGCGTGCTCAGAGTGAAGAAGATCTGCACTGGAGGCGTGGCCCACCAAGACGGGCGGCTCAGAGTGGGAGACATACTGCTCGAGGTACGCACAAGCACGTACACACACACACTTATCAATAACTGATTATGAGTCCTAACATTACTTTTAATATATTTGTAGTAAATCCAGTGAGCTCCAAAAGTATTGGGACAGTGACATTTTGTTTTTGTTTTGGCTCTGTACTCCAGCACTTTGGATTTGAAATGATATAATGACTATGAGGTTAAAGTGCATTTTGAGGAAACCGTTTGAGAAATACAGCACTTTTTGTACGTAGTCCCTCAATTTTAGAGGACCAAAGGTATTGGGACAAATTCACTTACTATATATGTATAAAAATAGTAAAAAGTGAAGTATTTGGTCTCATATTCAAAGCACGCAATGACTACATCAAGCTTGTGACTCTACAATTTGTTGGATGCATTTGCTGTTTGTTTCGCTTGTGTTTCAAATTGTTTTGTACCCAATAGTAATTCATGGTAAATAATGTATTGTGTCATTTTGTAGTCACTTTTATTGTAAATGAACACTTCTACATTAATGTGGATGCTACCATGATTACAGATAATCCTGAATGAATCGTGAATAATGATGATTGAGAAAGTTACAGAGACATACATATCATACCCCCCCAACAAACAAAAAAATCAAGGAGCCTCCCTCCTCGCCAGCGCTGCCGGAGTCTCCCGCCTGTCCAGCGCTGCCATAGTCTCTCGTCTGTCATGAGCCGCCAGAGTCTCCCGTCTGTCATAAGCCGCCAGTGTCCCGTCTGTCATGAGCCGCCAGAGTCTCCCGTCTGTCATGAGCCGCCAGAGTCTCCCGTCTGTCATGAGCCGCCAGAGTCTCCCGTCTGTCATGAGCCGCCAGATTCTCCCGTCTGTCATGAGCCGCCAGAGTCTCCCGTCTGTCATGAGCCGCCAGAGTCTCCCGTCTGTCATGAGCCGCCAGAGTCTCCCGTCAGTCATGAGCCGCCAGAGTCGCCAGTCAGCATGGAGCAGCCAGAGTCGCCAGTCAGCATGGAGCAGCCAGAGCCGCCAGTCAGCATGGAGCAGCCAGAGCCGCCAGGATCCGCCAGTCAGCCAGGATCCGCCAGTCAGCCAGGATCTGCCAGAAGCGCCATTCAGCCAGGATCTGCCAGAGCCGTCAACCTGCCTGAGCTTCCTCTCAGTCCTGAGCTTCCTCTCAGTCCTGAGCTTCCTCTCAGTCCTGAGCGTCCTCTCAGTCCTGAGCTACCCCTCAGTCTTGAGCTACCCCTCAGTCTTGAGCTACCCCTTAGTCCCAAGCTACCTCAGTCCCGAGCTGTCCCTCAGTCCGGAGCTGCCCCTCAGTCCAGTGGGGCCCTTTGTTAAGATTAGTAGGCCAAGGTCGACGGGGAGGGTTGCCAATCTAAGGACACTATGGAGTGGGGTCCACGTCCAGCGCCAGAGCCGCCACCGTGGACAGACGCCTATGGGTTTAGGTGTGCGGCCGGGAGTCCGCACCTTTGGGGGGGGGGTACTGTCACGCCCTGGTCTTAGTATTTTGTGTTTTCTTTATTATTTTGGTCAGGCCAGGGTGTGACATGGGTGATTTATGTGTCTTGTCTTGTCTAGGGGTTTATTAGATTTATGGGGTTGTGTTTAGTAGAGTCTAGGAAAGTCTATGGTTGCCTAGAGTGGTTCTCAATCAGAGGCAGGTGTTTATCGTTATCTCTGATTGGGAACCATATTTAGGCAGCCATATTCTTTGGGTATTTCGTGGGTGATTGTTTCCTGTCTTTGTGTTTGTTGCACCAGATAGGACTGTTTTCGGTTTTCTGTTACTTTTATAGTTTTTTTGTAAATTGTTCGTATTTTCATCTTTCATTAAAGATGTATAAAGATAACCACGCTGCGTTTTGGTCCGCCTCTCTTTCACCAGAAGAAAACCGTAACAAGCAGCTTCCCACATGAATGTAACTTTGCATCCAACACTTTTGTACAGTCACAAGCTTAATGTAGCCATCGTGTGTTGGGAATATGGGACTTTACTTTACTCTACTTTAATACACATATAAGTGAATTTGTCCCAATACTTTAAAATAGGGGGACTATGCAAAAAAGTGCTATAATTTCTAAACTGTTCACCCGATATGGATGAAAATACCCTCAGATTAAAGCTGATAGTCTGTACTTTATCCTCATGGTCATTGTATCATTTCAAATCCAAAGTGCTGGAGTACTGAGCCAAAACAACACAAATGTATCACTGTCCCAATACTTTTGGAACTCATTGTATGTGTCATTGTTGTATTCCAATGTGTTTTAGGTGAATGGGATAATAGTATCAGGTCTGAGCCACAGTAAGGTGGTGGATATCCTCCGTAAGGTAAAGGGAAACGTCCAGCTCAACATCTGTAGAGACATCATACAACGGGCCAATACAGCACCCTGCACTGATGGTTTCTTCTATATGGCCTCTTGCCCTGGAGACAACATGGCCGCCTGCCCTGGGTCAAATACGGCCCCTTGTACTGGATCCAATATGGCCTCCGGTCCTGGATCAAATATTTCCCCTTGTCCAGGGTCAAATATGATGACCTGCCAAGGAGTCAACATGGGGGATAAAGCAGAGCTTGTCTCTAAACCTGCTGCCTGCTCCTTACCTGATGTCCAGCAGGAGGACCTTCCCCCTGGTGAGATATAAGAGGGCCAGTTAATCCCAAATGAATGTTTGTTGGGGGGGTTTCATACTTAAAAAGTTGTATTTTTAGCTATTTTTAGCTAAGTATATATTCCAATCTGAAGTCCTCAAACCTAAACAAAATGTACTTAAATAATTGAGTTATACTGTATGTAATTTTGCCTGTGTGTTTGATTCCAGAGTTGACTTCAGATCCAGTACCTTATGTAGAGGAGGATGCCCCCCTTTCTCCCCCCCACCTCTCTCCTCCCCATCATCCCGCACACCGCCTGCAGGCCCTGACAGAAGGCATGGCTGGACAGGTAACACACACACACACCCACACACAAACTCACAGAGCTCTAAATAAAATAACATAAATGGTGGCACTGGTGCTCCCAACATTAGAAAGTTAGGAGTACCACATAAAATTTAGGAGCACCAGAAAATACAATTTCTTGTTGATTGAGACAGTCTTTATTGGGCCTATAATAATTCTAGTTATTGTAGTTTTCAAGCAGATGCTGTGCCCTAGAAACAAATATGTAACCCTGTAAAGACATTTGTTTATTATAAAAGCTAAAATCTTGATACAAATACCTGTCATTGAAATTACAAAGTGTAAAAAGCACTGTTTCCAATTGAGATGCATTACATTGAAAATTGTTCACTGCCTCTTTAAGAATGTCAGTGACGTTCTGAGTGACAACATGCAAATATGTCATTCATTAATTGCTATGATAATTGATCTCTAATTTCCATTCTTTCTGTGCCCCAAAATGCTTGGATATACTGGTAAAGTTGGCAGGTGGTTAGCTAGCTACCTATTGAGGTAACATGACTGAACAAGGTGTTAACAGCCTACAATTAGTTTTAAAACAAGATGGTTTATGACTGTAAAATGTGGCCCGCCAATTGAGATGCATCCAGCTGCAACGTAGATTATATGGGTCACAAATTCTGAACAGTTTGGGCTAGAGACAAGCGGTTTTCAATGTAGTAATTGTACAACCACCACGGTCACAAATCTGCACTCACTTTTTTTCTAGGGCACTTGGAAACAGCAGTACAGTGATGCTTATTGCAAATGCTTTTACTCAAATAGTATTTTACTAGGTGACTTTCACTTGAGTAATTTTGTATTAAGGTATCTTTACTTTTACTCAAGCAAGTATGACAATTTAGTACTTTTTCCACTACTGAATGTTATGTGTATGCTTGTCATCAGTAAGGACTTGGGAGTTTAGGATAAAAAGAAACAGAATAGAGCTTAGCATGAGCAAAACCCTAGAAGAATATCTGGATCAGTCTGCTTCCAACAGACAAATTCATCTTTCAGCAGGACAATAAACCTAAAACACAAATCCAAATATACAATGGAGTTGCTTACCATGACGACATTGAATGTTCCTGAGTGGCCTAGTTACAGTTTTGACTTGAATCATCTTGAAAATATATGGCAAAACTTGAAAATGGCTGTCTAGCAATGATCAACAAATCAAATCTATTTATATAACCCTTCTTACATCAGCTGATATCTCAAAGTGCTGTACAGAAACGCAGCCTAAAACCCCAAACAGCAAGCAATGCAGGTGTAGAAGCACGGTGGCTAGGAAAAACTCCCATGAAAGGCCAAAACCTAGGAAGAAACCTAGAGAGGAACCAGGATATGAGGGGTGTCCAGTCCTTTTCTGGCTGTGCCAGGTGGAGATTATAAAATAATATGGCCAAGATGTTCAAATGTTCATAAATGACCAGCATGGTCAAATAATAATAATCACGGTAGTTGTCGAGGGTGCAACAAGTCAGCACCTCAGGAGTAAATGTCAGTTGTCTTTTCATAGCCAATCATTAAGAGTATCTCTACCGCTCCTGCTGTCTCTAGAGAGTTGAAAACAGCAGGTCTGGGACAGGTAGCACGTCCGGTGAACAGGTCAGGGTTCCATAGCCGCAGGCAGAACAGTTGAAACTGGAGCAGCACCACAGCCAGGTGGACTTAGGACAGCACGGAGTCATCATGCCAGGTAGTCCTGGGGCATGGTCCTAGGGCTCAGGACCTCCGAGAGAGAGAATGAGAGAATTAGAGAGAGCATACTTAAATTCACACAGGACACCGGCTAAGATAAGAGAAGTACTCCAGATATAACAGACTGACCCTAGCCCCCCGACACATAAACTACTGCAGCATAAATACTGGAGGCTGAGACTGGAGGGGTCAGGAGACACTGTGGCCCATCCGATGATACCCCCGGACAGGGCCAAACAGGCAGGATATAACCTCACCCACTTTGCCGAAGCACAGCGCCCACACCACTAGAGGGATATCTTCAACCACCAACTTACCATCCTGAGACAAGGCCGAGTATAGCCCACAAAGATCTCCACCACGACACAACCCAAGGAGGGGGGGTGCCATCCCAGACAGGAAAATCATGTCAGTGACTCAACCCACTCAAGTGACGCACCCCTCCTAGGGACGGCATGGAAGAGCACCAGTAAGCCTCAGCCCCTGTAATAGGGTTAGAGGCAGAGAATCCCAGTGGAGAGAGAGGAACCAGCCAGGCAGAGACAGCAATGAGTCTTCAGTAAAGACTTAAAGGTTGAGACAGAGTCTGCGTCTCTCACATAGGTAGGCAGACCATTCCATTAAAATGGAGCTCTAGGAGAAAGCCCTGCTTCCAGCTGTTTGCTTAGAAATTAGAGGGACAATTAGGAGGCCTGAGCGTTGTGATCGTAGCATACGTGCAGGTATGTACGGCAGGAACAAATCCGAAAGATAAGTAGGAGCAAGCCCATGTAATGCTTTGTAGGTTAGCAGTAAAACCTTGAAATCAGCCCTTGCCTTAACAGGAAGCCAGTGTAGGGAGGCTAGCAAATGAGTAATATGATTTAAAAAATTGGTTCTAGTGTCACGACTTGCATCGAAGTTGGCTCCCCTGCCTGTTCGGGCGGTGCTCGGCAGTCGTCGTCACCGGCCTACTAGCCGCCACCGATTCCTTTTCCCCTTTTCTGTTAGTTTAGTCTTATGAGTTGCACCTGTTCCTATTTGTGATTTCTTGATTTGCTTTCCTTTTTAAGCTTGTGTAGCCCGCCCTTGTTTGTGCGGGATTATATTTTGTTCACATCTTGTATTGGAGGTGTTATTGTGCTCCGGACCATTGTTACCCTGTGTTTGGGTTGGTCTGTGTTTTCCGCCCTGTGTTTTGGGCATGACCATTTTGTGCCGGATTAAAGTGCATTTTTCCGTGAACCCTCTGCTCTCTGCGCCTGATTCCTACCATCACCTCCGAGTCATCCGTGACATCTGGTCAGGATTCTAGCAGCCGTATTTAGCACTAACTGAAGTTTATTTAGTGCTTTATCCAGTTGCAGTTACCAACGCTCTGGATAACATAACAGCCTAACCAGCTCTGCTATAGCGAGCAATGTTCAGTGAGCTGTTCCCTCACTTGTGTCTGGAAGTAGCTAGAAAGTTAGCTTGGGTGCCTGACTGCTTTTTAATCAGGATCGGTGTCCCGTTAGCAGGCACACAATTCAAATAAATAATCGTAAATATTATGGATTTTAACATTTAGGTACATATAAGTGTCTTATATCAGATGTAAGCTTAAATTCTTGTTAATCTAAATGCACTGTCCGATTTACAGTAGCTATTACAGCGAAAACATGCCATGCGATTGTTTAAAGACGGCGCCCCACATCAACATATTTTTCCACCGGCACAGGTTTCATACATTTACATATAAAGATTAAATATTCACTTACTTTTTGAAAATCTTCCTCTGATTTGTCATCCAAAGGGTCCCAGCTATAACTTGTAGTGTCATTTTGTTAGATAAAATCCTTCTTTATATCCCAAAAAGTCTGTTTAGTTGGCGCCATCGATTTGAGTAATCCACTCGTTCAATTTGCAGAGAAAGGAATCCGAAAATCTTTGTTTCAACAAGTCAAAATACATTTCTATTTAACCCTCAGATACCCTAAAATGTAATCAAACTATAATATTTATTTAGGAAATTTTAGCAGTTGCGTAATTTCTTCATGACGCATGCAAATACGGATTTCTAAGACTGTGTCCTTCAACTAAAACTATTATTTCTTATTCATTTTTGAAGTTACAAGCCTGAAACCTTGAACATAGACTGCTGACACCCTGTGGAAGCCATAGGAATTCCATCCAAGGAGCTCATTTTCAATATGACCTTTCTCTTGTATTTCTAAGAGGATGGTCTCTCAAAAAAAAAAAAACATTTCCAGGCGGAAATTGAGAAAAAAAAGGGCCTAGCCCTTAGAAGTTAAAATGTGTTTTGTATTATTATTATTATTATTATTATTATTATCAACAAAGCAAATACAAAAACAGAAATATACAAACAAGAGTACATAAACCTAACAGTATTACATATCGAGATGATACATTTTCAATTTGTCAAAAAGTTTTATGGTATGTATTGTTTTTTATATTTTAAACTATGTAAAGATGGGTTTGTTCTCCACACACTTCATTTTATGGATAAAGAATCTGCTGTGAAAAATAAACAAATTAACAATGTAAGTTAAATCAGGGTCCATATAATTTGGATCAAAATAAAACATAATGGCCTCCCGGGTGGCGCAGTGGTCTAAGGCACTGCATCGCAGTGCTAGCTGTGCCACCTGAGATTCTGGGTTCAAGCCCTCTGTCGCAGCCGGGAGGCCCATGGGGCGGCACACAATTGGCCCAGCGTCGTCTGGATTGGGGAGGATTTGGCGGGACAGGCGCAGTGCACGCTAACCAGGTCGCCAGGTGTACGGTGTTTCCTCTGACACATTGGTGCAACTGGCTTCCAGGTTGGATGGGAATTGTGTCAAGAAGCAGTGCGGCTTGGTTGGGTTGGGTTGTGTTTCAGAGGACGCGACCTTCGCCTCTCCCAAGTCTGTATGGGAGTTGCAGCGATGAGACAAGACTGTAACTACTACCAATTGGATTCCATGAAATTGGGGAGAGAAAAGGGGTAAAAAAAAATATGAATCATAAAAAATTAACATTAATAGTAGTTCATTTTATAATAAAATCTTCTAACGTACTCCAAAATCTTCTGACAAAACAGTCTCAAAATAAATGGTCAAGAGTCTTTGGGTCACAACCACAAAATACAAATTTGTAATCAATAGACATTTTGAATCTGACTAAAAAAGGTCAGATAAACCTTTAAAGAGATGGGTGGGGCTAAAGCTTAAAAGGGTGTGAACGATGCTGAGTGGGTGTAGACAAAGAAAGTCTCTCCAGTAGTAGTAGCAAAACATTCAAAGGCCATTTTCTCAAAAGTGAGTTTATAAACTTTAAAAGCAAAATAACTTCCCCATTGCTCTTTAACTGTAGTGTATGATATACCATTTCCTAGCTCCTAGTCTCTACTTTTATCCAATGTAAAAAACACAATTTCAAATTTTGCTACATGATTTGAGCCAGTCGGTCACATATATTGTTCTTTTCCAGGTGTGCAAAGCTCTTAGAGACTTACCCAGAAAGACTCACAGCTGTAATCACTGCCAAATGTGATTCTAACGTGTGAATACTTTTGTACTGTTGTAAATTAGATATTTCAGTACTTCATTTTCAATACATTTGCAAACATTTCTAAAAACATGTTTTTACTTTGTCGTTATGGGGTATTGTGTTTAGACCAGTGACACATCTCAATTTAATACATTTTAAATGCAATCTGTAACACAACAAAATGTGGGAAAAGTCAATATTTTCTGTATGTAACAAAATGTTTGCACTTTAGAGCCTTACACACATACACACCCACACACCACTGTAACATTGCAGTGTATCTTAAGAGCCACCTGTCACCTCACTCTCTTTCTCTCTCTTGTTCTCTCTTGTTCTCTCTCTTGTTCTCTCTCTCTCTCTCTCTCTCTCTCTCTCTCTCTCTCTCTCTCTCTCTCTCTCTCTCTCTGTGTGTGTGTGTGTTTTGTGTAGGAGAGCTGTACCAGTATACCCTCTCATCCGGCTTGTTGCCTGTCTAGCAAGAGTGTGGCTAACTTGCTGCATGAAGCCTCTGACAGGTAAGACTAATTTTATCCTCCTCTCTTCTCTTCCTCTGCTCCATCTGTCTCTCAATAACAATCGCACATTTGGGCCTGTACGATTTGGATTCTTAAAGCTAAATTCACTTTACTTGAATGATCAGTTTCAGACACAAAATAGATGTTTACATGATGAGTTAACTGCCATGTAAGCTCTGTGTATTAATATTAAAGTCATGTTTCAGTTGTTGTTCTCAAAGTACCCTGTGTACATCTGTAGTGCCAGACCACACACTGTTACTACACATTACTGTAGTGTAGACTGACTTTGACCACAAGGAGGGAGCAAAGAGTCACTAATAAAACACAAACTCATGTTTCCTATGATGATATAACCATATCACAATAGAATGTTCTAGTTGAATAGAAGTTGACTTGACTCTTAAAGGCTCTTCATGGTCAATCCGAACTGCAGTGGCCATACAGCATTTACTGCCTCCCCAAAAGTCAGAGCATTCATGCTTTTTGCACTTCAGGGAGCTGTCATTCACATCCAATACATTTTTCTGTACTGCGCTACTCGTAATGATTGAGGGCTAATCTCTATAGCCATCCAGTTAATTTCAAGCAACTGGCTCAATGAAAATACCTTACCTCTTCTGAGATGTTGGAGTTCATTTCCCGGTGCTTGACATAGGAGCTCAGCCAAGATAGCATGAAATAAAAAGACTGCCCTGTTTTCCCACCTGCATCTCAATACCAAATTTCTCAGCAAAATTAGCCTACATTTAGGCTATTGTTTATTTGTGTATTTCAAACAAAGTTGAAGTAAAAATTGGAGTATAATGCTTGTATGGATTTCAACCCCATTGTCATCAATCAACTACATAACAGTTAAAAACTACTTTGACTACCATAACCGATTTCTGTGTGCCAGCTATGCTACCAGCTTATACGAATGGGAGTTAGCATTTGGCAGTCACTTTTTCTAAACCTTAAAAGGGACAACTTCTAAATGCTATGCAGCCAAATATATCTAAATCGTATTTTAGTAACCACATTGTAGACCTGTGAGCCTGTTACAATACATCAATCATGACAGATTTGACAAATATCCACTGTTAGATCAGATGTGTTAAATGTGCGCCAATCCAGTGTCCTTCTATCTCCCATGGTCTGCATTCGATTGACCTATTTACTATTAATATGTATTAAACTTCATCTACCTTTTAATGGGATTTATTGAACATTGTAAACCTCCCATTGTTAAAAACTCCCGTGCTGAAGCTATGACTTTCAACATTCTATTCACTTTAAACAGTGTAACTTTTGATGCAGAACAGCTACTTTGACCACTTTCCCAACAACTTAGAGAAATACTTAAAATGTATGAAATCTTTGTCTTCTCTGCTATTCAGATCTGGAATAAGTACAGAATTATCTACTACCTATCAAGAGGTAGAGCTGTTTTAGTAACCGCATCAACTACTTTCATTAGCTAACTTCCTACTGTTGAATTAATTGTTAAAGACCTTTCAGAAATGTCTAATTATAGCACTGGGTGAGCACATTCTAAGCATTGTGACCTTTGACACAAATCAGCTACTTTGACCACATTCCCATAATTTAAAACAAAACTTAAGAGTGTATGAAATCCTTATCTACTTCTCTGCTTTTCAAATATAAAATCAAAACAATACAGCTGTAACTGCATCAACTCCATTTTTTTCAACTTTTAGAAACAACTGAATTTTTGACCACTTTCCCAGTACTTTAGACAAAAACTTAAAGGGTATGACATCTTGATGTACTTCTCTGCTATTTAAATCTGGAATAAGAACACAATTATCTTCTACCAATTAAGAGTGTCGTAACTTTACTTTAACATCAATCTGAAGACTTATTTATCTAATTAACTAACTATATTTAATTGTTACCAGATTACATTAATGTAACAATTATCTCATTAGGATCTGGGGCACCATGAAAGCAGTTCTTTAAAGTGTTACCATCTCTCGAATTAAACTCTAAAATGTCTTTAGCTATCACATCTATAATCAGTTAACTTATTAATCATAACCTCGTATCATATCATCACTCTGAACAGTTGTAACCTCCTTGCTTCTGCAAAAACCTGAGCCTTACTTATGATTCAGTACTACACAAATTGGTTTAATTATTTATTTACTAGCTAATTAAATGGGAACACGGGATTAACATACTCACGTTGCATCGGTTATTGACTTAATATGCTGAAGACAGGTCCCTCGCAGAATGACAACAATATGGCTGCTTGTTAAAGAAGATATGGAGAGAGAGAGGGACAGAGACACTTAGCATTAGTACATTCAGAAATTATTGTCACTTACAGTAACCATATACTTTGCAGGAAAAGGGCAGTTCCGGCAGGCTGACACACTTTCTGATCTCACTCAGTGGCGGTGACTACACACTTTGCAAAGTCTTAAAAAAACAATGACTTCTTATAGCTAATCAAATCACATCCCACTCTGAACAAAAACACGTTCATAATTTGTAATAATACATGCTCAAAGCACAGTAAGGAAACTTTATACATGTAGTGGGTATCCTGTCCAAGTTACAGTATTTCCTTTATAACATTCTAAGCCTGAGACGATGAGTAAACATTATGACTTTTGATACAAATCAGCTACTTTGACCATTTCCCAACAACTTAGACACAAACTTGGAGGGTATGACATCTTGGTTTACTTTTCTGCTTTTCAAATCTAAAATCAGAACAGAAATCAAGAGTGACCTCTGTTTTAATAACCACATCAACTATTTTTCATCTCAACTTTTACAAATAACAGACATTTTGACCATTTACCAGCACTTTTGACACAAACTTAGTGGGTATGAAATATTGATCTTACTTCTCAACTATTCAAATCTCAAGCCAGAACACTTCTTACAGTACTAGAAAAACAATTTTAAAGAGATGAAGCAAGGCACATCATTTTACTTCATGTAAAATTACCATCTCGTTTGATATCAGATATAATAGCAGCTTTTCTAGACCGTATTTGGTCCCGCTTAAATTACATGCAGCTTATAAAGCCTTCATAAACTCTACATAAATGTGTTACAAATCATCTATAGCCATATGTCATTATAAAGGGTTCATACTTTTGGCCTAACTTTGTGACATAACCCCCAATGTCAAATCTGACATAACCCACTATGTCAAATATGACATAAACCTGTGCTTCATAAAGGATTACATATTGGATTCAATTCCCTTGACAACCCATACGTAAGAATGTATTCACGCATGACTGTATGGTACATTTTATGAATTATATTATATTTCACTAAAACATTTTTAGGATGGCCCAACCTCTTTCCCACTAGGGTGCATATTCAATATTGGACCTGATCTCAACTTCCCCCAAAATGTTGGTAGGGCCTTTTAAAATCAGTTGAAATGTTTTGCCTACTTCTGTTTTTTCTAATATTCCGTTTTCTTGGTTTTGGTTTTCCAGGTTTCGGTTTACCCCAATTTTTTCACAACAAAACAACAGCATTTGATTTTCTGTGTTTCTTGCTTAAACCACATCAGGGGATGTCTTTTGAGGTCTGGAAACAATCTAAGAAACATCGATTTTTGAGTGTACTTGTCCTTTAATTCAGTGAGCATGCCCTGCACTGTTGTTTGGTTAGCAGATTTTCTGTAATGCAGTAAGCGCACATTGAATGTGATTCGGCCGCCAATGGAATGGGTGGAGGAAAAGGCCACTCCGTATCATTCAGACCCCCATGAAATGTTACCATACAGTACATTCTACAGACCCTACTGAGTATTCACTACAATTATTTTGCTGTTGCAGAATGAGTTATTTCTCTAAGCCAATATGTATTCCATATACAGTGATTCGCATTGTCTTCATTTATTTGACAATGGAACATGTTTTAAAACAGTCATTTAATGCATGTCACTTAAATATGAACAAATATAAATCATTGTTAATGTTTAGACAATTATTTTACATATATCATGAATAGTTATTGACACTTTTCTACTATTACGTGGGGGACTTTTAGTTAGATTTTGTATTTTAATCTCGTGACCCAAAAGTACTTTTTTTAGTGTTGTTGATGAGACACTGATTTTTCCACATTTTGTCACGTTGCAGCCTTATTCTAAACTATATTAAACATTTTTCTTTTTTCAGCAATCTACAAACAATAACCCATAATGACAAAGCGAAAACAGGTTTAGACGTTTTTGCAAAATATATCTTTTTTTAAACAGAATTACAGCATTACAGCATTATTTACATTAGTTTTCAACCCCTTGGAGTTTGCCAAAATTCACCTAAAGACTCTCAGACCATGGGAAACAAGATTCTTTGGTCTGATGAAACCAAGATTGAACTCTTTGGCCTGAATGCCTTGTGTCACTTCTGGAGAAAACCTGGCACCATCCCTACGATGAAGCATTGTGGTGGCAGCATCATGCTGTGGGGATGTTTTTCAGTGGCAGAGACTGGGAGAATTGTCAGGATTGAGGGAAAGATGAATGGAGAAAAGTACAGAGAGATCCTCGATGAAAACATGCTCCAGAGCACTCAGGACCTCAGTCTGGGGCGAATGTTCACCTTCAAACAGGACAATGACCCTAAGCACACAGCCAAGACAAAGCAGGAGTGGCTTCGGGACAAGTCTGAATGTCCTTGAGCGGCCCAGCTAGAGACCGGACTTGAACATATCTGGATTGACCTGAAAATAGCTATGCAGCAATGCTCCCCATCCAACCTGACAGAGCTTGAGAGGATCTGCAGAGAAGAATGGGTAAAACTCCCCAAATACAGGTGTGCCAAGATTGTAGTGCCATACCCAGGAAGACTCGCTGCTGTAATCGTTGCCAAAGGTGCTTCAACAAAGTACTGAGTAAATGGTCTGAATACTTATGTAAAAGTGATATTTCAGTATTACATTTTTTATGAATTTGCAAAAATTTCTCAAAACCTGTTTTTGCTTTGTCATTATGTGGTATTGTGTGTAGATTGATGAGGGAAAACAACGATGAATACATTTTAGAATAAGGCTGTAACATAATTTGTTTTTGAAAAAGTCAAGGGGTCTGAATACTTTCCGTAGGCACTGTATGTGTTATGATTGACCAAAGGTGTCAGACTTTACAGTAAGTACATCGTCATATGATACAAGGCATTTAAGTATGTGTTATGAATGATCGAAGGTGTCTCACTTTAAACAAAGTATTACAGGACACCACATAGTGTCAATAAATAGGTTATTAAATGGTCTGGTCTGACCCCTACAGAAGAGTAGGAATGGTCTCATCCCTGACCCCCCCCCCCCCCCCACCCCTTCCAGGAACCAAATCTCTGTGACGACATTGGGCGAACCCATCACGGGCAGCAAGAACAGCCAATCAGACGGCTGGAGCAGCGTGGATGAGGATGATGGGGCGTTTGAAGCTAATGGTCAGGAGACGATGTCACCTTCCTCAGGTACAAGGCAGGGCCACCGGTTCAAATCCCATTTTTTTTTTCAGCAAGGGCACTTAACCACTAAACTGCTCCAGGAGCTCTTGCATCATGGCTTTTTCTTTTTCAAGCACTGTTAAATGGTTGGTCTACAAAAACCTTACTACAGGTAGCCTAGCGGTTAAGAGCCTTTGCTCTAAAGTCCGCTGGTTCGAATCCCCGAGCCGACTAGTTAGCAAACTGCCGATGTGCCCTTGAGCAAGACACTTAACCCTAATTGTGCCTGTAAGTCGCTCTGGATAAGAGGGTCTGCTAAATGACTAAAATGTAAGAACTGATTCCCTCCCCTCTCTCTCCAGGCCCATCTATAGTTTCAGAAGAAGAGTTGGCCAGCCTAGCCATGATCAGTCCAGCTAAAACCAGTCAATACTCTGGGCCCAGAGTGAAAGCCCTGATACAGATACTACAACATCAACTAGACCAGCAAGAACTGGTCCGAGAGTTCATGGTAGGTATACAGTTTGTGTTCCTCATACACATACACATACACGCACGCAAACACACACTAATGAAGTATGCTAACCATATCATGCACGTTGGTCTGCCTTTTCAATAGCAGAAGCAAACATTTTCAGTTGCTGTTATTTGTGTTGTTTGTTTTAGGCCTTGGAGCATCTACAGCCATTTGTTAACGGTCTGGTGGGGAAAGCTCCTGAGAACCGGGAGAGGAACCTCTACCGGGACATCCTGCCCTGTAAGTTCTGTTAAACTAGTTAAACTACAGTACCTTTTACCCTGCTGTGTAGTCTGCACTAGAACTATCTAATCTGGGCTGGGGCTGGAGAGAACAGCTGCGGGCCAAATTGACACAAGACGTCTTAATGTCATCACTTTCTGGTTGTAAGATTACAACCCAGTGGTCCTTGTTGCAACCAGATGAAGAGGTATTTTTAATGACAATAACAAGACATTATGGGAAAGATGTCATATTTTGGTTGTTATCTGGTCAGATAATAGTTCAAGATAAATATTGTTTTTTTTGTGGTAGCTTAAAGAGCTGAGGTATGGGGCTGGATAAATGTAACCACTTTCAAATTCATGGACAGAGCTATGGATGCAAGGACTTACCATCCATGAGATCAAGTGTACAGTTCTAGCCATGTTTTGAGGCTATACAGTGTTTGTTTACAATGACATTGGTTACAAACATTGCTTTTATTTTGAGTTCTGAAGGGGTAGCACAGTTGAACTAAGCTCATGAGGCATTCACAAGTTGTATTCTTCAAGAATCAATGGGTATACAGTATGTCATAAATTTAAAAGTCCAGAAATTGATGTAGCAATCGCAGGTTGCCGCTTTAAAGACATCAACAAAACGTCCTTATACAACCAGTATATAACCTGACCATAATATCGTCATTGCAACCAGTTTTGCTTGCTGGGCAGTGTTTACACCAATCTTATCCCTTATTTTATGACTTCCCATATTTAGGATATTTCTTTTCTCTCACAAATGAAGCATTTCTAGTCAGCATGTTTACAGTGTTGACTGATCACTATTACCTGAGAGGAAACTGCCACAGCACCCCCATATACAGCAGCTAGTGACAGGATGGAAAGAGTGTAACAGAAGGTACACGTTTACAGGTGAACAGTGGAGCACTTGAATCCATACAACACACACACACACACACACACTGGACTACATGCAGCATGGCAATTAAATGAAACGAATCCGATTGCTGTGGTCATTTACGGCTATGTGAGTGATAGGTGAGGCAAGTCTGCTTGTCAGAGACTTCTCTCCCTCTTACAAGATGGAGACAGAAAGTTCTCCAAACATTAACAGTTTAGCACGTTAGAGGGGTTGAGAACATTATCATGGGAAAAGATCAGACCTGATCCTCAAATGCATACACACACACTAGGGCTGGGCGATATAGACAGAATATCATATAATTCTATTTTTTACGGTATTTTCTGAATAATAAAAGTTCTACATTGGCTTTATGAGTTGTGCATGACCCTAGCTTAGCAACACATACATTTTAAGTATTTCGATGGGGTTTTTGCCATTTCAATGGGGTTTTCGCCATTTCAGTGGGGCTTTCTGATTGTTTCATCACTCAAACTTCAACCAAAAGTTTATCTCATTTGAGATCATTTACACACTGCCACATAGGTCTGCACAATATGGGCAAAAAAATCTAGGCCTTAAACCAATATTGCTATTTCCTTTTGACTGGTGATTTAGATCAAAACACTTGGGTGATCTGTTGAAATTATAGAAATAGAATCATTATTCTAATTCTACAGTTAGAATGTACAGTTGAAGTCGGAAGTTTACATACATCTGAGCCAACTACATTTAAACTCAGTTTTTCACAATTCCTGACATTTAATCCTAGTAAAAATCCCCTGTCTTAGGTCAGTTAGGATCACCACTTTATTTTAAGAACGTGAAATGTCAGAATAATAGTAGAGAGAATGATTTATTTCAGCTTTTATTTATTTCATCACGCCAGACCCACTGGCTCCAGCTCATCTACAAGTCCATGCTAGGTAAAGCTCCGCCTTATCTCAGTTCACTGGTTACGATGGCAACACCCATCCGTAGCACGCGCTCCAGCAGGTGTATCTCACTGATCATCCCTAAAGCCAACACCTCATTTGGCCGCCTTTCGTTCCAGTTCTCTGCTGCCTGTGATTGGAACGAATTGCAAAAATCACTGAAGTTGGAGACTTTTATCTCCCTCACCAACTTCAAACATCTGCTATCTGAGCAGCTAACCGATCGCTGCAGCTGTACATAGTCTATTGGTAAATAGCCCACCCATTTTCACCTACCTCATCCCCATACTGTTTTTATTTATTTATTTTTCTGCTCTTTTGCACACCAATATCTCTACCTTTACATAACCATCTGATCATTTATCACTCCAGTGTTAATCTGCATAATTGTAATTATTTGCCTACCTTCTCATGCCTTTTGCACACAATGTATATATAGACTCCCCTTTTTTCTACTGTGTT
Organism: Oncorhynchus clarkii lewisi; assembly: GCF_045791955.1. Taxonomy (NCBI): domain Eukaryota; kingdom Metazoa; phylum Chordata; class Actinopteri; order Salmoniformes; family Salmonidae; genus Oncorhynchus; species Oncorhynchus clarkii. Next base: position 991,875 of record NC_092169.1, read on the forward strand.
ATTGACTTGTTAATTGTTTACTCCATGTGTAACTCTGTGTTGTCTGTTCACACTGCTATGCCTTATCTTGGCCAGGTCGCAGTTGCAAATGAGAACTTGTTCTCAACTAGCCTACCTGGTTAAATAAAGGTGAAATAAAAAAATAAAAAAAAAATAAATAAAAAATTCCCAGTGGGTCAGAAGTTTACATACACGCAATTAGTATTTGGTCTTTAAATTGTTTAACTTGGGTCAAACGTTTTGGGTAGCCTTCCACAAGCTTCCCACAATAAGTTGGGTGAATTCTGGCCCATTCCTCCTGACAGAGCTGGTGTAACTGAATCAGGTTTATAGGCCTCCCTGCTCGCACACGCTTTTTCAGTTCTCCCCACACATTTTCTATAAGATTGAGGTCAGGGCTTTGTGATGGCCACTCCAATACCTTGTCTTTGTTGTCCTTAAGCCATTTTGCTACAACTTTGAGAGTATGCTTGGGGTCATTGTCCATTTAGAAGACCCATTTGTGACCAAGCTTTAACTTCCTGACTGATGTCTTAAGATGTTGCTTCAATATATCCACATAATTTTCCTCCCTCGTGATGCCATGTATTTTGTGAAGTGCACCAGACCCTCCTGCAGCAAAGCACCCCACAACATGCTGCCACCCCCGTGCTTTATGGTTGGGATGGTGTTCTTTGGCTTGCAAGCATCTCCCTTTTTCCTCCAAACATAATGATGGTCATTATGGCCAAACAGTTCTATTTTTGTTTCAACAGACCAGAGGACATTTCTCCAAAAAGTACGATCTTTGTCCCCATGTGCAGTTGCAAACCGTAGTCTGGCTTCTTTATGGCAGTTATGGAGCAGTGGCTTATCCTTGTTGAGCGGCCTTTTAGGTTATGTCAATATAGGACTCGTTTTACTGTGGATATAGATACTTTTGTACCTGTTTCCTCCAGCATATTTACAAGGTCCTTTGCTGTTGTTCTGGGATTGATTTGCACTTTTCGCACTAAAGTACGTTCATCTCTAGGAGACAGAACGTGTCTCCTTCCTGAGCGGTATGACGGCTGCATGGTCCCATGGTGTTTATCCTTGCGTACTATTGTTTGTACAGATGAACGTGGTACCTTCAGGCATTTGGAAATTGCCCCCAAGGATGAACCAGACTTGTGGAGGCCTACTTTTTTTTCTGATGTCTTGGCTGATTTCTTTAGATTTTCCCAAGATGTCAAGCAAAGAGGCACTGAGTTTGAAGATAGACCTTGAAATACATCCACAGGTCCACCTCCAATTGACTCAAATTATGCCAATTAGCCTATCAGAAGCTTCTAAAGCCATAACATAATTTTCTGGAATTTTCCAAGCTGTTTAAAGGCACAGTCAACTTAGTGTATGTAAACGTCTGACCCACTGGAATTGTGATACAGTGAATTATAAGTGAAATAATCTGTCTGTAAACAATTGTTGGAAATATTATTAGTGTCATGCACAAACTAGATGTACTAACATACTTGCCAAAAATATAGCTTGTTAGCAAGAACTTTGTGGAGTGGTTGAAAAACGAGTTTTAATGACTAAAACCTAAGTGTATGTTAACTTCCGACTTCAATGAAAAATCCAGGGATATGTTCATAGAATTAGGAATTAGAATACTATTAAGATCTCTACGGATTTATTTTGTGACAGGGTGTTTAACAGGGGAGTGGGACCTTTTCTTTTCTTGCTTCATGTAGATAATATATTCATGCTTTGCCTATTTCTGTGATGTATAAGGTACTGTTGCACCAAAAAAAAACATGCTAAATTAGGCCTACACTAGCCCTTTCCGGCTGTATTAACTAATTGTGCAATTATATATATATATATATATATATACAGTGGGGCAAAAAAGTATTTTGTCAGCCACCAATTGTGCAAGTTCTCCCACTTAAAAAGATGAGAGAGGCCTGTAATTTTCATCATAGGTACACTTCAACTATGACAGACAAAATGAGAAAAAAAATCCAGAAAATCACATTGTAAGAATTTTTATGAATTTATTTGCAAATTATGGTGGAAAATAAGTATTTGGTAAATACTGATGGTAAATACTTTTTTGCCCCACTGTATGTATATATATATATATATATATATATTTCTTTGTTGTTTTTACATTTTACCCCCTTTTCATGGTATCCAATTGTTAGTAATTACTATCTTGTCTCATCGCTACAACTCCCGTACGGGCTCGGGAGAGACAAAGGTCGAAAGCCATGCGTCCTCCGAAACACAACCCAACCAAGCCGCACTGCTTCTTAACACAGCGCGCATTGAACCCAGAAGCCAGCCGCACCAATGTGTCAGAGGAAACACCATGCACCTGGCTACCTTGGTTAGTGTGGAACACACTGGTCACCTCGTAAAGTGTGTGTGTGCATGCGTGCGTGCGTGTGTGTGTGTGTGTTTGTGTGCAATATGTCTGACCTGAATGGGTTGGGAAATGCTGTTTTATTGTTCTATTTTGGAAAACTACTGAGGAATGTGTGTTTCACAGGACGTTCCATGGACAATAAATGTAGTGTTTATAAACCTAAAATGGTTTATGGATTTGTCCTCGAGTTAACTCCTGTAATGAGGAAACATGGTTAGGGAAGATTATGAAACTGACCAGAGAGTATGTGGCATAGAAAAATAATTAGATTTTTATGATATATGATGTGTGTTATTATAGTAGTACACAGTGACTTTAGCGCTATAGGAGCCTTGACATCCAGCTGTTTGCTTAGAAATTCTAGGGACAATAAGGAGACCTGCGTCTTGTGACCATAGGGTACTTTTAGGTATGTACAACAGGACCAAATCGTAAAGATAGGTAGGAGCAAGCCCATGTAATGCTTTGTAGGTTAGCAGTAAAACCTTGAAACAGGAAGCAGGAAGCCAGTGTAGAGAGGCTAGCACTGGAGATATATGATCATATTTTTTGGTTCTAGTCAAGATTCTAGCAGCCGTGTTTAGCATTAACAGAAGTTTATTTAGTGCTTTATCTGGGTAGCCAGAAAGTAGAGCATTGCAGTAGTCTAAACTAGAAGTGACAAAAGCATGGATGAAATTTTCTGCATAATTTTTGGACAAAAAGTTTGATTTTTGCAATGTTATGTTGATCTAAAAAAGCTGTCTTGATGTTCCTCAAAAGAGAGATCAGGGTCCAGAGTAACGCCGAGGCACTTCACAGTTTTAGTTGATACGACTGTACAATCATCCAGATTAATTGTCAGATCCAACAGAAGATCTCTTTGTTTTTATGGACCTAGAACTAGCAACTGTGTTTTGTCTGAGTTTAAAAGTAAAACATTTGCCGCCATCCACTTCCTTATGTCTGAAACACAGGCTTCCAGGGAGGGCAATTTTGGGACTTCACCATGTTTCATCGAAATGTACAGCTGTGTATCGTCCGCATAGCAATGAAAGTTAACATTATGTTTCCCGAATTACATCACCAAGAGGTAAAATATATAGTGGGGAAAAAATAGTGGTCCTAAAACTGAAATTTACAGTTGATTTGTCAGAGGACAAACCATCCACAGAGACAAACTGATATCTTTCCAACATATAAGATCTAAACCAGGCCAGAACTTGTCCATGTAGACCAATTTGGGTTTCCAATCTCTCCAAAAGAATGTGGATATCGATGGTATCAAAAGCAGCACTAAGGTCTAGGAGCACGAGGACCGATGCAGAGCCTCGGTCTGAAGCCATTAAAAGGTATTTTACCACCTTCACGAGTGCCGTCTCAGACAATGATGGGGTATGAAACCAGACTGAAGCGTTTCGTGTACATTTGTTTTCAGGGTGACAGTGAGTTGCTGCGCAACAGCTTTTTGTTTTAATTGAGAGGAATGGGAGATTTGATATAGGCCAATAGTTTTTATATTTTCTGGTTCAAGAGAGGCTTTATTACTGCAACTTTTAGTGAGTTTGGTACACATCCGGTGGATAGGGAGCCGTTTATTATGTTCAACATAGGAGGGCCAAGCACAGGAAGCAGCTCTTTCAGTAGTCTAGTTGGAATAGGGTCCAGTATGCAGCTTGAAGGTTTATGGTCCATTACTATTTTCATCAACGTGTCAAGAGATATAATATTGAAAAACTTGAGTGTCTCCCTTGATACTAGGTCCTGGCAGTGTTGTGCAGACTGCAAATGAGCTTTGGAGAAATACACAGATTTAAAGAGGAGTCTGTAATTTGCTTTCTAATGATCATGAGCTTTTCGTCAAAGAAAGAATACTTATTTTCCACCATAATTTGCAAATAAATTCATTAAAAATCCTACAACGTGATTTTCTTGATTTTTTTTCTCATTTTGTCTGTCATAGTTGAAGTGTACCTATGATGAAAATTACAGGCCTCTCATCTTTTTAAGTGGGAGAACATGCACAATTGGTGGCTGACTAAATACTTTTTTGCCCCACTGTAACTAAATTTCTCTGTCCCTCTCTAACCCCTCTCTCGCTTTCTCTTCCCATTCTCTAGATGATAAGGCGCGTGTTCTAGTGGGTGATAACCAGGACTATATTAACGCCAGTTATATCCGTATGGAGGTTGGCAGTGAGGAGTTATTCTATATCTCCTGCCAGGGTCCTCTGCCCTCCACCGTGCCTGACTTCTGGCAGATGGTCTGGGAGAACAGGTCTGTGGTGATTACTGTGTTGTGAAAAGTGTTTACATACAGTACATGACATCAGTGCACACACAAGTGTTTTGACAGAAAACATTTTCCAGTAGAAAATCTGCATTTATTATTCCATGTTTATTAGTCCATGTACTCCCTCCCTGTTTCAGTCTGTTTTATTCTATTTGATGCCTAATGAACACTATACTGGTGTGTCAGTGCTGACCTCTAACTAAAATCTTATAGCATATAATTGAACAGGACAAAGTTGTTTAACAACCCTCCTCCCCCACTTCCCAGGTCTGATGTGATAGCCATGATGACCAAGGATATGGAGAGAGGCAGGGTGAAGTGTCACCGCTACTGGCCAAAGAAGGTTAGCTGTCCCCTGGACACGGGACGCTTCCATCTCAGCTTGGAGAACCAGCAGATCCTGGAATACTTCCACATCAAGATCATCTGCATGGTGGAGAAAGAGGTGAGGGGGAGAGAGGGATGACAGAAAGAGAGCACAGCTCAAATATGATCTACTCATAGATGTGACGGAGAGAGGATAGTAGAAGCTGAAATATGTAAAGCATGAATTAGCATGAGTATAATGTGCTAATTTTGTATCTACTAAATCCAATGAAAGCAGTTTTGAAGGATGCACAATCTCTCTCATTTCAATTAAGTCGTCAATAAGCCACTGTCATCTCTTAGAGGGTTTAGGCCCTGGTTTTTGTTATGTTAAAATGCATTTGTACAAATATTATAATTTGACATTTTATTGATTGATCAGTTGATTGATATCTGTTCCCTCCTGTTCCAGTCTGGTAAGACCCACTTTGTCCGTCACCTGAAGTTTACCCGTTGGCCTGATCACGGTGTGCCGCAGTGTTCAGAGCAGCTGGTCAGGTTTATCCGTTACCTCCGAGCGGTCCACCATAAAGGACCTGTCACTGTACACTGTAGTGCTGGAATAGGACAAACAGGAGTACTGATCTGCACCGATGTCATACTGAGTCTCATAGAATACGATCTCCCGGTAAGTTGGAGCACACGTGCTCACCAATGATGTAAACGCTAGATTACTGATGATATGTTTTGGCAATGAGAGATTTTGAATCCCCCGTCCACCATATTGGTACTCCTCAGAAGGAGCATTCCTCCATCGGATTGAATGGAATTCTACAGTATTTCAATTAAATGTTTCAAGGACAAAAGTACATGTACACTGTATTTAAGTATTTATTGTTGTAGTGGGGACAGTAACATTAGTACTCTCTACAAATTATATTTTAAAGGGGCAATCCACAGTTGACACAATAAAAGCTGAAGGATGGGCCAGGAGAAATGTAACCAATTTCAAATTGATAAACAGAGCTATGTTCTTACTAGTTACTGATTTTAGGCACTGATAAACAACATGTACGTGTTCTTTATTGACAATAGTTTGACCGCTTTCTGATGAATAAGTGTTCTCAGAAATCAGTCCGTACTGACAGCATGTTTCTAAGCAATGTTGTGTCAGCTGTCTACACTGTCTACTTTAAATGGAAATTGTTTTTCTTCAGAAATAATGCACAAAACACCTTAGCTAGATGTAAAATTGTGCGACTAAAACCTCTGTAAAAATGTCAATTTTTCTTCCTGATTCATCAAAGATTAATTCTGAAAAAAGTAGTAGTGGCAATGTTGTTGCTATGGTGACTCAAGATGGACAAAGAACAACAAATGTCAGGGTACGATATAGCGAACATAACACACCCACATCAAAGACGCAAATCTTGTTTTGAGCAGCAGAAAAGCCCAGACAATATTGGTTAGTTCAGACGCTCTTCAATCTGCAATTGAAACATTAACAAAGTGTTTCCCCGCCACTGTTTCGATAAACATCTGAGGTATGGGGCTGGAAAATTGTAACCACTCTCACATTCATAGACTGAGCTATGGATGCAACGCCTGACCAAAATGTTTGTTGTTAATCATGTTTTGATGCTTACAGTGTGTGTTTACATTCACTTTGTTTACAAACATTGGACTAAAATGCTACTGAACAAAAATGTAAAATGCTACATGCAACAATTTCAAGATTTTACCAAGTTACAGTTCATATAAGGAAATCAGTCAATTGAAATAAATGAATTAGGCCCTAATCTATGGATTTCACATGGCATGAGCACAAGCATGGGTGGGCCTGGGAGGGCATAGGCCCACCCACTGGGGAGCCAGATCCAACCACTGGGGAGCCAGTCCCACCCACTGGGGAGCCAGGCCCAGCGAAGAAGCCGGATGTAGAGGTCCTGGGCTGGCATGGTTGCACATGGTCTGCGGTTTTTAGGTCGGAGGCTTATGGTATAGAATTGAACATTCAGTTTTCGGGCAGCTCTGGTGGACATCCGTGCAGTCCCTCAAAACTTTAGGGATATGCTGTGTGACAAAACTGCATATTTAGTGGCCTTACTGTCCACAGCACCTGTGTAATGAACGTGCTGTTTAATCAGCTTTTTGATATGCACGGTAAGGTCTACATGTTGTATTCGGCGCATGTGACAAACAAAATTAGATTTGATAAACACAACATGTAAAGTGTTGGTCCCATGTTTCATGAGCTGAAATAAAAGATCCCAGACATTTTTCATATGCACAAAAAGATTATGTTGCAATTTATGTTGTTGCAGATTATGTTGCAGCTCACTAACATCCCTGTTAGTGAGCATTACTCTTTGCCAAGATAAATAAAATAAAACAAACCGAAAGACCCATTGTTATGAGATTCGAAATTGAGCTCAGGTTTCTACAACTTGATTGGAGTCCACCTGTGGTAAATTCAATGAATTTCAATTTAGAAAGCCACACACCTGTCTATATAAGGACCCACAGTTGACAGTGCATGTCAGAGCAAAAACCAAGCCTTGAGGTCAAAGGAATTGTCCGTAGAGCTCAGAGACAGGATTCTGTTGAGGCACAGATCTGGGGAAGGTTTCCAAAAAATGTCTGCAGCACTGAAGGTCCCCAAGAACACAGAGGCCGCATCATTCCTAAATGGAAGAAGTTTGAAACCACAAAGAATCTTCCTAGAACTGGCCGACCGGCCAAACTGAGCAATCGGGGGAGAAGGGCCCTTGTCAGGGAGGTGACCAAGAACCCGATGGTCACTCTAACAGAGCTCTAGAGTTCCTCAGTGGGCACGGGAGAACCTTCCAGAAGGACAACCATCTCTGCAGCACTCCACCAATCAGACCTTTATGGTACGACAAAAGCCACTACTCAGTAAAAGGCACATGACAGCCTAAAGATTCTCTGGTCTGATGAAAACAATATTGAACTCTTTGGCCTGAATGCCTAGCGTCACTCCTGGAGGAAACCTGACACCATCACTACTGTGAAGCATGGTGGTGGCAGCAACATGCTGTGGGCATGTTTTTCAGCGGCAGGGACTGGTAGACTAGTCAGGATCGAGGCAAAGATGAATGGAGCAAAGTACAGAGAGATCCTTGATGAAAACCTGATCCAGAGCGCTCAGGACCTAAGACTGGGGTGAAGTTTCACCTTCCAACAAGACAATGACCCAAAGCACACAGCCAAGACAATGCAGGAGTGGCTTTGAGACAAGTCTCTGAATTTCCTTGAGTGGCCCAACCAGAGTCCAGACTTGAACTCGATCAAACATCTCCGGAGATGTCACGTTCGTTGGAATGAATATCGGACCAAGGCGGATGTTGAGTTCCACATTTATTATTTATTAGTGCTACGTGCTCTAACTGAAATCAAGATCCCAAAACACACAGGTGGAAAAAAGGCTACTTAAGTATGATCCCCAATTAGAGACAACGATAGCCAGCTGCCTCTAATTGGGAATCATACCAAAACACCAACATAAAAAAAAAACTAGAAGCCCGCGTAGAAAATATAAACTAGACTAAACCCCTAGTCACGCCCTGACCTACTCTACCATAGAAAATAAAGGTCAGGATGTATCAGTGGCGGCTTTGGTGCGTGGTGAAGTACCCGCTCATCCCGTGGATCTGCCAGCATCGAGGGCGGGGGCGGCTCTGGTGAGGCTCTGGTGCATCGAGGGCGGTACTGGTGCGGGACGAAGAACCCGCTCATCCCGCAGATCCAGCCATAGTCCCAGTCTGAACACTGTGCCTGGACTGGACCTAGGTGCAGAAGAAGACTCCTGCCAAGGAGTGGGACTAGATTCCGGACCGTTGACAGTCTCAGGAGGTTCCGGACCGTGGACCGTCGTTGGAGGTTCCAGACCGTGGACCGTCATTGGAGGTTCCAGACCGTGAAACGTCTCAGGAGGTTCCGGACCGTGGACCGTTGTTGGAGGTTCCGGACCGTGAAACGTCTCTGGAAGCTCCAGACTGTGAAACGTTGCCGGAAGCTCCGGACCGGGAACTGTCGCCGGAAGTGCTGGACTGGGAAATGTAGCCGGAAGCTCTGGACTGGGGATTGTCACAGGAAGCCTGGTGCGTGGGGCCGGTACTGATGGTACCGAACTGGTGACACGCACCTCAGGGCTAGGAGCATGCACAGGACGCACCGGACTGGGAAGGTACACTGGAGGCCTAGTGCGTGGAGCCGGCGGGACAGATGGCGCCAAACTAGTGACATGCACTTCAGGGCGAGTACGGGGAGCAGGCTCAGGATGTACTTGACTGGGAACACGCACTTCAGGGAGAGTGCGAGGAGCAGGCACAGGACGTACCAGACTGGGGACACGCTCTCGAGGGAGAGTGCAAGGAGCAGGCACAGGACGTACCGGACTGGGGCCACGCACTTCAGGGAGAGTGCGAGGAGCAGGCACAGGACGTACCGGGCTGTGGAGACGTACTGGAGACCTGGTGCGTATAGCCGGCATCAATGGTACCGGTTCGATGACACACCTCACCCGGTAAGTGTGAGGAGCTGGCACAGGACGTACTGGGCTGTGAAGGCGCACTGGAGACCTGGTGCGTATAGCCGGAATCAATTGTACCGGAACTTTAACACACCTCTCAGGACGAGTACGGGGAGCTGACTCAGGTGGCATCAGACGGCTAACACGCTCCTCAGGGCGAATGCCGTGCATACTATGCCAAACCAACAGCTCTCTTGCTTCACTCTTCTCCAATTTATCCAACAACTCCTCGAAGGTCTCTAACTCTCCCCTCCGTTCACTCTCCTCCAATTTATCCAATAACTCCTCGACGGTCTCTGACTCACCCCTCAACTTCACCGACCACCCTGTGTCTGTCGCCAAGGAAGGGTTTCGTATCTCCCCATCACTTCTTACCATGTCCAGAAATCCTTCACCTGGTGAACATGCTGCTTGGTCCTGGTTTGATGGGATATTCTGTCACGTTCGTTGGAATGAATATCGGACCAAGGCGCAGCGGATGTTGAGTTCCACATTATTTATTAGAAAGTGAAACTAAGCAAAGACAAAAACAAATAAACAAACAACTAACAATAAACTAACAACTAACCGTGACTACAGAGATGCTACGTGCACTAACAGAACTTGAGGGTATCTGCAGAGAAAAATGCAGAGAAAAATGTGGAAACTGCCCAAATACAGGTGTGCCAAGCTTGTAGTGTAGACCTAAGAAGTCTCTAGACTTTAATCGCTGCCAAAGGTGCTTCAACAAAGTCCTGAGTGAAGTGTTTGAATACTTATGTAAATGTCATATTCATTTTATTTATTTATTTTTTATTTTTTTTTGTAAATAAATTAGCAACATTTCTAATATCCTGTTTTTGCTTTGTCATTGTGGGGTATTGATGAGGGGAAAAAACAACGTAATCAATTTTAGAATAAGACTGTAACCTAACAAAATATGATAAAAGTCAAGGGGTCTGAATACTTTCCAAAGGCACTGTATATTATATATTTATTATAATATCAATAATGTATTTTATTTTTTATTTATTTTTTATTTCACCTTTATTTAACCAGGTAGGCTAGTTGAGAACAAGTTCTCATTTGCAACTGCGACCTGGCCAAGATAAAGCATAGCAATGTGAACAGACAACACAGAGTTACACATGGAGTAAACAATTAACAAGTCAATAACACAGTAGAAAAAAAGGAGAGTCTATATACATTGTGTGCAAAAGGCATGAGGAGGTAGGCGAATAATTACAATTTTGCAGATTAACACTGGAGTGATGATCAGATGGTCATGTACAGGTGCACATATTGGTGTGCAAAAGAGCAGAGAAGTAAATAAATAAAAACAGTATGGGGATAAGGTAGGTAAAAATGGGTGGGCTATTTACCGATAGACTATGTACAGCTGCAGCGATCGGTTAGCTGCTCAGATAGCAGATGTTTGAAGTTGGTGAGGGAGATAAAAGTCTCCAACTTCAGCGATTTTTGCAATTCGTTCCAGTCACAGGCAGCAGAGAACTGGAACGAAAGGCGGCCAAATGAGGTGTTGGCTTTAGGGATGATCAGTGAGATACACCTGCTGGAGCGCGTGTTACGGGTGTGTGTTGCCATCGTGACCAGTGAACTGAGATAAGGCGGAGCTTTACCTAGCATGGACTTGTAGATGACCTGGAGCCAGTGGGTCTGGCGACAAATATGTAGCGAGGGCCAGCCGACTAGAGCATACAGGTCGCGGTACCTGTCAAAAGTTTGGACACACCTACTCATTCAAGGGTTTTTCTACATTGTATAATAACAGTGAAGTAATCAAAACTATGAAATAACACATATGGAATCATGTAGTAACCAAAAAGTGTTAAACAAATCAAAGTATATTTCAGATTCTTCAAAGTAACCACCCTTTGCCTTGATGACAGCTTCACTTGGAATGCTTTTCCAACTGTCTTGAAGGAGTTCCCACATATGCTGGGCACTTGTTGGCTACTTTTCTTTTCCTTTACTCTGCAGTCCAACTCATCCCAAACCATCTCAATTGGGTTGAGGTTGGGTGATTGTGGAGGCCAGGTCATCTCATGTAGCACTCCATCACTCTCCTTGGTCAAATAGCCCTTACACAGCCTGGAGGTGTGTTGGGTCATTGTCCTGTTGAAAAACAAATAATAGTCCCACTAAGCGCAAACCAGATGGGATGGCGTATCTCTGCAGAATGCTGTGGTAGCCATGGTGGTTAAGTGTGAATTTAATTCAAAAATAAATCACAGACAGTGTCACCAGCATCACACCTCCTCCTCCATGCTACACATGCAGAGATCAATCGTTCACCTACTCTGCGTCTCACAAGACACGGCGGTTGGAACCAAATATCTCAAATTTGGACTCATCAGACCAAAGGACAGATTTCCACCAGTCTAACGTCCATTGCTCGTGTTTCTTGGCCCAAGCAAGTATTTTCTTCTTATTGGTGTCCTTTATTAGTGGTTTATTTGCAGCAATTCGACCATGTAAGGCCTGATTCACACAGTTTCCTCAGAAAAGTTTATTTTGAGATGTGTCTGTTGTGAAGCACTTATTTAGGCTGCAGTTTCTGAGTCTGGTAACTTTAATGAACTTATCCTCTGCAGCTGAGGTAATTCTGGGTCTTCCTTTCCTGTGGCGGTCCTCATGAGACAGTTTCATCATAGCGCTTGATGGTTTTTGCGACAGCCCTTAAAGAAACCTTCAAGTTTCTTGCCATTTTCCGGATCGACTAACCTACTTGTCTTAAAGTAATGCTGGATTGTTATTTCTCTTTGCTTATTTGAGCTGTTCTTGCCATAATATGGACTTGGTCTTTTACCAAATAAGGCTGTCTTCTGTATACCCTACCCCCTTGTCACAACACAACTGATTTGTTCACAAAGCATTAAGAAGGAAAGAAATTCCACAAATTAACTTTTAAGAAGGCACACCTGTTAATTGAAACGCATTCCAGGAGACTACCTCATGAAGCTGATTGAGAGAAAACCAAGAGTGTGCAAAGCTGTCATCAAGGCAAAGGGTGGCTACTTTGAAGAATCTAAAATCTCAAATATATTTTGATTTGTTTAACACTTTTTTGGTTACGTATGTGTTATTTCATAGTTTTGATGTCTTCACTATTATTCTACAATGTAGAAAATAGTACAAATATAGAAAATCCCTTGATGTGTAGGTGTGTCCAAACTTTTTTCTGGTACTCTATATCTGACCAAATTATGAAAGACACAAATTGTAATTTTGAATTCTGTAAAGTGAGTGTGGAAGTGAGTGTCTATCAACAATGACAACAATTATAAAAACACCAGAAAATCAGCTCCAAGTAATTTTATTTAGGAAATTTGTTCCCAAATATTATCATGCATTATAGAGACATATGTGGTCATATACTAATAATAAATCATAATTAATTTGATTTATATAGTGATTTTGTACCAACTGAGGTACTCAAAGAGCTCTAGGGAGAAACTTGCCTCATCCACCATTAATGTGTAGCACCCGACTATTTTTGTGCCAGATTGCTCACCACACATCAGCTATCAGGTGAGGAGTGATATATGCGAATTAGGAATGAGTGGGCTTATTAGGTGGCCATGATTGAATGTGGCCAGGTTGGGAATTTAGCCATGACACCGGGGTGAACACCCCTACTCGTAAAATAAGTGCCATGGGTCTTTGAATGACCACAGAGAGTCAGGACACCCGTTTTAACGTCCCATCTGTAAGACGGCACCCTACGCAGGGCAATGTCCCCAAATGTAATGAAGATTTGAATTGATTATTTAAGTCAAATATTATATCTGTTTAGGCTTCTTGAAGTCAATTTGCAATCTAAAAATATTTGTTTTATTATATTCTGGCCCCCTGGCTCAAGAAACAATTGGCCCACGGCTGAATCTTGTTGAGGATCCTTGCCATACCGCAACCATGTCAGCCACAAGGAGTCTGCATGACCTAACGGGAAAGAGAAAGATCAAGTCAGACTGTACTTGACGATAACCTCAAAATGTGGGCAGTGGATAAAGCAGACATTATAAACAGCTTTGTGGAATGTGCTTGGAAAACTACCAAGTGGTATAAGAAGATAATTTTCCATTTGATCGTCACTGCTGTCCTCAATGGCCACATAATTCACTACCAGCTAACAAGTGAGATTATTACTGAACAGGTTTTTTTGTGTAATTGGACATACAGTTCACATACAAATCACATAGTCCAGCAGGTAGGTGAAATCATTGTTTCATTTTATGATACAAGTATCAAACATGGTACACTAATACTAGATACCTTAAGGAACATTTTAAAGATCATATTCAGTCTGGGAAGACTGTCAGTCAACCAGAGCGGCCTATCAGGGCAGTCCTGATAATAAGTGGCAAGTGTGGCATTGAGAGAGAGAGCCAACAGGTGAAATCAACTTGGTTGATCAAGTTAATCTCAGTTGTATGTTGCTCCACTCCGAGGGCTTTTGTACAGCTGCCAAACAGCTGCAATGATATACAGTATAATATGATATTCTGTTTTGTGTCAATTTTAAGAAACGTGACAGGAAACAGCCCTGTACACATCACTTCAGGTAAAATCCAATAGGAATGCATTATGTCCAGCAGACAGGTAATCCATTAATATTATACCTTTCGGTCTTTACACAAAGTGAGTCAACTACTACATAAAGATGTCTAGCTATAGTGCCATCACAGATGTAATGACCTATTATACTCTATAAAATAACCACCAACCAGCTACATTGGTTCTAATTGGACAGGATTCACATGGCCATTTCGCCATAAATAATTGGTACATACATGGCTTAAAATGTTTGTGCTGGTGTGGAGAACACAATAAAATGACCCAAGTATGCCTTGTGGTGAAAATGCCCCCTAAAACTTTTAATTGGCCATAACTTCATTAGTAAGTGGTCTATTTAGCCTAATGATAGCTTAACTTGTTCAGGATAGCTTGGTAAATACAATATAATTTAATATAATGAATCATGTATGTTTTTTTAAGATGTTTTTGAAAATAAACAAAATAATTGCCCAAAATGCTGTCTAAATCACAGATGTTGATAATATTTTCATATCTCAATTGAGCGGATTATGGTTCAGTATGCTCCAGCATGCTCCACAATACTGTGTGATATCTGTGGATTAAAATTATATACAACATGTGCGTAATGGCAGCCTAGTAGTCCCATACATCCCATTTAAAAAGGTAGACTTCTATTGGAATGGCTTCACATCCATGTTTCCTAAATAGGGAAGGGGGGATACCTAGTCAGTTGTCCAACTGAATCTATTCAACTGAAATGTGTCTTCTGCATTTAACCCAACCCCTCTGAATCTGAGAGGTGCAGGGGGGCTGCCTTAATCGCCATTTTCGGCACCCGGAGAACAGTGGGTTAACTGCCTTGCTCATGGGCAGAACAACAGCTTTTTACCTTGTCAGCTCGGGGATTCGATCCAGCGACCTTTCAGTTACTGGCCCAACGCTCTAACCACTAGGAAACCTCACGCCCCAATACAGGGAAGGTTTCTTGTCACCTTTCTTGAAATTGTGTGCTGAATGGTTACAATTTTTCTCATGATGCAGTTAAAACTGCCATTCGGATGCAGCTTGGATGTTTCACCCGTAAAGCAATAATAATTATCTTTCACAATTAGCTGAAAGGTCTCAACATAAAAGTATTTTGTTAAAATGGGTTACAAAATCCTGGGGCGAACCCTCGGTTACCTGTCTCTCTGGTGGACATGTATTCATTCCTATGGGATTTGCCCTAAAGTGACGTGTACAGGGCAGGTTCCCTCTTTATTTTATTTTTTTACAATTGAAACAAAACAGAATGTTATATTATATATCACTGCAATCACAGTAGACTTCAGGGAACACCCATGTGACTTTTTTTAGAGTGTTTACTTGTAAACTATTGGAACTAACAATGAAAACATTGACAAAAACTGTATTTTGGCATGCATTTTCACCACTTTTCTACTTAAAGCTTAAAGGATGCATCTATATGTGGCATTTCTGGGCCATTTTATTGTGTTTTCACAATTTTAAGCCATCATTGGGCTGTATCTACTGTACAAATTATTGATGGAGGTATGACCAAGAAAATCTTGTCCAATATGTCCCCATGTAGCTGGTTGGCCACCAGGGGGTAATGGGCAAAATCTTCTTTAGACATGCTCCAGCTGTGTGTGAAATTTGGTGACTATCACAAGTCCAAAATGTTCTCCCCTCGCCGCTGGACTGTGGTTAAAAGGACCTCAATATGACCCCCATGAAGGTCTTGAGTATTTTATGATCAGCATTATTGTCTACATTAATTGTGGGGTTTATTTAGTGGGTAGATAACATTACAAAGTCATTTTTAGATTGTTTGGAATGATTCAACCCTATTTTATTCTAACAGGAAACCCGAATGGCAGCCATTTTGTTAAAATGGCCGCCCTTGTTGACTGACAGACTGTCTTCTAGTGTTTATGTACGTCATTGGTGCGCACCCAGACACACACACATACACGCACACACTCCTTACCTTAAAATATGGACACAAACTAAGCTCTTCAGTTGGTGTTCACAAAAGTTTGTGTGTATATCACAGACACATACCTGTACTGACCACCATGAACCTACAGTAACTCCTTGTCCCTCTCTCTGTCCACAGATCAAGGTCAGTAGCATTGTTAGGGAGATGAGACTGCAGCGATGTGGCATGATTCAGACCAAGGTCAGTACGGTAGGCCTACCATACAGAGGTTAGTGTTCATAGGTCAGGGGTTAAACGTTTTTTTGGCCATTCAGGGTACCAATGATTCTTTCTCTATGGCTTCCATAATCCTGTCCACTCTATTGTTTCCTACATAGTCAGATATTAAATGACACATATTCCAGAAACCCAGGTTGAGTAGTAGTACTTTGGACCTACTAACCTGGTGTGGGTTTCCAAAGACTTCATAGCTAGTTGTATTTTATTTTTCTCTGCCACACAGCCGCAAGAGAGTAACAACGATAAAACCAATGTGGCCTGAGTCTGGTTGGACCAGAGAAAGTATTTTAGCTAAGAAACTTACGAGAAACCCACCCTCATCATTAATGACAGTGTGTGAATAGAGTAAGTGGACCTCCAGAGAGCTAGAGAAAGAGGCTTCCACCCAGAAGCTATTTCCCCCTAACCACTAATGTACCACATCATTAGTCATTAAAACATCCTATAATAATTTGACTACAGTCGGCTCTTTACTGCACTCTGTGTGTGTGTGTGTGTGTGTGTGTGTGTGTGTGTGTGTGTGTGTGTGTGTGTGTGTGTGTGTGTGTGTGTGACCACAAGTCCCCACAAGAATAGTAAACTAACAAACATTTTACCAACTGGGGACATTTTGTTAGTCCCCACAAGGTCAAATGCTATTTTTAGGGGGGGGTTTAGTTAAGATTAGAATTAGGGTTAGAATTAGGTTTAGAGTTAGGAGCTAGCGCTCGTTTTCGAGTTAGGATTAAGTTTAGGGTTGAGGTTAGGTTTAGGTTTAGGCTTAGGGAAAATAGGATCTTCAATGGGACTGAATTGAGGATAGTTATCAAAGACTGTGTGTGTGCGCGCGCGCATGTTGTAACACCTGTCTTGTCTCTGCATAGGAACAGTACCTGTTCTGCTACAAGGTATGGTTGGAGGTTCTACAGGGCATCCTGCAGCTGCATGGTAACCGATGGCATCCTGAGAGCCCCCGCAAATTGCAACCCGAGAGCCCCCCGCAAACTTATGGGCCCTCACAAACACAGTAGCCGATGGCAACCCGAGAGCCCCCATGAAGATAACCAATTTGTTTAACCAGTTACTTCCCACCTTCCCAAAGAAGATACTTTATCAATGAAGATGTGTAATATTTGAATAGTTGACTGTGTAAGTTATACATTTGTTAGCAGTTTATTTTGTTATGAGCACTGTAAGTATGTGTTTTAGCCAACTACTTTATTTGTTGTCATGCCTAACATGACTATTAACAGTTGGCTATAGCACATATAGATGGAAGACCAGGCTATGTTTCTGCAGTGTTTTGATATTTGGGTTATGCATTTATTGATGGAGGTAGACATTCTTACTGTTGGTTCTTTCTGTGTTCTCAAACTGTGATTATAGTATTTAAAAATGTGTGAAATAAGTGCATGTTAATCATTTATTAATTCTGTCCATGACTGAAACCAAAAGTGAATAGAATCAAGTGCCTTGGAAAGACTTGCAGCTTTATGTGACACTGATTAATAATCCAGGTTTCTGGGGGGGAATCCAAACATGCGATCTTGGAGTGCTAAGAGACTCATATTTTTGTTTGTTTCACCCCCAGAAACCTGGAAACCAGGTTTGATTGAACAGTAACCTCAGTACAAATGCTCTGTGTGATTCTGTAAGGAATGTCTGTCCGATACTGTTTTTGTTCAAATCTTGTTGTCCCAAAACTCTGATTCACTGTGTGTGAATTTTGCAGCACAGTGGTGAAACTCTATTCATTTTGCAGTCTAATCTCTATGACCACTGAACAAGTGCTTGAAGTTTGAAATATAATGGGGGTCAAATGCACAAAATCATTGTACAGTAACATCACCATTGTAGTTGCAGTTTCAGTAGCATGATAATATGCTGTAACATTCACTACCAGTACAGTATAGCCTCGGTCTGATCACTGATCCTCCTATTACCTTGGACCATCAAATAAAAGTTGTTCTGAAATACTGCTTTGTTTCATGGCGTCGTAAGGGCTGAATCACAATTAGAAACTGATATTTTTTATTTGGTAGGTCACAGGTGCTGTATATGACAAGGCAGTTGGCTATAGTAATATCTACAAGCAGAGAGAGTGAGAGATTTACCTACAAGTGCTAACTGACAGAACATGGAAAAGAGTCCCTCTGCAGGCTTACTGAAGGGTAAATAAGTGTGTCTCAGAGGGGCCCTTGTGACTGCATGGGAGAGAAAAAAATCTAACAGTATGCTCCCTAAGACGAAACAGCTAGCCACACACACACAGGCTCTGGAGTGGGAAGTCTTAAAACCTGAGTTTGTGGAAAGCCCTGTAGTACAGTCTCCCTCTCTCCCACTCAGTGTCTCCATCAGGACTCCCAAACTCACTCATTCACTCACTAAGTCCCTTCCTCATTCCCTCTCTCGCACTCTTTCCCTACTTCCCTCTCACCCAGACCTTATTATAGTTGTGAGTTATTGCATGATAGGCACGACGAGGTTATTCAGGGTCCAGTTACTTTTATAGGTTTATAGAGTTATATAAATCCTACTTGCCTTCCTAGTTTTATATAAATAGTTGTTCATTTGAATAGTTTTCTATATAAGGAGAGGGATATCAACCAACGTGAGTCGAGTTCAATGCCTTTTATAGTTTTGTGTAAATAGTTCTTTCATCTTTATAAAAGGTGATCACAGGAGTCGTGAGGGACCTCTGACCTTCTCATCCAATGGGTTTTGAGGAGGCGAGAGGATGCAAGGAATCAAGGAAATGCATTTGAGATTCTAACCTTGATAAAGTCTCACATTCTCCTCATCTGTCACCAGCCACCGTTCTATAGCAGCACTGTAGACACTGTAATCTTCTCTCTAACTATAAGGCACATCTTTGCTTTATCTGTAAGGAGAGGAAAGAAGGAGTGTAGAAGAAAAGGAGTGGAGGAGAGGACGTCCAGAGGTGATAGGAGTGTGGACAACATGGGGAGGTGGTAGAGTAATTAGTTGTGTGTTCAGTGATTTACAAACCATGGGAACATGTAGAAAGGAACTTACCAACTTCCAGTAAATCCTCCTCTCTGTTGGGTTCACAAAGAAACACACACACAACCATCTTTTCTGTTAATACATTTTAAGTGCAGGCTGTATCACAACAACGTGTGGGAAAAGTCCAGGGGTAGAATACTTTCTGGGACTTAACATTTCACCAAAACACAACATAATGATATCTTCTCAATGTAGTTGTTTTAACAACCAGTTAATCCAATTGTAAAAAATGCTAGATCATTTTTTTAAATTGCCCTTTGAATGTAATATGCTATAGTAACATAAATGACACGACATTACACCGTTTTAACATTAGGCAATACACTTGCACTACCGACTGAAAATCACATTTCCATAATTTCTATCCCATGTGTTATCAAAGTTGTGATCCCTAAAGGCAACGTTCACAAAATGCAAAAAATAAAATGTATTGTTCCAATATAATTACAAGATAGGTGTAATGTAATCAAATTAAACATAAAATAAACAATGTTTAGCAGGCACTAGTTTGCATCCGGCCTGTCCTGAGCATTTGGCCATAGGTTCTCTTCGACATTACTGTAAATGTCCTCATTGTTTATGCAGCTGAGAAAAAAACTTTTGGCATGGCGAATCCAAGTGTGACATTGGTCTGGAAAGATGTCATCACATGCCTCATCCATGACCTGAATGGGGGGTGGCTCACTCATTGGGAGTGTGCCTGTACTACACCTGTACTGTAGTCATGTATTGTATTTTACAGTTTGTATTGTACTTGTGTATTGTAGTGTTCCTATGTGACTCAGTATGAGCACGACTAGCAACACAAGAGTGGTGGGTACGATTCCCACTGGGGTCACATACGAAAATGTGTGGAGTCACTGTTGTCACTTTGGATAAAAGCGTCTGCCCCCATCAAAAAGACCCCGGCAATTTAATTTTGGATACATGTTTACTGTTGTTAGGTTCTTATTTTTCAGAGTAAATAACTCACAGACACTAGAGAAGCTTGACCAAGTTTAATTCTTCCTAAAGGGTCCACACAGCTGTATTCAGACAAAAAACGTGCTCGCACCATCACAAGTATATATATCCCACTTTGGACACTCCTCTCTAATCTTTACATCGTATGGTTTAACAGGAAGAGGGTAACAGGATACAGGGGATCTGACCTGACCTCCTGACCTAAACCCCTCCTTCGCCTAATCCACAGATGTCCTCTCGTATCACCTATCGCACTCCCGTGACTCTCTTCCGTCCACCCAACACATTCCACAGCCACTCTGTCTTTCTACAGATCTCACTCCTTTATATACTATGCGTCTATCATGTCTTTAATATCTCAATATTCAAAGTTTAGCCCGAAACCAACACCGTATAGGGATGCATTTGTCATTATAATATATATATATATTTTTTTTTACGTACTCTGAAGTAAAATCATAAGTCATTACAGTATATACAGTTGAAGTAGGAAGTTTACATACATTTAGGTTGGAGTCATTAAAACTCGTTTTTCAACCACTCCACAAATTTCTTGTTAACAAACTATAGGTTTGGCAAGTCGGTTAGGACAATCTACTTTGTGCATGACAAGTAATTTTTTCCAACAATTGTTTGCAGACAGATTTTTTCACTTATAATTTACTGTATCACAATTCTAGTGGGTCAGAAGTTTACACACACTAAGTTGACTGTGCCTTTAAACAGTTTGGAAAATTCCAGAAAATGATGTCATGACTTTAGAAGCTTCTGATAGGCTAATTGACATAATTTGAGTCAATTGGAGGTGTACCTGTGAATGTATTTCAAGGTCCATCTACAAACTCAGTGCCTCTTTGCTTGACATCATGGGAAAATCAAAAAGAAGTCAGCCAAGACCTCAGAAAAACAATTGTAGACCTCCACAAGTCTGGTTCATCCTTGGGAGCAATTTCCAAACGCCTGAAGGCACCACTTTCATCTGTACAAACAATAGTGCGCAAGTATAAACACCATGGGACCACCAGCCGGCATACCGCTCAGGAAGGACACGCGTTCTGTCTCCTCGAGATGAACGTACTTTGGTGCGAAAAGTGCAAATCAATCCCAGAACAGCAGCAAAGGACTTTGTGAAGATGCTGGAGGAAACAGGTACAAAAGTATCCATATCCACAGTAAAACACGTCCTATATCGACGTAACCTGAGAGGCCGGTCAGCAAGGAAGAAGCCACTGCTCCAAAACCGCCATAAAGAAGCCAGACCACGGTTTGCAACTGCACATGGGGACAAAGATCATACTTTTTGGAGAAATGGCCTCTGGTCTGATGAAACATCAATGGAACTGTTTGGCCATAATGACCATCGTTTTGTTTGGAGGAAAGGGGGGGGGGGGGGGCTTGCAAGCCGAAGAACACCATCCCAACTGTGAAGCATGGGGGTGGCAGCATCATGTTGTAGGGGTTCATTGCTGCAAGAGGGACTGGTGCACTTCACAAAATAGATGGCAACATGAGGGAGGAAAATTATGTGGATATATTGAAGCAACATCTCAAGACATCAGTCAGGAGTTAAAGCTTGGTCGCAAATGGGTCTTCCAAATGGACAATGACCCCGAGCATACTTCCAAAGTTGCGGCAAAATGGTTTAAGGACAACAAAGTCAAGGTATTGGAGTGACCATCACAGAGCCCTGACCTCAATCCCATAGAAACATTGTGGGCAGAACTGAAAAAGCGTGTGTGAGCAAGGAGGCCTACAAACCTGACTCAGTTACACCAGCTCTGTCAGGAGGAATGGGCCAAAATTCACCCAACTTATTGTGGGAAGCTTGTGAAAGGCAACCCAAAACGTTTGACCCAAGTTAAACAATTTAAAGGCAATGCTACCAAATACTAATTGTGTGTATGTAAACTCCTGAGCCACTGGGAATGTGGTGAAATAAATAAAAGTTAAAATAAATCCCTCTTTAGTATTATTCTAACATTTCACATTATACAAACAAAGTTGTGATGCTAAGTGACCTAAGACAGGGAATTTTTACTAGGATTAAATGTCAGGAATTGTGAAAAACTGAGTTTAAATGTATTTGGCTAAGGTGTATGTAAAACTCCGACTTCAACTGTATATAATTAACATTGCATGTCATTGCAGAATGTGTAGAACTGCATGTGTAGAACTGCATTGCAGAATGTGTAGAACTCTGACCAGAGTGGGTGAAAGCACACTTTGGTGATGACATTTCACTTCCTTATGTTATAAAATACATTTTGCCAAGACAAATATGGTTATTCATGTTCTAAATCGTTCATTGGGTTCTTCCTCTAACATATCATTAACATATCATTCCACCGGTCTAATGTCCAGTGTTTTTTGGCCGAAGCGAGTCACTTATTATTATTGGTGTCCTTTAGTAGTGGTTTCTTTGCAGCAAAAAAAATATTCAATAATTCATACCTCTGTCCCAAATTTCAATCAATCAGTTTATCATCCAAATTTCAATCAGCTTAACACATCCTTTCCACACTCACAAAACTTTCACATCCACATTCACTTAGTACTATTCCCAAACATACTCAGTAATCTTCCTTATTACTTCATGTGCATCTTCAACGATTCTCCTGTCGTTACATAGGAAATGCACCATATGCATCTTTCTATACATATAGAATAGCCTCATATTCGGAAATAAAACTCTGTTCTTTCATATCTCCATACAGAATCCCTATATAATGTTATAAATCTTTAGTTATTCATGTCCACACCACAGCAACGATCACAACGCAGCAGCCCAAGAGGTACACATATCTTTCATATCGAGGAAATCAGTGTCCGGGGGCTGTTACCCTCTCAAATATTTCAATGGCTTCTCCTGTCAGGGCTCACTACCTTTAGATCGATGGGCGCTAATGGCCAGAATCCCAAGATGACGTTATAGATCTGAAAACTCAGCTCACACAGAACTGGTTGGGGTATTCATTATTTTCCTTATATAAACTATACTTAGGTATTCATATCCACACAACTCGATGTGCGTATATGCACCATAAGTGACCCGTTTCAGGAAACTAGGCATATGTCATGGGTCACTACTTCACAGGAGAACCGTTTGAACGTAAACTTTTTATTTTTATCAAAATGCATTTTTTGGCAGAAATGCCTTCTCGAACATGTGAACTTTCATGTGCCTTGATAACAAAGTTGTATGCCATCTGTAAATATGCATACTATTTTTTAATTTCGAGCATAATTGTTAAGCCACAGAAAAAGTGAGCAACCTTCGCGCTATCCATGATTGGCTGAGATGAGTGGGCTGGACATGCTGGGAGATGATTTTGGATTGGTCTGCCATATAGTACGCTTCTGTCTATTTGAGCTGGTCAGTATGTGTATGTAATCCCATCTAATGCTGCTTTTTTTTAACTGCATTGCGTCGTAAAACTTAACAAAATGCAAGTATCCATTTCAATAGAATGTCACTGCAACAACTGCGCAGAATAACTGATGAATTTACGAACGCTCAACACCGGTTGAATATGTCCGGTGTCAGTAAACTTCTGCAAAAAAGCGGGATTAAATTGTTGCCAGGAGCACAGTTACAGTCACCAACGTTCTGGATAACATGAAAACAGGCTAACCATCTCTGCTAGGGCGAGTAAAAGTTTGGGTGGGGGCTAAAGCTTAAGATGATTCTTATGGCATTGCACACGGTCAGTGTGAACCAAAGTGACTTGACACAACAGGTCAAGCAAGTTGTACAAACAAAACGGAAAAGACACAGGAGGGGTTGCAGTCTGCCGTGAAGTGTTCATCCATGTATACGGGTAAGAGTCTAGCTACAGTTTCAGATGTTATACATTTCTAATTTTGTCAGAAAGTTGTTTTCATTGCAAGTTAAGCTTACTGTTAGCTAGCTAGCTGATGTTAGATGGCTAGCTCGCTAGCTAACATTACATTTATGATCTGTGTGTAGTAATGTTTTCTCAGAATGCCATATCGCATTGCTAGTTATAGCCTAATATTAGCTAGCTGACTAGCTAACAATGAACCTATTTGGTTAACTTTAGCTAGCTATGACAATCGGTTTTATTGCTAGTACTCTATGGATTAGGATTGTGGTTCATTGTTTAGCTAGCATGTCTAAACAAAAGACTCCACTTCACCAGATGATTAGATGACCCATCAAGTTAGCCAGGTGTCACTACTTCCTCCGAAGTCGGCTCCTCTCCTTGTTCGGGCAGCGTTCGGCGATCGACGTCACCGGCTTTCTAGCCATCGCCGCTCCATTTTTCATGTTTCCATTGGTTTTGTTCCATACACACCTGGTTTTCATTCCCTAATCACACTGCATGTACAGTGCCTTGCGAAAGTATTCGGACCCCTTGAACTTTGCGACCTTTTGCCACATTTCAGGCTTCAAACATAAAGATATAAAACTGTATTTTTTTGTGAAGAATCAACAACAAGTGGGACACAATCATGAAGTGGAAAGACATTTATTGGATATTTCAAACTTTTTTAACAAATCAAAAACTGAAAAATTGGGCGTGCAAAATTATTCAGCCCCTTTACTTTCAGTGCAGCAAACTCTCTCCAGAAGTTCAGTGAGGATCTCTGAATGATCCAATGTTGACCTAAATGACTAATGATGATAAATACAATCCACCTGTGTGTAATCAAGTCTCCGTATAAATGCACCTGCACTGTGATAGTCTCAGAGGTCCGTTAAAAGCGCAGAGAGCATCATGAAGAACAAGGAACACACCAGGCAGGTCCGAGATACTGTTGTGAAGAAGTTTAAAGCCGGATTTGGATACAAAAAGATTTCCCAAGCTTTAAACATCCCAAGGAGCACTGTGCAAGCGATAATATTGAAATGGAAGGAGTATCCGACCACTGCAAATCTACCAAGACCTGGCCGTCCCTCTAAACTTTCAGCTCATACAAGGAGAAGACTGATCAGAGATGCAGCCAAGAGGCCCATGATCACTCTGGATGAACTGCAGAGATCTACAGCTGAGGTGGGAGACTCTGTCCATAGGACAACAATCAGTCGTATATTGCACAAATCTGGCCTTTATGGAAGAGTGGCAAGAAGAAAGCCATTTCTTAAAGATATCCATAAAAAGTGTCGTTTAAAGTTTGCCACAAGCCACCTGGGAGACACACCAAACATGTGGAAGAAGGTGCTCTGGTCAGATGAAACCAAAATTGAACTTTTGGCAACAATGCAAAACGTTATGTTTGGCGTAAAAGCAACACAGCTGAACACACCATCCCCACTGTCAAACATGGTGGTGGCAGCATCATGGTTTGGGCCTGCTTTTCTTCAGCAGGGACAGGGAAGATGGTTAAAATTGATGGGAAGATGGATGGAGCCAAATACAGGACCATTCTGGAAGAAAACCTGATGGAGTCTGCAAAAGACCTGAGACTGGGACGGAGATTTGTCTTCCAACAAGACAATGATCCAAAACATAAAGCAAAATCTACAATGGAATGGTTCAAAAATAAACATATCCAGGTGTTAGAATGGCCAAGTCAAAGTCCAGACCTGAATCCAATCGAGAATCTGTGGAAAGAACTGAAAACTGCTGTTCACAAATGCTCTCCATCCAACCTCACTGAGCTCGAGCTGTTTTGCAAGGAGGAATGGGAAAAAATTTCAGTCTCTCGATGTGCAAAACTGATAGAGACATACCCCAAGCAACTTACAGCTGTAATCGCAGCAAAAGGTGGCGCTACAAAGTATTAACTTAAGGGGGCTGAATAATTTTGCACGCCCAATTTTTCAGTTTTTGATTTGTTAAAAAAGTTTGAAATATCCAATAAATGTCGTTCCACTTCATGATTGTGTCCCACTTGTTGTTGATTCTTCACACAAAAATACAGTTTTATATCTTTATGTTTGAAGCCTGAAATGTGGCAAAAGGTCGTAAAGTTCAAGGGGGCCGAATACTTTCGCAAGGCACTGTATTTAGTCCTCTGTTCCCCTCCATGTCTTTGTGTGAAATTGTTTTATGTTATGCGGGTATTGTCACGCGCCAGACTTTTGTTTTATGTTCCTTGTTTTGGGCACATTTATGTACTTATGTGCTTTTGTTTGGACCGGAATAAAAAGTGTGCTTGTTAACCACACTCTGCTCTCCTGCACCTGGCCTCGCCTCCCGTACACACCCATAACACCAGGTGTGTCTGACGGTGATTACGTCTATCTATTGTATAATAATGCCAAAATAGTTGTTTCTGGAATTTGTCTTTTAGCATCAGTAGAACACGTCTGACTCTCCTCCACCAAACATACAAGGATAATGGTCTAATGCGTCCCATCAAAAAGAGAACTGGCCCAAGCAAGCACAGGTTACACCTGAAGCTTGAGGACTTGCAGGAGTTGTGAACTTCATCAACAGCTACACCGAGCTACACCGAGGATAATGCAGTATTACCAGGACGCCACACAGGACACAAACACTTGGTGGAAAGCTGCTGCCTTCCCATGTGACAAAAGCAGAATCGATGACAAACTTGGTATGTAAAGCATAAACAACACGTTTTGATTATTTAATTTACCTCCAACATGACTGGCATTACTTTTATTAATCTCACATCCTTTTTTCTGTTATTTCCTGTTTTACATCTTTGATGCTCTGGAGCCTGGTGTTGTTGTCACCAAGGAGCGTTCGGGCTCAGTCGGGACCAAGTTTCAGCTGCTTTGCAATGCTGACATCCTTCCTCCCATAGATGACGAAGAGGCTATGGACATCACATGCCCTGCACCAAAGTCAAGAGTAGGACCAAAACAGGCTCTCTGAATATAGATGATCTTGTTCATGCATGGTGCAGACGGAACAGTTCGTCACTGGGGGTGAGTTCATCAGCACTATCTGCAGTGCCACTATTCAAATTACTTTCTTCTAACACACACGCCATACGTTGCTGCTACTATTTTCTTTTTTTAATGCTGCTCAGCCACTTTACCCCCTGATTGTATGCATATAACTATGTATCACTGATATCGTTATTGATATTGTTCAAATCAAATCTTATTTGTCACATATACATGGTTAGCAGATGTTAATGCGAGTGTAGCGAAATGCTTGTGCTTCTGGTTACGACAGTGGAGTAATATCTAAGTAATCTAACAACTCCCCAACAACTACCCAAAACATACACATTTTAAAAGTGGTGAATGAGAACATGTACATATAAATATATGGATGAGCGATGGCCAAGTTGCATAGGCAAGGTGCAATTGATGGTATATAAGATGGTATATACACATATGATATGAGTAATGTAAGATATGTAAACATTCTTAAGGTGGCATTATTTAAAGTGGCATTGTTTAAAAACTTCCTACGGCTAGGGGTTCCGCTAGCAGCACCCCTCGACAACATTCCGCTGAAAAGGCAGCGCACAAAATTCAAAAAAAAAATTTTTAAACATGTAACTTTCATACATTAACAAGTGCAATACACCAAATGAAATATACACTTCTTGTTAATCTACCTATTGTAATCCGATTTCAAAAAGGCTTTACATCGAAAGCACAACATATGATTATGTTAGGTCAGAGCCAAGTCACAAAAACACACACAGCCATTTTTCCAGCCAAAGGGAGTCACAAAAAGCAGAAATATAGATAAAATGAATCACTAACTTTTGATGATCTTCATCGGATGACACTCATAGGACATCATGTTACACAATACATGTATGTTTTGTTCGATAAAGTGCATATTTATATCCAAAAATCTCAGTTTACATTGGCGCGTTACGTTCAGTAATGTTTTGCTTCCAAAACATCCGGTGATTTTGCAGAGAGCCACATCAATTTACAGAAATACTCATAATAAACATTGATAAAAGAACAACTGTTATTCACAGAATTAAATATATAATTCTCCTTAATGCAACCGCTGTGTCAGATTTCAAAAAAACTTTACGGAAAAAGCAATAATCTGAGTACGGCGCTCAGACGACAAATCAAACCAAACAGATATCTGCCATGTTGAAGTCAACAGAAGTCAGAAATAACATAAATATTCACTTACCTTTGATGATCTTAATCAGAATGCACTCCCAGGAATCCCAGTTCCACAATAAATGTTTGATTTGTTCGATAAAGTTCATCTTTATGTCCAAATACCTCCTTGTTGTTAGCGCGTTCAGCCCAGTAATCCAAATTCGTGACGCATGAGCAGACGAAAAGTCAAAAAGTTCCGTTACAGTCCGTAGAAACATGTCAAACGAAGTATAGAATAAATCTTTAGGATGTTTTTATCATAAATCTTCAATAATGTTCCAACCGGAGAATTCCTTTGCCTTCAGAAATGCAATGGAACTCAAGCTAACTCTCACGTGAACGCTCATCACGAGTTCATGGCACTCTGCCAGACCACTGACTCATTGGGCCCTCATTCCCTCCTCCTTCACAGTAGAAACCTGAAACAAGGTTCTAAAGACTGTTGACATCTAGTGGAAGCCTTAGGAAGTGCAATTTGACCCCATAGACACTGTTTTCGATAGGCCAAGAGTTGAAAAACTACAAACCTCAGATTTCCCACTTGGCTGGTTGGATTTTTCTCAGGGTCTCGCCTGCCATATGAGTTCTGTTATACTCACAGACATCATTCAAACAGTTTTAGAAACTTGAGAGTGTTTTCTATCCAAATCTACTAACAGTTTACTCTGGGCACGCTTTTCATCCAAATGTGAAAATGCTGCCCCCTATCCCAAACAGGTTAACCTCTCTGGCACCAGTGGGACGGTAGCGTCCCACCTGGCCAACAGCCAGTAAAATTGCAGAGTGCTAAAATTCTAAATACACCATTCGTAATATTAAACATTCTTGTAA
Source organism: Oncorhynchus clarkii lewisi (assembly GCF_045791955.1). NCBI lineage: Eukaryota > Metazoa > Chordata > Actinopteri > Salmoniformes > Salmonidae > Oncorhynchus > Oncorhynchus clarkii. Next base: position 1,020,976 of record NC_092169.1, read on the forward strand.
ATACATGTGTCTTACATCATTTCAAAGCTTAACATCTTATTAATCCAGCCGCAGTGTCAGATTTCAAAAAGGCTTTACGTCAAAATCAAACCATGTGATTATCTGAGGAGAGCACCCAGCTAACAAAAGTATTACTAGCATTTTCCAACCAAGCATTAGCATCACAAAAGTCAGAAATAAGCGATTTATTTTATTGTTACCTTAGAAAATATTCCTCTAGTGTCAATGCCAATTGTCCTAGCTCCACAGTGAATGTTAGTTATGTTTGATAAAATCCATTTTTATAGCCTAACACGAAACATTTGTAAACCGCTTGCGTTGTGATTGCCGTCTCATTCAACTTTGGACGAAACATTTGTGGTGAATACACACACTAAACACGTTTATCCAGTCATGGTTGGTTTCATTGCAATCCTCTGTTTGTTAGTAACACAATCACACTTGATGGCTCTTTTCCCGGGACGTATTGACCGAAACACACCGATTTGAAGACACCAATCAATGACCTCATTGCGCACCAATGGTAGGAGCGGTCTATCGTTGATTGACTTTATTTTGGCCCAATGAACACTGATTATCTTGAAATCTAGCTTGGAAGATAGCCAATGAGCTGAGGTAAACGGCAATATGTAATGGTTATACGTTCGAAGACCAGCCTTTGTCGTAAACTCTGGCGTAAAAGAGGTTAATTCGCCATTGAAAATCCTACTTGACGGAGCCACAAGTGTTGTGCATAGCAGTACATAGTGAAGAGCATTTTCAGCAATTTATATATTTAAATTATTGCGAATAAATCAGGAAAAGCTAAAGTCTAGATATACAGATGTAACCCAAATTATAGAAGAAATTGATAGGATACTACAATGTTCTCCACAAGACCACAAAATGGTACAAGACATTTTTCTATCATTTCATTGACATTGCTGTGGTGAATGCCTTCATCCTCCAGAAGGAAATGGCCAAGAGCTGTGGACAGCCCCCCCATCTCACAGCTAGCCTTCAGGGAGCTGCTCATCCAGGAGCTTGCTAGCTACAGCAAGTCCACTGTAGCACCTTCTGTCCCCTCTACCTCTATCCCTTCTGCTCCAACCCGTGGTGTTCACCTGCCCAGGTTCATCTCTGCAGGCATGAATGTGCCTCAGGGCAAAAAGGGCACAGTAGGGAGATGTCGTTGTGCCCTTTGTAACAGGAAATGCCCCATCACCTGCACCACCTGTTCAGTAAGCCTCTGCTTTACAGCAGAAAGAGACCGCTATGGGCCATGGCACCAGCAGCACAAAGTGTACAGGACTGAAGGTCTTCACAATATTGTAAATAGAAAATGTGTAAATAGTTACCCTTGTTATTTTTTATTTGTTTTTCAAAATATTTTTAATATATATATTTTTGGTGTGTGTTAGAATAGCATTTATGTATATTGTACATAGTTCGTTCCTTCAAAATGTATCACTGTACCAATTCGGCCACTTGGGTACATTTGGGTACATTTGTGTTGGACACCTGGGTGACTTCATGCTCAATGTCATGTAGCTCGCTCATTTTTGAAGTTATCTGTCTAAAACTTTGCTCAGCTATTGTTGCCATTTTATGTTCTTCATTCAGCATCATATCTGTATGTTTGGCTGTTCTTGGTCATTTGAAAGATGATGCAGCAACAATAAAAAAGAGAAAATGTATGTTTATTTCCTTGTATTTTCTTCTACCAGATCTATTGTGTTACATTCTCCTACATTCAATTCACATTTCCACAAAACTCAGAGTGTTTCCTTTCAAATGATACCAGGAATATGCATATCCTTGCTGCTGGGCCTGAGCTACAGGCAGTTAGATTTATGTATGTCTTTAGGTGGAAATTGAGAAGAAGGAGTTTTCATGTTAGGTCTATGCGTGGGAGGCTAGGAACCAAATATGAGATTACAATGGTTGGAGGCTTGTGATGGAAATGTTTAAGTTTGTGCTTTTCTAATAAGCAATAACCACTAGGCTACTCTTCTCCTGAACAAGGCAGTTAACCCACTGTTCCCTGGTAGCCCGTCATTGTAATTAAGAATTTGTTCTTAAAGTGACTAGTGATCCATTTATTAAAGTGGCCAGTGATGGGGTCTCCATGTAGGCAACAGCCTCTCTGAGTTAGTGATTTGCTGTTTAGCAGTCTGATGGCCTTGAGATAGAAGCTGTTCTTCAGTCTCTCGGTCTGAGCTTTAATGCACCTGTGCTGACCTCGCCTTCTGGATGGTAGCGGTGGGAACAGGCAGTGGCCAGGTGGTTGTTGTCTTTGATGATCTTTTTTGCCTTCCTGTGTCATCGGCTGCTATAGGTGTCATGGAGGGCAGGTAGTTTGCCCCCTGAGATGCGTTGTGCAGACCACACCACCCTCTGGAGTCCCTTGCGGTTCAGAATGAGCAGCTGCCGTACTAGGCTGGGATACAGCCCGGCAGGATGCTCTTGATTGTGGATCTGTAAAGGTTAGTAAGGGTTTTGGGTGACAAGCCAAATTTCTTCAGCCTCCTGATGTTGAAGACGCGCTGTTGCGCCTTCTTCACCACACTGTCTGTGTGGGTGGACCATTTCAGTTTGTCGTTGATGTGAAAACATTCCACTTTCTCCACTGCTGTCTCTTCGATGTGGATAGGGGGTGCTTCCTCTGCTGTTTCCTGTAGTCCACGATCATCTCCTTTGTTTTGTTGACGTTGGGCGAGAGGTTGCATCGTTGTTGGTAATCAAGCCCACTAGCGTTGTGTTGTTTGCAAACTTGATGATTGAGTTGGAGGTGTGCATGGCCACGCAGTCATGTGTGAACAGGGAGTACAGGAGGGGGCTGAGCAGGCACTCTTGTGAGGCCCCAGTGTTGAGGGTAAGCGAGGTGGAGATGTTGTTTCCTACCTTTACCACCTGGTGGCGCTCAATCAGAAAGTCCAGGACCCAATTGCACAGGGCGGGGTTGAGGCCCAGGGCCTCCAGGTTGATGACGAGTTTGGAAGGTACTATGGTGTTGAATGCTGAGCTGTAGTCAATGAACAGCATTCTTACATAGGTATTCCTCTTGTCCAGATGGGATAGGGCAGTGTACAGTGTGATGGCGATTGCATCGTCTGTGGACCTGTTAGGGCAGTATTGTTCTTGTTCATACTGTATATTATGTTCTTTATAGTGACACTGTTTCTGATATTGCTACTATGCAAGTAACCATTTCACTGTACCTTCCAGAGACAGTGGTCCAAGACCACATGGACAATTCCCAGTAATGCCAATAGACCCCTTCTTCCTGTACATATAAAACAACACCCCGTGCTCAAAAACACTTATTAGTAGTCTCAGATTACAATGGGCGGTGGTGGAAAGAACCCCTAGATAACGTTATAGATTGAAAAACTCTCACACAGAACTGGAAAACTCAGCTCACATTCACACTGGAGATAGTCCCCTGACAGTTCTTATTCACTCAGTATGTTATAGCTACATTTCAATCTCTTATTATCCAAATTTCAATCTGCTTATTATCCATATTTCAATCAGCTTAATATTCACATTTCAATCAATCAATTTATTAATCAAATTTAAATCTTAATAGTAATAATTTAAATCCATTTATTATCCAAATTTTAAATCAGCTTAATATGTCATATCTCACAATCACACAACTTTCACACCCACATTCACTTAGTACTATTCCCGAACACACTCGGTAATCTCCTTTATTACCCCATGTGCAACTTCAACAATTCTCTTGTTGTTACTTCCTATGCACCATATGTATCTCCTATACAGTGGGGCAAAAAAAGTATTTAGTCAGCAACCTATTGTGCATGTTCTCCCACTTAAAAAGATGAGAGAGGCCTGTAATTTTCATCATAGGTACACTTCAACTTTGACAGACAAAATTAGAAAAAAAATCCAGAAACTCACATTGTAGGATTTTTAATGAATTAATTTGCAAATTATGGTGGAAAATAAGTATTTGGTCACCTACAAACAAGCAAGATTTCTGGCTCTCACAGACCTGTAACTTCTTCTTTAAATGGCACCTGTTTGAACATGTTATCAGTATAAAAGACACCTGTCCACAACCTCAAACAGTCACACTACAAACTCCACTATGGCCAAGACCAAAGTGCTGTCAAAGGACACTAAAAAACAAAATTGTAGACCTGCACCAGGCTGGAAAGACTGAATCTGCAATAGGTAAGCAGCTTGGTTTGAAGAAATCCACTGTGGGAGCATTTATTAGGTAATGGAAGACATACAAGACCACTGATAATCTCCCTCGATCTGGGGCTCCATACAAGATCTCACCCCTTGGGGTCAAAATGATCACAAGAACAGTGAGCAAAAATCCCAGAACCACATGGGGAACCTAGTGAATGACCTGCAGAGAGCTGGGACCAAAGTAACAAAGCATACCATCAGTAACACTACGCCGCAGGGACTCAAATCCTGCAGTGCCAGACGTGTCCCCCTGCTTAAGCCAGTACATGTCCAGGCCCGTCTGAAGTTTGCTAGAGAGCATTTGGATGATCCAGAAGAAGATTGGGAGAATGTCATATGGTCAGATGAAACCAAAATATAACTTATTGGTAAAAACTCAACTCATCGTGTTTGGAGGACAAAGAATGCTGAGTTGCATCCAAAGAATACCATACCTACTGTGAAGCATGGGGGTGGAAACATCATGCTTTGGGGCTGTTTTTCTGCAAGGGACCAGGACGACTGATCTGTGTAAAGGAAAGAATGAATGGGGCCATGTATCGTGAGGTTTTGAGTGAAAACCTCCTTCCATCAGCAAGGGCATTGAAGATGAAACGTGGCTGGGTCCTTCAGCATGACAATGATCCCAAACACACCGCCCGGGCAACGAAGGAGTGGCTTCGTAAGAAGCATTTCAAGGTCCTGGAGTGGCCTAGCCAGTCTCCAGATCTCAACCCCATAGAAAATCTTTGGAAGGAGTTGAAAGTCCGTGTTGCCCAGCAACAGCCCCAAAACATCACTGCTCTAGAGGAGATCTGCATGGAGGAATGGGACAAAATACCAGCAACAGTGTGTGAAAACCTTGTGAAGACTTACAGAAAATGTTTGACCTCTGTCATTGCCAACAAAGGGTATATAACAAAGTATTGAGATAAACTTTTGTTATTGACCAAATACTTATTTTCCACCATAATTTGCAAATAAATTCATAAAAAAATCCTACAATGTGATTTTCTGGATTTTTTTTCCTAATTTTGTCTGTCATAGTTGAAGTGTACCTATGATACATTACAGGCCTCTCATATTTTTAAGTGCGAGAACTTGCACAATTGGTGGCTGACTAAATACTTTTTTGCCCCACTGTATATAATAACAACACATTATTGATAGTAGCTGCAGACCACGTAGACACTTATTCAATAAATGCCTACAGACCGCTATCAGTGGGGCTTTCCATGTTACCATTACACCATCGCTCTAGTCTTCTCTTAAGACTAGTAAATAACCTTCTCTCTATACGACTATTGGTACCTTTTTATGCATTACTCACATTAATATTATTGGTTTAATAATTTTTATTTTTCAAATTCATTTAAATTGACTTACTGAAATCAGCTGTGTCCCTCAATTGTTTGTGGATGATATGTCTCCTCTTGGGCATCTCAGAGTAAGAGTCTGGTCTGGGCAGGTCTCGTCGTCTTTTGGTCAGACGGAAATTTCCCTCACACTTCTTAAAATGTGCCATCGGTTTTCCTCGCAGACCCTCACTGGAAAGCTCAGCAGGCAGAATCAATAATATCGTAGAAATTCTACACAGGGACAGTCGATGTCGATCTTAAATGAATCATTGTTTGTTATCAGCATGCTGGAGAGATTCCAACCAACTCAATGCACCACATACACATGGTGATCAGAAGCTCCACCCTGGGCTGTCCCATTAGTTCTCTTATATACAGACAAGTTATATTTGCATGATTTAGCTTATTCATCATTCAAAATTAATTCATCATTAACGTTTTCTTCCTTCATGTGACCAACCTCACAAGGCTTCTTCTCTCTAAATCCCTTTCTCAGAACAAGGTACTGGGTGTACTGTCAAATTGCAGATACTGATAGTGAGAATTCGCTCAATTAGTCACTTGCATGAACACAGAAATTGGTTATTAGAAAAGCGCATGACTTTTCTAACCTTTAACTAGGCAAGTCAGTTAAGAACAAATGCTTAATTACAATGACGGCCTACCAGGGAACAGTGGGTTTACTGTCTTGTTCAGGAGCAGAGCAACAGATTTTTACATTGTCAGCTCAGGGATTCAATCCAGCAACCTTTTGGTTACTGTCCCAATGCGCTAACCAGTAGGCTAGTACAAATAGTACAAATATGGTTAAAAAATATGAAATATTTTATGATGTGTTTCCTATTCAACAAAACTGTTTGAATAAGGTTTGAAATTACTTATATAAATTCTAAATATAGCATAATCAAAATATAAAATTACAAACTATAAGATTACACCTTCCTTATAACTGTAAAATACATATTTGTGTACAAGCATATAAAGTATGATTTGCACTTGTAAAATATGAGCTGTTACTTGTATAATCAGTTGTATAGTTGCAAAAAATATCTGCAAACTTCTTTTGAGAGTAAATGCAACAACCCTAGCAAAGCAGGCATTGTGTGAATAAATACAACACTTGCAAACATGTAACTTGTTATGTCAAATCCAATAAGATTTTGCGACTAGTGAATCTTCTCCTGTGAATCAAAACTACATTTGCCTGTGTTGAATATGTTTTGGAACAAATTTAGCGTCTAAACTGTGCCAAACGTTTTGTAGTTGTAAACAAAAACATCTGTGCTTGTAAGAGCTGCTCTGCAAGCAACCAGTAGAGGCAGTGGTTGTGTGGCTAGCAGAGGCAGAGTTGTGCTTGGCAGATCTGAAAGAGGCACAAATTTATAATGACACACACACAGAGCTATGGGGCTCTTTCTTCACTCCCAGAAAAGTAGGAAGCATAGTAGAGGTTTGGTCTGTAGAGAGTGAATCATGAGGGGTTTGGGGATAGGGCATTGGAAACAGAGCACCGGAAACACTGGCACACACATGCAAGCACAGACATGTGAGAGTGCGTACACAAACACACAGTGGTTTCGCTCCATTACTGTATTTATTTTTCATTGCAGGGAGAGAGGCAGGCTCAATGTGAATGTGCATCTGAGTGTTTCACCACCACAGCTATAGGATTAAAAACACCTTTACTTAGAAAGGGGATATTACACTTCAAAATCAAATTTTTTCAGACCTCAAAAGTAGTCCAAATATCACGCCATCGGTGGTGTAGGTCCAGCTCTACGTCTCAACCCAAATGAATGGAAAAGATAAGCACCAGAAATCTGGAAATTACATGGTGCCTATCTTTTCCATTAGATGGCCTGCTACGTATCAACCGAGAACCAACGTATGAAAACATCTGGCAAACCTTGATTTTGGAGTGTAATGTCCCTTTAAACTCCTATAGGTCAGGGGTATATACACTTCTCAAAATAAAAAGCTGTCTGATATATCATATCAGAAAGACATTTATCCAGCAAAAAGTAACCTACAAATAATTTGGGTCATGATCTTCTGTGATTTACCTGCCTTTTCAGGCATTCTGTTCGCACAACTACAGTATATAGTACATGTAATCGAATGGCCAGGACTGTCTTCACTTCCCGAACTCCCCCACCCCTCATCAGCCATGTCAGAAAATCATGATTAACACCTGCTGATAATTAACCAACCCTCTCTGTCAAGCTGTTATTTGAAAATAATAACTGGCTCACCACTTCAAAGATGTTCCCATAACGAGAAAACGATTTTATACACACACACAAACTCCATGGATAGAAACATCGTTTATCTTCATCTACGGCAGATCATCCTCGAGTGGCTCCGGCGGGAGCAGGTAATTGAAAAATGACTATGGAGCTGTGAATTGATGCTATTTAGCGACAATGATAATTTATGACTATCAGCTTGTGGAGTCCTGGGAGTCGTTTGTATTCATTAGTGTAAATTCTAATTAGGGTTTGTGATTAAAATGTGACTGACAGGCAGCGCGGTGCTGATGAGACCTCTGGTTTGGATCTCTGGCTCAGAGAATCGTCCTTAACCAGGAGCACCGTGGAGGAGGAAGACGACCAGTCGTCACTGGCGGCTAGCACCATCAATATGTGTCTGCTTCCAATGGAGATGTCCGCTCTGATGGACACTGATGTGTGTAAAGGAGGGATAGACAGAACGCACCAACCGAGCAATTAAATTACCACATGCCTGCATACACGTCACATAGGCCAATAGACTTGCATGCTTGTGCGCACACGTGCACACATACACACATTCAGGGAGAAACAAAACACTCACTTAATAAAACTCACTGTGCAGTGTTCCAAAAGACTGGTTAGAAATCTTCACTTAACCTAGCTAGCCATAATAGCACCTCTCTTTCCTGATAATTATTCATTGAAGAGTAGTCTTTGTCACGCCCTGACCTTAGAGAGCTTTTTATGTCTCTATTTTGGTTTGGTCAGGGTGTGATTTGGGTGGGCATTCTATGTTCTATGTTCTATGTTTTTGTATTTCTTTGTTTTGGCCGGGTATGGTTCTCAATCAGGGACAGCTGTCATTCGTTGTGTCTGATTGGGAATCATACTTAGGCAGCCTTTACCCCTTGTTAGTGTGGGAAGTTAACTTGGTCTGTGCCACTTAGCCCTGTAAGCTACACGGTTGTTTCTTTTGTTTGTTGTTTTGTTGGCAACATTTTAAAATAAAATGTACACTCACCACGCTGCACTTTGGTCTACCTCCAACCACACCCATGACAGTCTTATTAATCCATTAAATAGGCGTATACAGCTAATGATGACCAAGCACATGACCAAGCACATCCCCAGACGTGCTGATACAGTGATGTGTTTGACATTCCAAACGAAGGGACTTTAAGTAGGTTACTGTCACAATGATACACATCAGACATGGCAGGACAACTTATTAAATGCTCCTTTAGCAAGTGGCAGAGCACCATAAATTACCGCTGACGCCTGCTGTCACTGCAGAATAATGTGGCTCGCTGTCATGGCGGGAACATGAGAAACTTTATCAGATGTGCCACGCCAAAGGTAATTTGTCACCAGCATGATATGTGGCAGACAGGTTCCCTAGCAAGATTGTTGGTTCAAAAACAGAGCTCAGGATATTGCTCATCAGTCAAGGTTGCACACCCAAGAATGAATGATTGTAGCGAATTCGGAGGCACATTTTCTACCAAAAATGAACATACTCACCGACGCTTACCCTGTATCGAATCCAGAAAGCCTAGAATCATTGTTTTTTGTGCTTTTATTTCCTTCCAGTGAAAATCTGACAGTAGAAGACCATCTGGCTTTTCCGAAAATCCTCGCTCCTCTTACCCCTGTAAATCTGTCATCACCCATAACATTATCAGCTTTACATCAAAAACAATGTTAGCTAAGATTTGGAGGAAGGTGTGAGAATGACACATTTACTCTAATTGTTTGAAATCAGTGCACATAGCAGACAAGCAGGAAAATAAAATTGTTTATACAATGGAGAATTTAAAGACTGACTTTAATTTATCAAAATGTAATTAGAGCATTCAGCTAAGGGATTTTGCACTCAGAGTGAATCAAGGAAGGAAACAATATTGTTGACTAATTCATCAATGGAAAATTATGCTCTATAAGCTTGACAAATAGCCAAATTTATAAATAGAATAAATTATATTTGGCAGAAGTAGGGGATTCCGTGTGTGCAAACACCTCATAGGGCTTTCCTTGATGTCTAGCTAGTTCCTACACCTAAGCACAACACACACAAACAGTAACTTGCTCATTTCTGCTTCTCTTGGACAAAGACAAACCTGTGCACAATTGCAATTCTGTTTGATCTGTAGCCTTCTGAAGGAGTCCTGTATCTGAGGCACACACACAGCTGTCTGTGTGTGTGTTTTGCAAGTATCTGACTCACGCAAGCGTGCGTGTGAATTGTTAATATGTGTAATGTCTTTGCTGTACATGCAGTGTGAGCGTAGTGATCCCCTGTGACAACAGGGGATCAATATATATATGTAAATATATATACATATATACAGTGCCTTGCGAAAGTATTCGGCCCCCTTGAACTTTGCGACCTTTTGCCACATTTCAGGCTTCAAACATAAAGATATAAAACTGTATTTTTTTTGTGAAGAATCAACAACAAGTGGGACACAATCATGAAGTGGAACGGCATTTATTGGATATTTCAAACTTTTTTAACAAATCAAAAACTGAAAAATTGGGCGTGCAAAATTATTCAGCCCCCTTAAGTTAATACTTTGTAGCGCCACCTTTTGCTGCGATTACAGCTGTAAGTCGCTTGGGGTATGTCTCTATCAGTTTTGCACATCGAGAGACTGACATTTTTTCCCATTCCTCCTTGCAAAACAGCTCGAGCTCAGTGAGGTTGGATGGAGAGCATTTGTGAACAGCAGTTTTCAGTTCTTTCCGCAGATTCTCGATTGGATTCAGGTCTGGACTTTGACTTGGCCATTCTAACACCTGGATATGTTTATTTTTGAACCATTCCATTGTAGATTTTGCTTTATGTTTTGGATCATTGTCTTGTTGGAAGACAAATCTCCGTCCCAGTCTCAGGTCTTTTGCAGACTCCATCAGGTTTTCTTCCAGAATGGTCCTGTATTTGGCTCCATCCATCTTCCCATCAATTTTAACCATCTTCCCTGTCCCTGCTGAAGAAAAGCAGGCCCAAACCATGATGCTGCCACCACCATGTTTGACAGTGGGGATGGTGTGTTCAGCTGTGTTGCTTTTACGCCAAACATAACGTTTTGCATTGTTGCCAAAAAGTTCAATTTTGGTTTCATCTGACCAGAGCACCTTCTTCCACATGTTTGGTGTGTCTCCCAGGTGGCTTGTGGCAAACTTTAAACGACACTTTTTATGAATATCTTTAAGAAATGGCTTTCTTCTTGCCACTCTTCCATAAAGGCCAGATTTGTGCAATATACGACTGATTGTTGTCCTATGGACAGAGTCTCCCACCTCAGCTGTAGATCTCTGCAGTTCATCCATTGTGATCATGGGCCTCTTGGCTGCATCTCTGATCAGTCTTCTCCTTGTATGAGCTGAAAGTTTAGAGGGACGGCCAGGTCTTGGTAGATATGCAGTGGTCTGATACTCCTTCCATTTCAATATTATCGCTTGCACAGTGCTCCTTGGGATGTTTAAAGCTTGGGAAATCGTTTTGTATCCAAATCCGGCTTTAAACTTCTTCACAACAGTATCTCGGACCTGCCTGGTGTGTTCCTTGTTCTTCATGATGCTCTCTGCGCTTTTAACGGACCTCTGAGACTGTGATCAGTGCAGGTGCATTTATACGGAGACTTGATTACACACAGGTGGATTGTATTTATCATCATTAGTCATTTAGGTCAACATTGGATCATTCAGAGATCCTCACTGAACTTCTGGAGAGAGTTTGCTGCACTGAAAGTAAAGGGGCTGAATAATTTTGCACGCCCAATTTTTCAGTTTTTGATTTGTTAAAAAAGTTTGAAATATCCAATAAATGTCGTTCCACTTCATGATTGTGTCCCACTTGTTGTTGATTCTTCACAAAAAAATACAGTTTTATATCTTTATGTTTGAAGCCTGAAATGTGGCAAAAGGTTGCAAAGTTCAAGGGGGCCGAATACTTTCGCAAGGCACTGTATATATATATACATACACATACATACAGTGGGGCAAAAAAAAGTATTTAGTCAGCCACCAATTGTGCAAGTTCTCCCACTTAAAAAGATGAGAGAGGCCTGTAAATCCAGAAAATCACATTGTAGGATTTTTTATGAATTTATTTGCAAATTATGGTGGAAAATAAGTATTTGGTCACCTACAAACAAGCAAGATTTCTGGCTCTCACAGACCTGTAACTTCTTCTTTAAGAGGCTCCTCTGTCCTCCACTTGTTACCTGTATTAATGGCACCTGTTTGAACTTGTCATCAGTATAAAAGACACCTGTCCACAACCTCAAACAGTCACACTCCAAACTCCACTATGGCCAAGACCAAAGAGCTGTCAAAGGACACCAGAAACAAAATTGTAGACCTGCACCAGGCTGGGAAGACTGAATCTGCAATAGGTAAGCAGCTTGGTTTGAAGAAATCAACTGTGGGAGCAATTATTAGGAAATGGAAGACCTACAAGACCACTGATAACCTCCCTCGATCTGGGGCTCCACGCAGGATCTCACCACGTGGGGTCAAAATGATCACAAGAACGGTGAGCAAAAATCCCAGAACCACACGGGGGACCTAGTGAATGACCTGCAGAGAGCTGGGACCAAAGTAACAAAGCCTACCATCAGTAACACACTACGCCGCCAGGGACTCAAATCCTGCAGTGCCAGACGTGTCCCTCTGCTTAAGCCAGTACATGTCCAGGCCCGTCTGAAGTTTGCTAGAGAGCATTTGGATGATCCAGAAGAAGATTGGGAGAATGTCATATGGTCAGATGAAACCAAAATATAACTTTTTGGTAAAAACTCAACTCGTTGTGTTTGGAGGACGAAGAATGCTGAGTTGCATCCAAAGAACACCATGCCTACTGTGAAGCATGGGGGTGGAAACATCATGCTTTGGGGCTGTTTTTCTGCAAAGGGACCAGGACGACTGATCCGTGTAAAGGAAAGAATGAATGGGGCCATGTATCGTGAGATTTTGAGTGAAAACCTCCTTCCATCAGCAAGGGCATTGAAGATGTAACATGGCTGGGTCTTTCAGCATGACAATGATCCCAAACACACCGCCCGGGCAACGAAGGAGTGGCTTCGTAAGAAGCATTTCAAGGTCCTGGAATGGCCTAGCCAGTCTCCAGATCTCAACCCCATAGAAAATCTTTGGAGGGAGTTGAAAGTCCGTGTTGCCCAGCAACAGCCCCAAAACATCACTGCTCTAGAGGAGATCTGCATGGAGGAATGGGACAAAATACCAGCAGCAGTGTGTGAAAACCTTGTGAAGACTTACAGAAAATGTTTGACCTCTGTCATGGCCAACAAAGGGTATATAACAAAGTATTGAGATACATTTTTGTTATGACCAAATACTAATTTTCCACCATAATTTGCAAATAAATTCATTAAAAATCCCACAATGTGATTTTTCTGGATTTTTTTCTTCTGATTTTGTCTGTCATAGTTGAAGTGTACCTATGATGAAAATTACAGGCCTTTCTCATCTTTTTATAGGACAAACAGCCCGACATTGACTCAATATTCTGTTCTAAGATAGCATACATGTTGTGTTTTTCTGCAGAAACCATGTATTCTAAGGAGAGATGTTAAGGGAGTTTTAACAACAAAAATATGTATATATCTTTAGTCAATCCAAATCATCTCCTTCCTGACTTCCCCTCTTCAATACTCTCCTATAAAAGCCAGAGAACGATGGGTTCCCTTTCCAGTGTATGGTTCCACTCAAGGTTTCTTCCCACTATAGGGAATCACTGTGCCTCTGCCTACTCTTTCGGGGTTTAGGCCTGGGTCACTGTGAAACACACTCTCTGAAGTAACTGATTTCTCCCCCTGTAGACTTGTCTGACCAGAGGACGTTGTACCATCTGAACCTGACGTCTCTCCAGGACACGTTCCACTTCCTGTTCGACCGGCGATCGCGGCCGACCGCCTGGTTCTGCAAACACTACAAAACCCTGGTGTGTTGATCTCTACGCCTCCACTCTGCTTCCTCCATCCACCTTCTCCTTCGCTCTGACCCCTCTGGGTCAGAGGTCAATCCAGGGTCTCATGGGTTGTTGCTAGGCAGTGTTCACCCCCACCAGAGAGGGTCGTGGCAGATTAAAGACGTAACCACAGCGATAAAGGAGGCCAGGGAAAGGGAAGCCATTTTGTGTCGGTGGAGGTGGACTTTGGGCTGCAGTACCACAGAAAACCAGAGGACATACTGTTTGGGGCCAGCCTACCTTATTTGTTGGTGTATGCTGACGACCAGGAGCTAGATGAGCCCAATAGTTTGGCACAGACTTTACAGAGGTATGATCCTGAGGAGGAGAAAGAGTCTCCTCACCGTTCTCTTCTTCACGCTAAATTGGGGTCAAAGGATCATGTGAGAAGGGAGGTACCATCCCTCCCATACTCCATCCAGAACAACGAACTGCCAGAAGTGGAGTACAGGCCTAGCGGATCCATGAAAGAGGACTCGTTTGAAACTGCCTACCATGCCCTGAAACCCATCAAGCCCACGCTTGGAGGAGGAAGGGGGAAGAAGTGAAAGATGGGGAGAGGGATGGAGGGGGTAATTCGCCAGTCCTGAGCTTGGATGAGAGGACCACAAGAAAGAGCAGCGTTGGAGGTAGTAGGTCGCAAGACAACAGTGAGGGAAGGAGGGATGGAAAGAGTGATATAGGGAATGAAGGAGGAGGTAAGTCTTCAATGCTGAGTTTTGATGAGCCGACCTTGGATAAGGCAAAAAGGAAACAGTGGGGCTCGAAGCCCCAGGTTAGGAGCTAGGAGGACACTCAGGGTAGACTTTGCAGACATTGGCTGGAGTGAGTGGTCCTGGTGCCCAAAGCCTTCGATTGCTACTACTGCGCTGGCACCTGTGGAATCCCTGCTCCCAAGGTAAAGACTGTGACGAACCTGTGTCAAATCTGAAACTGGTTCAAATCTGGTCTTCCTCTGAACTAAAGCAGTCGTAATAAACATTGTCAATGTTAGAGAGCAGAACAAAGCTACGATAGGACAGAGAGGAATAACGTCACACTTATTTTAAGGTGAGCACAACAGCCGAGACTGTTTTTATGGTTTCCAACTTAGAACTGCTCCGTTGCTCATAGTCTGATGTTATGACTACAACACTTAGGAAATAGTATAATTCAGCAGCATTACTGGCCATTGCAGACACACTTAAATGTACTTAATTGTACGACTGTATCATGTTTTCCAACTTGCGCTTTATTAAATGAATGAACCATTGTGCTTCTAAATCATAGACGGCTTTTATCAAGACCACTTTTCCTTTTTTTAAATACAGAGTAACCTTAATGTAATTTTTCCATTTGAATTATTATCGGCATTGCCAGTAAATGCTGTAACCTCTCTCTCCCCCTCTTTCTCTACTCCACCCACCCTTCCCTCTCTCTACTAGGTACTGCATCCCTCTAACCATGCTACCATCCAGAGTATAGTCTGTGCGGTTGGGATAGTTCCAGGGGTCCCAGAGCCCTGCTGTGTCCCAGAGAAGATGAGCCTCCTGGGGGTTCTCTACCAGGATGAAAGGGGTAATCTGGTGCTCAAGGTCTTGGATCCCAGTATG
Source organism: Oncorhynchus clarkii lewisi (assembly GCF_045791955.1). Lineage (NCBI taxonomy): Eukaryota > Metazoa > Chordata > Actinopteri > Salmoniformes > Salmonidae > Oncorhynchus > Oncorhynchus clarkii. The sequence goes on from NC_092169.1 coordinate 1,036,334, forward strand.
TCTGTGGAGAGCTGTGCCTGCAGATAGCTGCAGAAGTCAGAGGGGGAATAAGCCAGGCTAAACAGGATGGACTGAATTTAAAAGGACAAAAAAGGGAAGTAAAAAGGCGAGTTGAGGTGTCTTTCCGTCTGTTGGTCCTTTATATCCCTCAGGCTTTGACACTGAGAGAACGATAGATGAACATGATGAGGTGTTGAAGAGGCACATTATCTGCCGTTGGCAGCACCAGTCAAGTCCTCTGGTAGCAGCAGACACACCACCACAATATCCTTCACATCTACCATATCCTCCACAAAACAGCATCACCGCTTCTCAATTCCCCTCTCTCTCCCTCCAAACAACTGGAGGGAGAGAGAGGGGAATTTGTTTTGTTTTTGTGGCACTGATCATGCTTGTTGTAATAGAGTCCTGGGTCATCTTCATTAGTACACGCCTCAGAAAAAAAAATTGCAACAGAAAATTAAAACGAGGGTTTCTTATTGAACACGTTCAGAGAGTACCTCCCGGTTTTGGACTATTCTTTATGTTTTAAGCCTACTGAACAAGACCCTAGGTCCTCATTCACTAATATTGTACATACAGTGCATTCGGAAAATATTCAGACCCCTGGACTTTTTCCAAATTTTACAGCCTTGTTCCAAAATGTATTAAATAAAAATGTTTCCTCATTACTCTACTCGCAATATCCCATAATGACGAAGCGAAAACAGGTTTTTAGACATTTTTGCAGAAACAGAAATACTTTATTTACATAAGTATGCAGACCCTTTGCTATGAGAATCATAGTTGATCATAATTCAGCTCAGGTGCATCCTGTTTCCATTGATCATCCTTGAGATGTTTCTACAACTTGATTGGAGTCCACCTGGGGTCAATTTAATTGATTGGACATGATCTGGAAATGCACACACATGTCTATATAAGATCCCACAATTGACAGTGCATGACAGAGCAAAAACCAAGCCATGAAGTCGAAAGAATTGTCCGTAGAGCTCCGAAACAGGATTGTGTCCAGAAACAGATCTGGGGAAGGGTACCAAAAAATGTCTGCAGCATTGAAGGTCCACAAGAACACAGTGGCATCCATCATATTTAAATTGAAGAAGTTAGGAACTACCAAGACTCTTCCTAGAGCGGGCTGCCCAGCCAAACTGAGCAATCGTGGGAGAAGGGCCTTGGTCAGGGGGGTGACCAAGAACTCGATGGTCACTCTGACAGAGCTCCAGAGTTCCTCTGTGGAGATGGGAGAAGCTTCCAGAAAGACAACAATCTCTGCAGCACTCCACCAATCAGGCCTTTACCAGGCGGAAACCACTCCTCAGTAAAAGGCACATGACAGCCCGCTTGGAGTTTGCCAAAATGCACCTAAAGGACTCTCAGACCATGAGAAACAAGATTAACTGGTCTGATGAAACCCAGATTGAACACTTTGGCCTGAATGCCAAGCGTCATGTCTGGAGGAAACCTGGCACCATCCCTACGGTGAAGCATGTTGGGGGCAGCATCGTGCTGTGGGTATGCGGCAGGGACTGAGGAACTACTCAGGACGAGGGAAAGATGAACGGAGCAAACTGCAAACCTGCTCCAGAACGCTCAGGACCTCAGACTGAGGCAAAGGTTCACCTTCCAACAGGACAACGACCGTAAGCACACAGCCAAGACAACGCAGGAGTGGCTTCGGGACAAGTCTCTGAATGTCCTTGAGTGGCAAAGCCAGAGCCCCGACTTGAACCCGATCGAACATTTCTGGAGAGACCTAAAAATTGCTGTGCAGCGACGCTCCCCATCAAACCTGAAGGAGCATGAGAGGATCTGCAGAGAAGACTGGGAGAAACTCCCGAAATACAGGTGTGCCAAGCTTGTTGCGTCTTACCCAAGAAGACTAGAGGCTGTAATTGCTGCCAAAGGTGCTTCAAAAAAGTACTGAGTTCAGGGTCTGAGTAGGTATGCAAATGTCATATTTCAGTTGTTTTTTTTTGCAGAAATCTGCAGAAATGTCTAAAAACCTGTTTTGTCTTTGTCATTATGGAGTATTGTGTGTAGATTGATGAGGGGGGAAAAATGTAATTTTAGAATAGGGTTTTAACCTTAGAAAATGTGGAAAAAGTCAAAGTGTCTGAATACTTTCCGAATGCACTGTACATCCCTATACCTCCCTCTATCCAAACAATGCGCACAAGGATGTCAAAGGGATGGACCTCATGGTTTGTGTTCATGTTTTAAATGTTTTATTGGCCCAGACACATTGGTCGCTCAAGCTAGAATGCTGGTAAAAGACTGTTTAGTTAAATGAAGGTCCTTCAACCTTGCCTAGTTAAAGATTAAATAAAAATATATAAAATAAAAATTCTATATAGGCAGCTGTGTATATTGAATTGTAATAATAAAAAGTAATTGAATCCAAATTTGTCAATATAATATGTCATTGTTTTTAAATAACCATCTAGTGAAGATGATGTTGAATGGTATGGAGGACCATTATGGCCAAAATAAAAAATAAATGAAAACATAAATAAATAAATATACAGTTGAAGTCAGAAGTTAACATACGCTTAGGTTGGAGTCATTAAAACTGGTTCTTTAACCACTCCACAAATTTCTTGTTAGCAAACTATAGTTTTGTTAAGTCGGTTAGGACATCTACTTTGTGCAAGCCAAAAGTAATTTTTCCAACAATTGTTAAACTTCTTAAGGATCGGGGTCCTCATCAGCTAGATGTCACCACATGCTTTTAAGCCAGTAGCAGACAAAAACATACAAATCTAAACAGCTAACGTTACCCTTAACCTCAAGACGCATTCACACACCGACTCTTTTGGGGGCTTGTTCCCGCATGATATCAGGTACACTCCCCTTATCCCATGCTCTACCATTTGATAGTGAACTGTTCTTTAACCAACCCCAAAAAGAGTTGTCACGAATGTCACGAACAGACAAACGTGCTAACAAATAACTTTCTACAGCATCCATAGGCAGTATGTGAGCAGGGCATCCAACTGCTCCGGTGTCATCTGAATGTTGGATTGAAGGATTCAGGCGATGGCACACTTCATCCAAATTGCTGAACACTAAAGGGTCAACCTCTGTGTCAGTAGTTGCAGCTAACTGGAACAAATTGTCAGCCAGAGACTCCATACGAAAAAGTAAATAATCAGATTCAGCACTAGCATTTTCAGCAAGGTTAGCCAACACTCTCAAATATCTGGCTATCTCTTGCATGTGTGTAGCCATATTGCGTAGTGTCTGTGTCATAGCAACCAGGCATGTGAAGTCGAACTTCGTGCTCTGATACCGATCAACCAATGGGAGTAAGGTCACAGTGACATGCTTGATTGACAGCCTCGTCATTTGCATAGGGATGAAGAAAAACGTAAATAAATAGATAAATGAATGAAGAAAAGTTGACAGAAATAAAGAAATAAGCAAATAAATAAATACAGGAATAAATGGTGCAAAAGTACTCATTTATATCAAATTGTGTTTATGTATTGATTGATTTCCATGTACAATCATTTATTTTTACATTTATGTGCATGTATATTTATAGATTTATTTATTTATTCATTTATTTTTTATTTTGGCTGTCTTGGTCCTCCATAGAATGGTGACAATAATGTTTGGAAGCCAGTTATAAACATTGTACAATAAACAAGTTTCAACTTCTGTGGCAGAGGATGCAGAAACTTCAGGATCACTGACCTGTGCCCGGTTTCCAAAAAACAGATTAAGGCTAAGTTCGTCTTTAGAACCTTTGTAGGAGCATTGTTAAATCTCTGAGCTGTTTCCCAAAACCATCGTTATTAACGTTGCACTTGAAAACGCTCGTAATCTAAAGGCTTGTTCACATTACCCATAAGCACTCCATTACACTGCGCCGGATGTCAAGCATTTCAATGGGGACATCCACAAGGTGATGGAATCGCAACGGCCGCTTGCGGTTGAAGGCTTCATTGCGAGATGGACACCACATACTTTTACATTTTCCAAACTTTGTGTCATTATAAGAAATCCTGCTACGACCTCTTACAAGCCATCAAACAGGCAAAGCGTCAATACAGGACTAAGATTGAATCCTACTATGCCGGCTCTGATGCTTGTCGGATGTGACGTGGCTTGCGAACTATCACGGATTACAAAGGGAGACCCAGTCGCGAGTTGCCCTGTGATGCAAGCCTTCAGACGAGCTAAATGCCTTATATGCTCGCTTCGAGGCAAGCAACACTGAACCATGCATGAGAGCACCAGCTGTTCAGGATGACTGTGTGATCATGCTCTCCATAGCCGATATGAGTAAGACCTTTAAACAGGTTAACATTCACAGATGGATTACCAGAACGCGTACAGAGCATGTGCTGACCAGCTGGCATTTTAAGTCCACCCAGAGTCTGTAGAAGAACAAACCACTGAAGATGAAAATATTTGATTTTCGGTTATGGCTTCATGGAATAGCTAGCAACTTGTAAAAAATGACCCATTCCTATAAGTGGGTATTATTTTTATATTTATGTTAAATCATACACATTGGCTGTTAAGCCAATTATATTATATGACCGTTGCCTCCCGTTTATTGTGACGCTAATGATTAGGTGGCAACAGAGTCGCTAGCTACTAGTAGTATCTTTAACCTATCCTAGCTTTGAGCTAGCTATGTACAGTGCATTAGAAAGTATTCGGACCCCTTGACTTTGTCCAGATTTTGTGACACTACAGCCTTATTCTAAAATTGATCAAATCGTTTTTCCCCTCATCAACGTACACACAATACAGCATAATGACAAAGCAAAAACAGGTATTTAGACATTTTTGAAAATGTATACAAAATGAAAAACGTACATAAATATTAAGATCCTTTACTCAGTACTTTGTTGAAGCACCTTTGGCATCGATTTCAGCCTCGAGTCTTCTTGGATATGACGCTACAAACTTGGCACACCTGTATTTGGGGAGATTCTCCCATTACTCTCTGCAGATCCTGTCAAGCTGGATGGGGATATTCAGAGACTTGTCCCAAAGCCACTCCTGCATTGTCTTGACTGTGTGTTTAGGGTCATTGTCCTGTTGGAAGGTGAACCTACACCCCAGTCTGAGGTCCTAAGCTCTCTGGAGCAGGTTTTCATCAAGGACCTCTCTGTACTTTGCTCTGTTCATCTTTCCCTCGATCCTGACTAGTCTCCCAGTCCCTGACTCTGAAGAATATCCCCACATCATGATGCTGCCCCCACCACGCTTCACTGTAGGGATGGTGCCAGGTTTCCTCCAGACGTGACACTTGGATTGTGCAACATTTGCCCATTATTATTTTCTAAATGATCTGTCAAGTTGGTTGTTGATCATTGCTAGACAACCATTTTCAGGTCTTGCCATAGATTTCCTAGTAGATTTAAGTCAAAATTGTAACTCGGAAACTCAGGAACATTCACGGTCTTCTTGGTAATCAACTCCAGTGTAGATTTGGTCTTGTGTTTTAGGTTATTGCCCTGCTGAAAGGTGAATTGATCTCTCAGTGTCAAAAAGCAGACTGAACCAGGTTTTTAATCTAGGATTTTGCCTGTGCTTAGCTCCATTCCATTCCTTTGTTATCCTGAAAAACTCCCTAGTCCTTAATGATTACAAGCATACCCATAACATGATGCAGCCAGCACTATGCTTGAAAATATGGAGTGTGGTAGTTAGTAATGTATTTGCCCCGAACTTAACACTTTGTATTAAAGCCAAAAAGTGAATTGCATTGCCACATATTTTTGCAGTATTACTTTAGTGCCTGCCTTGTTGCAAACAGGATGCATGTTTTGGAATATGTTTTATTCTGTACAATTAGGTTAGTATTGTAGAGTAACTATAATGTTGGTGATTCATCCTTAGTTTTCTCCTATCACAGCCATTAAAAAAGTTTGAGTTTAAAGTCACCATTGTCCTCATGTTGAAATCCCTGAGAAATGTCCTTCTTCTCTGGCAAATGAGTTAGGAAGGACGCCTGTATTTTTGCAGTGACTGGGTGTATTGATACACCATCCAGTGTAATTAATCACTTCACCATGCTCAAAAGGGATATTCACTGTCTTTGGATAGACATTCTGGATAGGCTTTCTGCAAGATTTTGTATATATTACCTATCATATGACTATCCTTTTCTGACTCAAATGAGAAAATTCTCAACATTGCTCTGACGTCCAAAAGATTCCAGATCAAAATGTTGTAATGTAAAACTTTTAACTTGCATGTGTTTTAAAATGTCTACATTTGTCAGTCCGAAATTGCATTTGAATTCTGTCATGGTAATAAGAAATATATACATTTATGGTTTCTATGCCTTTAGTTTAAGCTATCCAAGAAATGTTCCATCGGGGTGTGTTTTTAGAGAGTAATTGGTATTGTATTGGTTCTTGTAGAATATATTTTATTTTCTTCCATATTGTTATAGTGTTCTTAACCATTTATGTGTTAACGTTCTTAGCTCCATCCTTTGAAAACAGACACTTAAATATTCTGGGGATGTACATGCGCATATTACATTTTTTACCCATTTCTGTTCTTTAGTGCATTTCTTTTTATTTAACCTTTATTTAACTTTATTTGACCATTTGGCACCCGTTATAAACCTGGGGGGGCCCCTGTCGGTTGGCCTTTGGTCGGTGTTCAGACGGACGGTTCCTCCCGCCCCATGTGGATTCGCTTCTATTGGTGGAACCCCTTTTGGAGACGGTTCACCCAGTTTCTCCGGTACAGTCCAGCCGAGCCCCGTCCAAGCAAGACCCAGTTGACCCGTCTGTCCCAGTGGCCCTACGTTGGTGTTCCGGTACGCCGCTCGAGAGGTCTTATCTAGCTGGAGGGTTTAGCAGGAACCGCTACAGGTATTACTGAATGGGTGTGCCACTCCCCTCTACACACCGGTGCCAGAGACATGTGTGTTTCTCAAACCCTGTCGTTGGCTCGGTTCCTACTAAACCCTCCAGCTAGATAAATACCTCTCGAGCGCGCCCTGTCTCCCGTGGCTCAGGCCACGGGCAGTTCAGGGCCTCCAACTGGATTGCACCGGGGCCTCCTTCCCCCACGGGGTTGGACCTTTCCCCCCAGCCATTCTCTGCCCAGCGCGCCCAGGGACAACCTCTACATTGCGGGAGGGATACCTGGTTGATCCTGCCAGTAGCATATGCTTGTTTCAAAGATAAAGCAATGCAAGTCTAAGTACACACGGCCCGGTACAGTGAAACTGCGAATGGCTCATTAAATCAGTTATGGTTCCTTTGATCAGTCCAACTTTACTTGGATAACTGTGGCATATCTAGAGCAAATCATTTCCAACCTTCAGGGATGTGTGCATTTATCAGACCCAAAACCCATGAGGGGTGCGCTCGGACGCCCCAGCCGCTTTGGTGACTCTAGATAGCCTTGAGTTGATTGCGCACACTTTGTGGCGGTGACATCTCATTCGAATGTCTGCCCTATGAACTTTCAATGGTACTTTCTGTGCCTACCATGTTGACTATGGGTACCGGGGAATCAGGGTTTGATTCTGGAGAGGGAGCCTGGGAAATGGCTACCACATCCAAGGAAGGCAGCAGGCGCGCAAATTACTCACTCCCGACTCTGGAAGGTAGTGACGAAAAATAACAATACAGGACTCTTTCGAGGCCCTGTAATTGGAATGAGTACACTGTAAATCCTTTAACGAGGATCCATTGGAGGGAAAGTCTGGTGCCAGCAGCCGCGGTAATTCCAGCTCCAATTTATTGCCATGACCATATTTAACAATATGTTGCAACCTACAACCTATACCCTGTTCAAAGGCATTCGAATGGCACACATACCCAATCCATGTCTCAATTGCTAGCTTACAGCCTTACTCTAAAATTGATCAAATGGTGTGTTTTCCTCATTTAATGTACACACAATACATCATAATGACAAAGCAAAAACTGTTTTTTCGAAATTTTAGCAAATGTATTAAAAATAAAAAACAGAAATACTTTATTTACATAAGTATTCAGACCCTTCGCTATGAGAATCGAAATTGAGCTCAGGTGCATCCTGTTACCATTGATCATCCTTGAGATGTTGCTACAACTTGATTGGAGTCCACCTGTGGTAAATTGATTGGACATGACTTGGAAATGCACACACCTGTCTATATAAGGTCCCACAGTTGACAGTGCATGTCAGAGCAAAAACCAAGCCGTGAGGTCAAAGAAATTGTCTGTAGATCCCCCGAGACAGGATTGTATCGAGGCACAGATCTGGGAAAGGGTACCAAAAAATGTCTGCAGCATTGTAGGTCCCCAAGAACACAGTGGCCTCCACCATTCGTAAATGGAAGAAGTTTGGAACCACCAAGACTCTTCCTAGAGCTGGCCGCCCAGCCAAACTGAGCAATCGGGGGAGAAGAGCCTTGGTCAGGGAGGTGACCAAGAACCCGATGGTCACCCTGACAGAGCTCAAGAGTTCTTCTGTAGAGATGGGAGAACCTTACAGAAAGACAAAACATCTCTGCAGCACTCCACCAATCAGGCCTTTATGGTAGAGTGGCTAGACGGAGGCCACTCATTATGGGGTATTGTGTGTAGATTGATGAAGGAAAAATACAATTTAATACATTTTAGAATAAAGCTGTAACCTAACAAAATGTGTAAAAAGTCAAGGGGTCTGAATACTTTCCGTGGGTGCTGTACATTCATTGTCTTATCGGTGTCTATGTAGCCTGTTGGCATCGGCTACTTCTATAGAGAACAGTTCATTGGGGCCATCAACTGGAAAGGTTTTTTGCAGCTTGATAAAGGCTTCATCAGCGCTTGTGAAATCCATATTTTGCGTTCCCTTCCATACCCACAGCACTTCTGGAAGGCAGAGTTGAGATTTGATCTTATTTTCCTCCAGTGACTGATTGGCAGGTAATCCTTACGTTTCTTTCTCAGCTTTGCAGACAGGTCCTGGACTAATCCAATGGTCTAGCCTTGGATTCTCATCCCCTTTCCCGGTTGTGCCTTCAGAATGTTGACTTTGGTCTGATTGTTCCATTGTTTGAAGATTACTCTGTGTGGGTATTTAGCGTTCGATCCTATTGCGTCATTCCAGCTGCTCTGGTGATATTCCCACCTCAAGTTACTCTGATATCGGTTTGACTACGTAAATGGAAAGATCCATTTTTCCTCGTCTTCTAGTAAAGACAATATTCTCATGTAGTTACGTCTCATTCTGTTTTCTTGCTGATCCAATTTCTCTTCTAAAGTTAGCTTTTTTTTTTCAAAAGGCACATTTTGTTACGTTGTTCGTTCATGCACACACCTTGTTTGTGCGTGTCTGACACGATGGCCTCCACTATCTTTGAGGCAAATCTACTTTTTAAAGGTTCATGATCTTTACACTAAAAACAGTAGCCTGGACATTCCCTATGTTGACAGACTGGTGAGTTTAAATAGGGTAGTAGTGAGATCCAGGGGCACAACTTTGGTTTTAGAAGTGGGGGGGACATAACTTGGTGGGGGACCCATTTCCTGAATTTCTACACAATCTAATACGACCCATGGCCTTTCTGGCCATCTTTATTTAGAACAACATAAAGCAGAAATGTCCATTCATCAAGCTAGGTAAGAGATCATTATTAAATATGTTTAAGTGATAAGACTGAACTAGATCAATGATAATTCAATAATCAATATTGTGTTGCACCTTTAACCAATAGCCTAACAAATGAACAACTCTTACAAATAAAGTTAAGACTTTTACCCAAAGGATTGTATCGGTCTTAAATCCAGCCGGCTGAAACTGAAAACTTCAGCCAGACCGCCCAGCCAGCCTTAGCCACCTGCAAGCCCAACCCCTACCAGTCTAGTCAATAACTCAACTCTCTCCCCAACACATTGTCTCAAGAAAAGCTAAATAAAGGGTTGTATATCTGCAAAAATTCACCTCAGCTCCATCACAGACTGGTCTTCCCTGGCTGCCTGACCCCGATGAGACCCCTTTCACCATCTGATCCTTCTCAGATGAGGCATGACAAAGAATTACATTGGTGTACAGTTATACATTTATACATTATCCATGAACAGAATCAATGTTTAAACAAGTGAAATTACCATTATTTCCAGATCCCAGACTGTAGCTTACCCATTAACTCAAGATGGAACTTTGTATCCATTGTTATAATATACTTTAAAATTGTCCTGAGGTCTGTAGATTGGTCTTCCCTGGCTGTCTGACCCTGCAGAGACACCTGTCTCCATCTGATCCTGCTAAGATACGATGAGCATAGTGTTGTGTACTGACTGTGCACCATGACCATAAAGCCTGTAGAGCTGTTTATACTGTATCAGTGTGAAAGTAGGGAATCTGACAGATCATTAACGTAACATTGCTATACTGACTAGAAAAAACTGATATTGCACTGAAAAACATTCAGAATAGTTGATTTAATAATTTGATTCAGGTCAAGTGCGATTGAGGCAAAAATAATAGCTAAAGTTAGTGAGCTGACTTTAGCTAACTAGTTGGCTCACTATCTCTGCTAGCTAATGGTACTTCTGTTGAAACGGGACAAAACAAAGGCTACAAAACATTTCCATACATACAACAGCTGCTAGATACTGCTACCTGACAGATACTGTAGCTACAGGCTAGCTAGAGCTGAACTGGCTGTGGTAGCTACTAGCTAGATAACTAGCTGCTAGTAGTTCATTCACTTCAGTCAAGAGGGAATTAAACATTACCTAATGTAACATGTCAGTTACACTATTAGCTTAGCTCTAGGAATAAAAATATTTTTCTGTCAAAAATCATTTACCTTGCCTGCTAGATCAGTCGACTAGAGTCGCCAGTTTCTGCTCTGCTTGTTTTTACAACTCTGAGAAAAAAGTGCAACAGACAGCAGAAGCTCTACCTTCACACAGCCTGTCCGCATGCTCTGCAGTGCCTGTTCGGTCTTAAATCCAGCAGGCTGAAACTGGAAAACAGCCTACCCAACCTTTCTGAGGCGTCCGCATGGTACTAAAGCACACCGGAGCCACGTTTTGTATCACAGTGCAATGATAAAAGTGGGGGGTACGAACATGCAATTTCAGAATGTGGGGGGTCATGTCCACCCCTGTGCCCAGTGAAAGTTGCGCCTCTGGATTCAACTTGAAGTAGTTCTCAAATTTCCCTGTACTCTACTTTTAAATCATGCTGAGAATAATTTGGGAAATCATCTTTTCACACTAGACCATTTGTACATATAAAATTAAAAGCCACAGTTCAAAGCCACAGTTCAAGGAAAAACTACAGTACTCCTGTTTTATAAATAGGGTGCAGTTTTCTGTGCTCGCCTGAAATGGCTCTTTCCGCAGGTGATTAGAACCCAAAGCGAATCGTCGTTCTGTTAATTAGGACTAATAATGTGTCGGTTTATAGAATCACATTCACATTTATTCTACAACGTCTGAAACAGAACTATGATTGTTTGACTGAATAGTCAGTTAGAGTTTGTGCTTTCCATGGTGAATAAAATGACGTTACAAAGATTGTACTCTGAGAAGGTCGATGCCCGACTTTCCTATGAACCTTCAGGTCCTGGTGGCCACTTCCCACCTCATTTACCTGCGATAGAAAGGCCATTTCTGTAGGCCAGGTTCACCCTGAAGCCTCAATGAATGGTTCTTATACTGTACAATAGTGAAACTGAAAACTCTGTAAGAACTTGTGCTTTTTGTCAGCTGTCTTCATATCTCTGCAACAAGATATAACTCAGTTCACTTTGGCAAAACAAAAGACTTGTCTTAAAATGAATCACTGCAAAGGGATTATTCCATTTCAACCTCTAACCTCTATGCCTACCCTATGGTGTTGCGTTCACTAGGCCTATCTGAAGGGACTAGATAGGTGTCAACAATATGGCTAAAGCGCCACCCTGGAGACATCACTCTTCTTTCAGATCTGTGAACACTTAGGGCAGGGGAAAGGGACTTGGGCAGGTTGAAATGTAACTGGGCCTGATTTCTGAAATGTGGAAATAACACACTCTAAGGTGCTAGGAGCTCTACTAAAACTGATAAGAAATGTAACCTTTCCAGCATTGTCAATGTGAGAAATTGCCAAAGAGTTGACCTTGTGTGCCTTTCAATATTAGTTCTATTTGTCTTCAGGGTCCAGATGGCTGGTTACCTTAAGGCCACCGTAACCAGCTATTAGATTCAGTGTTTAATGCTCAGCATGATTAACCAGATATTGTGCTAATTAACAGATGAAGTCATTGATTAAGATCGCTGGCAGCATGTACATTCTAGATTATAAGCTTGATGAATGATAAAGACAAGACTCAGACTATTGTGAGTGATGTTCCAGGTGGAATGTTTTTTTTTTTTTTTTCATAACATAATCCGTTGTTTTTCACCACTATAATGAATGATCTAATCCTGTGTAACACTTTGATTCGTATTGTTGGTTTTGGTACTAGCCCCACTTGGCCCCATTACCCACCTTCATTAAACAAGTTGAAAAGACCAACAAGTATCTTGGAATGTGATTGAATTACTGGACTCACTGGCAGCTGCATTTGTGGAAAATTGGTGTCTAGAAGGGAATAAAGGCAATGCCATCTCAAACGTTCGACAGCTTGCTAAAATGGTTTTTCAAATAGATAAATGATGTTTCCACATTATTATCCACTGTCTTATTTTGCAGTCATTTTCATTTGTTAGGTGAAATCTAATATCTTTATTCAGCAATACATGTCCCCTTTCAGGTCATGAAAATGAAATGGGTCAAATAGTTCAGGTTGTGGGTGTCACATTAATGGGTGACCCAGTGAATCTGGTGGGCCAAGTAATACAAGGTCAATATGTTTCACACAAAATGTCTTTATCTAGGCCTAAGTATAAAGACACAGTGCTAGTAGAGTTTGGCTTTGATGTTTTTCATCAAAAACAGCTAAATGAATCTACACATCTCTATACAAGCTCTGGTAATACTGTATCTCTAGTCAAACAATGAGCAACAGACATTGATAACATGTTTAACAATAAAAGGTCTATAGCAAGAGCTGCAATTAAGCTACCTTCAGTCTCTCTCCAGTCCCACCCTGAGTTTCATAAGGCACAGTTCAGACATGTCATTTTCCAACCTATACAACAGGACAATGATCCAAAATATTCCTATCACGGACTGTGCAGATAAATAAAGTAATGTGCAATGTATTCAATTTCATATTCTGTTGACATCTAGTGGACACTTTGTGCAATCCTGAATGGCCACCTATGTGCCCTTACACATAATGATCGATAGTCACAAGTGGATGGTCCTACATTCAGGGGTTAGTGACTTCAAATTGTAATTAAATGTTTAATTATTCAGGTCTACTCTTGTAAATAGATACAGAATGTCCGATGTCGTTTTCAGTAAATATCCGTTTTCTTATGTCCAATAGGCTTTAATTGTGAGAAGTCATGTGGCGTGACAGGTGGTGCCGTTCCCGGAAGAACTCGTGGCAGATAGGGCATATGAGTTTCTCCTCTAGCCTCCTCACCTGGGACCGCTCCAGAAACTCCTTCTTGTGGTGGGAGCGCATGTGAAACACCAGGTCTGAAGTCATGCGGAAGGAGAGGTTACACTTGGCGCACCAGTTCTGCACTGACACCCCAAAGGAGCTAAATGTTGGAGGAAGAATTGTTAGAGATGATGTTGTTTGTATTTGGGCTCCAATAATCCTGGACCAGTGCTCTGGTGGGAAAGGAAAAGCATTGCAAGTAACCGGTGTGGGTAGGGTCTGTGCGCCAGGTAAATCACCATTCAACATAATGTTATTAGATGCCAACAAATTGTTGTATCCCAGAACAGTCTTTGAGGTAAAAATGTCTCTCACATCTTCTAGGTGGTTCGATGGGGCAGGTGTGTTGGATGGATGAGCTGTAGAGCAGTTAGAAGAAGTCCCTTTATTGGGTTTACAGAAAGCGCTTTTCTGCTCCTCCTGTCCACTGAGCAGAAAGAATGAAAACTCACTGTTGTTGCTCTTGGAGTTCAAACCAGAGCTTATCGCCCTCACTATCTCAGAATCAGCCTCTGTTGGCATTTCTTTCTTGTGCATAACACTCCTTTTTGCAGCTCCTACTTCTGTGAACGCACTATTTTTGCATTCCACTTGGTCCTTTTTGAGCTGGTACTTAGCCGCCTTCAGTTTCAAAACAGAGCCAGGTGACTCTGGCACAATGAGGTGGTAGTCTCTGGTTATCTGTGTGATGTTGTCATTCAAGATGTTGGTTTTCTCCAGTAACACTGGTTTCCTCCATCGGGGGTAATCTGTCTCCTCATGTTTCCTTTTCCGCAGAGAAATCTCTTCTTCTTCACTGGCGCTGGATTCTTTATGTTCCAGATTCCTGGCGATGTTGTGGAAGTCTGTGATGCGGTGTTGCCGTTTTATTTCAATGTGTTTGTGTTCATAGGCCTCTCTGCTCGGAATGTCATTCTTCACCTGGGAGCACAGGAAGCTGCAGTGGGCCAAGTAGGGATGCTCGTTCTTGAAGACCAGGTTACATTTTGCACATTTGAGCTCTGTGAAGATATATGCATTTTGTTAGTTAATATGTACATTACAAAACACATTGGTGCAAAATGAAGCACATAACAATAGTCCACATATATTATCTTTGAAAAAGTTTCAGTACATCTCTTAATTTTGTCCTTTCCATTAAGCATTTACGCACAGGCTACAACAAAACTTCTGACAAAATGCTGAAACAACAAGGGTAACATTAGTAGGCCTATCTTTTAAGGATGATCATGAAGAAGATGAGGATGCCCTAGTCAAAATATCCTATAGGATTAGTGATAGGAATAGATTCTCACATTCCTATAGGATTTTGTCACCTCTATCAGAATCCTATTGGACAACTTTTTCCCCTATTGGAAATCAAAAGTGATCCGATTGGATCTCCAATCAAAATCCTATTAGAACTTTTTTCTTATTTGAACCCAATAAATTATAAGTTGTCTTAAGTTCCAGTACAATACAACAACATTAATAACAATATTTTAGTTGATCCGGAAACAACAGTTCTATATTCATTCATTTTGGTTTTATTCACCTTTAAACTGTCCCTTTAAGAGTGATTGATGACGTCACAGCGAGCATGGCTTGTAGTGTTAATTAACTACCTCCACCTGTGGCTGTGCAGAAAATCTCTGGTTTTCTAACATTATTATTTGTATTTGTTTCCGTATGAAGATGACGATGTTTTAGTCATTTTGTCATTGTGCAGTATTTTATGCACTCGTTTTAATGCTAGCTATGAAACTACTGTTAGCCACATTTTGCCTATCAGCTGACTAGCTAGCTAAGTTGTAGTCATTTGTATTTCATTTGAGTCACTATTGTTATAGCAGATGATACATGTTTCTTGTTTGTTATTGCTAAATATATGTACCTTATTATAGGCAAGGCAAACACGTTTTCATGATTTCAAACATCACGTTTGTGGACTCATTCAGCAGTTTTTACCTAATTAAGTAGAATACTATTGGAAATGAATGTTGAAAGTTGAAAAGGATGCTGTCGATTCTTCCCATTGACAATAAGTTTTGATAAATAGCCCTAAGTGTCCTAATCAATAAACTTATATTGACTAGGGGAAAATCAGGTTGTATGCGCTATTGGGAAATTATCACAACTCAAAACCACATGGAAACTGGAAATATTGTTTGCATCTCTTGTTAGAGGAAAACCTGCTAAAGACAACCAGCTACATTTTGGAATTATTAATTTTGATTTGGGAGTCACTAAAACAGAGAGAGAGACGCAACATTTATTTGTCAATCACTCATATTGATGTCTCATTGAAATCAATAGAACAAGAGGGGCGAGTGCACGTCCTGTTAGAACTAGCCTTACAAAAAAAAAGGAGGACAACTTCGAGAAGACAGCAAGCTACATTTTGGATTGTTGCATTTTGTTTCAAGTGGGTCGCCAAATCAGAAAGATAAACACAACACTATCATATACATTTGAAATCAATAGAACGGGGGCAGACTTTGGTGTGTATGAATGATTTAAACTAACACTACTCAAAGGGCACACTGAATCTGAGAATAATTTGTATAGCACTGGTTAGAAGATCATTTGCTGAAAACAGTCATCTAAATTCTAGAATGTCGGATGGAAGTTTTGTAAGGCTCCAAAAATGGGTCAGTTGCTTTGTTATTTAACTTAAACAAATCACGACCCGCCATAGGATATCAATAGTGACAAGGGTTGGCTGTTATTTGAGTGATGGATTGAGAGTCAAACTATCTATTGGTGTGAGGCCAGTGACCTTTATAGAGGAGACCTACATTTTCCCTGCCATTTGAGTTGGAAAATGATAAAAACCAAAGATATTGATCGGTTTTAAGCAATCGATTTTGTGTCGTGATTACTATAAACGGTTATACTAACATCACTAATCTGAGGTAAAAAGGATATGTAATTACCCTCAATTCGATGTGGTCAAAACGTGAGGTTGTGTAATTTAGTAACACATACAGTCCACATACAGGAAATTAGCTCTAAAATAAAATAATGTAATCTGTAGCTTTATTGGACAATCTCACAGCTAAATATGGCATGGAAACCTAAACATTTATGTTCAACTGCAATCAGACCAGTAAACTGAGGAACACTCGCTCTCTCGTGTCTCTCCGGAGCATGATCTTCATCTCTTTGCCTACTCACACCAGTAATAATTCCCTGAGGTTCTTAACCTTTTCAACATACCAGCACAATATCGGAGTGATTCAAACCTATCACATTTTGGAATTTATGGGATTCTACTGTATAGTATAGGATTCTATTTTACAGGATTCTAATACAATAGACAAATCATATCAGATTTTGGAACCAGTCCTATTGGACTTCTATGGGATTCTTTCCTATAGGATTTTATCTTAAAGGATTCCAATACAGTAATCCTATCAGATTTTGGAACCAGTCCTATGAGATAAAATCCTATAGGAGAGGTTCCAAAATCTGATAGGATGGTCTATTAGGGTTGTTTTATTGGAATCCTATAGGATTTTTTGGCTAGGTTGCTGATTAAGAGCTGTATTTCTATAGCACTTTCCCAAGTCTCTCACCGGCATTATGTCCTCTGGTTGAGATGTCAGTGAAGCCCAGTAGATGTGACAGCTCTTGGTCATACCACACCAACAGTTCCTCATCCTGATGGATTTCCTTAGTGGTCCGGAAATACAGCTGGCCTCCCTTCAGGAACGCTTCGGTGTTCTGCTCCTCCCGGTGACGTGCCGCTTGCACCAGACGCAGCCAGGACAGCACGAGAGCAGAGCTCCGCATAGCCTCGGGGCCCACCTGTTCAGAGAAATCATTATGACATAGAGACATCAGGATCGCCTCTCCTCAATCATAGTGAAAACATTTAATTGATTGGAATTTGTAAAGATGTAAATGCAATGGCTGGTCAATCATTTTCCACTGGTACGTGGATGACAATCAAGCCATTTTGTGGTATATAATTTTTTGAACAAGATTTTGATTTAGCCTATGAGTCTCTGTTTTGCATCCTTGTGTCTCTGTGTGGTATGCCAGCTTGCTAGCCAGAATGTGTTATTAAATAGAAATACATTTACCCTGAACACGTATGATTTGCTTCTCTTGTCGCTGGATTTTAGCGCTATGAAGGCGATGGTGTCATGGAACGTGTTCTGAAGGATGCACGGGCCGAACTGTGCCCCAGCAGGGATGTTGCACATGACATGTACACTGGAGTAGAGGACTGTCGCATGGTGGTGGAGGAATTTACCCTCGCTGGTCCAGAGGGAATGAGGTAATAAATGATGGTTCATGGTTTGTCTGTAGGAAGATGATATATGTTAATAATGCATTATTAAAATGATAGTTATTCGAAAGTGTAGGACATTTTAAATGTGATGAATCGAGACTTTGAATATGATGCTTTTGCGAAAGAGTTATTAGAATACAATTGTGATTTTCATGTCTTGCTATAGATTTTCAAGCCAATTTAAGTCAAAACTGCAACTAGTAACTCCAGTGAATATTTGTCCTTGCATTTTAGGTTATTGTCATGCTGAAAGCTGATTTGTCTCCCAGTGTCTGTTGAAAAGCAGATCGAACCAGGTTTTCCTCTAGAACTTTGCCTGTGCTTAGATCTATTCCTTTTTTTATCCTAAAAAACTACCTAGTCCATGGGAATGACAAGCATACCAGTAACATGATGCAGCCACCACCATGCTTGAAAATATGAAGAGTGGTACTCAGTGATGTGTTTTCTTGGATTTGCCTCAAGCATAGTTCAACTGAAATGTGTCTTCCGCATTTAACCCAACCCCCCTGAATCAGAGAGGTGTGGGGGGCTGCCTTAATCGACATCCATGTCATCGGCTCCCTGTGAACTGCCTTGTTCAGGGGCAGAACGACAGATCTTTCTTTACCTTGTAGGCTCAGGGATTAGATCCAGCAGTTTTTTCCTATCATAGCCATTTAACTCTTTAACTGGTTTAAAATCACGCCTGGCCTCATGGTGAAATCCCAGAACAGTTTCCTTCCTCTTCATCAATTGAGTTAGGAAGGACGCCTGTATCTTTGTAGTGACTGGGTGTATTGATACACCTTCCAAAGTGTACTTAATAACTTCATTATGTTCAAAGGGATATTCAATGTCTGCTTTTTTCCCCCCGTATACCAATAGTTGGCCTTCTTTGTGAGGCATTGGAAAACCTCCCTGATCTTTGTAGTTGAATCTGTGCTTGTAATTCACTGCTTGACTGAGGGACCTTACAGATAATTGTATGTATGATGTACAGAGATGGGGTAGTCATCCAAAAAGCATGTTAAACACCATTATTGCACAAAGAGTGAGTCTATGCAACTTTTTATGACTTGTTAAGCACATTTTATTCCTGAAGTTATTTAGGTGTGCCATATCAAAGGGGTTGAATACTTATTGACTCAAGACATTTCAGCTTTTCATTTTTTATTAATTTGTAAACATTTCTAAAAACAAAATTCCATTTTGAGTGAGTGAGTGAGAGAGAGACGTGAGAAGGCTAGAGAGAGTGAGAGAGAGCGAGCGAGAGAGGGAGACGGAGGGAGGTCTGGTGTGAGGCGGCAGGATCGATGAGGTCTAACCTTATTAGGACTCTTATGACCTTATTAGGACTCTCTTTGCAGAGTGCTCTTGCTGCTCTGTCTCTGCGGCAACCAGACATAATCAATGTTCAATATGGAGTGTGTGTGTGTGTGTGTGTGTATGTGTGTGTGTGTGTGTGTGTGTGTGTGTGTGTGTGTGTGTGACACACCATTGATGCCATAGGTAAAGTCAGAGCCACTCTGTCTCTGCTGGTAGCCCTGCAGACCGCTTTCTAAGCGAGTGCCCCCCCCCCCCCTCTCTACAACATATGCTGTACACACATCCACACACTGACACACACACACACACATTCCAGCATATGCTGGTTAGTTTACGCCAATATGCTTTAGTGGTGCCTGCGGGGACTAAAAGATCAGAGACACACACACACATATTCCCATCCACACACACACACATCTCTCCCGGCTGTGCAGTTGGGGATTTGTAAACACCAGTACTTTTAGCGTTAGCACCAGTGAAGCATATGCCGTTTGTTTTTCTGCTGCTTGAGTTTAGTCTTCCTGAAATGTTAAGCATAGAGCACATGAGAGAGCAGGCAAAGAGCTACACACACACACACTGCCTCTGGCTGTGAACACTTTCTAATGTAAAACAGGGCCAAATGAGACAAATAAGTGGAAGAGAAGTGCTGCTGCGATACTCATTGATTTTCACTAGAATACTTTCCTAGAATATACTTTCCTTTTTTTTAGGGTCATTTTGTTTTTACCCTTTCTGTTTCTTTCTCTGAGTTGTACCCGGTAGTGGTTCGAGGGAATTGTTTTCTTCACGCCAGAAACACCAACCAGGTCCTCTGTAGCATCAAACTCAACGACACAAAAACTCTGGGTTAGTCACACACAAACATACACGTTTATGTGAAAAATGGGGTGTCATTTAGGCTATAATTATAAATACTAAGAACATGTCTAATTAATATCTCTCTCTCACACACACACACACAAAATCACACTCACTCACAAATACACACACATTTTCTGTATTAATTTGCAAGAGTAATGTGATGTTAATTAACAGATTATAATTAATCTTTTGATGAGAGGCCTGCTGGTATAGAGGAAACGTTCCTGCTGTGAGTGAGTAGAAGGTAAGTTACTCTTCTACTTACTACATTATTCCAATGTGTACTTCAATTCTACATGGTCTTGTATAGCTACAGGACGTACAGGCATTAGTTCCAGCCCTGCAGTAACGATAGTGCTAGCGCTCTGCCACTGCAGCTGGATTGGTAGATTGGTTTGAGCGAATTAGGGACAAAGTCGTTTGTTGCTGTGATCAGTCACCACTAACAAGCTTAGACAGTAATCAGAGAGAGAAAGAGGGTTAAAGAGTGGAAAGGAAAGAATAGAGGAGGAGAGGAGTAGAAGTAGGAACATGGTTTAATTAGACTCTTGGAAAACACGCAGGAGAGACGGACAGAGCGTGTGTGCATCTGGTGTGTGTAAACACAGTCACTAGGGAGGTGAGAAGTTTTCTATGCGTGTCTGTATTTGCCTGGTCTCAGTTCAGCGCTAGGGGTCTGAGAGAGAGAGAGAGAGAGAGAGAGGACCTCCATGTCTAAAGCCTTCACCCCAGCATCCTCAAGAGCCACACCAGGTTTGAGAGCTTCTCAAGGGACAGAGAAAGATCTGGGAGCTGGAAGAAACTCCCCCCAGCCCAGCGCATGATTATACCGCTGTTCCCCAGCCACAGACACCTGCAGGTGATCAACTGTCTTGTTGTTGTCACTCAGATGTCTGAGGAGGCCTTGCTCTTTTCTTGACTTGGGGTTAGAGAGACTCATCACTGCAACACCACTCTTAAAGACACTTTTTGTTTAAAGCTGTAACAAGAAGAGTATGTGTCTTTGTTTACTCTGACAGTGGATTTAGAAATAGTTTTGGTGAGTGTTATTAGTCATTATAAGTCTGCATCAGCCAACTCCTTGTTTCTGTTGTTCCACAAAAACGAAAAAGGTAGAAAGGAGCAGTCAATACCTGGCTGTCTTGGCTTGTGCCCACACCCTCACCTCCACCCCAAATTGGTGTAACAAGGCATAATTGTGCTGCTTCTCCATTTATGTGCCCATAATGGTGCCCATGAAGCTCTGTGTTGTTCCCAGCACTATTACGGAGTCACCCCGTTATTACACGCTCTACCAACAACACTCAACTGTGAACAGCTGAAGGGCCAGACAACGAGGCCTGTTGTTGTTGATTCATAAGAAAGTTTCGGAACAATGCCATTTATGTGTTTACCCTATTTAGTCTACAAAGGTCATCATATCTTTCACACAAATCATAAGGGTTATTTTACAATGTAGCCCTTTTCACTCACAGTCCCTGTCATCCTGTATACAGATTGAAAATGGCACATTTTGTCATTAATAAGTACCTTAATTGGAACCCAGTGGCTGTACAGTAACATGCTATACATGACGCCAGAGCTCAGGTTCTCCGATTCACAGCGCTGTATGGGGTTTGACTGACAAATGATAGCAACTTGAGCAATGTGTGCGACAGGAAGATTCCCCCATCCCTCCCTCTAATTGGGCTACTATTGCACATTTGCTGTTGTCTGGGTGAGGGAAATGCTGTAAATCGAGAGGACTCGATGTGTTCTGAAGGATGAGACATTGAGGATTATAATAAATACTGTTTGATGTCATACAAGCAAACCACACACCCATGAGTCCAAATGCACACTTAACATCTCCATATTTGAAAACTCATGTCATTTACAGTATCAACCCTTATGATCGCTATGTTTGAGCCACAGTAAAAAGGACCTTGTACCCTGTGTTGTCCTGAACAGAATGGCCCCGATTCCGACCCGAGTTAAGCGTACGTAAATTACCTTTTTTGCACGTTTCTCTCTATGCATATTCTGACCTTGAACTTTAGCATGAGAATAGCATGCTATTCACCTGCTATTTGTTCAGGGTAGAGAACTAAGAAATTAAGGTGTGGCGGAGTTGTGTCTACAGATAAACCATATTCTGACCTCCCCCATAATTCCACTACCTTTACGGGTGAGGAAACCATAAATAAGGTTGAGCAAACCTACCGGTTCCAAGTGAAAAAAGCATCTACGTCATTTTTTCGGATAGAAATAACAGCATTCTCCATGCACTGTAATTTAGAAATGGATAAGAGCTATTGATGAGAGCTAGGTAAATGGGTAGTCCGTTTGGAGAAGAGGATTGTAAATGCATATAGCAATTGTTTTAGATGATTTTCCCATATGATCCCTGAAGATGAATGTGAAACCAGTCACATGGAAGCAAACTGAAAATCATATCAACATGACATGTATTGCGGCCCCTTTTTCTCAGTGAAATAGGCTATAAATAGCTGTGCCATTATTCCAAATTTGAATTGTGCCCTTATAATTTGCGTGGATAAAATTTGGACAACCAAGCTAAACTAAGCTTCTGTAGAGCTGAACCTGCCGAGGTTTTAATGATAGACTATGATGTTTTTTTCTGTTTTATTTTACAGTTTGTATCATGTTAAATATTAGCCAATATCGAGAGAAACCGTCATAAATACCACATACATTTATAACTGTCACTTTAGTTTTCTTAAATTTGTAGCTTACATTTTGCATTATTTCATTCTGTTGACCTTTCGTCCCTCTGTCATGTCTGTGTAAGTTGTTCCAAAAGGTCGCTAGCATTAGTGGTTCATATTAGGCTAACATTGTGAAATAATTTGGGACATGTATCCTATTTGTGTAAGGTGTGCGTGTTGGTAGCAGGGAACTTGGTATAAACAGAGTCATTAAATAAGAACTCACAAACAAACTCCAAAAACCGAAATATATAAAAAATCATAAAATGGGTACAAAAACCGTCACACACCAACACATACTAGCACTAACATACAATCAAACAATCTCCAACAAGGACATGAGGGGAAACAGAGGGTTAAATACACAACATGTAATTGATGGGATTGGAACCAGGTGTGAAGGAAGACAAGACAAAACCAATGGAAATGAAAAATGGATCAGTGAGGGCTAGAAGATCGGTGACGTCGACCGCCGAACACCGCCCAAACAAGCAGAGGGTCCTACTACGGTAGAAGTCGTGACAATTTGAATCATTATGGAACTCAAACCACACGTAGCAGGTTAAACGTGGAGCCTGGAGCACGGTGCACAATTACTTTAGTGTCATAAAGTTCCATGATTAGTGAGAATCAGGGTACATTTATAGGACTATTGTTCAACCCCAATTGTACACTTTTTTCCACCTTCCAATATTTAATGGATTGAATTTGAATAGTACAACATTCAGGATGAATCAAACCACCAAAGGCTCTCTAAACCAGTTTTTTATGATTCATATATTCACTCCTAACCTTAAAATGTGCCTAAGTAATCTACAAGATAAGAATATTTTTTTATCTACCAGTTGGTGCTGAAACGGTGAGGAAGATGGCATTCTTTCATTAATCAGGTTTCCATACAATCTTTTATGTCAGATAAAAAAAATGTCACGACAGGCCTGATGGAAACAGAAGATGTGTTGGTAAACGTTCCAAATTAAAAAAAGAAAACAAAATACGCTACAGAAGGTGGGATCTTTTTGTGTCTGTAAAATTAATTAGGCAAGAAATGTTGATGCTTTTATGCACAAATATTAATATGATAACTATCATATCAAAGTGAACTTGTAGTCACACGATGACTGGTAGTGGTCCTCCCACTACGACTCGTCAGGAAGTCATGCAGTTTATTAGGATACAGATTAAATAAGTTATGATGAACATCATAGGGTGGTGAAAGTGATGAACTTGGTGCTCCTTTCCAATAAATATTGAGGGTCTTATTCTGGTGAGTTGAAAATGCAATGGAAACCCATTTAACTTGCATTTTCTATTCAGTACATGGGCAGGTATTTATTTATTTAACCTTTATTTAAATAGGCAAGTCAATTAAGAACAAATTCTTATTTTATAATGACTGCCTACCCTGGTCAAAACCTCCACCTCCTTATGGGACTCCCAAACACAGCAGGTTGTGATACAGCCCGGGATTGAACCAGGGTCCGCCATAATGACGCCTCTAGCACTAAGATGCAGTGCCTTAGACCACTGCGTCACTCGGGAGCCTACTTTACCCACAAAGAGTATTTTTATGTGCACTATGTCATCACGCACAGCCTTTTATCCCCAACAAGTCAATTTGATGGAAACAAATCTTTGCAGGGAAAATGTGCATTGTTTTAAAGCTCATTTTAGAATATTCAAATGAAATCTGTCGCCAATTGGATGGAAATGTAGCTATTGATTCCTTTTTTATGTATTCAAGTCTGTCGACAAAATTCTAATTAATGGTTCACCGTATGTAAAAGATGTCTTAAGAAACTTATGCAAGGGAGCCATGCCTGCAAAGCCCATTCTGCACCTTCATAAGGTAAGTGTGTAAGGAAGGCGTAATTTCCTGAGTGGGAAACGGGCCCAATGAGCCTATATTTGTCGTATTGTGAAGAAAATGTTCCATGAAACACGCACTTGAATACACTCATGACTTGAATACACTCAGTCTATGTACCCCTAAATTGCAAACTGTTTGTCTAAAGTGCCTTTTAAAGCCTGACACTGTAAGATCGCATTTTATAATCTCTCACCTCACACAAGTACTTGGGAGTATGGCTAGACAGGACACTGTCCTTCTCTCAGCACATATCAAAGCTGCAGGCTAAAGTTAAGTCTAGACTTGGTTTCCTCTATTTCCTCTATATATACACCTCAACTGCCAAACTAACTCTGATTCTGATGACGATCCTACCCATGTTAGATTACGGAGATGTAATTTATAGATCGGCAGGTAAGAGTGCTCTCGAGCGGCTAGATGTTCTTCATCATTTGGCCATCAGATGCCACCAATGCTCCTTCTACAGTGGCTTGCCAAAGTATTCACCCCCTTGGCATTTTTCCTATTTTGTTGCCTTAGAACCTGGAATTAAAATGGATTTGTATTATTGTATCATTTGATTTACACAACACTTTGAAGATACAAAATATTTTTTTTGTGAAACAAGCAAGAAATAAGACAAGAAAACAGGACTTGAGAGTGCATAACTATTCACCCCCTAAAGTCAATACTTTGTAGAGCCACCTTTTGCAGCAATTACAGCTGCAAGTCTCTAGGGGTATGTCTCTATAAGCTTGGCACATCTAATCACTGGGATTTTTGCCCATTCTTCTAGGCAATACTGCTCCAGCTCATTCAAGTTGGATGGGTTCCGCTGGTGTACAGCAATCTTTAAGTCATGCCACAGACTCTCAATTGGATTGAGGTCTGGTCTTTGACTAGACCATTCCAAGACAATCTGTACCCTTTCTTTCTAAAATTATCTGCCAAAATTGTTGCCACCACTATTACTAGCCTGTTCAACCTCTCTTTCGTGTCGTCTGAGATTCCCAAAGATTGGAAAGCAGCTGTGGTCATCCCCCTCTTCAAAGGGGGGGACACTCTTGATCCAAACTGCTACAGACCTATATCTTTTCTACTCTGCCTTTCTAAGGTCTTCGAAAGCCAAGTCAACAAACAGATTACCGACCACCCACCCGTAGCACGCGCTCCAGCAGGTATATCTCTCTGGTCACCCCCAAAACCAATTATTTCTTTGGCCGCCTCTCCTTCCAGTTCTCTGCTGCCAATGACTGGAACGAACTACAAAAATCTCTGAAACTGGAAACACTTATCTCCCTCACTAGCTTTAAGCACCAGCTGTCAGAGCAGCTCACAGATTACTGCACCTGTACATAGCCCACCTATAATTTAGCCCAAACAACTACCTCTTTCCCTACTGTATTTATTTTATTTATTTATTTTGCTCCTTTGCACCCCATTATTTTTATTTCTACTTTGCACATTTTTCCACTGCAAATCTACCATTCCAGTGTTTTACTTGCTATATTGTATTTACTTTGCCACCATGGCCTTTTTTTGCCTTTACCTCCCTTATCTCACCTCATTTGCTCACATCGTATATAGACTTGTTTCTACTGTATTACTGACTGTATGTTTGTTTTACTCCATGTGTAACTCTGTGTCGTTGTATGTGTCGAACTTCTTTGCTTTATCTTGGCCAGGTCGCAATTGTAACTGAGAACTTTAAATGTTTGTCCTTAAACCATTCGAGCGTTGCTTTAGCAGTATGCTTAGGGTCATTGTCCTGCTGGAAGGTGAACCTCCATCCCAGTCTCAAATCTCTGGAAGACTGAAAACAAGTCTCCCTCAAGAATTTCTCTACATTTAGTGCCATCCACTATTCCTTCAATTCTGGCCAGTTTCCCAGTCCCTGCCGATGAAAAACATCCCCACAGCATGATGCTGCCACCATCATTGTTCACTGTGGGGATGATGTTCTCGGGGTGATGAGAGGTGTTGGGTTTGCGCCAGACATAGCTTTTTCCTTGATGGTCTAAAAAGCTACATTTTAGTCTATCTGACCAGAGTTCCTTCTTCCATATGTTTGGGGACTCTCACACATGCACTTTGTGCGAACACCAAATGTGTCCTCTTAAGGATCCGCCCCTTTTTTAAATGTCTGCCTAAAATGACATAAGCAAGGAATGTAGGATAATATAACACAATAAATATGGTAAAAGATGATACAAAGAAATAACCTACCATTCTTTTGTATTTTTTTGTACCATCATCTTTGAAATGCAAGAGAAAGGCATAATGTATTATCCAGCCCTGGTTTAGATTTTGGCCACTAGATGGCAGCAGAGTATGTGCAAGGTTTAGACTGATCCAATGAACCATTGTATTTCTGTTGAAAATGTTGTATCAAGACTGCCCAAATGTGCCTAATTTGTTTATTTTAAGCAATGGCTTTTTTCTGTCCACTCTTCCATAAATCCCAGCTCTGTGGAGTGTAAGGCTTAAAGTGGTCCTATGGACAGATACTCTGCAGCTCCTTCAGGTTTATCTTTGGCCTCTTTATTGCCTCTCTGATTAATGCCCTCCTTGCCTGGTCTGTGAGTTTTGGTGGGCGGCCCTCTCTTGGCAGGTTTGTTGTGGTGCCATATTCTTTACATTTTCTTAATAATGGATTTAATGGTGCTCCGTAGGATGTTCACATTTTCTGGATATTTTTTTATAACCCAACCCTGATCTGTACTTCTCCACAACTTTGTCCCTGACCTGTTTGGAGAGCTCATTGGTCTAAATGATGTCACTTGCTTGGTGGTGCCCCTTGCTTAGTGGTGTTGCAGACTCTGCTGCCTTTCAGAACAGGTGTGTATATATACTGAAATCATGTGACAGATCATGTGACACTTAGATTGTACACAGGTGGACTTTATTGAACTAATTATGTGACTTCTGAAGGTAATTGGATGCACCAGATCTTATTTAGGGGCTTCATAGCAAAGGGGGTGAATACATATTCACACACACACTTTTCCGTTTTTTATTTTTAGAACTTTCCATATTTTTTTCATTTCACTTCACCAATTTGGACTATTTTGTGTATGTCAATTGCATAAAATCCAAATAAAAATCGATTTAAATTACAGGTTGTAATGCAACAAAATAGGAAAAACGCCAAGGGGGATGTACACTTTTGCAAGGCACTGTACCTTAGTATATTAGGTATGTTTTTAATACTTTGTGATAAAATAAAGTGCCTTCTAAGAATTTGGTTTTATATGTGCCTCATTTGAATATATAAACTGGGCATATTTGCATACATAAATACATTTATATACGTAAAGGGGTTGAAAAGGGCTGCAACCACCAAAAATTTGCTAAAAACGCCAAGGGGGATGAATACTTTTGGCACTGTAGGATGCATCACTGCACTCTATACTCCTCTGTAAACTGGTCATCTCTGTATACCCGTCCCAAGACCCACTGGTTGATGCTTATTTATATAACCCCATTAATAAGGCGCCAAAGAATATGGCTGATGTTTTACATTCTCCCAACCAATTGTGCTATTTTGTATTTTTTTTGCATTTTGTGTTACTTATTTTTTTAACTTATTGTGTACATAATGTTGCTGCTACTGTGTCTTATGACCAAAAATAACTTCTGGACATCAGAAAAACGATTACTCACCTCTGACTGGAAGAAACCTTTTCCTTTAACAAGTCCGTAGGTGTTCAACACCATAGTGCCCTCAAAGCTCATCAATAAGCTAAGGTCCCTGGGACTAAACACCTCCCTCCGCAACTGGATCCTGGACTTCCTGACGGGCCACCCCAGGTGGTAAGGGTAGGTAACAACACATTTGCCATGCTGATCCTCAACACATGGGCCCCCCCAGGGGTGCGTGCTCAGCCCCCTCCTGTACTCCCTGTTCACTCATGTCTGCACGGTCAGGCACGACTCCAACACCATAATTACATTTGCTGATGACACAACAGTGGTAGGTCTGATCACAGACAACTATGAGACAGCCTATCAAAGCGGGCACAACAAAACCTATTCCCCCTCAGATTTGGCATGGGTCATCATATCCTCAAAAGGTTCTACAGCTCGAGAGCAACCTGACTGGTTGGATCACTGCCCGGTATGGCAACTGCTCAGCCTCCTACCGCAAGTCACTACAAAGGGTAGTGTGACCGGCCTAGTACATCACTAGGGCCAAGCTTCCTGCCATCCTCTATACCAGGCTGTGTCAGATGAAGGCCCTAAAAATTGGCAAAAACTCCAGCCACCCTAGTCATAGACTGCTCTCTGCTACCGTATGGCAAGCGGTACCGGAGGGCCAAGTCTAGGTCCAAGAGGCTTCAAAACAGCTTTTACCCTCAAGCCATAAGCCTCCTGAACATGTAGTCAAATGGCTACCCAGACTATT
Organism: Oncorhynchus clarkii lewisi; assembly: GCF_045791955.1. Taxonomy (NCBI): domain Eukaryota; kingdom Metazoa; phylum Chordata; class Actinopteri; order Salmoniformes; family Salmonidae; genus Oncorhynchus; species Oncorhynchus clarkii. Next base: position 1,065,257 of record NC_092169.1, read on the forward strand.
TGCATTACCCCCCCCCCCTCCCCACATCACTGCCACTCTCTGTTGTCATCTATGCATAGTCACTTTAATAACATTACCTACATGTACATACTACCTCAACTAACCGGTGCCCCCGCACACTGACTCTTTACCGGCACCCCCCTATATACATTGTTATTTTGTTACTGCTGCTCTTTAATTACTTGTTACTATTTTCTCTTATTTTTATCCATATTTTCTTTAACTGCATTTTTGGTTAGGGGCTCGTAAGTAAGCATTTCACTGTAAGGTTGTGTTCGGCGCATGTGACTAATACAATTTGATTTGATTTGAAGACGAATTGGCAACAGACAAACAGAAAACACAGGTATAAGTACACAGGGGATAATGGGGTAGATGGGCGACACCTGGAGGGGGTGGAGACAAGCACAATGACAGGTGAAACAGATCAGGGCGTGACAATTATACAATGTAGAAAATAGTTTTTTTTTAATATATATATAACCTTGAATGAGCAGGTGTGTCCAAACGTGCAGTTAGTTTGAGAATCATAATGTGCAAGTGGACTTCTGGTAAAGATGCTATTGTGAAAAGATGTTGGAATATGTCCAACTACTTGGACGATTTTAATTGGCTGAGACAAAATGTGTAACGTAATTATCTGCTCAGCTGTTTGGTCAGGTTGGCCAATGAGAAAAGCTACCAGTTAGCCATTTTAGACAAATGGTTTAAACCATGGTCTTAGCAAAAGTTCAAAGTATGGCCCCATTTAGCTGAGTAACTCTCAACTCCGTTCTCTTATACTGAACAAACATATAAACTCAACATGCAACAATTTCTAAAATTTTACTGAGTTACAGTTAATTTAAGGAAATCAGTCAATTAAAATAAATACATTTGGCCCTAATCTACGGATTTCACGTGACAGGGAATACCTATATGCATCTATTGGTCAAAGATACAGTACCTTAAAAAAAGATGATTTCCCAAATCAAGGGCGTGGATCAGAAAACCAGTCAGTATCTGGTGTGACCACCATTTGCCTTATGCAGCGATACACATCTCCTTCGCATAGACTTGATCACGCTGTTGATTGTGGGCTGTGGAATGTTGTCCCACTTCTCTTCAATGGCTGTGCGAAGTTGCTGGATATTGCCGGGAACTGGAACACGCTGCATTATACGTTGACCCAGAGCATCCCAAACATGCTCAATGGGTGACATGTCTGGTGAGTATGCAGGCCAACTGGGACAGAACTGGGACATTTTCAGCTTCCAGGAATGATGTACAGATTCTTGCGACATGGGGCCTTGCATTATTATGCTGAAACGAGGTGTTAGTGGCATATGAATGGCATGACAATGGGCCTCAGGATCTCATCACGGTATCTCTGTGCAATCAAATTGCCATTGATAAAATGCAATTGTGTTTGTTGCCTGTAGTTTATGCCTGCCCATACCATAACCCCACAGCCACAATGGGGCACGCTGTTCACAACATTGACATCCGCAAACCGCTTGACCACACGAGGTCATACGTATGTCTGCCATCTGTCCGGTACAGTTCAAACCAGGATTCATCCATGAAGAGCGCAGTTCTCCAGCGTGCCAGTGGTCATGGAAGGTTAGCATTTGCCCACTGAAGTTGGTTACGACACTGAACTGCAGGTCAAGATCCTAGTGAGGATGACGAGCGCGTAGATGAGTTTCCCTGAGACAGTTTCTGACAGTTTGGGCAGAAATTCTTCGGTTGTGCAATCCCCCAGTTTCATCAACTGTCCAGTTGGCTGGTCTCAGATGATCCCACAAGTGAAGAAGCCGGATGGGAAGGTCCTGGGCTGGCGTGGCTGCACATGGCCTGCGGTTTGAGGCCTGTTGGACGTACTGCCGAATTCTCTAAAACTACGTTGGAAGTGGCTCATCGTAGAGAAATTAACATAAAATTCTCTGGCAACAGGTCTGGTGGACATTCCTGCAGTCAGCAAAAAAAACTGAGACATATGTGGCATTGTGTTGTGTGACAAAACTGCACATTTTATTGCCCCCAGCACAAGGTGCACCTGTGTAATGATCATGCTGATTAATCAGCTTCTTGGTATGCCACACCTGTCCCGTGAATGGATTATTTAGGCAAAGTAGAAACACTCACTGAAAGGGTTTTAAACATATTTGTGAGAAATAAGCTTTTTGTGCTTATGGAACATTTCTGGGATCTTTTATTTCAGATCATGAAACATGGGACCAGCGCTTATATTTTTGTTCAGTATATTTGTAGTACAGTCACTACTTCTACTACTAGCCACAATTTTTCTACACTAGTAATTTAAATGTATACACTTGACTACCCTAAAAACAGTTTTTGACACTGTTACCATTTGTAGTAACACTTTGTCATTACTCAGGGGACGATTCAGACTTAGGAAATGTATGATTTTTTAAAGCGTTTTGATTTAAGCACTCAGTATTTGGTATTCAGACTTACCTTATGAAGACATTTAGTAGATTTAAAAACATCTAATCTTGTAGATTATTTAGGGTTAGGAAGGCATTTATAAATCTACCTACTTCATGAAAAAGAAAATTGTTTGGAGAGCCTTTATATACAAAATTCTGAATGAATTTTGATTTGATTCATTTAGAATGTTTATTCATAAATTCATTCACAAATATTCATCCACTTTTAGTGCACTTTGGAGCATACAAAACTACAGCATGTTATCCATACCTGGTTGGAAAAATAGAGAAATTCAAATCAGCTATTTCCACCTTATAAACCAGTATTTTCACTTGTTCATCACATTGACTTTTCATGAACATTTTCACTTAAAAATACATTTCTGCTTATTAAATATATAAATACTCACAATTAAACACGCATTGAAACAGTATGTAAACATTCTTTCATAAATCTGTCAATATTCTTATTTACCATTATGTAACAATCAGACAATAGAAATAGTACAAATAGAATGGCTTTCAGTATAAATGGAGATCCAATAGAATATTTGTATCGTCAGGCAGGATACTTTCCACTGTCCAACCCTATTCATAGTTTAAAGTTCCAGATGAACACAAGGACACAATCACAAGGGAAATCATTTATATATTGTTGGGGACAGAGGTGTAATGGTAGTGGATAATCTGTGGACAGACAGACAGACAGACAGACAGACAGACGCACTGTAGTAAATTCTCCTCATGCCATGATTCTCTTCCAGTTCAGTCTACAGTTTGTCCGTTCTTTGCCAGGCTACACATACGGAGTGAAAATACACAAATTAACAATGTGGGATTATTAGGAAAATATTGGGAAATACAAAAAGAGGATAGGAAATACAAAAGCAAACGTAAACTAATCATCAAATATTTTACCCCAGATTCCTTTGCAGTAACCAACAGTTCAGGGTCGTGTCCACTAGACGTGAAATGTTAGAAAGTGGTCCGAAACTTGGAGGAACTATCTGAACATGTACAATAAAAACATGTTGGTTTTCTGTTGCAAAACATTTCCCTACAGTGTGCGCTAATGAACACTTAACTTCCAGAGGAGTGAAACAAGGCCTTGCGTCACATCTCTCTCTCTCAGTTTGGTATGAGTTTGGTTACGGGTGAGTAGTTGTTCACGATGACCTGGACCACAAAGTCTTTTTGTATCTTAGTGTCCTGGAGCCGGGTCTTATCTGTTAGTAGTTTCCCTGCAAAGAACCAGCGTTGGTGGGCCGCTTCAATATCCTCCTGCCCCTCCAGGGCTGTCTTCAGCTGGGAAATGGAGTCTGACATGGAGGCGCTTATACGTAGGTCCTTACCTGTGGAGGAGAAAGACATTGGTCAAGTTACTTATACAATCTGGGTCTGTTCAGGAATATAGAATGGCATCTTTCAATTAAGGACTCTAGCTTCAAGCTTTAAAACGGCAACATTTCTCTCTGCCTCATGGCAAAATGTGTAAAATCGCAGGAAATTAGCTTTAAAACTGCAACATTTCATCTAAGATGCCAAGAGGAGAGCCTTTAAAAAGTTCCTTCCCAGGGCCGAGACTTGGTTCACCCAGCCATACACTGCCGAAGTCATAGTAAAACTCCTTGTATGCTATTTTGTATCTCACTCAAGTTACGAGGGGGTCCCTGATGAATTTGCTATCACAAAAGTTTGAGAACCCCTGGCATAGGCGATTTCAAGACCCAAAACCTGGTTAGATGGTGTCAAGTTAACTAAAAGGGTGAGTGACTAACTGTGTACTGTTTTGGCAGAGTGAATGTACAAAGACGTGCCACATCCACAAGAGACACCCACATTAATACCCCCCAAACTCTCGTTTGGCTTTAGTCATGGCAGCTGTACTTTTTCATGACCAAGCCGAAAAAACAAGGCAAAATCTAGAGCTTCAGGCCCCCTTTAAACACACTGTCAAAAAAGATGATAATAACTAGGCCTGAGGGGCTGACATTCACACTCCAGATTATTAGTATTGGAATGACCCTGGGGATTGGGCATAGACTTATCCTGGGTGGTGTACTACTTTAATCTAGATAGAGGAGTAAGCGAGCTAACTTTGGTCAACTCTGAGTTCAACTCGGGATAACCGGTGACAAAAGTCTTTGAGCCGTGAGTTGAGGACCAATCAAATTAGATTCCCTCCCTCTCGCAAAAAGTGCATCATCATCCCTTCGTTCTCCGGACCATATTTGAGGAATATATTTTTTTTTAATAGTCATATTCAAATACATATCACACGACACAGTTAGAATTGATAGGATGTATTTGAAACATCACACGCAGTAAAACTTCTAATAGCACATTTCACCCCATAGTCTGCTGAATTTGCAGGTTAACTTTTCTTTCATTTTGATTTGGGCAAAAATGAAAATGTGGCACTGACTCCCCCATGAATTGACTTGCAACTAGTCATGTGCGACATGAACATGCAGGCTGGTAATGATAAAATGTAGGCAGGTGTTTGATCAATATTTACCTTTGTAACATGAATGAAGCCTGAGCTTGAATGGGAAGTTAACTGAAGGTAGCTCATTTCAGAAAAGCCTGAGTACATTGATCTAGATTCATAGTATACCCCTCTTATCTCAATGAAGAACCCCAGAGAGAAATTGAACAACTAAACGACAAAAGAGAAAAGGAAAAGGGTGTCTCTCTTACCGCACGAGAGACGTACTCGTAGCTGGAACTCCTCTTTAGGAGGAGGGGGAGGCTTTTTCTGCTCCTTTAGATTGGGAGCTTGGCTCTCATTGGTGCATTCAGTGATGAGGTTGGTGGGAGGGGCTAGAGTGTAAGCAGGAAGCTGGTAGCGGTTCCCCAGCTCATCATAACCCTCTGTCAGCGTACCTGGATGGGGCAGATAGACACAAAACAAACCTCAGTAACACTCAGTGACAAGCCCTATCTGAAATCAACCCCCAGCCTCTAGGGACCCCTAGACTAGAGGTGGCCAACCCTCTGCCCGGATCTACAGCACAGGCTTTTGCTCTAGCCCTGCTGAAACACACCCGATTCTGCAATGATCTGTTTAGAAAATAATACTAGAATGACGCAATACCACATGTCAAACATGCACATACATTAGAGAGGAGCTTTCCCCCTCTGCTGTGTCCATAATGTCTATGTAGCTAAATCCCTGAGGTCTTGTCATGCTGCCCAGGACTATTATATAACTACACAGCAGTAATCTGACAACCAGAGACACACAGATCTCAAATCAGCTAACTGGTCATGAATTATGTCACCCGTAGCCTGGTGGAACCAGACTGATCGCAGTGTTAAGTGAAACATAAATGGTAAGCCCTCTGTCATGTGATCAGGCTGGTTCCATCAGGACACATCACCCAGGCTATAAAAATACATGGTGGAGCGATTACTATATTGATGCCAGTGCAATCCATTCAGATCTCCACAAGTGCATATAGGGAGTTACACTCCCTATCTAGAACCTAATATGGTTCTTTGGATGTTGCCATAGGAGAACCCTTTGAAGAACCCTTGTTGGTTCTAAGCAGAACCGTTTTGGGTTCCATGTAAAACCCTTTCCACAGGGAGGTTCTACATGAAACCAAAAATTATTCTAACTGGAACCAAAAAGGGTTCCCCGGACAGCCGGAGAACACTTTTGGGGTCAATTTGGGTTTAGGCATATGATTGATATAGCATTATAATGTCCGTCAGGTTGGTGCCAAATGTTATAAATACTCATTTTATATTAGTTAGACGTTACAAGTTAGTTATTAAGATGGAACGTGTGTGTGTGTGTGTGTGTGTGTGTATGCGCTTCTCACCGTGTGGTAGTGTGATGCAGGCTCCATCCACTATGGCCTGAGCCAGTTCCAGGTTGTTAACCTCTGCAGCCACTGCTGCCGCTCGGAGCGCGTCCCAAATCTCCTTCCTGCCATCAAAGGCTGGAGCCGTGTCCCAAAACTCATCCCTCTTACTCCTCAGCTGGCCCTCGGTCATAGGGTACTCACTCTTCCATTTAGGGCACTCCTTCTTAAGGGGCTCATTGCGTCCTGAATGGAAATAAAGAAAAAGTAAATACATCAGGTTGCGTATATTTAATGAGGATATTCAATTCAGCGTTTCGATCTGAATGTACACTGCCATTCCTCTGAATATCATGTAATAGAACACTTATTACAGAGTGTAGCTTACTAGCTCTCATTCATTGTCATTTTTAAATGCCAATCATGTGTGGCTGGAGCTAGCCATTATATAAAGGATTATTAGGGGGCTTGTCTATATTCAGAAGTAGGACATCCACAGACTATTCTCTTGTCTTGTCTTGTCTGTCTTTGACTCATGGCATCAATTGATGAACAGTGAGTGAGAAAACATATAGGGAGAACAGAAGCAACCAAAGCAGAATCGTGTAATTTGACAAAATAGGACAGAAGTGAATAGTCCTGGCAAGCACACCACATTCTAGAAAAACAAAACTTTGCATGAAACATGAAGATCAGATGCATTCATCTTCAAGGTGGATAACAATCAGCTTACAAGATGGACAGAACTCCAGAATAACAATAAACACCAATCATTATATAAAAAGGTGACAAGTAAATGTAACGAGGCAGAAAGTAACCCTCAACAGGAATAGTTATTTAGACACTCTGTCAATGTCTGCCTCTGAGAAAACCAGAAACCTTTGAGTAAATCTCCACTGTGGTTGCCAGGTTGGCCTAGGTCCCTAGGTCTCTCAAGGTTTAAAGATTGGCCGGAGTTCAGGTATATCTGGGGCTTAACTTTATACTGCTGAAGCACATCTCAAGAAGACGTGTGTGTACCCCCTCTGTAAGCATCTTCAGCGTAGAGACTCAGTATAATAGTGGTAGTCATTGTGGTCATAGTGGAGTATACAGTACAGGAACCTAAGGTCACTTTGATTCAGAGAGAGAGGGGGAAATCAAAGTGATTATTTATAGTGCAGTGGACTATCCAGAGTTACATCCACAGACACTCATTTTAGTGGACAACAGTCCAGTGGATTACCACAGTAATCAGGCACCACATAACAGGATTTAGCTCCTGCTATCCCACAATGCATTGCTCCGAGAGGTGAGTGCTGAGTGGAGACTGACAGGTGACTGCTATAGACTCAACAGACCTCAAAATGATGATAACTGAATTCTGAAACAAATCCATATTTCTTAGATCACGAACAAACATAAACCTGAAATAGTAATGAAAAGCATACAACCAGGGGTGCAACTATCACTGGGAACAGGGGGGACATGACCCATATACTCCCTTGGTCACAGGCTGTAGCTGCGACAGCAGATGTTCTGACTTTATACACAGCATTCTTTGAGAGAGGTAGTTAGCAAACCAGGCCAAAGACCCCTCAGAGACACCAATACTCCTTAGCTGGCCCACAAGAATCGAATGGTCTACCATATCAAAACCTTTGGCCAAGTCAATTAAAATAGCAGCACAACTTCGCTTAGAATCAAGGGCAATGGTGACATCATTGAGGACCTTTAAGGTTGCAGTGACACATCGATAACAGTGACACATTAAATAACAGATATGGAATCATGTAGTAACCAAAAAAGTGTATTTTATATTTGAGATTCTTCAAAGTAGCCACCCTTTGCATTGACGACAGCTGCACACTCTTGTCATTCTCTCAACCAGCTTCACCTGGAATACTTTACTCTGGCACTCTGCTTTTCCTCTCTTGAGTTCCCACAGATGCTGAGCACTTGTTGGCTGCTTTTCCTTCACTCTGTGGTCCAACTCATCCCAAACCATCTCAAATGGGTTGAGGTCAGGTGATTGTGGAGGCCGGGTCATCTGATGCAGCATTCCATCACCTTCTTGGTCAAATAGTCCTTACACAGCCTGGAGGTGTGTTGGATCATTGTCCTGTTGAAAAACAAATGATAGTCCTACTAAGCGCAAACCAAATGGGATGGCGTATCGATGCAGAATGCTGTGGTAGTCATGCTGGTTAAGTGTGACTTGAATCTTAAATAAATCACAGACACTGTCACCAGCAAAGCACCATCATACCTTCTCCCCATGCCTCATGGGAGATCATATGCAGAGATCAATCATTCACCTACTCTGCGTCTCACAAAGACAAGGCGGTTGGAACCATAAATCTCACATTTGGTCTCATCAGATCAAAGGACAGATTTCCACCGGTCTAATGTCCAATGCTTGTGTTTCTTGGCCCAAGAAAGTCTCTTCTTCTTATTGGTGTCCTTGTGAGGAATACCTGGGAGAAGCTATTGATGATTATGAATGGATACAGATATGTTTGAATGCCCAGTCATGTTCATATTATTATCTCAGCCATAAACTACTGCAGTTTAAGACCATCCATAGAACATACTAAACTGAGCAAAAAAATAATAATAATCCAATTTTCAGGACCCTGTCTTTCAAAGATAATTAGTACAAATCCAAATAACTTCACAGATCTTCATTGTAAAGAGTTTTACCTTTTTGGGCTACATGGCAGTATTTGGAATTTTGGATGACTGACGTGCCCATAGTAAACTGCCTGTTACTCAGGCCCAGAAGCAAGGATATGCATATAATTGGAAGCATTGGATAGAAAACACTGAAGTTTCTAAAACTGTTAACATAATGTCTGTGAGTATAACAGAACTGATATGGCCCATTCAGGAAATGGGATGTTTTTGATGCGAGTGGTTTTCCATTGAAAGCCTATTGACTATATAAGGGTTTAGGGCCCAGATTGCAGTTCCTATGGTTTCCACTAGATGTCAACAGTCTTTAGACATGGTTTCAGGCTTGTTTTCTGAAAAATTATGAAGAATAAGACCTTTTGGAATCATGCAGTACTGGTTTTTGCATGTGACTGTGTGCGCGCTTTTCATTATTTTTCCTTTCTATTGAATACGCTATTGTCCGGTTGAAATATGATCAATTATTTAGTTAATTGTCAACCTGAGGATTAATTATAAACATCGTTTGACATGTTTCGACAAACTTTACCGGTACTATTAGGATGTATTCATCTGCATGTTTTGACCGCCTTTGAGCCAGTGGATTACTGACCAAAACACGCCAACAAAACTGAGTTTTTGGGATATAAAGGGACTTTATCGAACAAAACAACCATTTATTGTATAGCTGGGACCCTTTGGATTGCCAACAGAGGAAGATCTTCAAAGGTAAGTGATTTATTTTCGTGACGCCTCTGCTTGGTTGGAAAATGTTTGTATGTTTTTGTATGCGGGGTGCTGTCCTCAGATAATCGCATGGTATGCTTTCGGCGTAAAGCCTTTTTGAAATCTGACAAAGCGGCTGGATTAACAAGAAGTTCATCTTTTAACCAATTTTTAACACTTGTATTTTCATGAATGTTTATTATTACTATTTTTGTCATTTTAATTTGGCGCTCTGCAATTTCACTGGATGTTGTCGAGGTGGGACGCTAGCGTCCCAATGAGCACAAAGAAGTTACACTGTTTCGCACTCTTGTTCAATGAACCATAAACAATTAATGAACATGCACCTGAGGAATGGTCGTTAAGACACTAAAAGCTTACAGACGGTAGGCAATTAAGGTCACAGTTATGAAAATGTAGGACACAAAAGAGGCCTTTCTACTGACTGAAAAACACCGAAAGAAAGATGCCCCGGGTTCCTGCTCATCTGCGTGAACGTGCCTTAGGCATGCTGCAAGGAGGCATGAGGACTGCAGTTGTGGCCAGGGCAATAAATTGCAATGTTCGTACTGTGAGACGCCTAAGACAGCGCTACAGGGAGACAGGACGGACAGCTGATCATCCTCGCAGTGGCAGACCACGTGTAACAACACCAGCACAGGATCGGTACATCCGAACATCCCACCTGCGGAACAGGTACAGGATGGCAACAACAACTTCCCGACTTACACCAGGAATGCACAATCCCTCCATCAGTGCTCAGACTGTCTGCAATAGGCTGAGAGAGGCTGGACTGAGGGCTTGTAGGCCTGTTGTAAAGCAGGTCCTCACCAGACATCAGTGGAAACAACGTCGCCTATGGGCACAAACCCACTGTCGCTGGACCAGACAGGACTGTCAAAAACTGCTCTTTACTGACGAGTTGCGATTTTGTCTCACCAGGGGTGATGGTCAGATTTGCGTTTATTGTCGAAGGAATGAGCGTTACACCGAGGCCTGTACTCTGGAGCGGGATTGATTTGGAGGTGGAGGGTCTGTCATGGTCTGGGGCGGTGTGTCACGACATCATCGGACTGAGCTTGTTGTCATTGCAGTCAATATTAAACGCTGACATCCTCATCCCTCATGTGGTAGCCTTCCTCCAGGTTCATCCTGACACGACCCTCCAGCATGACAATGCCACCAGCCATGCTGCTCGTTCTGTGCATGATTTCCTGCAAGACAGGAATGTCAGTGTTCTGCCATGGCCAGCGAAGAGCCCGGATCACAATCCCATTGAGCACATCTGGGACCTGTTGGATTGGAGGGTGAGGGCTAGGGCCATTCTACCCAGAAATGTCCGGGAACATGCAGGTGCCTTGGTGGAGGAGTGGGGTAACATCTCACATCAATAACTGTCAGATCTGGTGCAGTCCATGAGGAGGAGATGCACTGTAGTACTTAATGCAGCTGATACTGACTGTTACTTTTGATTTTGACCCCCCCTTTGTTAAGGACACATTATTCCATTTATGTTAGTCACATGTCTGTGGAACTTGTTCAGTTTATGTCTCAGTTGTTGAATCTTATGTTCCTACAAATATTTACACATATTAAGTTTTCTGAAAATAAACGCAGTTGACAGTGAGAGGACTTTTCTTTTTGTGGACTAATCCATTGAGGCCACAGAGATGACACGGTCCAAGATTATAGAGATTGTGGCTCAGATGCACAAGGCATGTCTCTCTCCAGAATGTGTTCTCTCCCGCCATTCATTGCTTCATAACTTTATTGTGTGCATTGTGTGCCAAGCTTGTAACGTCATACCCAAGAAGACTTGAGGTTGTAATCACTGCCAAAGGTGTTTCAACAAAGTACTGACTAAAGGATCTGAATACTTATGAAAACTTGATATTTCAGTAGTTTATTTTTAATACATTTACAAAAAAATCTAAAAAACTGTTTTTTCTTTGTCACTACAGGTATTGTATGTAGATTTATGAGGGGGAAAATCAATTTTAGAATATGGCTCTAACGTAACAAAATGTAGAAAACGTCAAGGGGTCTGAATACTTTCCGAATGCACTGTTTATACCTAAATGATCCTTACCAGTTTAATTTTTAAATTTTTTATTACACCATTTCTGAAATATTATATTTAAGTATGTAAATGAGGAAATATACTGTGCCTATACCACCAAACCACTTTTCTGGACACTAAATGAAGTGTGAGAGCAAAATTACAAGATCATGTTATAATAATGTTATTGCATCAAATGGTTGTTTTATGGAATAGAATAGGTTTCTTAGAACACTCTGTGTGTGACCCTGTTTTCCACACAATCAGAACAGTCTTTACGGCAGATACTGTCTGCTGTGAATTATAAAATTATTTTATGGGAAGTCTCACGTTGTGACCCATTCCACACATCTGTTGTTTGTCATGTAGACTAAGTATCTTTGCTATAAAAGGTGTTTGTATTCTTTGTCTCGGGGCTCTCAACGAATCATCTAAGGGTGGTTTGTCAAGCAGCCATCGTTATTGCAGAGCCCTCACATCATTCACTTGTGTGTGTTTGTGACATACTCTCCGTATTAATAAGTGAATAAATATTTAGTTTAAGTATAACTCTGACTTGTGTGATAACTTTGTCTCTCCTCATTTGATAAAGAAATCAGCACCACAAAAGTCAGCAGATTTTGGGGGTTTTCATTTGAATAAGACACTCCAGGACGTTTCACAGATTGCGGATAAACACTATTTTCATCTTAACATCTAAAGAAAACACTAATGCCATGTATGAGCAATGTATTTCTGCATATATTGTATTCTCTAAGATATCACATAATTTTCAAGATATCAACAAATGCTCATACAGTGGGGCAAAAAAGTATTTAGTCAGCCACCAATTGTAAAAGTTCTCCCACTTAAAAGGATGAGAGAGGCCTGTAATTTTCATCATAGGTACACTTCAACTATGACAGACAAAATGAGAAAAATAATCCAGAAAATCACATTGTAGGATTTTTTAGGAATTTATTTGCAGATTATGGTGGAAAATAAGTATTTGGTCAATAACAAAAGTTTATCTCAATACATTGTTATATACCCTTTGTTGGCAATGACAGAGGTCAAACGTTTTCTGTAAGTCTTCACAAGGTTTTCACACACTGTTTCTGGAATTTTGGCCCATTCCTCCATGCAGATCTCCTCTAGAGCAGTGATGTTTTGGGGCTGTTGCTGGGCAACACGGACTTTCAACTCCCTCCAAAGATTTTCTATTGGGTTGAGATCTGGAGACTGGCTAGGCCACTCCAGGACCTTGAAATGCTTCTTACAAAGCCACTCCTTTGTTGCCCAGGCGGTGTGTTTGGGATCATTGTCATGCTGAAAGACCCAGCCACGTTTCATCTTCAATGCCCTTGCTGATGGAAGGAGGTTTTCACTCAAAATCTCACGATACATGGCCCCATTCATTCTTTCCTTTACACGGATCAGTCGTCCTGGTCCCTTTGCAGAAAAACAGCCCCAAAGCATGATGTTTCCACCCCCATGCTTCACAGTAGGTATGGTGTTCTTTGGATGCAACTCAGCATTCTTTGTACTCCAAACACGACAAGTTGAGTTTTTACCAATAAGTTATATTTTGGTTTCATCTGACCATATGACATTCTCCCCATCTTCTTCTGGATCATCCAAATGCTCTCTAGCAAACTTCAGACGGGCCTGGACATGTACTGGCTTAAGCAGGGGGACACGTCTGGCACTGCAGGATTTGAGTCCCTGGCAGCATAGTGTGTTACTAATGGTAGGCTTTGTTTCTTTGGTCCCAGCTCTCTGCAGGTCATTCACTAGGTCCCCCCGTGTGGTTCTGCGATTTTTGCTCACCGTTCTTGTGATCATTTTGACCCCAGGGGGTGAGATCTTGCGTGGAGCCCCAGATCGAGGGAGATTATTAGTGGTCTTGTATGTCTTCCATTTCCTAATAATTGCTCCCACAGTTGATTTCTTCAAACCAAGCTGCTTACCTATTGCAGATTCAGTCTTCCCAGCCTGGTGCAGGTCTACAATTTTGTTTCTGGTGTCCTTTGACAGCTCTTTGGTCTTGGCCATAGTGGAGTTTGGAGTGTGACTGTTTGAGGTTGTGGACAGGTGTATTTTATACTGATAACAAGTTCAAACAGGTGCCATTAATACAGGTAACAAGTGGAGGACAGAGGAGCCTCTTAAAGAAGAAGTTACAGGTCTGTGAGAGCCAGAAATCTTGCTTGTTTGTAGGTGACCAAATACTTATTTTCCACCATAATTTGCAAATAAATTCATTAAAAATCCTACAATGTGATTTTCTGGATTTTTTTTCTCATTTTGTCTGTCATAGTTGGAGTGTACCTATGATGAAAATTACAGGCCTCTCTCATCTTTTTAAGTGGGAGAACTTGCACAATTGGTGGCTGACTAAATACTTTTTTGCCCCACTGTAAGTCTAAAGAATACATTTCAGAAGAAGCATACAAAATGTGGTGAATGCACATGCTTCTGAAGCCAAGATATGATACATCCATATCCATCACATCCACAACCGTTATGGATGTTACGGATATAATAACGCTGAAAAAGGATACCGAAAAAAAAGAGAACAATTATAAACCACATAAAACCTTGACGAAAGAGAGCTTTATTTTCAAGACGATCTGATGTAAGAGGCATATTTGACATATTTTACATGTAACGTCGCCTGTCCCAATCACACCCCTATCTTCACAAGACATAATAACTAGCAAATAAAACTCAAGACACTTCTATTCGGGCATCTTCAAAATGTCATAACAAACACTGGCGGACAACTGTGAGTGGGAAAACAAGCTCTGTGAGAACTTTCTAAACGCTGTGAAATGTGATTGTCTGAAAAGCCATATTTGAGACATGGCCTCCTATTCTGTAATGGACAAATGTAAATGTAACTATTTCATAAAAGGGACATAGTGAATGCTATGGAGTGTCTATCAGGGACTGCAAAACACTGAACAAAGTGCTGATTTGCCCCTAGAATCACATAATAGGCATTACAATGCCTTGGGTGATGGCACTGGTATAGTAGTATAGGAGAGAGGTCAGAGCTAACAGAATGATCCCAGGGCAGCCACCTGGACTTCAGCCCGTCTACCAAACCCTTTCCAGGAAGTAGATTAGAGGAATAGATCAGAAACTGGAGGTTCTGATGAATGGGATAATACTTACTGCACAGCCAAAAGCACATTGACCCCTAAAGTTTAAATGTGTGACTCCCTTGAATACCAGTCAACAAAAATCCTTGCATCAATGCACTCATATTTCATGCAAATCTAACGAATGTATGTTTCCCTCATACAGGCAGTGGCTATAATGGAAGTTTGATACTGGTCTCCAGCCCTGACAGATGGTGCACAATACATCAACAGTCAAACATCACTGGGAAACATACAAATCCTTTGTGTGCTGCAGGTTAGGCTGAGTTTAACGGAGATCCCGCCACTTTTCAACCTCATATTGATTATCTCCAGCACCAAACCAGTGCCTACATATGTGAAAACAGAGCCTTTCTATGATCTGTGTTTGAAAGAAAATAAGAAGGTCCTAAAAAATGCTTCTCTGACACCACAGGGTAGGATTAGCAAGAGGGATGGTATTTTGTTGCTCCCCACATCACTGTGGATCTCATAGTGTTTTAAAATCATGTTTTAACTTTTGAAGATGTCATGGGGTAGAACTTTTTAACTTTATATTTCTTCCTACAAAAAGGTAGAAATGTGCCGTTTTCACATATTTAGATACTGGTATTATGTTTGAGATAATGAAAACTAGGTTGAAAAGTGGTGGAATTGCCCTTTAATAGTCACTATTATATAGTTATTACACACGTTTGACTCCTGATACTACTACAGTATATTTCCATAATAATTAGTCTAAATCCCCTTATTTACACTACATACTTCCTTCTCCTCATAACCCTTCAGGGGGGTTGGGTTAAATGCGGAAGACACATTTCAGTTGAATACATTCAGTTGGACAACTGACTAGCTATCCCCCTTTCCCTTTCCCTTCATAAACATCCCCTGTCCCCTGTTAACTGAATTCATGAAATGAGGTAGGTTATATTAACTCGTCACACTATAGCTTAAGACAGATGTATTACAACCTAATAACAAGTTGTTACTAATATCTAAATGACCACATCTTACACTTCTTCAATTTGACATGTTGGAAAACAAACTACACGCAGACTTAATACTTTTATGTTATTGGCAATTGAAGCTCTAGAACGATGAGGCTCACTAGCACAGTCATCCAGCACTCCAACAATCCATAGTCCATCTGCATCCATACTCACTTTTCAGCACCACCTTAATGGGAGACTGTGAGGGGTGGTACGGATGGTAGTCCCTAGAGTTAGCGACTCCCATGTTCTTCTCCTTCTCTCTCCCAGAGATTTTATGTGTGTGTTAGACACACAATCTCTTAGTTCCAGATACCGTTGTTTAAATCAAACACAACACTGACTCAGCGTCAGAAAAAAACAGCCCTTCAGAGACTCCAACCAGAAATTGAAGCTTACGTCTAAGGTTGCAGTGGTCAAGGGTATGATCCCACCACCTGGACTAGATTCTCCCGCTTTGGCTATCCGTGACGACTACAGTTATCCTTGTGGAATCTGAGCTAGGTTAGCTAGCTGTTGTGACACTTCCCTAGTTCTTTACTAACGAATGCCTTAATAACACACACACACACCCAGCCACCCAAAAAACCACAGGATCAATATATGACAGATGGAATATCTGGCTGCATATGCCATAAACAGCATCTATCAATAGTATCCTATCCAGATTGGCTAGGTAGGCAGCTAATGCTTACACAACAGCACAAATCCAATTAGCTATTTAGGGGAAGAGGTCAAGAATAACCCAAGTCAACACCACAACCCCATTATAGACTTTAAACTCTGGTCAGACCATGCTAATCTGCTGTGAATGGGATTGCACCTGTTGATGGGCAGTTCAAGGTATACTCCATTGTACAACTGTTTGGGGGTAGATAGTTCTAGGTAGAATCCATTGTACATCTCTTTGGGGGGAGGGGGGGGGGGGGTACTTCTTGGTATAATCCAATGTATAGGTTACCTGTTTGTTAAGAAACAAACTTGGCCTTGGAAAGTTCCAGGTATGATCCATTGCAGACCAGCCTAGACCAGAGACTATAGCTTCTGTAGAAGGGTTTTACATTAGCTTAACCATCATTTATATATTATGCCAATTACGCTTTTATCCAAAGTGACTAACAGTCATGCGTGCATCCATTTTATGTATGGGTGGTCCACAGAATCAAACCCACTATCCTGGCATTGCAACCGCCATGCTCTACCAACTGAGCAACAGAGGACCACGTACAATCATATGATAATCCTAACAAAAAGGACCAAATGTTTTTGTTATCATAGGTGACATTGTAAACAAATAATGTAGTATATAGGTAAATCCATTTGAATTAAATCACTTTTTGACCACACCCCTTTTCATTTAAACAAAACTTTCAATACGTGTTTGCCCATAGAAGGTCAGAAAGGGACTTTTTGGGCCTGAATGCCAAAATATTTAGGAATTAGAGGTGCTCAAAGTTTAAACTCTGTTTGAAAGCTGATGGGTTCCTTCTCTTTTTAATAGAGGCAATCAAAACTCTGTTTTCTCACACAATTTCATAGCACAGTTTATAGAAATGTTGCGCAACAGGAACACATTTCATCTTATGCATCAACCAGCTATGAGGAGCTGGCTCTCTCTGCGCAACAGGTGATCATATTCTGCTATAACTCTGAATAACAGGGCTCTAATGAAGTGTTTGATTTGATTTCTGATTGCATTTGCATTGATGTCAGAGTGATTAGAGGGACACTAGCAACTGGCAGTTAGCATGTTTGGTAGGCTACTACTAATGACCATCGGAAGCATCAGAGCACAGTTTTGGAGAAGTCTAGTTACTGTGACTCAATGGTCACGTGGAATTTCACTGCGGTAATGACTCCTGACTGCCAGCGGAAATATGGTCACCATAACAGCCCTAGTTACCGGTGTTTCTGTAACCTGAGATGGAGTTTGCAAAACAAATGGCCACTGGATTGATGCAAATAATCATGATATAATTCTGCCTGGTAGGCATAGGCTACTTTGAGTGAAGTATACACAATGCCCACTGAAGAAAAGTGGGTATATGACGTATACCCTCCACTACACCACTGTCTGCAGAGCATTATACAGTCAGAATTTCTTACCTCCTCGTTTTTTTCTCCATGTAGAGGTCCTGGCAGGCCCTGGTCTGTCCAGCTGATCCCTCCCCACACACCCGCCCATGACGGTCTCTGCAGAGCCATACAATTACATAACATCAGTAGCTACATAACATCAGGAAAACACACACACACACAGGAAAGAGATAAAAGATTAACAGTTATCAATCAGTTATAATGTTGCCAAACAAATGTAAGGGGAGCTATTGAAATATAGAAACAAAACAAATCATAAACATTGTGTTTTTTTAATTCATCCAAAGACAATACTTGTCAGTATGATATATACCTGCAAAACACATCTCAGATTTGGATGGTCAATGACATTGGCTCATTGTTTAATTGGTGATGCTGTAATGGCAACGTTTACATGCCACATCTACCATGAGCTGTCAATGTGTCTGACAGCTCGAGCTCACAAACTGCAATTAAGATAGCAAGATGGCTGTTTCCATTAGCTTGAAGACTTGACATTGAATTGCATTGGATTGGATTCAACATTCCGCATAAATGTGCATTTGGATCAGGGAAGTTCTCTCTCAACCTCTACAAGCCCAGTATGTTTAATAAAATTATATTTTACTGGTTGTCGCGTGGTTGGTCCTTTTGCAGGTAAGAATGTGAGACAATATATCCACAGGAAAGTATGATTACACTAACTTTTGGAAAGCACTGGTAGTCACCTGAAGCACCTGCAGAAACATGTAAACACATGCACGAGCTCCTGCTGATGCTTTAGATGATATAAATCTGAAGGCATAGTACTTTGAAACGTTAATGTAATTATATTGTCCTATGGATATATTGTCTCACATTCCTACCTGCAAAATGACGAACCACACAGACAACCAGTAAAGTAAATTACAATATAATTGTATTCTAGCCTCGGAATGCTAGTCCCAGATGTTGCCTGTCGCATTCAGCCAATCCGGTTGCATCAATCAAACTGAAGGGGAAGAAAGTAAGCATAGTACCCCCTTTTTTCTGCCATTTCAAAATTAAATATTAGTTAAGGAGGAAATCCAAGCCTTGCATGAATGGAGAATGGTGTATGTACGAACCGGTCGCTGGGGGGTCACAAGTGTATCACCAGCTGTGCACATCAAGCCAAGATGATAGTAAAGATCCATAAAACCACTAGCGGCTTCCCAGGCAAATTTCATTCAACATTCTGGATTGTGGGATTGAAAGGAATTTTTCTGATCCACATACATGCTCACTTATGCCCGATGTAGAATTGAATGCAATTCGATATCGGGTCTTCAGGCTGTTTCCACATGTCTTGGTTTTGTATCTATCAAATCAATGCAACCGTAGCTTAAAAACTACACACATTAGACAATTCTGTCAGCGCTGTTATTTGCAATTATTGCATTTGTAAACAATCAATTCAACAAAACAGGTTTTTATTTACCAGATATCCAGTTCGTTAAACTCAGCATTTGTCTGCAGTTGGTTTGCCACATCCAAATAACTTAAACTCCAAAGTTAGTTCTGGATTCAGCTGCAGCGATACGTGAGATGAGACACGAGTCAGCAGCTTTGCGCTGTGTCTGTCCTGTCACCTTTGCGCCAACAGGTGCCTATTCTCACAGCCGTTGTGCCAAGCCTGACCTGTGTGACGCTAGCCGTAATAAGGAATAGCCACAATCGTGATATTTGAGGTTCGCCTTAAAAATAAAGGTCCCCATTGAACGTGATTCAAACGGATATAAATAGTGGAATCATGGACTAGATTTAAAATATATATATATATAAAAAAACTTTATTTAGATCATGCTAAACAGGGTCGGAATGTTCTATAAAAATTCAACGAAAGACAAGATTTAGTTAATTTGACACAAAAAAGAAAACATCCGTTGAATTAGTACTCTGGATGTATTAGACTTTAGAATTGCATTGGAGACTTACAGTGCATTCGGAAAGTATTCAGACCCCTTGACTTTTTCCACATTTTGGTACGTTACAGCCTTATTCTAAAACTGATTCATTCGTTTTTTCCCCCTCAATCTACACATTATTGCATTTTGTTTAATTTATAACATTCCGACCTTGTTAAGCGTTATCTGGTCAAAATATGAAATGGTTCCACTATTTGTTGTATCCGTTTGAATCACTTTCAACGAGGCAACTTTTATTTTGAAGGCATTCCACTAGCATGGCTAATCCTTATTGTGGCTAGCTTCACACAGGCCCAAGACTGTGCCTGCTCTGACCCCTGCGTCCCAAAACTAGATTATCTTTTCGTTCGAATAAAAAAGGCCGCGGTATAAAAGCTAGAGTTGGTGTACTTGCAATAGATTGAAAACGCCCTGCGCCGTGTCTGATAAGGTAAACATGTGGATTCATCCATGCAATCAATCTGCAGCTTGTTTATAGATTTAATCGCCTTTCACTCGGCGTTCACTGTCCCGACGACAAATTAATCGGAAACGCATGCGCAGTATAAACAGCAGCAGCAAGAAATATAATTTTTAGCTTAATCAACCATTTCTCTTAAAACAGACAGCCATAAAATGGTATACATGCATGTATGTAAATATAGTTCATTAAGAACCCTACATCAAATAGAAAATTGTTCAGGCCATATATTTCCTGATTTTTATTTAGATGAAGAACATTTGAGATAAATAATTCCCCATAAAATTACAATCCACAGGGCACGAGTGGTCATTGAACGATTTGATGAGCACGAAAACGATGTAAACCATATGCCATGGTCGTCTCAGTCACCAGATCTCAACCCAATTGAACATTTATGGGATATTCTGGAGCAGCGCCTGAGACAGCGTTTTCCACCACCATTGGTGAACAAAACAGCAAATCATGGAATTTCTCGTGAAAGAATGGTGTCACATCCCTCCAAACGAGTTCCAGACACTTGTAAAATCTATGCCAAGGTGCAATGAAGCTGTTCTGGCTCGTGGTAAACCTTCGCACCAGTCTGAGGTCCTGAGCGCTCTGGAGCAGGTTTTCATCAAGGATCTCTCTGTACTTTGCTCTGTTCGTCTTTCTCTCTATCCTCACTAGTCTCCCAGTCCCTGTCGCTGAAAAACATCCCCACAGAATGATGCTGGCATCACCATGCTTCACCGTAGGGATGGTGCCAGGTTTCATCCAGACGGGACACTTGGATTTCAGGCCAAAGAGTTCCATCTTGGTTTCATCAGACCAGAGAATATCTTGTTTCTCGTCGTCTGAGAGTCTCTAAGTGCCTTTTGGCAAACTCCAAGAGGACTGTCATGTGCCTTTTACTGAGGTGTGGCTTTGTCTGGCCACTCTAACATAAAGGCCTAATTGGTGGGGTGCTGCAGAGATAGTTGTCTTTCTGGAAGATTCTCCCAACGCCACAGAGGAACTCTGGAGCCATGTCAGAGTGACCATCGGGTGCTTGGTCACCTGCCTGACCAAGGCCCTTCTCCCTCGATTGCTCGGTTGGCCTCAACACAATCCTGTCTTGGAGCTCTACTGACACTTTCTTTGACCTCATGCGGGACCTTTATATAGACAGGTGTGTGACTCCAATCAAGTTGTACAAACATCTCAAGGATGGCCAATGGAAACATGATGCACCTGAGCTCAATTTTGAGTTTCATAGTAAAGGGGCTGAATACTTATGTAAATAAGGTTTCTGTTTTTTTTATGTTTAATACATTTGCTAAAATTACAAAACTGTTTTCACTGTGTCATTATGGGGTATTGTGTGTAGATTGATGACAAAATTAATACATTTTAGAAAACAAGGCTGTATTGTAACAAAATATGTAAAAAGTTCTGGATACTTTCCAAATGCACTGTATACACTCACTCACACACACTACATTGACACTCCCACACAAAACCCACACACATACACTACATACGCACACCCACATACCGACACAACACAAACACACATACATATGACGCACACGCACTTTTACACTTATCATTTGCTGCTGCTACTCTGTTCTTTATTTTACTCTTATCATTTTCTATCCTGATGGCTAGTCACTTTACCCTGCCTTCATGTACTTAACTACCGCAAATACCTTGTAACTCTGCACATTGATCTGCTACTGGTACTCTCTGTATATAGCTCCATTGTCTATTAAATGTTTTTCCTCGTTTTACTATTTTATTTGTATTATTATTTTTAAACTGCATCATTGGGAAGGGCTCTTAAGCAAAGTAAAGCACAGTAAAGTCTACAACAGTTTTATTTGGTGCATATGACAAATAAAATACAGTATTATTTGATATCAACCCTGCACTAGTCAAGCTTTACCCCTAACTCCTCAAGCTTCACCCTTGCATTGGTCAGTTATCACCCAAGAAGAGGACGGAGGAGTGAATGGACTTTTGAGAAAAGGCCAGAGAAGAAAAGACAAACCTCTTTAATGATGTAAAGAAAACAGGGTAAAAAGCATTTAATTTAAAGATAAAAAATACAGATAAACATTCAGATATTGTGGAAGCACAGCTTCTCTACCATTTTGGCAGTCTGATATGGATGATTAGAATCAGATTACATTTGGCCTTATGCCAAAAAGGTTCTGCTAAAAAAGGTTCCAGCCAAAGGCAGTGCATTATACAGGAAATAGGGTCCAATTACAGGCCCTTGGTGTTCGTAATAGTTTGTGGGACATCAAAGACTCCATCTCCTCCTACAGTGTACATGGGTAATACCACAAATAGAGTGCATTTTAAGTCCCACAGACATTGGGTGTACATGTTGATAAATCACTCAATTAAAAAGTTAAATCACATCTATTTTCTCATTCTCTCACTTGTCCATTTCCTCATTTGAATTAAATGCTGTCACTGTCACTTGTCCACTCAAGCTTAACATTGTTGTCATCTATCACCCACCAGGGGCCCTTGGAGAGTTCATCAATGAGCTTGACGCTTTGATAAGTTCATTTCCTGACGATGGCTCACTTCTCTTCGTACTTGGCAACTTCAACCTCCCAACGTCTGCATTTGATTTGTTTCTTTCCAACTCTCTTTTCCCTCCTTGCCTCTTTTGACCTCACCCTTTCCCAGTCCCCTCCCACTCACAAGGCAGGCAATACGCTTGACCTCTTCTTTACCAGAGGCTGTTCACCTACTAATCTCACTGCAACCCCCCTCCAGGTCTCTGATCACTACTTTGTTTCCTTTTCTGTCTCACTTTCCTCCAACCCTAACCACTCAGCCCCTACCCAGATGGCCATGAGCTGTTGCAATCTTCGCTCTCCCATTAATCTCTCCCTTTTGCTAAATCCTTCTCCCTCCTGATTCTGCCTTCTCAACCCTACTCTTCTCCCTTTCCTCATCCTATGGCTCGCACTGTCCCCTTTCCTCCCGGCCGGCTTGGCCTTGCCCTCCTGCTCTGTGACTGAGTGACTCATTGCGAGGTTACAGAACAGGTCTGCAGGAAGCTTGAGTGAAAATGGAGGAAACCTACACTTCCGGAGGACCTACCATCCTTCCACTCCCTCTGTATCCGTTGCTAAAGCCACTTTCTATCACTCTAAATTTCGAGCTATTGCCTCTAACCTGCAGACAAAAAAGGTTGAGAACATCCACTTCTCATTCACTCACACAGAACTACCCTACGCATTGACCTCTTTCTCTCCAGATGAAATCCTGACTAGTGAGGCCCGGCCGCCTGACAACCTGCCCACTCTACCCCATTCCCTCCTCCCTTCTCCAGATCATCTCTGGAGACCTTCTCCCATTTCTAACTTCCTCATTCCTGACCACTGACTGCGGTCCCTCTGACTTAAACATGTTCAGAGTCGCTCCACCTCAAGAAACCAAGACTAGAATGATCTGACATCAAAAGCTACAGACTTGTAATCGTTTTCTTTCCAAAACACTTGAGCGTGTGGTCTCTGACCAACTCTCTCGCTTTCTCTCTCAGAACTATCTTCTGAGAGAGAAATGAGTCAGGTTTCAAGACGGTTCACTCAACTGAGACTGCTCTTCTCTGTGTCACAGAAGCTCTCCGCACTGCCAAAGCGAAATATCTATCTATCTACTGCCTTTGACACCGTGAACCATCAGATCCTCCCCTCCACCCTCTCAGGGCTGGGAGTGGCAGGCTCTGCACTCTTGGATTGCATCCTACCTGGCAGGCTGCTCCTACCAGGTGACGTGGAGAGGACCACATACTCACATAACTGGTGTCCCCCAGGGCTTGGTTGTAGGCCCTCTCCTCTTCTCTCTATACACTAAGTCACTTGACTCCATCATATCCTCACATGGTCTCTCCTATCATTGCTATGCGGATGACACAACTACTTTTCTCCTCCCACCCCTTCTGACACCCGGCTGGAAACACGCATCTCTGTGTGCCTCGCAGAAATCTCAGCTTGGCCCACCACCTCAAGCTCAACCTCAAGAAGACGGAGCGTCTTGGCGTGACCCTGGACAACACCCTGTCGTTCTCAGCAAACATCAAAGCAGTGACTCGCTTCTGCAGGTTAATACTCTACAACATCTGTAGAGTACGACTCTACCTCACACAGGAAGCGGCGCAGGTCCTAATCCAGGCACTTGTCATCTCCTTTTTTGACTACTACAACTCGCTGTTGGCTGGGCTCCCTGCTTGTGCCATCAAATCCCTGCAATTTATACAAAATACTGAAGGCAGGTGTTCAACCTTCCTAAGTTCTCCCATGTCACCATGCTCCTCCACACACTCCACTGGCTTCCAGTCTAAGCTCGCATCCACTACAAGACCATGATACTTGTCTACGGAGCAGCAAGACGAACTGCCCCTCCCTACCTTCAGGCTATGCTCAAACTCTACACCCCAACCAGAACACTCCATTCTGTCATCTCTGGTCTTTTGGCCCTCACACCTACGGGAGGGCAGCTCCCGCTCAGCCCAGTCCAAGCACTTCTCTGTCCTGGCACCCCAATGTTGGAACCAGCTTCCCCCTGAAGCTAAGACAGCAGATTCCCTGCCCATCATATCAAAAAAATGTCAAACTTTTTAAAGAGTGTCTTAAATAATTTAAAAAAACAAGTACTGGAGTGTGGTAGGCCTTT
The DNA here is from genome assembly GCF_045791955.1 of Oncorhynchus clarkii lewisi. Classification (NCBI taxonomy): domain Eukaryota; kingdom Metazoa; phylum Chordata; class Actinopteri; order Salmoniformes; family Salmonidae; genus Oncorhynchus; species Oncorhynchus clarkii. Next base: position 1,090,193 of record NC_092169.1, read on the forward strand.
ATTACGCAAGCCCAGAACCAAGTGTAACGGATGTGAAACGGCTAGCTTAGTTAGCGGTGTGCGCTAAATAGCGTTTCAATCAGTGACGTCACTTGCTCTGAGACCTTGAAGTAGTTGGGTAAGAAGAAGGAGACCGTTCACACGGTCCCAGAACCCACAGGACTGAGTGTTTTTAATTTATCAAGCAAGATATTGCGCGCTGCCCATATCTCCTTGCTTAATAAAGGGTTATCTTTTGTGCCTACAACTCAGTGCAACGATTTCGATGTTAAGGTAGACATGTTTAAGTTTTTTTAGAAAAATCAGTTTAAGGAAATAGTTTAGCTCCCCTAATCGTGATATTTCTATTGAACATGTAGGTTGCTCACATACTCCGACTCCTTTTAGAAGTTAGAGTTATTTTGTACCTCCAGCCAATCGCAATCACTCGAGACATATTGCAGACTTGTTCAAAAAGATGTTGTTAATCTCCTTAAGAACAAACAGAAGTACATATCTTTCCATAATTTACCTAAGGATGAAAAACTAGCTTTGCTTGATTTACAATCCGATACGCCAGTCCTTACCCGCCATGTTGATAAGGGTGGATCGGTTGTACTCATAGATAGGCCAGTTTATGTAAATGAGTGTCATAGACAACAGTTTGACAACACCTTTTACAAGAAACTCAGAAGTGACCCCACTGCCCAATTTCAGAACACGATCTTTACTGTCCAAAATGGGTATTTAAGTTCTGGTCAGATAATCAAACATGACTTTGGCTATTCAACACCCTAAAATTGCCACTTTTTATACTTTGCCAAAATTACACAATGTTACAAAACCTCCAAGGCTCCTTTATTGACTTTTGTTGCCTTTTTTAATTACTCCATTCGCAGAACAGTTCCCCTCTTTTGTAAAGGACACCAGCAGTATGATCTCTATTATTGAATCTCTTGATCCTTTCCCAGATAATACTTTGTTAGTTACTTTTGATGTCGAGTCGTTATACACAAATATTCCACAAGAGGGCAGTATTGAAGCTATGGAACATTTTCTTCTGCAACGTGACCATAATGAACTACCTTCCAGTGCATGCATTATAACATTGGCTGAAATAGTACTCACACACTTCATGGTCCTAAATTATTTCTTTATTCAGACGAAGGGTACTGCTATGGGATCCCCCTTGGCTCCTAACTATGCTAATTTGTATGTGGGTTACATGGAGAAACAAATGTTTTCTTGCCTAATATCATTATATGGAAACGGTAGATTGATGATATTTTTGTTCTGTGGAGGGGTGATGCAAAACAGCTCCAGGCGTCCCATGCTTTTCTTAACTCCTGTTCTGCGCATCTGTGATTTACTATGCAATCTGATACACCTCAAATCAGTTTTCTTGATCTTCTGATCGTGTGTGAAGATAATGTTCTATACACTGATCGTAACAGTTTGTTGAGGGCTGATAGTTGTCACCCACTTCCCTTGAAAAACAGTTTGCCCTACAGCCAATTCTGTCGAATCAAAATAATTTGTAAAAAAAACAATCAGATTTCGACAGAAATATGACTGAGACGCAAAGAAAATTCAAGGAGAGGGGGTTCAAAAATGGTCAGATTAATATTGCCATTGAGAAAATTCAAAACGAGACATTACCTTTTTCAAGGTAAAAATCGTAAAATTAAGCATTCTTGCGTTCTAACTACCCGCTATTCAAAGTGCTCTGAACAAATTAAGGGAATCGTTCACAAACATTGGCACATTCTAAGATCCGATGACGGTATCGGTAATGTGTTTTCAGACCTTCCCTTGGTCGTATTCTCACGGAGCAGAAACCTCAGAGATCAACTGGTAAACTCTGATTTACCACCCCAAGATATCCCTGCACAACGTGTATTTGCGCCACTACAGGGTGGAAACTACGTGTAATGGCTGTGCTCAATGCAATGGCACTTATAAATGTAGATCATTCAAACACAAACAGGGAAATTCAAACAGGGAAACAGATCCCAATCAAAGATGTTATCACGTGCTCCACTATAGCAGTTATTTATCTTATAACTTGTCCTTGTGGGAACCCTTGCTCCCTTCGGTCTCAACATAGACTTTGATCTGAATCCATTCTTGTGATTTTGCTATTGTAAATGTTTGTAGGCTTATGTAGCCAAATTGTATCTATGATTGTATGCTACCCATTTGTTTTTTTATGCTATTTTAATATATGAGAATTAACCAATGATATCAGGCTACACCCGGCCATGATTACAGACACGTGTGTCTTTTGACACTATATAAATGAGTCATCCCGCAGTGTTTGTCATTATACCCAGATGAAGACAGCTTGTCTGTCTGTCGAAACGTTGGACATAAATATTTTTTTGCGTCCGAGCTCCTTGAGTGTGCGGCTCTCCTTTATTGTTTTTTTTAAGAGGATGTCATATATACATATATTCATACACATAGCTCATATATTATACAGCGCCAAACTTATCCGCTTGACTCAAGTCATTGCACGCAGCCCTGTCCAAACAGGAAGCACCCTACCCCCAACCTTAAACTGCCCCTCTCAGTTCTCCCTACCTCACGATCCCCTGACACACAAATACCTTCTTGCATAAACACACACACTCCATCCCCCCTCTACTGGTCGGGTGCCCAGAGCAGAAGATTCTGCTGTGCACCATTGGGGCTCCTGCTCTGGCTGGAGCAGGTCCGCCTCCAACCCTTCAGAAGGCGACACGACAAGACTCCACCTACATCATTCTATGTATAAAAACTGTTGTAACCTTTGTCTAAGCCTTTTTTCAGCTAACTCCATTTGAGCTATATGAATCAGGTCCGTGCACGTTAAAACTGCAGGACAAGATATCTTTTGACTCAATAAACTGCCTTTTTGTTAAAACTGAAATCCACTCTGTCCAGCATCCATGATTTGGTCTCACTCTCCTGTAAGTTAATCATCAACAAAAATGGTAGCAGAGGATGGTTTAAACATCTGAATTCGATCTAGGACAAGTTGATGTGAGAGAAGACAAATCATTGGGTGCAAACCAAACGGAAGGGTGACCTCTCGCTAGGAGTCATCGGCCATTCAACTTGCCTCAGGAAACTGATCAGAGCGCTCGACATAAAAGGTAAGCAGAGCCTGTTAAATCAAAAATCTGCATATTATATTTTAGTCAATTGCCAAATTTTGATCAGTAGTACTGAGCGTGAGTATGAATTGCTGTTAAATTGCTTTTAAGAAATCAAGGCATGGTTAAAAGATATCTTGCATAAATAGAGACTGGTTAAATGAATCTGCATGTAAAAGATCCTATTGAATAAGTGGTATACTGTTTAATTGGTTATGTTAGAGGTGTAGTTAACAGATAATTAACTGAATCTGCATGTAAAAGATCCTATTAAATAAGTGGTATATTGTTTAATTGGTTGTGTTAGAGGTGTAGTTAATTAATAGATCGACTGAATCTGCATGTAAAAGATCCTATTAAATAAGTTGTAAACTGTTTAATTGGTTATGTTAGAGGTGTAGTCGAATAGATATAGTACATGTAAATTTGGCGTTCCACAAGACAGAGATCGGGAATGATGTGACCATTGCACATCAAACTATAATTAATATAACCAGATTTGACATTCCGCAAATTTGTTGTGCCCCATTCAGACAAAACATTTGTTGGGGAATGATTGCCATACTGTGAATAGATAAACGGTGTAATATTGACGGACACTGAGCTGAATACTGTTCTTACCAGTCGCCGAGCTGTGAGTTAACCCAGCCGCCGTGCTGAATGCTGACTGGTTGTTATTTTCCCCTCTTTCTGCTGTCGGTATTCCCCAAGAGATAGAATTATTCTGACAATTGTTATAGAACCGCTTGAATGAACTAATATATTGTTCCAAAAGGTGATTGCTGAATTATTTTTGGAAAGTATTTAAATAATTCACTGAACAAATCCGAATAAAAAATACTGGTTCCCAAAGTGATAAAATTATTCTGACAATTGTTATAGGATCGCTTGATTTCACTAGTATATTGTTCCAAAAGGAAATCACCGAATCATTTCTAGAAAATACCTAAATAAATCGTTGAACAAATTCAAATAAAATACCGGAGAAACACACACGTGGTTGGGCGTCACATACTGATAACCCCCTTTGTATGCGAGGGTGGGGGTGGAAGAGATAAGTTTGTGCCGACACCGCGAATACGTCCCTGGTTTCGACCAGGGACGGGCTAAGCATACAACGATAGAAATAAACACCACATAGTAAGGATTGAATATACCTAAATAACGCATTATACACATTATCAGACGAACTAGATAAAATGTCTGCAGCCACCACGCCCAAACTCAAATTCAATTACTTTTTAGATCAAAGCATGATGGATAGAGCTGGAGCGAAAGAACAGTATAACAAAATAAAGTCGGTATGGGAGGAAATAAAATTAAAATGGACCCAGGCAGGTTACCTTAGCGGAGCCCCTCCTGTTGAGGAGCGGCTCAAAGCTATGCAGAGAGAGCTACAGGAAGACGTAGGGAAAGCAACGGCAAGTGAGACAGAGAGGAACAAAGCTCATTTGTTCCAAAAGAAAGGGACAAGAGAGAAAGAACGGGCAGAAGCAGAGTTGAAGGTAGGGACATGGGCTTTAGAGGAGTGTAGGAGGGTGCAGCCCAAAAAACAAACCAGACATGATGTGCGTGGCTACTGTGGCGTCGGGGGATGTTAAAGCCCCGCCTGAGATCTTGCCCACGGCTCCCCCTGAGGCCGCTTCTCCCTCACTATACCCAAAATTGTCAATGGAGGCAGTTCAGCCCCCGCCATACTCAAAGGGACAAAATCACCGGAGCCCGTCACACAACCCATTCCACGGTAACAACCCTTTCCTCACCAGGGCACCTCCCGCAATACAGGCCCCAGTCCTAAGCATACAGGCAGGCCAGCTCAATGGGGCTATGAGCTTCGGAATAACAGGAGGGCAGATAGAGTGAGAGCCACTCCCCACCACCACCACTCCACATCCAGGGAACACCTCCCAGAAGCGAGAACACCAATGCAAGGAAGGAGGTATAATTATGTGAAAAACTGACGGTTCTCTCTGCAGCACTCTCTACCCAGGTTCACAAGGTCCAGGAGGGGGAGACTGGGTGAGGGTTAAAGTCCACAAGAGAAAGTGGCTGGAACCCAGGTGGACTGGACCGTACGAAGTGAAGGAGGTTACTTCACACTCAGTCCAGGTCAAAGGTAAATCAGGCGCACCTTGGCACCACCTTACACATTGTACCCCAGCCCCAACTCCTTCCAGAACACTGACTGAAGTCTGAGCTGATTTGAGCAGCCTAATTCGATACCAAATTAAGACACTCCTGACTCAGGTGATGGAGTATCAAACTACATCTCCCCTGACAAAAGAACCTCGCCCAGTTAGAGGGATATTTCTCTCTCCCTAGGCAAGGCTAGGAATATCTGGGCCTTTGTTTGTGATATTCCTACTGATATTTGAGGTGTCCCTGGGCACTTTCACATGGTTAATAGAACAACTATCACACCCTACCACATCACGTACACTTACCCAGTCCCCTATCCCTGACACCGTCTCTAACATCACTCACTCGAATCACTCCCGTCCCAAACGCAGAATTACACCTACAGACCAACAATGCACTCCATACAAGGTTAGAAGCACCACCTTTTGCCTAGTTTCGCTGCATAATAGAGGGTTTTTTGTTTTCATCATATCCTCCTTCTTGTTTCTGCTATAGTTTTCACGTCTTAAAAGATGTGAAGAGGGGGATTTGTCATATATACATATATTCATACACATAGCTCATATATTATACAGCGCCAAACTTATCCGCTTGACTCATTGCACGCACCCCTGTCCAAACAGGAAGCACCCTACCCCCAACCTTAAACTGCCCCTCTCAGTTCTCCCTACCTCACGATCCCCTGACACACAAATACCTTCTTGCATAAACACACACACTCCATCCCCCCTCTACTGGTCGGGTGCCCAGAGCAGAAGATTCTGCTGTGCACCATTGGGGCTCCTGCTCTGGCTGGAGCAGGTCCGCCTCCAACCCTTCAGAAGGCGACACGACAAGACTCCACCTACATCATTCTATGTATAAAAACTGTTGTAACCTTTGTCTAAGCCTTTTTTCAGCTAACTCCATTTGAGCTATATGAATCAGGTCCGTGCACGTTAAAACTGCAGGACAAGATATCTTTTGACTCAATAAACTGCCTTTTTGTTACAACTGAAATCCACTCTGTCCAGCATCCATGATTTGGTCTCACTCTCCTGTAAGTTAATCATCAACAAGGACCAGGTTTTAAACATTTTGTAGGGGGGAAATTCCACGGTAAACTGAATTGCGCTGAGTCAGATTTTACACTTCAAATCTATGCCAAACAAAAACCATTGATACCAAAGTTTAACAAACCATACACATCTATGCACAAGGAAAACTTTCAACAATTTACACTGAACATTTTACAAAAACACATTTACTGGAAGAACTGTGCAGGTGCAAATTTCAGTAACATAATTTCATTCAAATCTCCCTCAGTTTTTTTACATGACCACATTTTCAAAAACGTTTAAATATCTAGATTCAATGTCTGCAGAAAGAATGTGGTGTCAGCTATGATAACAGCTTGAGTTTGGAATTACAATAAGTGAAGTGGATTTACACCTGGTAACAGAATTTTATCATGGGTCCCTGATCTGTACTACACAGAAATGCAAAATGATGGATGTAATTCTGTTCATGGTGATGTATCCTAAATAGTTAGACCAAAAGGTAGAAATATGCAATATCATTCTTTGCATACTTGGCTATTATTTTAATGAGCTATGCCACCAAACAAGACCATTTTTATTGCTTCTATAATCAGCACAACAGTTTTTATCTGTGCTAACATAATTGCAAAAGGGTTTTCTAATGGTCAATTATCCTTTAAAAATTATAAACTTGGATTAGCTAACACAGCGTGCCATTGAAACAGGAGTGTTTGTTGCTGATAATGGGCCTCTGTACACCTATGTAGATATCCATTAAAAAAAAATCAGCTGTTTCCAGCTACAATAGTAATTTACAACATTAACAATGTCTACACTGTATTTCTGATGAATTTGATGTTATTTTAATGAACCATTTCTACGTGACCCCAAACCTTTGAACGGTAGTGTAGTGTAGTTCAGTACAGTCATTTGTGTACTCAACTTGTGTGCTCTACTGTGTATTGTTCTGAACTCTACTTTTCTTCACTGTACTGAACTATAGTACCAGTGAAAAATTTGGAAACACCTACTCATTCAAGGGTTTTTCTTTAATTTGTATTATAATAGTAAAGACATCAAAACTATGAATCAACAACTATGGAATCATGTAATATTTTAGATTCCTCAAAGTAGCAACCCTTTGCCTTGATGACAGCTTTGCACACTCTTGGCACTCTGCTTTTCCTCTCTTGAGTTCCCACAGATGCTGAGCACTTGTTGGTCCAACTCATCCCAAACCATATCAATTGGGTTGTGGTCGTGTGATTGTGGAAGCCAGGTCATCTGATGCAGCACTTAATCACTCTCCTTGGTCAAATAAACCTTACACAGCCTGGAGGTGTGTTTTGGGTCATTGTCCTGTTGAAAAACAAATGATAGTCCCACAAAGTCAAAACCAGATGGGATGGCATATCACTGAAAAAAACAACAACACACATTTGGATTCATCAGGCCAAAGGAAAGATATCCACTGGTCTAATGTCCATTGCTCGTGGTTCTTGGCCCAAGCAAGTCTCTTCTCATTACTGTCCTTTAGTAGTGGTCCGACCATCTCATTACTGTCCTTAAGTAGCGGTCCGACCATGAATGTCTGATTCATGCAGTCTACTCTGAACAGTTGATGTTAGAAGTGTCTGTTACTTGAGCTCTGTGAAGCATTTATTTGGGCTGCAATCTGAGGTGCAGTTATTCTAACTTATCCTCTGCAGCAGAGATAACCTGGTGTCTTCCTTTCCTGTGGCGGTTCTCATGGCAGCCAGTTTCATCATAGCGTTTAATGGTTTTTGCATCTGCACTTGAAGAAACGTTCAAATTCTTGACATTTTCCGGGATTGACTGGACTTCATGACGTAAAGTAATGACGGACTGTCGCTTCTAATATGGACTTTGTCTTTTACCAAATAGGGTTATATTGTCACAACACAACTAATTGGCTCAAACGCATTAAGGAAATAAATTCCACAAATTAACAAGGCACACCTTCTAATAGAAATGCATTCCAGGTGACTACCTCATGAAGCTGGTTGCGAGAATGCCAAGAGTGTGCAAAGCTGTCAAAGCAAAGGGTGGCTACTTTAAAGAATCTCAAATATAATATATTTTGATTTGTTTAACTACATGATTCCATGTGTTTTTTCATAGTTTTGATGTCTTCACTATTATTTTACAATGTAGACCCTGGAAAGAGTAGGTGTGTCCAAACCGTTGACTGGTGCTGTTTCTTTACTGTACTTCACCTACGGTGCTGTAATGTACTGAACGATACTCTACTGTAGTGTACTGTTCAAACACTACGTTTGGGTCAAATGAAGGCCGGTCCAGACGTTTGTGGATGTTGAAACCAAGGCTGGTCCGGACCAAAAAACATATGTGGGCAATAAAATCAAGGCCAGGGCAGATTGAACCAAATTTGAACTACTTTTTACATCCATGGACGTCCGATGCTCAGTAGAGGAGGAGGCTGGTTTCAGTAAATGGAAAGAGAGGACTCATGGGTAGGTGTCAGTAAAAGCTGTTAAGAGGTTACAATTCATTTCTGGCTTTGGCCACTAGACCAAAACAAAACAGTTATAAGCTGAACATAAAAGTATGCCAGTGGAAGGGAGGACAGTAGCAGGTGACACAACTGTAGTATGTGAATACTATGATTTCCCATTGTAGCCAATTCAATTGCAGAAATTCTGTTACCAATTTGGTAACAGAATTAAAAGTTTTAATACCTTAATTCATAAAGTAAAAACAATATCACTAATTGATAGTTCTACTTTTACTTGTTACTTCTGGAAGGAGTAACAAGTAAAGGATAAATGTTTTAAATATCTTAAAGATATGTGGGTTTTTGGTAAAGGAATTTCAAGGTAAAAGGCAATGTTTCTTAAAACTTACAGAAGGCAGAAAAAGTTATCCTAAGCTAAAATGTGTTGCCATTAGTTGGCAGGGGTCTTTACTTCAATAGTATTGTCTTCTGATATATTTCTAATACATTTTAAGACTTTTTCTGGTAGATGTCTTCCAAGACTCCTTTTCCATCTGTTTGACAAAAAATCAAAGCGTTTGCCTATTCCACATTTTTAGGATGTAAAATCATTTAAACATTTACAGTTGAAGTCGGAAGTTTACATACACCTTAGCCAAATATATTTAAACTCCGTTTTTTACAATTCCTGACATTTAATCCTAGAAAAAAGTCCCTGTCTTAAGTCAATTAGGATCACCACTTTAATTTAAGAATGTGAAATGTCAGAATAATAGTAGAGAGAATGATTTATTTCAGCTTTTATTTATTTCATCACAATTCCAGTTGGTCAGAAGTTTACATACACTCAATTAGTATTTGGTAGCATTGCCTTTAAATTGTTTAACTTGGGTCAAACGTTTCAGGTAGCTTCCCACAAGTTAAACAAGGTGAATTTTGGTCTTTCCTCCTGACAGAGTTGGTGTAACGGAGTCAGGTTTGTAGGCCTCCTTGCTCACACACGCTTTTTCAGTTCTGCCCACAACTTTTCTATGCGATTGAGGTCAGGGCTTTGTGATGGCCACTCCAATACCTTGACTTTGTTGTCCTTAAGCCATTTTGCCACAACTTTGGATGTATGCTTGGGGTCATCGTCCATTTGGAAGACCCATTTGCGACCAAGCTTTAACTTCCAGACTGATGTCTTGAGATGATGCTTCAATATATCCACATCATTCTCCTTCCTCATGATGCTATCTATTTTGTGAAGTGCACCAGTCCCTCCTGCAGCAAAGCACCCCCACAACATGATGCTGCCACCCCCGTGCTTCACGGTTGGGATGGTGTTCTTCGGCTTGCAAGCCTCCCCCTTTTTCCTCCAAGCATAACGATGGTCATTATAGCCAAACAGTTCTATTTTTGTTTCATCAGTACGATCTTTGTCCCCATGTACATTTGCAAACCGTAGTCTGGCTTTATGGTGGTTTTGGAGCAGTGGCTTCTTCCTTGCTGAGCGGCCTTTCAGGTTATGTCGATATAGGTCTCGTTTTACTGTGGATATAGATACTTTTGTACCCGTCTCCTCCAGCATCTTCACAAGGTCCTTTGCTGTTGTTCAGGGATTGATTTGCACATTTCGCACCAAAATACGTTCATCTCTAGGACACTGAACGCGTCTCCTTCCTGAGATGCATGACGGCTGCGTGGTACCATGGTGTTTATACTTGCGTACTATTGTTTGTACAGATGAACATGGTACCTTCAGGCATTTGGAAATTGCTCCCAAGGATGTACCAGACTTGTGGAGGTCTACAATTTCTTCTGAGGTCTTGGCTGATTTCTTTTGATTTCCCCATGATGTCAAGCAAAGAGGCATTGAGTTTGAAGGTAGTCCTTGAAATTAATCCACATGTACACCTCCAAATGACTGAAATGTTGTCAATTAGCCCATCAGAAGCTTCTAAAGCCATGACATCATTTTCTGGAATTTTCCAAGCTGTTTAAAGGCACAGTCAACTTAGTGTATGTAAACTTCTGACCCACTGGAATTGTGATACAGTTACTTGTGTCATGCACAAAGTAGATGTCCTAACCAACTTGCCAAAACTATCGTTTGTTAACAAGAAACTTGTGGAGTGGTTGAAAAACAAGTTTAAGTGACTCCAGTCTAAGTGTATGTAAACTTCCGACTTCAACTGTATATATGCATTAATTTCTATAAAATATCCTTTTACATGGAAATAACCAGGTTTGTTTCACTTGGGCGCTGCAAACATTCCCCCATCTCTTCCCTGCTGGCCATCCCTGTAGTTCTCTGAGTATTCACTCTCCAGCTCAGAACTCCACTTCTCATCTATATAACCTGGTCATCGGTCTTCAGCACCTGTAGGGAACAGGGGTGACAGGGAGATGTAGTTCTCTCTGTAGACAGTCTGTGTGGTCAGGGGTCAGACAGCCATCAGGTATTTCTTCATTGGGTAGATGTCTCAAGTCAGTTATTTTCTATTTGGCTCAGACGGGAATCATGTCTTTTCTGATTGGACAGATGTCCCAGGTCAGGCCGTTCCCATAGGGGGCATGTCCAGAGGGCAGGAGGACTCGGGTCAGCCAATGACTGGAGAGAGAAGAGAGGCAGAGGTTACCTTAACGAAATAATAATATTTATTAATAGTGTTTTATTTCTGACCACAACAGTCACATAATGTGCGTGTTAAATATCTGCACAGAGCAACAGATCTTCACACTGCTTGGTGACAAGCATGTAACTAACCTTCTCTTCTCCACACCAAAGAAGACTTTCCAATTGTTTAGTCTGCCATAGTTAAAGGGGTTCTTGTACACCTGGGAGAAAGAGGAGAATACAGTTTAAATAGCTTGTGTCCACCAACTTTAAGACAAGTGGCGTGTGTGTGCTCACCTTGCCATGTTTGGCCATGCGTTCGGCCTCCTTGTTGTTGATGTGTCTCTCTATGCTGGTCTCTCCTCGGGATATCAGCACTGCGTGCCAGATAGTCAGCCCTCCCAGAGCTACGGCCACCGTGCTAAAATGACCAATCACATTTTTGGGGTGAAAACAACCAATGACAACACACACGGAAGTTCTATTATTACGGGAAAATGTACTTTGGTTGCAAAAATTAATATTTTCGCCTAATTTCAGTTAATGTGGCAAAACAAGCAGGTATTGTGTAAAGAATAATTGTACCATCTAAACCACTGAAATATATTTTATAACAAAAAATATTGTATTTTCAGCTGTTTGAAACTGGTGTACAAAACCGAAAGTAAAAGACAAAAACAATACGGGAAGAATGGGAAGTACAGAAATAGCTCACAAAGAACATTTCTACTGCTTCTTAGACTTCCTTTCAATGACAATTACAGATCTATAACTAACATTTCTATGTGAACATGGTCAGGTCACCCAAAAAGTTACATATTACAGTAATAATAACAGTAATATTGTGAAGTAGATCTCACCTAGTTAATACCCACATGTAGATGATACTCTTGTGGAACATCTTGTCTCTGAACGTGTAGGGAGGAGGAGGGGTCTGGTAGGTGCTCTGATTGACAACAACATACAGAGGTCATACAAACGCCTAAACAGTAAAACATATCCTAATCGGGACCAGAGGTTGTGCTTAATTAAGTAACCGGTTTCATGAGTATGCAATAATAAGTATAATATAAGATCAAAGATCGTATGAACAATATCACCCTTTAAATCTAAGTCATCCATTGACCTACCACCACTAAGAACAAGAAAGTAACTACGAGAAGCAGAATGACGTGGAAGGGGCAGTGTGTGTGTGTGTGTGTACGCGTACTACCTGCCCAGGAGGTAAGATTCCTATGAGTTGCCCCATCCCTGTCACCGGGACACCTGATTTATCCAAGTCCATGTGTTTGAAGCGCTATGGGGACAATGCAAAAACACACACCAAGACAACCAAGAGTTAGAGATAAACAGAAACACTTCAAGAGTTAAAACTGAACACAGAGACTGTTAAAGTAGACCATGACCCTCTCAACAATAGAAGCCCCACAATGGAGGAGATAGCAGACCAGCAGGCTCAGGTCTCTCTCAAAGAGTTTGCAAGCGTGTGTATGCGTGTACCTCTATAGCACTATAAGCATCTAGGAAGAGGTTCCGGCCACTGATGCTGCAGTAGACACAGCCCAGGGTCATGGAGAGACAGAAGCAGAAGAAGTAGCGCTGGTTAAAATGGCCAACACAGTTATTCAGCCACGCTGGAGGGAACGGGAGTTAAGGAGGAAACCAAAAACGCTAACACCCATCCTCATAACACCCATCCACACCATAAATGGTGTCACCCATCCCTGATAACTTGACATTACCAATCATAATCTCCACTCTCCAACTCCATTTAAAGGATACGACAATGATGATCCATTTTCAGAATGCACCTGTGAAGTAGAAGATGTCATGTTAACGTTGGCCTACAACGCTATCATACTACCCTGCTAACATACTGTAGCAGGATTATGAGTTTATCGAGTAGGTAGATAGTAATTCCCGTACCACTGGCCCAGGGTCAGTTATTTCATCCCCCTAGTGGTTATGGTTAGGATATGCGATAGGGTCATCTGATCTTAGATCTGTGGTTAGGGGCAACCTGAGTTTGTCTTACGTGTTGCAGATTCCACAGTGGTGAGTCCTGGCTGGTTTGGGGATGATACACTTCTTACACACGGACACAAACGGAATGTCATTCTTTACCTGGAATAAACACAACAGATATTTATTCCACCCCTGTGTGTGTGTGTGTGTGTGTGTGTGTGTGTGTGTGTGTGTGTGTGTGTGTGTGTGTGTGTGTGTACGTACCGTAGGGGGGTATCCTGGGGCGGTCTTGGTGGCTTTATAGTAGTGGAAGACAATCATTATGAGGTTCCAGTGTCCATAACCAATGTGCCAGACTATCCAGGGTGGAGAGTAGGTGTTAAGAATCAGGGGCAGCAGACCCACGTAGGCTATCAGCAGGATAGAACTGGTCAGTATCACCACCAGACAGACAAACACCTGGAGAGATGGAGAGAGTGATCGAGTAATTAAAGACATGATCCGGAACTTTGGCGACTACTTAATATTTTTTTAAACCTCCCGCTTTGGGCTGGATGTGTCAATGTGTAGTTCAAACATGCATAATCTATGAGCAGAATTAGTCTTTTTTTCTGAAAGCTGTGCTGTGCCATTTTCCCTACATTTGCCCCCAGATGGGCCCACCCCCTAGCAATTTGATTTCTACCGAAGAGCTTCAGCCCATCGCCATATAAGTGACAGCTAGCAAGAGGTATATCATGCACCCACCGCAGAGCAAGAGAACAATGATGTGGTGCACATAATGTGATGTAGTACGTAATTGTCGGGAACCACTTGTCTCGAGCGCTACTTTCAGAACTTCTGGCTAATAAGTATACATAAAAGGTACCAGAGAATCAATTGAAGAGACGGAGAAATTGTTTCAGGAGCAAGAACATCTGTGCAACTATCACACATACTTACCGCCCCGAACCAGCGGGTAAGTAGGTCCACCATCCAGAAGATGGGTTCCATCAGTGAGTCCATGACGACATCAGAGTTGGTGAGGGAGTTGTAATAGAGGGAGTTAACCATCAGTTTGAGGTAGGCCCATCTATGTCTCACACACAGCGGTAGTCTACTGTTGTTGCCATTGCTGTAGCGCCACCGTCTGGCGCACATGCGCAACCGCACCCAGCGCAGCAGCACCAGCAGGAAGGTGGGGCACGGCCGCATTCTGCTCCTGAAACACACACACACAGGGATGAATGTACACACACACACAGCTACAAAGACCACATGGGTGTAAGGAATGGTATTGGGTCTGGGTTCAGGCCTACTCCTTCTCTTGTCATCTGCCGGACGTAGCAATTATGACTTTGGGATCTATGTTCCGACATTCCTCTGGCTCCCTGGGAATAACGGCATATGTTGGAACAGCCGGCTGGCCCTTCTGCCTACCCTTAATTCCAATTTAGGATTAGATTAAACCAACCCCCCCACCCCATGACATCACATTTAATCTCTGCCATTGGATGGGAAGTTACATTCCAGCCATTTGGAAATAAAATAAAAAACTGTGGCAGTAGTGTTGTTTCATACTTTCACATCCTTCTCAGATGGGGGTTGACTACAACGTGCAGAAGAATCAATGATGAAATCTCGATTAAAACAGTCCAAATGAATTTATTTTATTTAACTAGGCAAGTCAGTTAAGAAAAAAATATTATTTACAATGACGACCTAGGAACAGTTGGTTAACTGCAATGTTCGGTGGCAGAATGACAGATCTTTACCTTGATTGACATTGACTATTGATTTATATATTGAATTTAAAAATGTTGATTAGCTAGGAATACTGGGCAATATGGATGCACACCTCTCAGTAAATAATAACCATCAAGTATTCAGCCAAGCCATAGCATAAATAGTATTTATATTTTAAAGTGTATAAAATACATCTGGTGGAGCCAGTTAGAATGGGCCTGATACAGCTGATAAAATGTATAATAGTATTGTTATCTATCATTTACAGGTGCTATGCTTACGTGTGTCAGTAGAGGAGGTGCTGGATCATCAGCCAGTACAAGCACAGACTCAGGTAATCCACATCCAGCTTCAGCCAGTACTAACGCAGACCCAGTACAGTCGGCTTCAGCAAATACTAACACAGACCTAGTAATGGCAGCTTCAACAAGTACAGTACTAACACAGACCCAGTACAGCTGGCTTCAGCAAATACTAACACAGACCCAATACAGCAGTCTTCAGCAAGAACTAACACAGACCCAGGTGAAGTACAGGCAACCTCATCCAGTACTAGCGCAACCAGAGGTGTACAGCCAGCATCAGATACAAGCAGCTCAGACCATTATAGAACCGTTTCTGCTCCATCAAATGACCCAGCAGATTGGCCCCCAGTCTTAACAGACTTTATGAGGACCGAGTTAATGGACAGAGCGCACTCAAACCAGGACTGGATTTTTCTTACCCTAAAGACAAGTATAGAAGAGGTTTCCATTCAGGCTTATTACAGAAACAGCTGTCAAATAGGGAAAAGATTACCAGAAGCTGGCTTTCATACTCAAAAACAACTGTGTATTGTTTTTGCTGCAAGCTCTTTTCTACAAAAGATTACAAAATAATAAAAGGCGTGAATGACTGGTCAAATATCAACACCATTCTGAAACACCATGAGGGTAGTCCTGAACACACAAACAATATGATTAAATGGAGAGAACTTGATCTGCGCCTAAGTCGGGACAGACTCTTGACCAGATACAAATTACAATTTTGGAGGCTTAAAGAAAATGAGAAGAAAAAAAATCCAGAAAAATCACATTGTAGGATTTTTAATGAATTTATTTGCAAATTATGGTGGAAAATAAATATTTGGTCAATAACAAAAGTTTATCTCAATACTTTGTTATATACCCTTTGTTGGCAATGACAGAGGTCAAAGTTTTCTGTAAGTCTTCACAAGGTTTTCACACACTGTTGCTGGTATTTTGGCCCATTCATCCATGCAGATCTCCTCTAGAGCAGTGATGTTTTGAGGCTGTTGCTGGGCAACACAGACTTTCAACTCCCTCCAAATATTTTCTATGGGGTTGAGATCTGGAGACTGGCTAGGCCACTCCAGGACCTTGAAATGCTTCTTACGAAGCCACTCCTTCGTTGCCCAGGCGGTGTGTTTGGGATCATTGTCATGCTGAAAGACCCAGCCACGTTTCATCTTCATTCACTGGGTCCCCCTGTGTGGTTCTGGGATTTTTGCTCACCGTTCTTGTGATCATTTTGACCCCACCGGGGTGAGATCTTGCGTGGAGCCCCAGATCAAGGGAGATTATCAGTGGTCTTGTATGTCTTTCATTTCCTAATAATTGCTCCCACAGTTGATTTCTTCAAACCAAGCTGCTTACCTAGTGCAGATTCAGTCTTCCCAGCCTGGTGCAGGTCTACAATTTTGTTTCTGCTGTCCTTTGACAGCTCTTTGGTCTTGGCCATAGTGGAGTTTGGAGTGTGACTGTTTGAGGTTGTGGACAGGCATCTTTTATACTGATAACAAGTTCAAACAGGTGCCATTAATACAGGTAACGAGTGGAGGACAGAGGAGCCTCTTAAAGAAGAAGTTACAGGTCTGTGAGAGCCAGAAATCTTGCTTGTTTGTAGGTGACCTAATACTTATTTTCCACCATAATTTGCAAATAAATTCATTAAAAATCCTACAACATGATTTTCTGGATTTTCTTTTCTCATTTTGTCTGTCATAGTTGAAGTGTACCTATGATGAAATGACAGGCCTCTCTCATCTTTTTAAAACGGGAGAACTTGAACAATTGGTTGCTGACTAAATACTTTTTTGCCCCACTGTATTTTGGATATAAAAATAATCTTTATGGAACAAAAGGAACATTTATTGTGTAACTGGGAGTCTCGTGAGTGAAAACATCCGAAGATCATCAAAGGTAAGCGATTCATTTGATTGCTTTTCTGATTTTCGTGCCCAAGCTACTTAATGCTAACTGTACATAATGTTTTGTTGGGCGATCGATAAACTTACACAAACGCTTGGATTGCTTTTGCTGTAAAACATATTTTCAAAATCTGAGACGACAGGTGGATTAACAAAAGGCTAAACTGTGTTTTACAATATTGCACTTGTGATTTCATGAATATAAATATTTTTAGTAAAATTATGTGAATGTGGCACTATGCTATTCAGCGGTTGTTGATGACAATTATCCCGCTAAAGATGGGTAGCGTCAAGAAGTTAATGTTGACGGCTAACATGAATTTCTTTTAACTAGGGAAATTGTGTCACTTCTCTTGCGTTCTGCGCAAGCAGAGTCAGGGTATAAGCAGCATTTTGGGCCGCCTGGCTCATTGCGAACTGTGTGAAGACCATTTCTTCCTAACAAAGACCGTAATTCATTTGCCAGAATTGTACATAATTATGACATAACATTGAAGGTTGTGCAATATAACAGCAATATTTAGACTTAGTGATGCCACTCGTTCGATAAAATACAGAACGGTTCCTTATTTCACTGAAAAAATAAACATTTTGTTTTCGAAATGATAGGTCATTAATATGGTCAAATCCGGAAACGAAGGCTTGTATTTCTTTGTGTTATTATATTATAATTAAGTCTATGATTTGAAAGAGCAGTCTGACTGAGCGGTGGTAGGCAGCAGCAGGCTCGTAAGCATTCATTCAAACAGCACTTTCCTGCATTTGCCAGCAGCTCTTCGCTATGCTTCAAGCATTGCGCTGTTTATGACTTCAAGCCTATCAACTCCCGAGATTAGGCTGGCAATACTAAAGTGCCTATTAGAACATCCAACAGTCAAAGGTATATGAAATACAAATGGTATAGAGAGAAATAGTCCTATAATAACTACAACCTAAAAATTCTTACCTGGGAATATTGAAAACTCGTGTTAAAAGGAACCACCAGCTTTCATATGTTCTGAGCAAGGAACTTAAATGTTAGCTTTTTTACATGGCACATATTGCACTTTTACTTTCTTCCCCAACAGTGTTTCTGCATTTTTTAAACATGTTTCATTAATTTATTTAAGACTAAATTGATTTTATTGATGTATTATATTAAGTTAATAAGTGTTCATTCAGTATTGTTGTAATTGTCATTATTACAAATATATATATATTTAAAATTGCCTGAATAATCAGTATCGGCTTTTTTGGGGCCTCCAATAATCGGTATCGGCGTTGAAAAATCATAAAATCGGTCAACCTGTACTACCAAGTGAGCTATTTTTCAGATGTTGCCCTACCGGAGCTACACAGTAATACCGTCACTGCTATTAGCTTCACAACATACTATGGAACGCCATTTGGGTGTCAGAGGATACAGTAGCAACTTCATTTGGCTGGCTCGACAGGACCGGGTTATGTGTTGTGAAGCTAACCACAGTGAGGGTTAGGCACAATAGTGGAATTTGCAGTTTGCCTTCAAAATAAAAGTGTCATTGACAGTGACGCAAATAAATACAAATAGTAGAATTATGCCATACTTTTATTTTGAAGGCTAAACACAAAGTCCACTATTGTGACTCATCTTTATTGTGGCTAGCTTCACATAGATGGTCCGACCACCATTAATCAAATAAGAACTGTCTTATAAATTAGGGTTATTTTAGATGACACCTAGATTGTTTTGCTATGTTTTTAGGGAAGAACATTGTTTGCATCCATGAGCTAGCTAGCTTTATTTTTAATGACCAGCATTGTAGGTGTGCGAGACAACATTACCAGCATCATAGCATACGTATGGATTAATCGTTGTGACATATGAAATACGAGTGATAGTGTAATCAATGTGTAATAACTACGTAAAGAATAAATTAATGTGTTACATTATCATGTGACGTGCAGACATATTCAGGTCTTGATTGGTCAAATAGTATATTTTTTGACAAGCAAAGACCCAAACGGCATTCCATAGAAATCCTGGTTGAGAATGAAACGACAAAACAAATGAACAACAAAACAGCACAGCAAGTAAGTGAAAGAAATAGGTTGTGATGATGTTTTACTGGTAATAGGGACATACGTAAATGCCAACAAATTAACTTTTTGGTCAGTGTGGTGTGTGTGTGTGTGTGTGACCTTTATTTAACATGGCAAGTCAGTTAAGAACAAATTCTTATTTACAATTATTCTAGGTCGACCGATTTGGGTTTTTCAACGCCGATACCTATTATTGGAGGACCAAAAAAAGCAGATAGGGATTAACTTGTTAACTTGTTCTCAACTGGCTTACCTGGATGAATAAAGGTGAGAGAAAAAAAGAATAGAAATATGTGGGAATGTCTATTGTCTGTCCTACATGCACTGTTGGTACATGGAATATTCCTCAACTGCATATATCATAAATTGCTATTGCAAATAGAAGTATTATGTTCAACAACTGACATTTTCAGATATTATTTTTACAAACACACTTTGGTGCTTACAATTCATTCTCTATTGTCATAGATTTGGTGGGCACAGTCATGACTTTTTTTTAAGCACGTACTGATGAAATGGTCACTTAATATTTGTTTCTAAAAGTCTACAGATGCTCTACATTTATTCACTCTGTGATAGGGTCGGATCCTATATCCTACTTTTATTATTGTCCTGTAATTGGTTCAGTGGCTATAATTTAGTGTGTAGAATGGGGCATAAAGGAAATTACCTCTACTACTAATTTATAGTGATAAGGAAAACAGCTTACCAATTTGGCTTGTGTATTCATTTGCCTATAACTTCTTGCTCCTACTTGAGACGCAGACGTCTCAAGTAGGCACCTGGAAATGCAAATGCGCTACGCTAAATGCTAAATGTACTCGTTAAAACTCAAACGTTCATTAAAACACACATACAGGGTATTGAATTAAAGCTACACTCGTTGTGAATCTAGCCAACAAGTCAGATTTTTAAAATGCTTTTCGGCGAAAGCATGAGAAGCTATTATCTGATAGCATGCAACACCCCAAAATGCCTGAAGGCGACGTAAACAAAAGAATTAGCGTAGCCGGCGCTACACAAAAACGCAGAAATAAAATATAAAACATTCATTACCTTTGATGATATTCTTTGTTGGCACTCCTATATGTCCCATAAACATCACAAATTGGTCTTTTTCCCGATTAAATCCGTCCATGAATGCCCAAAATATCCATTTGTATAGCCTGTCTGAATCACGAAAAAAGCTCTCTTCCAACACGCAACGTCATGTTTAAAAATTATGTAAGTTGCCTATCTTCTTTGACAAAACACTTCAACCTACTTTTATAACCCAACTTTAGGTATTTGTAAACGTTAATAAGTGATCAAATTGATCACTGGGTGATCTGTATTCAATAGCAGCTACAAAAGAAAACAGTGTCCATTTTTCAATCTTCCAAAATCGATTGAGGTAGGCTGGATGGAATCACGGATCTATTCGTAATGTCTCAAAGGATTTTTGTCAATGAAAATGACGTTTTGGCGACATCGTGTGGAAGCTGTAGGAATTGCATCTGTCTCCATATTAAATTTGGTTTCCTTAAAATAATCCATGAAAGGGGCGCATGGATACTTTTTTCAGATTTCAGTGACCAGTTTTTCTTGCGCTTTTCGATGAAACACACGCTCTGTTATAGTCACAGCCGTGATTTAACCAGTTTTAGAAACTTCAGAGTGTTTTCTATCCACACATACTAATCATATGCATATACTATATTCCTGGCATGAGTAGCAGGACGCTGAAATGTTGCGCGATTTTTAACAGAATGTTCGAAAAAGGAGGGGGTAGGATAAAGAGGATAACTAATCATAATTCCATTATATTTACATAAAAAAGTGAATACTTCAAAATGAGAAGATCCTGCCATGGAAAAGACAACTGGGTGGACGTAAAGTAGAATGGAGGGGAAATAACTCACACCATGCAGCAGGACACCTTCAGCTGCGGGGTCTTTGTAATGCAGGTTTGATAGCTATATTTTCAATAAATGAATGGTTAGCTGTTATCTGGCAATTAGGTCAAAAACAACATTTTATTTTTTGGTGTAGATGGCCAAGGAAGTTGCACAGAACTCCCAACATTCCCTCCCAAATTGATATGGAACCTTCAAAAACACATGGAGCAACTGCGAAAAGAAATGGCTGAGGATATACTAAAAATGTCTGGTGTGTAATGACATTTAATTCAAAGTAAATGTAAATTAATTTTTATGTAGTTGTGTCAGACAGCCCTATGTTCAGTTCATGCCTATGATTTCAGAGTTCAACAAAGCCAACAACTACTTCATGTGTGCCACTGATAAAGAACCTGGATGTGGCCCAAAGACTGACTGGGTTAGTAACATTATTTAACATGTTTATAATCTTTTGACAACAGTGACGGCATGTAAGACAATTTATGATGTAACACAATGGATGGCTAATTCGTCATTCTACATTGATATTATTTATAACGTGTTACGCTTTGTTTTGTTTTGGATTGAATGTTTTGCATGCCAATGGTGGCTCCATGTGCTGTAACTAGGGATGAAGACAAAATAGTTCAACAGAGTAGAGAACACAAACTTGAAGTGCAGTCTTTGTTGTTGAAAATGTATGCTATACCCCATCCACACTGAAGAGGCTCTGAAATGTACATCAACCAGGGATAAAGAGAAAGTTAACACTGAAATGTTCTCATCTTTATGTAATCTTTATGTAATACATGTATCACTAGCCACTTTAAACTATCCCACTTTGTTTACATAACCTACATTACTCATCTCATATGTATGTACTGTACTCGATACCATCTACTGCATCTTGCCTATGCCGTTCTGTACCATCACTCATTCATATATCTTTATGTACATATTCTTTATCCCTTTACACTTGTGTGTATAAGGTAGTAGTTTTGGAATTGTTAGGTTAGATTACTCGTTGGTTATTACTGCATTGTCAGAACTAGAAGCACAAGCATTTTGCTACACTCACATTAACATCTGCTAACCATGTGTATGTGACAAATAAATTTGATTTTGATTTTTTGAAGTTAAGTGTCTGACATGTTGGAAAAGATTAAAGGTCTACAATTTCTGTTTAATTTGTCAATATTACATTTTTATTCATTGATTTACTAGCCACCATTACTGTGGTTACATGTTCAGTATATGTATTGACCAATAAACTCACTGCAGCCTACCTCACCATCTCACTCTCCATCCCTGCTTTGGACAATTAATAGCGTGACTCTCGTACTTTGCCCTTTTCCTTTATGGTTGATATTAACGACGAAAGGAGATATTATCTGTCTCTCTCCTATTGTGTAACGTCTTAAATACTGTGGGGGGAAAAAACACAACAAAAAAACAGGGAAAATAAGTACTTAGAACTACCAATAAATATACTGGACTGAACCCCCTAATTGTCAAACTAATATTAATGTACAACAATATAGAAGAGACATAACTAGAGGTTAAGCAATATGGGTGTATATCCACTGCACACTTCTTAGGTGTGTAATTGACATGAAGTTTAAAACTACAAAAAAATGCACATTTAAACCACGATTTTACAGTACAAAAACAAGTGTGCAATATAGAAGGGTACACAACCAAGGAGCTATTGAAATCCTACATTTTGAAAAATTCATGTAAAATCTTGAAATGAAAATTGACTAACTAAAGGGTGTGCAATGTCGAGGCAATGTTGAGTGGACATTCTGAACCTTGTTTTGAAGTCTCTAGTTCACATGACCAAGGACCTATTGAAATTTTACATTTGGAAAAATTCATTTAAAAACGTGAGATGGAAAATGGACAAACTAAAGGGTGTGCAATATAGAAGGGTAGTCAGTGGGCATTCTGAACCTTGTTTGAGTCCAGTAGGACATACGACCAATGAGCTATAGAAATTCAAAAAATGTCAAAAAAATTAAATAGCGCAAGATGTAAATCGACAAAAAATAAATGTGCAATGCGTGTCTATGCCATCGGGTTAGCTAGAACCAGCTTTGAAAGTTTTAGGAGTAATGGTTAAATAGCTATCGGAATTTGAATATTTTGATTTGTCACTATGTTGACGGTCCCTAACTGCTGTTGGTGGACGTAAGGAAAACTACAGGCGAATACCCAACCTGAAACTGTCTTTACCTCGGTCTACCACTGTCACAGAAATAATAAAGCTTTTTCGTGATACAATTTTGATTTCAATTGAACGTATTTGTATCGTGCACCGAATACAACACGTGTAGTAGACCTTAGCTGAAATGCTTACTTACAAGCCCTTAATTAACCAACAATGCAGTTAAAGAAATAGAGTTAAGAAAATATTTGCTAAACAAACTAAAGTGATATAACACAATAAAATGACAGAACAACGCGCCAGGGGTTACAGGGGGTTACAGGGTAGTCGAGACAATTTAAAAAGTGACTATGCATAGATAAAACAGCGAGTGGCAGCAGTGTAAAAACAAAAGGATGGGGGTTCAATGTGACGGCACGAAGGTTATTTATAAAGGATAGCTAAACAATAATATGCAGACATTCATATCAATTTAAACGCTGACATCTTCCTCATCGCCCTGTCTGCCAAAAATAATCTATTGAAATTATAAACCCATTGGCACAGACCAGCGGTGTCGTGAGCTAACCAATAACAAGCTTCGAGAGTAGCGTTGTATGCTGCTTGCTAGCTACCATTGCACAAATACATTGAATGTATTTACTCACTTTCTTAGGATCGCACGCCACCCGCGAGAAAGGTGTTATCTCTGGCCATTATACCGAAGTAGGTTTAAATTATTTGGAGGCGAATACTTGAAAGATAGATACTCTGGCGCGGGCTTCGTTTTTAGCCCAAACGCTACACCTCTACTGCGCAGACTCAGTGCTCCAAGGTGTTCTGGGTATTTAGCTATCTCCTTTTCCTTCCAGTCCGCGTGTAGGTTGCAGAATTTATTCCCTGCCTTTTATAGCTATACTAGTTAAATACACTGCTTTGTCAGAACTATGTCTTTCAGTTTCAACTTCGACGTGCAGTTGACGACAAAGGGGCAACAAGGTGAAGAAAGTAAATCACAAACTGGAAAGCAGGATTATGCAGTCAAACCTGTGAGTAACAGAGCTAGCTAGCTCGAGCCACTACAACCTTAGTTATGAGGTCCCAAAGAATTCCCCAGGCTTTTTGGGCTGTTACCTAAGAGCAGAATTCCTGCTACGTTAATTAAATGGAACTGAATATAATTTATTTACGAAGTAGAGGTAACCCTGGCTTTATATTCTTGTTTAAAAGGGATTGTGTGCAGCTGCCCCTGTATCTGCGTTAAGGGCCATCCACACCAAGTATGATAACTATAACAATAAATTAGAGCAACATGAACGCCCGAGGTAAAGACAGATTCAGGTTGGATATTCGACAGATATTCGCCTGTAGTTTTCCTTACGTCCACAACGGCAGCTAGGGACTGACAACATAGTGACAAATCACAAATTTCAATAGCTCTTTAACCATTCCCCTTAACTTTCAAAACTGGTTTTGACCGAATTCCCAAATTCTCATTAGCTCCTATGTCATGTGACCTGACTTCAAACAAAGTTCAGAATGTACACTCAGTGGGCCTACACATTGCACACCCTTTAGTTTGTCCATTTTCATCTCACACAATTTTACATGGCTTTTCAATGTTAATAATTTTAATAGCTCATAGCTCATTGGTCATGTGACCTCCAAGGTTCATAATGTCCACTAACTACCCCTCAATTGCACACCCTATTCATCTCACATGGTTTTAAATTAATTTTGTAAACATTCTAATTTCAATAGCTATTTGGTTTAGAGGTCGACCTATTAATAGGAATTAATTAGGGCCGATTTCAAGTTTTCAGAACAATCGGAAATCTATTTTTGGGCCCCAATTTGCCCTTTCCCCCCTTTTTTACGCCTTTATTTCATATTTATTTAACTAGGCAAGTCAGTTAAGAAAATATTCTTATTTTCAATGGTGGCCTAGGAACAGTGGGTTAACTGCCTTGTTCAGCGGCAGAAGGACAGATTTTCACATTGTCAGCTCGGGGGATCCAATCTTGCAACCTTAACTAGTCCAACGCAATAACGACCTGCCTCCCTTTCGTTGCACCACAAGGAGTTACACGAATGCAGTAAACCAAGGTAAGTTGCTAGCTAGCATTAAACTTAAATTATAAAAAAACAATCACATGGTTGATGATATTACTAGATATTATCTAGCGTGTCCTGCGTTGCATATAATCTGACTGAGCATACAAGTATCTGACTGAGCGGTGGTAGGCAGGCGCGTAAACATTAATTCAAACAGCACTTTCGTGCGTTTTGCCAACAGCTCTTCGTTGTGCGTCAAGCATTGCACTGTTTATGACTTCAAGCCTATCAACTCCCGAGATGCTCGTGTAACCGAAGTGAAATGGCTAGCTAGTTAGCACACGCTAATTGTCGTTGTGTTGCTGGTTCGAGCCCAGTGAGGAGAGGGACGGAAGCTATACTGTTACACTGGCAACACTAAAGTGCCTATAAGAACATCCAATAGTCAAAGGTTAATGAAATACAAATGGTATTGAGGGAAATAGTCCTATAATTCCTCTAACTACAACCTAAAACTTCTTACCTGGGAATATTGAAGACTCATGTTAAAAGGAACCACCAGCTTTCATATGTTCTCATGTTCTGAGCAAGGAACTGAAACGTTAGCTTTCTTACATGGAACATATTGCACTTTTACTTTCTTCTCCAACACTTTGTTTTTGCATTATTTAAACCAAATTGAACATGTTTCATTATTTACTTGAGGCTAAATTGATTTTTATTGATGTATTATTAAGTTAAAATAAGTGTTCATTCAGTATTGTTGTAATTGTCATTATTACAAATAAATAAAAAATCATCCGATTTAATCGGTATCGGCTTTTATGGTCCTCCAATAATTGGTATCGGCGTTGAAAAATCACCCTTTAGTTTGTCCATTTTCATCTCATGCAATATAACATTAATTTTCGATGTTTCTTATTTCAATAGCCCCTTGGTCATGTGACCTGACTTCAAACAAGGTTCAGAATGTACACTCAGTGGGTCTACACATTGCACACCCTTTAGTTTGTCCATTTTCATCGCATATGATTTTACATTAATTTTTCAAAATTAAAATTTTCAATAGCTCCTTGACTATGTGACCTGCTGGACTCAATGAAGGTTCAGAATGTCCACTGACTACCCTTCTATATTGCATACCCTTAAGTTTGTCCATTTTCATCTCACGTTATTACATTAATTTTGTAAACTCCCTTTTAATGTGACCGACTGACTTTCAGAATGTCCACGGACTGGCGGAGATGGGCACCACAAGGCATCCAGTATGGTAACGCGACCGATCCCGGCGAAGCTGACAAATGATTGAAAGGGGATGATTATTTTCTGTTGCTTCATCCGACAATCGGCCGATGGTGCCGCTTGATACCGCGAGGGGTATTTGGTTCTCAAGCCTATAAGTATTGCGCTGGAACTTGATGTCGTTTGGGTGTAAAAACCAATTTAACGGCCCCCTGAAGGTTAGTAGCGGCAACTGATGTCCAGTTTGTAAGACAGAAAAGCCTCTGATGCCACCTGGCGTGATTCGATTGAATGCCAATTTGATGATATCTGACCATAGCATGCTTCCCTTTGCGGTTGCACTCAAAACACCTTCGGGGTGGCTGTGACCCCCTCATGTCAAAGAAAGGAAATTAGATGAAGCGGGGGTAAACGGCGGGACATTAAGTCTTGAGGTAGCCAAATGCCTCGTCATCCAGTTAGTGACGCGCATGAATGGATGGATGAGATTCCCACTGTCCCTACCTGCTATCTAGCAAAACCACAGCCAAGGGAACGGGCTTTGCTGAATCAGCGGGGAAAGAAGTCCTTGTTGATCTTGACTCTGGCACTGTGAAGAAACATAAGGTGTAGAATAAGTGGGAGGCCTCGACCGCCGATGAAATACCACTATTCTTATCGTTTTTTCACTTACTCGGTGAGGCCGGGATGCGAGATCCGGGTGCTCGCGTTGTGTGCTCGAGCCGGGTGCAACCTGCTCCAGGGACAGTGGCATGTGGTGAGTTTGACTGGGGCGGTACACCTGTCAAACGGTAACGCAGGTGTCCTAAGGCGAGCTTGGGGAGGACAGAAACTTCCCGTAGAGCAGAAGCTCGCATGACCTTGATTTTCAGTATGAATACAGACCGTGAAAGTGGGGCGTCTCTTCCTATCATTGTGAAGCAGAATTCACCAAGTGTTGGATTGTTCACCCACTAATAGGGAACTGAGCTGGGTTTGGACTGTCGTGAGACAGGTTAGTTTTACCCTACTGATGATGTGTTGCAATAGTAATCCTGCTCAGTACGAGATGAACCACAGGTTCAGACATTTTGTGTATTTGCTTGGCTGAGCTGGTGCTAAGTCACTTTTAGACGATCTGATTCTGGGTCAGAGTTTCGTACGTGGCAGAGCAGCTCACTCGCTGCGAGCTATTGAAAGTCAGCCCTTGATCCAAGCTTTTATTGGGGACGGAAGGCTGGGGGCAGCACTCAGGCTGTGGAGGTTGGGGACTTATTCTCTGAGCGGATAAAAGCGGGTGGGTTACCACGTGCACAGAGCCTGTTAAGGTTTATCAGGTTCACGTGGATCCTGACAGAGGGACTATAGACGTCTTTAGAGTATAGCTTATTCCCTTAAATTACTAAAGACAAGGGAGAGGGGTGTTGACCGAGTAGGTGTGGAGGTCTGTAGTTCCAGGGAGTAAGCTATACACTCTCATGCCCAGGGAGAAGGCAGGCAGGGAGTGTAGGCCTAGAGGTCACCAGGTCAATGGGGGGCCTGCCTGGAGGTCAGGAAGGCCCAAGTGAATGTGTGTGTAACACTGTCCTTCAAGGGGGCAGAGCAGGCAAATTAATGTAAAATTGCATGGGATTAAAATGGACAAACTAAAGGGTGTGCAATGTGCAGGCCCACTGATTGTACATTCTGAACCTTGTTTGATGTCAGTAGGTCACATGACCAAGGAGCTATTGAAATTGAAATGTAAAAAAAACAAACAAAGCTTGTACTTTGTTTACTCTCCCTAACTAATTCAACTAGGAATACAAAATGCTGCTCACATGTTTATTAGCTTTGCAAAGCAAATTAAGGGCCAGATCGTGAAAATAAGACCTGTGCAATGTTGTGCAATTTTTCCAACATCATGGCACTTATTTGGAGTTTGTGACTCAAGTGGTTTGAAAGCTGTTGTGGTTTGAAAGTGCCAATATCCAACCTGAAACTCTTTTTTACCTCAGTCTATAAACGTTGGTGAGCATCCACACCAGTGGGTCGTTTATTGTTCTGCAGTATACCTGTAAATCAACTGATCAACGCATCCTACTGCATGCTGTTGGCCTATTAATAAGTAGCTGTTGATCACGTAGTTACAGGAAGTAGGGGTGCTACTTCCTGAATCACCCCCTGATAAATCAAAAAAATATCAACCGTACTTTCATAATAGTTATTGTCCTTGGTGTGGATAGCCCTTTAGAGATTTGTATATATTTTTTTTTACTTAACCTTGTCGACGATGAGTATGACGGGTCTCATCACTAACGCCCAGGAAACTCAGATTTAAACCAGACATGTCCGATATGGATTTTTTGTGAGACGATTGAGATTTTTGGTGGTCAACTTTTTTAATGTAACCTTTTATTTGACTAGGCAAGTCGGTTAAGAACAAATTCTTATTTAAGATAACGGTCTACAAATATTCAACATCATTCAATTTTAAAATGTTGATGATATTTCCCATAGACGGCCATGTATGCATTGATTTACATTTTAATTATTTAGCAGACACACTTATCCAGAGCGACTTACAGGAGCAATTAGGGTTATGTGCCTTGCTCAAGGACACGTCATGATTTTTCATTAATGCATGATCAAATTTAATCTAAAAAATAACATAATGGTAATAATTGTATTTGAATGGTAAATATCTTGATGAACTGGGTAAATTAAGATGTCAAAGGCCTAATCACAATACAGGTGAATGCATATTCAGTAGGAGTGTGCATGCATTGAGTTATTGAGCTTGTTTTGGCTCATCAGTGGAATCCATGGTGCTGCAGATGACGATCTGTTTGCCTTTCATTTGGGACTTAATTAGCCTACTGATCAACAGCATTTGCATAGAAGCATCACTCGGCATGTCACACCTGAATGGAAGGACATCATATAGGCCGCTGCTGTTAGTTTGAGAAATAAACTCAACAACTGAGACATAAACTGAACAAGTTCCACAGACATGTGACTAACAGAACGAGCAGTATGGCTGGTGTCATTGTCATGTCAGGATGAGCCTGCAGGAAGGGTACCACATGAGGGAGGAGGATGTCTTCCCTGTAACGCACAACGTTGAGATTGCCTTCAATGATAACAAGCTCAGTCCGACGATGATGCTGTGACACACCTCCCCAGACCATGACGGACTCTCCACCTCCAAATGGATCCTGCTCCAGAGTACAGGCCTCGGTGTAACGCTCATTCCTTCGACGATAAACGCGAATCCGACCATCACCCCTTGTGATACAAAACCAGGGGTCAGTGAAGAGCACTTTTTGCCAGTCCTGTCTGGTCCAGCGATGGTGGGTTTGTGCCCATAGACGACGTTGTTGCCGGTGATGTCTGGTGGGGACCTGCCTATCAGCCTATTGCGGACAGTCTGAGCACTGATGGAGGGATTGTGAGTTCCTGGTGTAAGTCGGGCAGTTGTTGCCATCCTGTACCTATCCCGCAGGTGTGATGTTCGGATGTACCGTCTGTAAGCTGTTAGTGTCTTAACGACCATTCCACAGGTGCATGTTCATTTTGAACTGTTTATGGTTCATTGAGCAAGCATGGGAAACAGTGTTTAAACCCTTTAGAATGAAGATCTGTGAAGTTATTTGGATTTTTACGGATTTTTACGAATTATCTTTGAAAGACCGGGCCCTGAAAAAGGGACGTTTATTTTTTTTCCTGAGTTTAGAACATGTATTCAATGCAAATGGTGATTTGTAGAGAG
Organism: Oncorhynchus clarkii lewisi; assembly: GCF_045791955.1. Classification (NCBI taxonomy): domain Eukaryota; kingdom Metazoa; phylum Chordata; class Actinopteri; order Salmoniformes; family Salmonidae; genus Oncorhynchus; species Oncorhynchus clarkii. The sequence goes on from NC_092169.1 coordinate 1,120,552, forward strand.
ATTATTTTTCAGCTGTCAGGACACATCTCTAAAAAAACACAGCTGCCAGGATGAAATTTGAAGTGACTCGATTGGCTAGTTCAGCTATCTGTCAAGAAATGGGCAGGTTGTAACTTGAGCCTGCTGCTATAATTGGAAAGAGCGAGGCGGTAGCTACGCTCCCTTTCACTTCTCATCTCACCACTCATATCACTTGGTGCTGTTTACTGCTACTGTGAGAACTAACTCAATGGCAATGACATTTGCTATCAAGCCATACATGTGTATAATATCTAACATGGAGAGTGAGGGTAAAAAAAAATATATGAAACAACGATGCACGTTCAGTCTGACTCAAATCTGCCCATAGTTTGAGAAGTGAGAACGCACACACGTGCTGATCTACAGCTTTCTTGGTCCATAAACATGCAGGAAGATTATTAGGTACAGTGCCTTCAGAAAGTATAAAAATCTATTTTCTCCACATTTTGTTGTTACAGCCTGAATTTAAATAGATAGAATTTCACATTTTTGGGTCACTGGCCTGCACACAATACCCCATAGTGTCAAAGTGGAATTATGTTTTTCTAAATGTTTCCAGATTATTTAAAATGAAAAGCTGACATGTCTTGTCATTAAGTATTTAACCCCTTTGTTATGGCAAGCCTAAATAAATTTGGGAGTAAATATTGCTTAACAAGTCGCACAAGTTGCATGGACTCACTCTGCCTGCAATAATGGCGTTTAACATGATTTTTGAATGACTACCTCATCTCTGTACTAGAGGTCAACCGATTATGATTTTTTTCAACGCCGATGCCGATTATTGGAGGACAAAAAACCCTGATACCGATTAATCGGCCCGATTTTATTTTGACGTTTTATTATTTTATTTTTTTGTAATAATGACAATTACAACAATACTGAATGAACACTTATTTTAACTTAATATAATACATCAATAAAATCAATTTAGCCTCAAGTAAATAATGAAACATGTTCAATTTGGTTTAAATAATGGACAAACAAAGTGTTGGAGGAGAAAGTAAAAAGTGCAATATGTGCTTTGTAAGAATATGTAAGAAAGCTAACGTTACAGTTCCTTGCTCAGAACATGAGAACATGTGAAAGCTGGTGGTTCCTTTTAACATGAGTCTTCAATATTCCCAGGTAAGAAGTTTTAGGTTGTAGTTAGAGGAATTATAGGACTATTTCCCTCAATACCATTTGTATTTCATTAACCTTTGACTATTGGATGTTCTTATAGGCACTTTAGTGTTGCCAGTGTAACAGTATAGCTTCCGTCCCTCTCCTCACTCCTCCCTGGGCTCGAACCAGCAACACATCGACAACAGCCACCATCGAAGCAGCGTTACCCAAGCAGAGCAAGGGGAACAACTACTAGAAGGCTCAGAGCGAGTGACGTTTGAAATGCTATTAGTGCGCGCCAACTAGCTAGCCATTTCACTTCGGTTACACCAGCCTCATCTTGGGAGTTGATAGGCTTGAAGTCATAAACAGCACAATATTTGACGTACAACAAAGAGCTGCTGGCAAAACGCACGAATGTGCCGTTTGAATTCGTGTTTATGCGCTACATCTGCCTACCATCGCTCAGTCAGATACTTGTATGCTCAGTCAGATTATATGCAACGCAGGACAAGCTAGATATCTAATAATATCATCAACCATGTGTAGTTAACTAGTGATTATGATTGATTGTTTTTTTTATAAGATAAGTTTAATGCTAGCTTGCAACTTACCTTGGCTTACTGCATTTGCGTAACAGGCAGTCTCCACAACGAGAGAGGCAGGTCGTTATTGTGTTGGACTAGTTAACTGTAAGGTTGCAAGATTGGATCCCCCGAGCTGACAAGGTGAAAATCTGTTGTTCTGCCCCTGAACAAGGCAGTTAATCCACTGTTCCTAGGCCGTTATTGAAAATAATGTGTTCTTAACTGACTTGCCTAGTTAAATAAAGGTATTTTTTTTTAAACGGCCATTCCGATTTAATCGGTCAACCTCTACTCTGTACCCCACACATACAAATTATCTGTAGGGTCTCTGTCGAGCAGTGAATTTCAAACACCGATTCAACCACGAAGACCGGGAAGGTTTTCCAATGCCTCACAAAGAAGGACAACTATTGGTAGACGTGTAGAAAAAAAAAAGCAGACACTGAATATCCCTTTGCGCATGGTACAGTTATTAATTACACTTTGGATGGTGTATCCATACAGTCACCTAAAAGATACAGGAGTCCTTCCTAATTCAGTTGCTGGAGAGGAAGTAAACCGCTCAGAGATTTCACCATGAGGCCAATGGTGACTTTTTAAAACAGTTAGTTTAATGGCTGTAATAGGAGATAACTGAGGATGGATCAACAGCATTGCAGGTACTCCACAATACTAACCTAATTGACAGTTAAAAGGAAGCCTGTACAAAATAAAAATATTCCCAAACATGCATCCTGTTTGCAACAAGCTATTAAAGCAGTGGTTCTCAATCCTGGTGCTGTGGACACACAGGGTGGCACCTTTTTGTTTTTGCCCTAGCACTACACACCTGACTCAAATCATCAGTATTTTAATGAGTTCATAATTTGAATCAGCTGGGCAAATCCAATACAAACATTATGGAGTACCACTCTCCAAATTTTCAGGCATAGTGGTGGCTGCATCGTGTTGTAGGTATGCTTGTAATTGTTAAGGACTGGAGTTTTTCAGGATAAAAAATAAACTGAATGCAGCTAAGCAAAATCCTAGCGGAAAACCTGGTTGTCTGCTTTCCAACAGGCACTGGGAGATTAATTGACCTTTCAGTAGGACAATAACTAAAAACACAAGACCAAATCTACACGAGTTGCTTATCAAGAAGACTGAATGTTCCTTAGTGATAAAGTTAGTTTTGACGTACATCTATGGCAAGACGAGAAATGATCAACAACCAATTTGACAGAGCTTGAAGAATTTTGAAAAGAATAATGGGCGAATGTTGCACAATCTAGGTGAGGAAGCTCTTAGAGACTTAGGCAGAAAGACTCACAGCTGTAATTGCTGCCAAGTTGACTCTAACATGGATTGACTTAGGGTTAAATACTTACCTAATCACGATATTCATTTTTCTTTTACAAATGTTCAAATTTTTCTCCCACTCTCACAGAGTATTTTGTGTATATCGTTGACAAAAAAAGGACATCCATTTTAAACCAACTTTAACATAACAGTATGGAAAACGTCAAGGGGTGTGAAGCCACTGTAGCTAAAACGCTTCCTCCTTTCCCTGTCAAGACAATCAGCTGTCAATTTACGGATAGGATCAATTATATAGCTAACTAACACCACAGATGAAAGGATTTGTTAGCGATGTGACCTGTTAGCAAATATTGGGATAATTGCTTAGCTAGCTTGCTTATTGTATGCATGTCCGGGCACGTCAACGCAAGCCTTATTATTAGTGAATTAACTGAACTAATATTTGCAACAGGAGCTCAATTTTGTTCACTGTCAATTCATCCAAGTCCATTAATTTCTATTTCTGTTGGAAAATGAGCTAGCTTGCTGCTGCTGATTTTCCTAGCTAGACATTCCACGGCATTGTGCAGTGCTCATGGCTCAGACGTGAGTGGCGGCTAGCATAGCAGCAGCTTTGCTATTTAGCGGGAATATTGGCAAAACCGATAGACTAGAAAAGGCCAATAAAAGCCTGATATATTGTCTCTGCCAATAATTTTTATTTGTATTATTTTTTATTGGTTTTCTTATTCAAACTCCCATTAGACAGCTCTGCAAGTTTTATGTCAAAATTTGTTTGTTGTTCACCAGATATGGAGTTTGGCGATGTACATCCAAAGAAATTTGAGTTGCGATAATGTGAACTTTCGTTATGTACTTCCCAAAAAGGTCTAAATAAAAATGTACAAGCAACTGGAAAAAATGCCTCTTCGGCACCTCCATTACTGCCACGCACAGGTCGAAAGTCTGCAACAGCTCAATACATTGGAGGTGCCAAAGACAGTTTTTTGGTTGCTTGTACATGTTTATTTAACTTTTTGGGGGGGGAAGTACATATCAGCCCTAACGGTAGTAGATGAAGATAGTTGCACAGTGACGCGCCTTATTTGGTGATTAACAAACATTATTTGACAATGATTGCAGAGCTGTCTAATGGAAGTTTGAATCTGAGCTTCCTGGGTGTTAGAGACTAGATGCGTCATACTCATCAACATCTCTAACACACAGATACTGGGACAGTGTGCGGCCAACCACAAGAGGGAGTCCGTGTTATTCTGTGTCCTTCATGACATTATGCATCTTTGCCTGTGCGTAAGCATTAGGATGCTGCTACAGTGGCAAGAAAGTATGTGAACCCTTTGGATTTACCTGGATTTCTGCATAAATTTGACATCAAATTTGATCTGATCTTCATCTAAATCACAACAATAGACGAGCAGTGTGCTTAAACTAATAACAAATTATTGTACATTTCTTGTCTATATTGAATACAACATTTAAACATTCACGGTGTAGGTTGGGGAAAGTATGTGAACCCCTAGGCTAATTGACTTCTCCAAAAGCTAATTGGTGTCAGGAGTTGACTAACCTGGAGTCCAATCAATGAGACGAGATCGGAGATGTTGGTTAGAGCTGCCCTGCCCCCAAAAGAACAAGAAGCATTGCCTGATGTGAACCATGCCTCGAACAAAAGAGATCTCAGAATACTTAAGATTAAGAATGGTTGCCTTGCATAAATCTGGAAAGGATTACAGAAGTATCTCAGTCAGTACAGGGTAAGACAAATTGAGCATCATGGTTTGGGGCTGCTTTGCTGCCTCAGGGCCTGGACAACTTGCTATCATCGTAGTTTAGCCTATCTGCCAATTCAAGCACAACAGAAGTTGGGTGATGCAACAGGACAACAACCCAAAGACAGAAGTAAATCAACAACAGAATGGCTTGAACAGAATAAAATACACCTTCTGCAGTGGCCCAGTTAGTCCTGACCTCAACCCGATTGGCATGACCTCAAGAGAGCGGTTCACACCAGATATTCCAAGAATATTGCTGAACTGAAACAGTTTTGTAAAGAGGAATGGTCCAAAATCCCTCCTGAACGTTGTGCAGGTCTGATCCAGAAAACTACAGAAAATGTTCGGTTGAGGTTATTACTGGTAAAGGAGGGTCAGTCAACCTGTTCTTAAATCCAAGGGTTCACATACTTTTTCCAACCTGCACTGTAAATGTTTACGCGGTGTGTTCAATGAAGATATGAAACATAATTGTTTGTGCGTTAGTTTAAGCAGACTGTTTTGTCTATAGTTGTGACTTAGATGAAGATCAGATAAAATGTTATGACCAATTTATGCAGAAATCCAGGTCATTCTAAAGGGTTCACACAATTTTTCTTCCCACTATGTCTGTTCTATTCACGTGTATGTAGTTGACTACCAGGAGACAAGACAGTTACAACACTTGTGTATGCATGCAGATTGTACTTTGCATTGCACATGACAATGGGCATCTTTTACCTGTGTGTAATCAACAGGTGCCCGGCAACAACAACACCACCACGCCAGCAGAAACTGTCAAAGCAGCTGTTGAACACCATCCCCCTGCAGAACCCCACTTTCTCCTCAACGATGCTGTCTGTGAGACTGTTACCATAGGAACGCTTCCACCCCTCCACTTCCTGAATGAGTCTGTGTTCGAGCGGACGGCCAGCGAGCGAGATGACGACGAGAGGATCCTGTCGCGGACCGCCGCCCAGAGCTCGGACCTCATCTCCGGGGTGTACGAGGGAGGGTTGAAGGTGTGGGAGTGTACCTATGACCTCCTAGAGCTGCTAGAGAGGGAGGGTGAGACGTTCGGGGGGAAGATGGTTCTGGATTTGGGCTGTGGTGCTGGACTGCTGGGCCTACTGGCGCTAAAGAGCGGCGCAAGTCAAGTCCATTTCCAGGACTATAATAGTACTGTTATAGAACAGCTCACACTGCCTAATGCACTGCTCAACTGTCAGGTGGAAGGGGAGGAGGAAGAAGTGAATGGAAAGAAACGGGGGCTGCAAGAGGAGGACGATGAGACAATTATAGAAGAGGACAAAATGAAAAAGGATGAAGAGGCAAAGTCCGATGAGGAGAAGAATGAACAGAAAAAAGAGGGAGAGGATGGCAGCCCGTCGCCCAAGAGGCAAGCCCTGGACCTATCCCAGCATTCGAAGCTGACCTGCTGTCGTTTCTTCTCGGGCGACTGGACAACGTTCCTAGCGCTGGTCCTCAAGGAAGACCTGTTCCCTAAATATGACATCATCTTCACCTCAGAGACCATCTACAACACGGCGTACTACTCAGCTCTTCACGACACCCTCCACAGACTGTTGGCCCCGAGGGGAGTGGTCTACCTGGCCACCAAGGCCCACTACTTTGGGGTGGGGGGTGGGCTGCACCTATTTGAACAGTTTATAGAGGACAAGGGAGTGTTTGATATGGAGAAACTGTGGGACGTGGACCAGGGGCTACAGAGACATGTTGTGGCCATGCACTTCAAAACAACAAACAAGTCTTGACTTTTTACTTTGTGTAGTTTCAAAGAACTAAAAAGGATAATATTTTTCAAATTAATTTCTACTCAATGCACCTGGAACTTCTATGCTACCTAAGGTGTGCTAACATCCGTCAGTTTCAAATAAACTTTTTCCTATAAAGATCACCTGTGTGTCAATTGGGACAAAGAAACAGGACTTTTACATAATTAAAATGACCGTATGTTTGATTGTTTGACAGATAATGAAAAGACATATAGAATATTTAAGACTTTCTGCAGGGCTGTCAGTCTGGCTTATTTTACCTTGGTGGGAAAACCTTGTATGTCAAATACTGGAGATGAGCTTCACAAAGAAGGCAGATTAAGGAGGAGTTTGAATATTTGCCAGTTGAAGAGGACAACAGGATAACTGCACTGATGGAGGGAGAGAAGCAGAAGTCTGATAAAGAAGATTGAGGAGATGAGCAGATTTTCCATTGTAGTGTGCAAACTAGGCCAATATCAAGCGTGCCTCAAGTATTTCAAAGGATTTTGGCAAGTGTATTTGGTGCAGGTCGGTTTTTAACAGGACATAAGTGGTAGTTGAAGTAGGCGCAATATACTACCCGAAAGAAGATACCGTTTCATGTCAACTTTACCCTTTGTTCACATCTCTCTATATTTATTTAGAATAGGGCTAGTGCATGAGAAAGGTGGAAAGGAAATGAAGGTCTTTATAGGGGGTAGGGAGGAGGAAAGGAAATGGGCTCAGTGACCTTTGCAGGTGATTCCCAAAGTGTTCAAATAGCACCATGAAAGCTAGACTTGTTTCTGAAGTCCGCTGCAAAATGTCAATTGCGACTTATCTCATCTGCGTAAGGACGAGGTCTGAAAGTGGAGTCCAGTGTAGTGTAGCACATCTATTCTCCAGTATGGCTTTGTGGTTTCTGTCTCCTAGTTCACCTTTTCACATTTTGTTGCCCATCAGTATTATTTTGTATACACTTTAAAGACTTGGCAATGTCATGTTACAATCTAATGTTATCAAAGATAGACGCATATCAAAATGTCTTGTGGCAATTTTCTAGAAGGGTGACCATATTGGATGTGTCATCGAATAAATATTATAAAGTGTCACAAATCGTGATTAAAACGTTTCAAATTTAAAATATTAATTTAACTTATTACGGTAAACCTATGAGTAGGAACAAACCAGGGTAGATTCTGTTGAGCATGGTGACAGAGTGGTGTAGCTAGAAGTGGAATTCCCTTTTAGCTGTATCATGGAAATCTAAAGCTTGTGGAAATACTGTAACACAGACTGAGAGAAGGGAGGATAATGCACAGTAAAACCAGTGGGAGAGAAGGGGGGATATCCTAGGAAGAATTATAAACAGGGCAGCACCCACCTAAGCGGGTTACACTTGTGTTGGTGTCAATGTAACATGAGGAAGAAGGATTAACATGTTTTTTACGGTTATCTTATGTGTCAACTTCCACTTACTAATAGTTTGTGTACACTTTCATCTGTGTTCTGTGTTTCACATTGATCTCGATGTATGACTAATCTGTTCCAGTTGTTGACACTTGCACAACTCGAGTGCCCTGTTTCATCCAATAAGATTAAGATGACTTTATTGGTCAATTCCAACTGAAATTTGACTTCCCCTGTTTCCACCAACCCCTCAGAAAGATACACATACAGTGCCTTCAGAAAGTATTCATACCACTTTACTTATTCCTAATTTTGTTGTTAAGCCTGAATTCAAAATTGATTTAAATATATTTTTCTCCCATTTACACACTATCCCATAATGACAAAGTGAAAACATGCTTTTAGAAATGTATTGAAAAAATTACATTAAATCCATAAACTTTAGAAGCACCTATTTTCTAGGTAAGTCTCTTAAGAGCATTCCACACCTGGATTGTGCAACATTTGCCCATTTATTATTTTCATAATTCTTAAACTTCTGTCAAATGAGTTGTTGATCATTGCTATACAACTGTTTTCAGGTCTTGCCATTAGGGTTGCAAAGGGTCAGAAACTTTCTGGGAAATTTTCCATGGGAAGTTAAGCTCATGAATTTTGGGAATTCTCCTTAAATTCATTAAAAAAAAATCTTATAACAGTGAACTTTTTTTGTGGGATACACAAGGCAATTCTAGGTCTTGTGGCATATTTTGGTTAAACTATCCCCAAGTCAATGGAATTGCAACCCTTTGCATGCACAGTTAATTTTTCCATCATGTGCAGTGCACTCTTCCATCACACATACAGCTGATTCTCAAGATCTTGCACACTAATGAGATGCTATTGAGCCCACACTACTACACTGAGGCAATGACTACATGCCTTCTGGTAAGTTTGGATTACAACACTGGGTGAGGTGAATAGCTTTTATGACACAGATCATTTTTTGTTAAGTAGTAAATAGTAGCCTACAGCAAAGTGTTTAAATCCTTTCTAACTTGTTAACAGTTTCTGCTTGTTAGTTTTTGCTACCATGTGGGTTTTAGCTTGCTTGAGCCTGCTAACTGAGGAGTGTTAATTCACCTGTTTAATTTTAAAACATTTATCTTATAAAGGAGTTGTTTAATCTAACCGCTTAACTATTTATCTGTACATGGAATTGTATTTGTTTTTTTACAATTATTTTTCTAATCTTTACAGGAAAATGCCAAATGTGTGGAGAAATTTCACTACAGCTAATGTAGAAGGAGAAGTTGTGTACATTTGCAAATACTGTGCCAAATAATATGTGAAGAATGCAACAAAGATGCAGAATCATTTGGCCAATTGCATAATGTTCCCTCAGCGCTCACAACAAGCAACCTCTGACAAAAGTCCCTCTACTTTTATTCGAGGTGAATATTATGAATCACACCTTATCGATAGTAACAGCTCATGGTCCTCTTGGAATCAGAAGTTTTTTGACTCAATGGAGGAACATAGTCAGAGATGCTGATGAATGTCTTGCTCGAGCTGTGTCTGCAATGGGTTCACCTCTGATGCTCACAGGCAATGTGTATTCAAAGAGATTTCTGAATGTTCTTCGCCCAGCGTACACCCAGACATGTTTTTATCTACTAATTTGCTGGATGCAGAGTTCAACAGAATTCAAGTGAAGGTCAAGCAAATCATAGAGAAAGCAGACTGTATTGCAATCTTCTCTGATGGGTGGTTGAATGTTTGTGGGCAAGAAATAATTAACTACATCTCCATCCCTCAACCAGTATTCTGACCTTTAACCACAGAAGGTATTTGCACCGGTGACGGACAATGCTGTGAACATAAAGGCTGCTTGGTCTAAGGTGGAGGAGTCCTACCCTCACATCACACCCATGGGCTGTGCTGCTCATGATTTGAATCTGCTCCTCAAGGACATCATGGCACTGAAAACAATGGATACACTAAAAGAGATCTAAGGAAATGGTTAGGCATGTGAAGGATCAAGTTATAAAGTGAGAAGAATAAGAGCACCACATTGAAGCTGCCCAGCAACACCTGTTGGGGTGGTGTTGTCATCATGTTTGACAGTCTCCTGGAGGGAAGGAGTCTCTCCCAGTGATGCCAACTTAGCAATTTTGTTGCTAGATTTAGCAACTTTTCAGACTACCCTGGCAACTTTTTTTCCAAACATCACCTAGCAACTAATTTAGCTACTTTTAAAAATGTGTTTGGAACTTTTAGCAACGTTTGAAAAGTGACTCAAACGCTAAAATGCAAGCATTTCCCCTCTAAATGACACAAAAACGATTTTCTCTGTCACAAACTCAGTCACAACACACGTGCCTGGCTGCAAAAGTGCATTGTGAGTGACGTCAGCAGCAGGCGCTCAGCTTGTGCACAAGCAGCAGCAATTTCAGCAAATTGCAAGTCGTTGTTGGCTGACTGCAGCAGGAGTATTACGGGTTCGACGAGCCAAACTCAATTAATATAGTTGGTCACGAATGTTTGATCTTGAACAGAACTTACAGCATCAATCAACATGCCTCAATCAAAAATTTACAGCCAGAAGTACAGAAAAGAGTGGGAGTCTGTACCTGAACAAATATCAAATCATGTTTTTTGCCGAGATGGCCAGTCAATTTGAGTAACGTTATTGTGTATTCTACGTAATGACGCAGTTTTACGTTATCACGCAATGACATGAACAACGTCTTTTAGCAACTAATCAACCTTCCTCTAGCAACTTACACTGAAAATTAGTTGGCAACACTGGTCTCTCCAAGAAATGGCCATATCACAGTCTGCCGATATGGACAGCTCCATCAAGAGGATCCTCCTGGATGATGTATTTTGGGAGAGAGTGGTAAGCATCCTGAAACTCCTGAAACCTATAGCAGTAGGCATTGCACAGATTGAGGGAGACAATGCCACCCTGTCTGATGTTCAGACTCTGCTTGCAGGTGTAAGAGAAGAAATCCATACTGCCCTGCCCACTTCACTGTTGCTCCAAGCAGAGGAAACTGCAGTTGGGAAATACATTAAAAAGCGTGAAGACTTCTGCCTGAAGCCCATACATGCCGCAGGTACATGTTGGACCCCAAGTATGCTGGCAAGAGCATCCTGTATGATGGTGCAGAGATCAACAAGTCCTATGGTGTCATCACTACCGTATCTCGCCACCTTGGCCTGGATGAGGGCAACGTTCTTGGCAGTCTGGCGAAGTACACTTCCAAGCAAGGGCATTGGGATGCAGATACAATATGGCAGTCGTGCCAACATTTCTCATCAGCCACCTGGTGGAAGAGACTGGATCTGAGGTTCTTTCCCCTGTTGCCTTCATCATCCTCCAAATCCCAGCAACATCAGCCGCCTCAGCGAGCTAACTGGTCCTTGTTTGGGATCATACTCACCAAAGCACGCAACAAGCTGACCAATACAAGGGTTGAAAAATCGATGGCCAACTGAGCAAATTTGAGGCTTTTTGAGCTTGACAATGCGCCATCCTCAACAAGGTTGGAAAGGGACAGTGAGTTCTCAGTCTGCTGTTCAAGAGGTGGTCATTGAGGAGGTCCAGGGAGAAGGACATGGAAGACAACCAAAGCTTTAGTTTCTAGACTATAATTTTACAGATGTACAGTGGAAGTCAGAAGTTTACATACAATTTAGCAAAATACATTTAAACTCAGTTTTTAAGAATTCCTGACTTTTAATCATAGTAGAAATCCCCTGTCTTAGGTCAGTTAGGATCACCACTTTATTTTAAGAATGTGAATTGTCAGAATAATAGTAGAGAGAATTATTTATTTCAGATTTGATTTATTTCAGTTCTGTCCACAAATGTTCTATAGGATTGAGGTCAGAGCTTTGTGATGGCAACTCAACTTGTCCTGATGCCATTTTGCTACAACTTTGGAAGTATGCTTGGGGTCATTGACCATTTGGAAGACCCATTTGCGACCAAGACATAAAAAAAAAAAGTATGATCTTTGTCCCCTTGTGTAGTTGCAAACCGTAGTCTGGGTTTTTATGGTGGTTTTGCAGCAGTGATACCTTCCTTGATGAGTGGCCTTTCAGGTTATGTCGATATAGGAGTCGTTTTACTGTGGATATAGATTCTTCACAAGGTCCTTTGCTGTTGTATGTTCATCTCTAGGAGACAGAACGCGTCTTCTTCCTGAGCGGTATGACGGCTGCGTGGTCCCATGGTGTTTATACTTGCGTACTATTGTTTGTACAAATGAAGGTAGTACCTTCAGGCGTTTGGAAAATGCTCCCAAGGATGAACCAGACTTGTGGAGGTCTACAAAAAAAATTCTGAGGTCTTGTCTGATTTCTTTTGATTTTCCCATGATGTCAAGGAAAGAGGCGGTGAGTTTGAAAGTAGGCCTTGAAATACATCCACAGGTACACCTCCAATGGACTCAAATTATGTCAATTATCCTATCAGAAGCTTCTAAAGCCATGACCTCATTTTCTGGAATTTTACAAGCTGTTTAAAGGCACAGTCAACTTAGTGTATGTAAACTTCTGATCCACTGGAATTGTGATACAGTGAAATAATCTGTCTGTAAACAATTGTTGTAAAAAATTACTTGTGTCAAGCACAAAGTAGATGTCCTAACTGACTTGCCAAAACTATAGTTTGTTAATAAGACATTTGTGGAGTGGGTAAAATTTTAGGTTATGTTTTAGGTTATTGTCCTGCTGAAAGGTGAATTTGTGTCTGGTGGGAAGTAGACTGAACCAGGTTTTTCTCTACGATTTTTCCTGTGCTTAGCTCTATTCGGATTCTTTTTTTATCTGGAAAAACTCCCCAGGCCTTAACGATTACAAGCATACACATAACATGATGCCGCCACCACTATGCTTGACAATATTTAGACTGGAACTCAGTCGTGTTGTATTGGATTTGCACTAAACAACAGTGTATTCAGGACAAAAAGTGAATTGCTTTGACACATTCTTTGCAGTATTACTTTAGTACCTGTAATAACTTCACCATGCGCGAAGGGATATTCAGTGTCTGCTTTTTTTCTTTCATTTTTACACATCTACCAATAGGTTGAATCTGTTTGAAATTCACTGCTCGACTGAGACCATTGTATGTGTGGGGTACGGTGAGGAGGTAATCATTCAAAATTCATGTTAAACACTTATTGCACTCATGCAACTTATTATTTGACTTTTTAAGCAAATGTTTACTCCTGAACGTATTTAGTCTTGCCATAACAAAGGGGTTGAATAATTATTGACTCAAGACATTTCAGCTTTTCAATTAATTTTTACAAATTTCGAAAAACATTGAAATTATGGGGTAAAGTGTGTTACCCAATGACAAAAACATCTCAGTTTAATCTTATTTTAAATTCAGACTAACATAAATGTGGAAAAAGTCTAGGGGTGTGAATACTTTCTGAAGGCACTGTATACAGGTTTTGGAACGGTGTGGAGGGTTGTCACACTGGGAGCTATTGTTGTGGGGGGGTTAAGTGCTCAAGGGCTCAACAGCAGGAAATATCATCTAGGATTTAATGCCGGCAACCCTCCGATTGCCAGCTCACTTCCCTCCAGATTTTTCCCATCAGACCCGGGATTCGAACTGGCAACCCTCCAGTTGCTGGCTTGCCTCTCTAACCGTTAGGCTAATTATCAGTTTAATCATGCACATAGTGTAGACCTAACAGTGGAGTCAATGTTATTTTTTTTAGGCTTCAAGCTTGTCTAGATTGGTCAAGTTGACTCCCTTCTCCACACGCAGTAATCGGAATCAATGACGCAATAACCTAATTGATATATATGAGAAAAAAAATGTGTGGTTTTGTGGAAACCTAATTGTATTCCACCAACTCTTGAAGCATGCCTCTTTGTTAAAAAGGGCAACACGTGACTGCATAAAATATCCACTTCCTTTTCACTCAAACACACAGATACCAACCAATGCATGTTTTCCTGTGCCTTGTGCCAGCAGCTGTTCTGAGGCTGAGGGGAATTCCTTTTTCCTCCACCAGACTAGGGCTGCATATCAATACTCTAACACAGGTTCCTCCTCTCCTAACCTTGGCTCCTCTTCATCTGACCGGAGAGGACGTGACAACACAATTCCTCAGGAATTCATTTTAATTTTTTGCTAATGTTTTTAGATCAGAAAAGAGATGAGAGAGTTGAAGGTGAGAGAAAAGAGAAGACAAGCAGAGGAAGTGACTATAGACTATTAAGCAACCCCTAGCCTCTCCCCAGGTTTTCTGATGGGAAGTGAGGGAGGGCAGGGCTGGTCTGATGGAGTTCCTCAGAAGTAGCTCTGTTGAATCACTGTGTGGGGGCGTGAGCCTCACTCCCACTGTTTCCTTGCTGGGAAGTGACTGCTTTACTTGTCATACAGAGGGAAAGCTAGAAAAACAAGGAGGGGGAGAGGAGTTGTATTTAAGCGAGTCTCAACTCTGTCAGACAGTGTGGTGTGACTGTGGGACAGGGAACAGTGGGACCTGGCTGGACAGTCCAGGTGGATATCAGTGGAGGGAGAAATGTGGAGGATGGCCTAAACTCCAGTAGGATTTCAGAATGAAACAGAATATCCTCAATGGTGTTTTAAATGGACATATCAGATGCCAAAATGGAAGATACCGCTATTTGTTGGGTGAGGGCCAGGTCACTATTGTGAGTTTTGTTTTTTAATTAGCCAGAACATTGTTTCTGGGAAAGACACGATGAAGCAATGGGACAATGTATGTAGTCTGGTGTAAGTATTTGAGTAACAAATGTCTTCATCTGTGTGAGTATAATTTCAGTATTGGAATAAGAGATTATGTAGAGCTGTTACTATTCAACATTATGTATCACACAAAGTAGTGTGAATCGCCTAGTCTGAAATTAACCACTAAACCCTTGTACACTTCTTGTTGGCCTTTTCAACGTTCTGTGAGAATTGGATGGATGTAAGCAACATGGCAGAAACCAAGGCTACAAGGGCTGTGTGGAGTTAGAGTATCTGATCTATGAGGGGCCATTGAACCGTGTCTGTCTGGGTTACATATGCTAGAGGTTGATTAAAGATTAGAGACTGTGCTCAGACTTTGCCTGGTAGCCAGATCTGTCCCCGCTTTAGTCTACACCATATGTGTGATTCATATCTTTTCATTTATATTTTTGAACAACAATAGTTCCTAGTCAACAACTGAATGGGTTTAACTGTGTTTAACCCCACTGGGTTAAAGCCTAAGCATTAGCTCTGGGAGCTAACACAAGACTCCAGGTCTCAGGCAAGGTTATTCCAGTTTAGTTCCAGGCAGTTCAACCGGTTGTTGCTCAGTTCAACTAACTGACGGGAAGACTGCAGTTTCCTGAGCATATATTAAGGTGTGTTCTTCCTCACAACTTTCTGTGTGCGTGTGCTTGTTTGTTTGTGTGTGCGTATGTCCACTCAGGAATGCACTGTAAACCACCTGGGGATAACACTGACGATTCCTCGAACTGTACTCACACTGTCAATATTGACTCTAGTCATTTGAATGGGTTATATTCCTGCAACATAAATTGTTCAGATGACGATGAGTGGCAAACCATATCTATTGTTGTGGATTTAAAGATATACTGAGCAACATTAAAATAAGTATTGTGTTTTTGTAACACACTGCTGGGGCTTGTCCATGGGAGGGTTCTACGTTACAGAATGTTAAGATAAATATGTATTGTGTACAGATACAGTATGATTGTCTTTCATGTAGTGAATCAACTATTTATTTTTATCTGAACGTTTCACCTTCCTGCCTACTCCCCTTGATTATGTTGAACTGTTTTATGTGACAAGTCATGTCTCGGCTTGACCAGTGCACTGTGTGTGCGCGTGCTTGTTTGTGTCTGACCACTGCTGTACAGTATCTCGCATTGCAATCTGAATCAGGCCTTGCATCACCCCACTACAGAAGATTCCCTTTCCTCCCTGCCAACTTCCATCACAGTTGTGAAACCCTCAGGAATCTTGGCTGCTGCAGATGGATCCTTTAAACATCCTTTGGCAAGGTTAAGAGTAGGAGTAACCCTTAGGCACAGATCTAGGATCAGGAACTGCATACCCCTCTAACAAACTGGCTCATCGTTCAGTCTAAGATGAAGATGGAATATGCCCAACCAAATAGCATTTTACTCTTAGGAGGAAGAGGTGCTGATATCTTCTATCACCATCTTCTCACATCCATTTTAGTGGCTTTTTAAAGAAATAAAGATTGCCCAACCTCTTGTCACCCCCAGCTTCACTGCAAAATGAAGCTGGGGGTGATAAGAGGTTGGGCAATCTCTCCACTGATCTCCTGCTCGTCGTTTCACTGCCTTTTATCACTCAGCTGTACAGAGGTTTCGTTCTAAATAGGAGTCAGACCAGTTCCGTTTACTGAGGTTTTAAAAGATGTTTCAACATGGTAGAGGTACACTTGATTGAACTTGCCTTATGGGTCTAGTTGAATAGTCCTAAAAGTGCAAACCTCACACAACCAGCCTTTCCTCAGAGCCATACAAAACATACTTGACATTTTTCTGAGCACCTTCAAGATGTATGATACCTACTAATGGTCTAGTTACTTTAGACAGAAATGAAATAGGAAGGTTGCTCGGGGAGTAGGGGTGGGCATAATCCGTGACCGTTTAGCAATCCAAAGGTACTGTGTTCGAGTCGCCTCTGGGATAGTTATAGCATTTTAGCTAACCCTTATGCTGAATTTTTAACCCAATTCACATAACCTGCCACGTACATTTTCATAACCTTTGTCGTTAGTTCCCCTAACCGCCAACATAAATTCTTCCCGTAATTTGTAGTTCTCCTTTGTTGTTATGAGTGCGTAACAAGCAACGAGGTCTTAGAGAAAGACGTATAATACGTCCTCCAAAATATGATAAATTAATCATCCAATTCATAAGCTATTGTAGGACTCAGTAAGATGTATGGAACTATGTATTATAATTCGTACGATATTATACACTGTTATTCCAATCATAATGTAACCTAAAGTAAAATATCATACTAAAGTGTCACAGATTGACTATGAACGAAAACAAATACCATTTTGAGCCAGGTGTTACAGCAGCCATTTTAATGGATTTAAAAGGTGCTAAAGCCTAGAGTGAAAGAGAAGCTCAGGAAGACACAATATGGGAGGAGAATGAGGTGTTGTGCCCTGAGAACTGAATTCCATAGATGGTGGCTACTGGAGATGTCATCTATGGGCTCAGTTCTTCTGGCAAGGCACTGCTTATCAGCATAACACGGCAGCACCTATACTTCTATATGAGGAATATGGATTCTCTGACTTTCCATGGCAAACTTGTGGTTTCAAATAAAATAATGATTGTGTCCTTCTGTAGATTACATGTAGTCAGCACATTACATTTCAGCTTTGTTAAGTAATAAACTGCTAAAGTCTGTAATTGGGGTATGTATTTTGTATGTACACCATGTAAATTAATAAATGTGTCTTCAGAAAATACACTTTCTCATTAATCTTTACAATCTCATCATAATGTTTATTTACACTATGGACTGGATTAATATTGACAGTCAAACATTCATGAATAGTAAAATCATCAGTGACACTTATTTATAGAGAAACAGGGTGTGTGCTCAAGCACATATTTTAGTGTACATTTTTACAGTTCAGGGAACATCCTAAACATAGGATGGCGTATTCCCAACCAACACACCCTGGCCACAACTATGTGTTATCTCTCAACTGGGAAAGGTGACTCAGACCCAGAGCCTGTTCCATGGAAGAGTTAGTGACTACCAGTTAGTGACTTCACTGGGAATGTCCATTCTAGTACTTATATTTCTATGCTGATGGACAGAGTCAAATGTGAGGAGTGATGAGATATGAGAGATTCGACTGGCTTTAATACAGTATATGACAAAGGGTTATAGAGTAAGAGAGATCAATCATCGGTGACATATATGAAAGACAAAGGTTAGAACGACAGTGGGTTATGTAGGAGAGAGAGGGTTTAAATGCGTGATGGGGTTATACAGTAAGAACTAAGAGGCAAATGACAGGAGTTTATAAAAGGAGTGGCAAAGCAAACAGTAAAACGAGTAATCCCCTCTTCTTATGCAAACTTGCTGATGTTACAGAAGACCTTGATAAATTATAGTAGTACATGGTAGCCAAATGAAAACACCAGACCTGAATGACTTCAACATTGAAGTAGCCTGAGGTAGCTATGTATTAATAAAATAATGAGATGGAGAAAATGAACAAATAAGTAGCATTTGGCTGCTTTGTATTAAACATATAGTATCTGGAGTTTGGATGTCGAACGTTTATTTTAAGTGAATTTGTCCCGATACTTTTGGTTTCCTAAAATGGGGGGACGATGTACAAAAAGTGCTGTAATTTCTAAACGGTTCACCCGACATGGATGAAAATACTCTCAAATTAAAGATGACAGTCTGCACCTTGACCTCAGTCACTGTATAATTTGAAATCTAAAGTGCTGGAGTACAGAGCCCAAAATAATACTTTTGGAGCTCACTGTAAGTCTACTGTTACTCCAGGGCAGATGGTAAGGTTGAGGATAGTGGTGGAACGCCCTGGGATCAGGTCCCTGGGGTTTCCTCATACTCCTGGAGACCAGGTTTAAGGTGAATTGATGCTCGGTAGGGAAAGATTGAAGGTCGGTACTGTAGTTGTTGCGCCACTGCATCAGTGGGGTGATGGCAATGGGAGACAGCTCGGTAGAAGTCATGTGAAGATACAGGTCAAGGAGATGTGTATGGGTATAAGTAGTTAAGGTTGGGGTTGTCTTCGTCCCTACAGGGATCTCACTTCACTGAAATAAACAACAAACAAAAACAAAGTACTCATAATAAAAATGTACACTGAACAAAAATATAAATGCAACATGCTACAATTTCCAAACTTTTACTAAGTTACAGTTCACATAAGGAAATCAGTCAATTGAAATAAATGTATTAGGCCCTAATCTATGGATTTCACATGACTGGGAATGCAGATATGCATCGGTTGGTCACAGATACCTTTTTTTTTAAATAGGTAAGGGTGTGGATCAGAAAACCAGTCAGTATCTGGTGTGACCACCATTTGCCTCATGCAGCATGACACATAGAGTTGCGTAGAGTTGATTGTGGCCTGTGGAATGTTGTCCCACTCCTCTTTACGCTGTCGTACACATTGATGAACAGCATTCCAAACATGCTCAATGGGTGACATGTCTGGGGATATGTAGCCATGGAAGAACTGGGACCATAGCTGAGGGAAGATGTTTGGGGGTGGGGGTGCTTTTTTGTTGTTGAGAGAGAGAGAGTTTGTTTTGACTGAGCTACAGACGGCTAGAGTGCATTCGGAAAGTATTCAGACCCCTTGAAACAGGTTTTTAGAATTTTTTTGCAAATGTTTAAAAAAAAACTGGAATACCTTATTTACATAAGTATTCAGACCCTTAGCTATGAGACTCTAAATTGAGCTCAGATACATCCTGTTTCCATTGATCATCCTTGAGATTTTTCTACAACTTGACTGGACCAAGCCATGAGGTTGAAGGAATGTCCGTAGAGCTCCGAGACAAGATTGTGTCGCACAAATCTGGGGAAGGGTACCAACAAATTTCTGCAGCATTGAAGGTCCCCAAGAACACAGTGGCCTCTGTCATTCTTAAATTGAAGAAGGAGACTAGACAATATCGAGGGAAGATGTACAGTACAGAGGGATATTTGATGAAAACCTGCTCCAGAGCGCTCAGGACCTCAGACTGGGGCGAAGGTTCACCTTCAAACAGGACAATGAGACGAAGCACACAGCCAAGACAAAGTCTCTGAATGTCCTTGAGTGGGCCAGCCCGAGCCCGGACTTGAACCCGATGGAACATCTCTGGAGAGACCTGAAAATAGCTGTGCAGCGATGGTCCCCATCCAACCTGACAGAGCTTAAGAGGATCTGCAGAAAATAATGCGAGAAACTCCCAAAATACAAGTGTGCCAATCTTGTAGCGTCATACCCAAGAAGACTGGAGGCTGTAATCGCTGCCAAAGATGCTTCAACAGAGTACTGAGTGAAGGGTCTGAATACTTATGTTGATGTGATATTCCCATTTTAAATTGTTTATACATTTGTAAAAATGTCTAAAAAAAAAAGTTTTTTCTCATTATGGGGAATTGTGTGTAGATTGAGGGGTTTGGGGGGACAATTTAATCAATTTTAGAACAAGGCTGTAACGGGAACAAAATGTGGAATAAGTCAAAAGATCTGAATACTTTCTGAATGCACTGCATATCGGTCCGCTAATACAGGACTAGTACTTTTCTATAAAATTATTAAGCTTCTAGGAATTGTGTACAGATCCTAGTAACATTGGGCTGTGCATTTGATGCTGTAACTTGAGGTGATGACGGCAGATGAATGGCACGACAATAAGCCTCAGGATCTCGTCACGGTATCTCTGTGCATTCAAACTGCCATCAATGAAATGCAATTACTGCCAAATTTCTCGAAATGACATTGGACATTCCTGTAGACAGCATAGCCATTTGCACGCTCCTTCAAAACTTGAGTCATTTGTGGCATTGGGTTGTGTGAATAAACTGCATATTTTAGAGTGGCCTTTTATTGTCCCAAGCACAAGGTGCACCTGTGTAATGATCATACTGTTTAGTCAGCTTCTTGATATGCCACACCTGTCAGATATCTTGGCAAAGGAGCAATGCTCACTAACAGGGACATAAACAAATGTATGCACAAAATTTGAGACAAATTAGCTTTTTGTGCGTATTGAAGATTTCTGGGATGTTTTATTTCAGCTCATGAAACATGGGACCAACACTTTAAATGTTGCGTTTATATTTTGGGGTAAATAGTACGTCGGTATTGTTGGCAAGTCATAAAGTCAAAACACCATATAGCTTTTTAGGACAGCCTACCATTGGCAGTTGCACCTTTGAGTTACCTGGCTGTTCCTGCTATACTACTGGACATATCAATCAAACAGTAGACGGCACCAAAGGCCTAGTGAAATTTGTGTTTGCATTTCACACTAGGCAGATTTATGATTTATGCAAGCCAATGTGCCAAATTGGATATTTCCAAATTTAACAAATTGCCACCAGCATCCCACTGCTGGCTTGCCTGTGTAGCTAAGCAGGGTTGGCCCTGGTCGATCCCTAGATGACCAGATGCTACTGGAAGTGTTGATGGAGGGCTGCTGTCTTTCGGATGGGACGTTAAAATCAGTGTCCTTACTGTCTGTGGTCACTAAAGATCCCAAGGCACTTATCATACGGTGTTAACTCTGGTGTCCTCCCATATGGAAAAAACCCACATTTAAAATATATATTTTTAGATCACTTTTTAAGGATACATGTGAAATAAAAATGCAAAATAATGTATATAATTTTTATGTATTTAAAGGTAGGCTTAGCTAAATGACGTTACCACGAGCAGCACCACAGATATTGAGATGAGCGAGATGTAAGACTTCACTCTCACAGTCACACACAGTATCTGCACATGTGCAATGGTTCACTTCACACTGTTCACAGAGTGGTAGCCAGGGCAGCAAAATAGCGGAGAAGTTGAGCCTCATGCTTCAACGCTCTTAGAATTTTAAGATATTGACCCACTATGCAGTTTACTTTCTGCATCTATGTCATATCACGGAGATATAGGTAGACAAGCCGCCTCTCTGTGCTAGTGGTGGCTGTTTAACAATCTGATGGCCTTGTGATAGAAGCTGTTTTTCAATCTCTCTGTCCCAGCTTTGATGCACCTGTACTGACCTTGCCTTCTGGATGGAAGCGGGGTAAACAGGCAGTGGCTCGGGTGGTTATTGTCCTTGATGATCTTTTTTGCCTTCCTGTGACATCGGGTGTTGTAGGTGTCCTGGACGGCAGGTAGTTTGCCCCCGGTGATGCGTCGTACCACCTTCTGGAGAGCCTTGCGGTTGTGGCCGGTGCAGTTGCCATACCAGGCGGTGATACAGCCCGACAGGAAGCTCTCAATTGTGCACCTGTAAAAGTTAATGAGGGTTTTCGGTGACAAGCCACATTTTTTGAAGAGCGACTGTTGCACCTTCTTCACCACACTGTCTGTGTGCGTGGACCATTTCAGTTTGTCGGTGAAATGAACACAGAGGAACTTAAAACCTTCCAACTTCTCCACTGCTGTCCCGTCAATGTGGATAGGGAGGGGGTGCTCCCTTTGCTGTTTCCTGAAGTCCACAATCATCTCTTTTGTTTTGCTGACATTGAGTGAGAGGTTATATTCCTGACACCACACTCCGAGGGCCCTCACCTCCTCCCTGTAGGCCGTCTCGTCGTTGTTGATAATCAAGCCTACCACTAGTGTCGTCTGCAAACTTGATGAATGAGTTGGAGGCGTGCATGGCCATGCAGTCGTGGGTGAACAGGGAGTACAGGAGAGGGCTGAGAACGCACCTTTGTGGGGCCCCAGTGTTGAGGATCAGTGGAGTGGAGATGTTGTTTCCTACCTTCACCACCTGGGGGCGGCCTGTCAGGAAGTCCAGGACCCAGTTGCACAGGAGAGGGTCGAGACCCAGGGTCTCAAGCTTAATGAGGAGTTTGGAGGGTACTATGGTGTTGAATGCTGAGCTGTAGTCGATGAACAGCATTCTCACATAGACATTCGTCTTGTCCAGATGGGATAGGGCAGTGTGTAGTGTGATGGCGATTGCATCGTCTGTGGACCTATTGGGGTGGTAAGCAAATTGAAGTGGGTCTAGGGTGACAGGTAGGGTGGAGGTTATATGATCCTGACTAGTCTCTCAAAGCACTTCAGGATAGTAATTTAGTTCAGTTACCTTCGCTTTCTTGGGAACAGGAACAATGGTGGCCATCTTGAAGCATGTGGGGACAGCAGACTGGGATAGGAATTGATTGAATATGTCCGTAAACACACCAGCCAGCTGGTCTGCGCATGCTCTATAAACACGGCTAGGGATGCCGTCTAGGCTGGCAGCCTTGCGAGGGTTAATAGATTCAAATGTTTTACTCACGTCGGCCACAGAGAAGGAGAGCCCACAGTCTTTAGTAGCGGGCCTTGTCGGTGGCACTGTATTGTCCTCCAAGCGTGCAAAGAAGTTGTTTAATTTGACCTGAAGCAAGACGTCGGTGTCCGCAACTGTCACATGGAATGACGCTGGAGAGACGAAGCAGGTACGGAGAGTAAAACATTTATTAAGGAACGGAGATGGAATAAGACTGGAACAGCGTTAGCAAACGAGTAACACAAACAAAAAACAATTAATGTAGCAGCAGGGAACAGAGTAATGGAACTGACAAATATAGGGGAGGAAATAAATGAATGAGACCAGGTGAGTCCAATATCGCTGATGCGCTTGACGATGGAAGGCTGGTGTGCATAATAGATGGCAGTAGTGCGTGATGCAGGGCAGCCTGGCACCCTCAAGCGCGGGAGGGAAGAGCGGGAGCAGACGTGACAGTATCCCCCCCAGCGTCCCACCTGGGCGAACAGGCCGAGACATGGGCGCTGGACAAACCGGTTGGGACGTGGAAGCCCAATGAATCGGCAGGTCTGCGTGGCAGAGTTGTTCAATAGGTGACATCTTAGGTAGGTTCCATTGTCCCTTGAGAGTCACCCTAATAAAGTTTCGTAGTTGTAGGTAGCTAAAGAAGTCCCTGTCAGGCAAGTGGTATTTATGTTTCAGCTGATCAAAAGACATAAGAACTCCCTCCTCATAACAATGTTCCAGAAGAGTGATCCCCTTATCAGACCATGGTCTAAATTTACTATTCTGGAAAAACATAGGGATCAATCTATTGTTCCATAAAGGGGTTTTAGGGGAAAGGAATCACCCTCGTCTGAACAGCTCATGCAGTTTGCACCATGTCAGGACAGAATGTATAATTAAAGTGTTGTCTGTGATGGTTTTTATAGATTTTCTGTCCCATTTGTAAAACAATTCTGCCCCAGTGTCATCATTTAGGGACCATTGTCAAACCTCTGAGCCAGAAACCTAGACTGTGCAGCCCAGTAGGTCATTCTAAAATTGGGGAGGTTTAAGCCCCCTTGACCGTAATCAAGGGTCAGTTTATCCAGGCCAACCCTAGGGGTTTTGCCGTGCCAGATAAACCGTCTGGTCAGCTTGTCTAGAAAGGAAAAGAATGCTGCGGGAACAGGGATGGGGAGAGATTGAAACAAATATAGAAATCTGGGCAGGACATTCATTTGAATTACATTTATTCTACCCAGTAGAGTGAGAGGCAAGTCCATCCATTTACAAAGGTCACCCTCCACCTTTTGCAACAAGCTGGCCAGATTGAGTTTATAGAGGTTGTTCAGATTACCATCCACCATTATGCCCAAATATGTGAAGCCCATTGGCGACCATCTTAAAGGAAACTTATGCTTGATGGTATGATGGTCAAAGACAGACAACGGTAAGATTTCACTTTTATCAAAATTGACTTTAAATCCAGAGAAAGAACTATAACACTGTAGTAGGATCTGCAAGTGAGAGAGGGAGTGTTCTGGGTTTGTTAGAAATAAGATAAGGTCATCTGCAAAGAGTGATAATTTATGAGTATGGGGGCCCACCTCAAAGCCATGTATGTCAGTTCGATGGCGAGGGCAAAGAGGTGGGGGCTAATTGGGCAACCTTGTCTGTTCCCCCTATAGAGAGGGATAGAGGAGGAAGTAATCCCATTGGTAGCAATCCTAGCTTTAGGAGATTTGTAGAGTGATTTTTATCAAAATTTACAAATACCTAAACCAAACTTTTCCAAGACGCGAAAAAGGTATGGCCATTCAACCCTATCAAAGGCCTTTTCAGGATCGAGGTAGACTGCGACACTAGGTATTTTGTTTTTGTTAGCAAGGTGAATTATATCAAAGAACCTTCTGAGATTATTGGAGGACAATCTATTAATTATGAAGCCAGTCTGATCCGGGTTGACCAACATAGGAAGATATGACTCCAGTCTCTTTGATAGCATCTTGGTGACCAGTTTACAATCTGTGTTAAAGAGAGAGATTGGTCTATAGGAGGCGCACTTTAGCGGGGTTTTCCCTTTCTTGTGGATTATAGTAATCACTGCTTGAGAGAAAGACTTGGCTTTTTTAAGTACCTCCATCAGGTAGGGAACCAACAGCTCCCTAAATTCTTTATAGAACTCTGGAGGGAAGCCATCCTCCCCAGGAGATTTATTAGAAGGTAGGGATTTAATGGCCTGCAACAATTCAGGAACTGAGAAGTGTTCACTCAGGCGCTCTCTGTCTTCCTCTGACAGGCATGGGAGGTTGAGAGAGGAGAGAAAGGAGTCAATCTCTGATAGATCATCGCTTGATTGGGAAGTGTAGAGGTCTTCATAGTATTTCTTAAAAGTATTATTAATTTCAGTAGGGTCGAAAGATATCTCATTAGTAAGAGTTTCTATAGCATTAATTGTCCTCTTACTTTCCTCTGCTTTCAGTTGCCATGCCAATACTTTGTGAGCTTTTATAATATCGTCTTTGTATCTCAAAACCATTGTAATGTGGTTTACCTTAAAAATCTAAATAAGAATAATTCTAACCTAAAAGATTAAATTCAACCAGAGAGCGCCCTTAGATCGTGGGAAAAGGCTGCACTTTACCGTTTCACTTGAGTCATTCCCACGGTGAATGGCTAGCCCCGCTACGCTGTGAATCCACACACTATTGCAGAGTCTTTGATATTACCGGCCGCAACTCTTATGTTGAAAACAATGTGTGGGGAGGCAGAGGCACAGAAACTCACATCAATACCTTTATCAGATAACACTGTTAAACAAATAATTGATGGTATTGCTAGCAATCAAGAGGAAACTGACTGAATGACTCAAAAACTCCCCAGCTTATACTCTCCAAATGGACGTTAGCTGTGAGGACCGAGATGCCCAAGCATTGGCTTTTGTTTGCTGTACATGTCGTGGGTTGCTATTCACGAGGACATTTTGTTCTGTCTCACGATTCCCAAGCATCCAACGGCACAGGGGATCAGTGTGCTGCGTGGCTATATTGAGGAAAACAGATTCCATGGGATCGAATGGTGGGCTTTTGCACAGATGGGGATCCATCTATGGACGCAACTGGCAACAACTGGTGTAAAAAGAGCTGAGCACAGTACTCTGAGATATATACCACAGC
The DNA here is from genome assembly GCF_045791955.1 of Oncorhynchus clarkii lewisi. Lineage (NCBI taxonomy): Eukaryota > Metazoa > Chordata > Actinopteri > Salmoniformes > Salmonidae > Oncorhynchus > Oncorhynchus clarkii. The sequence goes on from NC_092169.1 coordinate 1,146,636, forward strand.
AGATAACTTTGATTGTAAACTTCATCAAACCACATCAACTGAGCGCACACCTGTTCTGAAAACTATGTGGAGATATGGGATCAGAGCATGACAACTTTTTTACTTTTTAATTACCGTTTATATTTTTGTTTTTTCCCTCAACTTTTTTTTTTTCATTCAACTTTTTCACTCCGGACGCTTTATCTGGACATGGTTCATCAGGACCTCCAACAGCCGAAGCTAAGTAGTAACATTAACATGATGCTTTATCTGGACATGGTTCATCAGGACCTCCAACAGCCGAAGCTAAGTAATAACATTAACATGATGCTTTATCTGGACATGGTTCGTCAGGACCTCCAACAGCCAACCAGTAATAACATTAACATGATGCTTTATCTGGACGTGGTTCGTCAGGACCTCCAACAGCCGAAGCTAAGTAGTAACATTAACATGATGTTTTATCTGGACATGGTTCATCAGGACCTCCAACAGCCGAAGCTAAGTAGTAACATTAACATGATGCTTTATCTGGACATGGTTCATCAGGACCTCCAACAGCCGAAGCTAAGTAGTAACATTAACATGATGCTTTATCTGGACATGGTTCGTCAGGACCGCCAACAGCCGAAGCTAAGTAGTAACATTAACATGATGCTTTATCTGGACATGGTTCGTCAGGACCTCCAACAGCCGAAGCTAAGTAGTAACATTAACATGATGCTTTATCTGGACATGGTTCATCAGGACCTCCAACAGCCGAAGCTACGTAGTAACATTAACATGATGCTTTATCTGGACATGGTTCTTCAGGACCTCCAACAGCCGAAGCTAAGTAGTAACATTAACATGATGCTTTATCTGGACATGGTTCGTCAGGACCTCACCCAGCCAACCAGTAGTAACATTAACATGATGCTTTATCTGGACATGGTTCATCAGGACCTCCAACAGCCGAAGCTAAGTAGTAACATTAACATGATGCTTTATCTGGACATGGTTCGTCAGGACCTCCAACAGCCGAAGCTAAGTAGTAACATTAACATGATGCCTTCTAATTGCAGTCGCTGTACTCATAATATACAGGAGAACGATCGCCTTACGGCAAGGATAGCTGTGCTACAGGCCCAGCTTCAGACGCAATCGCTAGGCGAGGGTAATTTCAGTGTAGGAAAGGATGAAACAGCGTCTGTGCCACCAGTAAGTACAGATAGTAACGTTAGTATAAATCCCCTCGCACGGTCCCTGCAGCCGGACAACTTTCTCACGGTTTCTGGAGGGAAATGCTGTAGGAATGCTCAACCGGTTTTCCCCATTAAGCAGCGAGTCGGAGTCAGAGGCCGAGCCTTCTCTGGTCTCTACTCCTCCCGTTACGGGGTCTGAGACGCCGAAGCCTCCCACCATTAGCTCTGGCAAATTGAAAACCCTAGTCATTGGCGACTCCATTACCCACAGTATTAGACTAAAAAGAATCATCCGCGATCGTGCACTCTTTACCAGGGGGCAGGGCTACCGACGTTAAGGCTAATCTGAAGATGGTGCTGGCTAAAGCTAAAACTTGCGAGTATAGAGAGTTTAAGGATATTGTTATCCACGTCGGCACCAACGATGTTAGGATGAAACAGTCAGAGGTCACCAAGTGCAACATAGCTTCAGCGTGTAAATCAGCTAGAAAGATGTCGGCATCGAGTAATTGTCTCTGGCCCCCTCCCAGTTAGGGGGAGTGATGAGCTAGCTCTACAGCAGAGTCTCACAACTCAATCGCTGGTTGAAAATTGTTTTCTGCCCCTCCCAAAAGATAGAATTTGTAGATAATTGGCCCTCTTTCTGGGACTCACCCACAAACAGGACCAAGCCTGGCCTATTGAGGAGTGACAGACTCCATCCTAGCTGGAGGGGTGCTCTCATCTTATCTACGAACATAGACAGGCTCTAACTCCCCCAGCTCCACAATGAGATAGGGTGCAAGCCAGGCAGCAGGCTGTTAGCCAGCCTGTCAGCTTAGTGGAGTCTGCTACTAGCACAGTCAGTGTAGTCAGCTCAGCTATCCCCATTGAGACCGTGTTTGTGCTTCGACCTAGGTTGGACAAAACTAAACATAGCGTTGTTCGCCTTAGCAATCTCACTGGAATAAAGACCTCCTCCATTCCTGCCATTACTGAAAGAGATTGTGATACCTCACATCTCAAAATAGGGCTACTTAATGTTAGACCCCTCACTTCCAAGGCAGTTATAATCAATAAATGAATCACTAATCATAATCTTGATGTGATTGGCCTGACTGAAACATGGCTTAAGCCTGATGAATTTACTGTGTTAAATGAGGCCTCACCTCCTGGTTACACTAGTGACCATATCTTGCGCATCCCGCAAAGGAGGAGGCGCTGCTATAATTTATGATTGCAAATTTCAATTTACAAAAAAAACATTGTTTTCGTCTTTTGAGCTTCTAGTCAATCACTTTTTATAGCTAATGTTTACAGGCCTCCTGGGCCATTTACACCTTCCCTGAATTCCTATTGGACTTTGTAGTCATGGCAGATAATATTCTAATTTTGGGGACTTTAATATTCACATGGAAAAGTTCACAGACCCACTCCAAAAGGCTTACGGAGCTATCATGGACTCAGTGGGTTTTGTCCAACATGTCTCCGGACCACTGCCACAGTCATACTCTGGACCTAGTTTTGTCCCGTGGAATAAATGTTGTGGATCTTAAAGTTTTTCCTCATAATCCTCGACTATCGGACCACCATTGTATTATGTTTGTAATCGCAACAAATAATCTGACAGACCCCAACCAAGGATCATAAAAAGTTGTGCTATAAATTCTCGGACAAACCAAAGATTCCTAGATGCCCTTCCAGAATCCCTCCGCCGACCCAAGGACGTCAAGTACAAAAATCAGTTAACCACCTAACTGAGGAACTCAATTTAACCTTGCGCAATACCCTAGATGCAGTCGCTTCCCTAAAAACAAAAACAAATTGTCATAAGAAACTACCTCCCTGGTATACAGAAAATACCCGAGTTCTGAAGCAAGCTTACAGAAAATTGGAACGGAAATGGCGCTACACCAAACTGGAAGTCTTCTGACTAGCTTGGAAAGACAGTACCGTGCAGTATCGAAGATCCCTCACTGCTGCTCGATCATCCTATTTTTCAAACTCTGTTTTATTTTTGATACTGTCGCAAAAGCTAACTCAAAAGCAGCATTCCCCAAGAGAAGATGACGTTCACTTTAGAAGTGATAAATTCATTAACTTCTTTGAGGATAAGATCATGAATATTAGAAAGCAAATTACGGACTCCTCTTTAAATCTGCATATTCCTCCAAAGCTCAGTTGTCCCGAGTCTGCACAATTCTTCCAGGACCTAGGATCAAGGGAGACACTCAAGTTTTTGGAATATATCTCTTGACACATTGATGAAAATAATCATGGCCTCTAAACCTTCAAGCTGCATACTGGACCCTATTCCAATTAAACTACTGAAAGAGCTGCTTCCTGTGCTTGGCCCTCCTATGTTGAACATTATAAATGGCTCTCTATCCACCGATGTGTAACAAACTCACTAAAAGTGGCAGTAATAAAGCCTCTCTTGAAGAAGCCAAACCTTGGTGGTAAATTACCTTTTAATGGCTTCAGACCGAGGCTCTGCATCTGTCCTCGTGCTCCTAGACCTTATTGCTACTTTTGATACCATCGATCACCACATTCTTTTGGAGAGATTGGAAACCCAAATTGGTCTACATGGACAAGTTCTGGCCTGGTTTAGATCTTATGTGTCGGAAAGATATCAGTTTGTCTCTGTGGATGGTTTGTCCTCTGACAAATCAACTGTAAATTCCGGTGTTCCTCAAGGCTCCGTTTTAGGACCACTATTGTTTTCACTATATATTTTACCTCTTGGTGATGTCATTCGGAAACATAATGTTAACTTTCACTGCTATGCGGATGACACACAGCTGTTCATTTCGATGAAGCATGGTGAAGCCCCAAAATTGCCCTCCCTGGAACCCTGTGTTTCAGACATAAGGAAGTGGATTGCGGCAAATGTTCTACTTTTAAACTTGGACAAAACAGAGATACTTATTCTAGGTCCCAAGAAACAAAGAGATCTTCTGTTGAATCTGACAATGAATCTTGATGGTTGTACAGTCATCTCAAATAAAACTGAAGGACCTTGGCGTTACTCTGGACCCTGGTCTCTCTTTTGACAAACATATCAAGACTGTTTCAAGGACAGCTTTTTTCCATCTACGTAACATTGCAAAAATCAGAAACCTTCTGTCCAAAAATGATGCAGAAAAATGTATCCATGCTTTTGTCACTTCTAAGTTAGACTACTGCAATGCTCTACTTTCCAGCTACCTGGATAAAGCACTGAATAAACTTCAGTTAGTGCTAAACACGGCTGCTCGAATCTTGACTAGAACCCAAAAATTTGATCATATTACTCCAGTGCTAGCCTCTCTACACTGGCTTCCTGTTAAGGCAAAGGCTGATTTCAAGGTTTTACTGCTAACCTACAAAGCATTACATGGACTTGAATATGTTCATATTTTCACCGTCAGAGTAGAAAGACTGAAGGGCTTTTGTGAGTTTGTTGGCCAGGAGTACCATAATATTTTAGGACACAGCATAGTTCGCTGGATGTCCATGCTCCCTGCTCTAGAAAGAGTGCAGAAAATGTATGTGCCATTGAAATCCTTTTTTATTTCTGATGACAAATGCCCTGTTGTCCTGCGAACAATGTTCGAAGATCCACTGACTGAACTTTAGCTGGCCTTTGTCCATGGAAACTTGACTGTATTCAGTGACACTCCGTTGCAATTCTGAGAAACATTGACTGCAAGACGTGGTGACAACTTCATTCCAGTTTTGGTCAGAGGACTTCTGAGAGAGCTAGAGGAAAATGGAGCCATGTCTAAAGAGAGCTTTCTCAAAACATCCCAATCATTCTTCACTATGGCTGTGAACTACATGCAAGCATGGGGAAAGCACACAGATAATCTAAAAGATTTACATGGTCTCCTTTTAAAAAGGCAACCTCTTCGTGAAGACATCCAGAAGGCAGCAGGCACACTGCAGGAAAAATGCCCCAATGTGAACATCAATGAGGATGCATTGTTTGACAAGGTTAATGGCCTGCAAGAGTTCCTAAAGGGGGGGATCCCTTGAAGAATGGAAAACATCTGAGACACAGCTTAGTCAGATATGGAGCACGGTGGTTACCCACTTCAAATAGAATGACATCCCACACACTAACCTGGCTAGATTAGCGTCTGTTGTCATGTGCTTACCTGGAAGTAATGCACCCGTCGAGAGAGTGTTCTCCCAAATGAATGATCTATGGACAGCAGCAAGAAATAGGTTCACTGTTCCTACCATCAAGGCCATGCTTATTGTGAAGACAAACTTTAACCTCCCTTGCCAGGAGTTCATGGAGAAGCTGGCCAAAGGCAGAGCAATCCTGAAGAAAATACATTCTTCTGAGAAATATACAGATTAGGTTGGTATAAGTATATTATGTAGTTACCAATCTCACCAGCATCTTATTTCTTTATTATGTTGTTAACTATTTCACATATACTATTGTCTGTTTTTTCAATGTTGCTCATGTTCTCTTCTGCTCTTATTCTACCAGGACCACTGAATGGCTGTTCAGATCGGCCAGTTCTGTCTTGTCTGTAGTGTTTCTGTAATATAGTTGTTTTCTCTATCACAGTGGGCCTGTTAGACTAAATACATGAAACCGGAATTGTCCCCCTTTTTTATTTCATAGAAAGTAACATTGGATATTTTAATTATATATTGACCGCCGAACTGGAAATATGCCCAAATCGACATATTCTGGGGGGGATGTGTACGGTGGAGACCTGGTCTGGACTTTCCACCGTGGTAGCACCAACGGAAACCCCTACACACCTCCCTGAGCACTCTCACTACCACCCCGTGAGAGCCCTCTGTTGCCAGCAAATAGTGGGGTTATGCAGAGCCAACCAGGGAAGGCCTAGTACCACAGGAAACGCAGGAGAGTCAATGATGAAGAGACTGATTCTCTCCTCATGATCCCCTGCATAACCATGACCAAGGAGATGGTGGCCTCCCTGATTAGCCTGGACCCTAATGGTCGACTATCTAGAGTGTGTACCGGGAAGGGTCTAACTATAGGAAAAATGGGTATCCCTAACCTAATGGCTAATGCCAGCTGCTAAAATTCCCAGCTGCGCCTGAATCAACGAGCGCCTTATGCTGGGAATGTGGGGAAAACTCAGAGAAACAAACAGGCACAAACAGTTGATCAACAGAGGACTCTGGAGGAGTGTGGTGCAAACTCACCTGGGGTGACGCCAGAGTGCCCTGCCTGTTTCCTCGACTCCTAGAGGAACCAACACTGCACCAACAAGCAGTGTGTCCTCTACCGCCACAGGTGGCGCACAGGATGGCTTCTCCTCCAGCCCCTCTTAATTCCATGGGCACCGGAGCGGGGGTGCTGGACGATGGAACCGACAGAGCCCCCTCTGGATGTCCGCGGGTGACCGGCAGGTTATCCAACCGGATGGACAAATCCGCCAATTTGTCAAAGGAAATGGTGGTATCCCTGCAGGCCAGCTCACGTCGAACGTCTTCTCGTAAGCTGCATCGATAGTGGTCGATGAGGGCCCTGTCGTTCCAGCCTGCTCCGGCGGCCAAGGTCCGGAATTCCAGGGCGTAGTCCTGGGCGCTCCTCGTCCCCTGTCTCAAATGGAAGAGCCTTTCCCCCGCTGCTCTGCCCACAGGTGGATGGTCGAAGACGGCCCGGAAGCGGCGGGTGAATTCCTTGAAGTGGTCTGGCGCCGTGTCTCCTTCTCTCTACACTGCGTTTGCCACTCCAGCGCTCTTCCTGTGAGGCAGGAGACAAGGGCGGCCACTCTCTCCCCTCTCGAGGGAGCTGGGTGCACAGTGGCCAGGTAGAGGTCCAGTTGTAACAAGAATCCCTGGCACTGTGCTGTCGTTCCATCATAATCCCTGGGAAGGGAGAGACGCATTCCACCGGAATTCTCTTCTGATGGAACGGGTGGAGACAACCCCGGTTGTACTGGTCGAGGCTTCCTATCTCTGACAACGATCCATGGTCTGGACAACGCAATCCATCATGGCACCAAGAGGATGTAACATGGCCGAATGTTCCTGGACGCGCTCCTCGACTCCTCTAACCGGGGTACCTGCTCCTGCTGACTCCATTAGAGGTGTGTAATTCTGTCAATGGTGTTTTGGAGGCGAAGTCAGGTGCAGGAGAGCAGAGTATAATGAACAGGCACACTTTTATTATAGTTCCAAAAATGAGAGCACTACATAAATCAAACGAGCTCAAAAAAACGGAGCATAAAAGTAAAGTGCGTAAACTAACACCACATAACATGATACAATTACACACAAAACATGATGGGAAACAGAGGGTTAAATACAAGTAGATTGATTGGGGAAATGAAAACCAGGTGTGTATGGAAACAAGACAAGACAAATGGATATAGCCGCCCGAACAAGGAGAGGAGCCGACTTCAGCGGAAGTCGTGACACGGATGTTGAAATATATTGTCTCAGTGTTGACTTTTGGATGTTAGAGTTTTTTGGCTGCAAAATGTCTCTGTAACAAAGATACATTCCAATCCCCATACAGAGACCAAAAAGAGGCATCTGCTGCATACAATTTACATTTGGTGTGAGGTGTCATAAAACCCCCACATCAATGTAGAAGTTGCTCCATTGTAACCTGATCTTTGGATCCCCACAGGAGAGTCATGACACTACCAAGCACCTGTTTGTTTCAGACACACATAGTTTTTTATCTTAAAGATTATTCTGAACTGAACATACGTGTAACCTCGTTAAGTCTTAGCCTATTGGTGATAGTCATTTACTCTGTGTTATTCTGTAATGTATCATGCATTTCATGTACACTGTTAAACATATGGCCAGTAGCCACCCAAGCTAGGCCTATCTGAAATAGGTAGCCTATTTTTCTAGGCAAAAATGAATCAGTAGTAGATTGCTAAACTATATTTTATATAACGACACAGGGCGAGACACAGGTGCAGATGGTTTGAGTCTCCGATATTTATTAAAATACAGGGGGTAGGCAATAGGCAGGTTGAGGACAGAGTCAAAAAGGTACAGGGTGGCAGGTAGGCTCGAGGTCAGGGCAGACTGAAAAGGTCAGAACCAGGAGGGCTAGGAAACAGACTAGGCGACACAGGACCATGGCGTAACACACGCTGGTAGGCTTGACAAGACGAACTAGCAACAGACAAACAGAGAACACAGGTATAAATGCACTGGGGATAATGGGGAAGGTGGGTGACACCTTGAGGGGGGTGGAGACAAGCACAAAGACAGGTGAAACAGATCAGAGTGTGGCAATTTTATATGGATTATGCCTACTATGTTTGCCAGGCCAAACTGTAGGAAATAAGTTATTTCTCATCACTGATCTGGAAATGCGTGCCAATGCTAATGACTGGTCATTGGTCAACAATCAAGATGTTCGATTTTGTTAGGTTCTTTGGAGACTGGAAAGGCAAAGGGGCATGTGCTATGCGAAGGTAAACCCCTATCGGTGCATGTGCCTGCTATGATAAGTTGAAGTGGATTTACAAAGGATTTAAATGGACATGTAAAATCTGGTTTTATGAAGTATCAATAACTCAGCCATCTCTTAACCATTTCCTTAAGAGATGTACCATGGCCATACTGAATTTGGTGTAATTTGGACCTATGGTTCATGAGAATACATTTTTCAAAGGTTTTCCAAAATGTCAAAGATGGAGGATAATCTATTCTGACAGACCTTATGGGTCATTGAGGCAAATTTGTTCTGCATGAGGAAAGAAGGGTAATTGAGGCAAATTTGTTCAGCACGAGGAAAGACACTGACATACACAGTTTTAAGTCTCTTGGTTAAACGGGGCAAGCGGATTTGAGGTTTTAAGTGAGATTGCTTACAACAGTGCCACCTATAGGCCCATTGGTGCCATAATTTTTGACCAAGTAAGGATTGGCCAGTAGTTTCTGTTTTCCAAATTAGAAAACAAGTTACCAATCTATGCTTGAGTTATTTGACCATGTCAGGAAAAACATCTAAGAATAGCTATAGGTTTCCCAGCGAACTAATTATATCACTGCCAAAGTTTTGGCTTTTTATTTAACTAGGCAAGTCAGTTAAGAACAAATTCTTATTTACAATGGGACCCCCAATCACGGCTGGTTGTGATACAGCCTGGAAATCGAACCGGGGTCTGTAGTGACACCTCTAGCACTGAGATGCAGTGCTTTAGACCACTGCGCCACTCAGGAGACTTGATATCATAGCCATGCATTTCTGGAATATTGCATTTGAGCAAAGATGCAAATGTATGTATATGCATCTCTGGAATACATTTCAAGGCAGGGATAGGCAACTCCAGTCCTTGGGGGCCAGAGTGGTGTGGTATCACACTCTTCTCCCATCCCTAGCAAACGCAGCTGATTAAACTAATTCAACTCTAAACTGAAGATCATGATTAGTTGATTATTGGAGTTAGGTGTGTTAGCTTGGGCTGTGACACCAATCAGGTCCCCTTAAGACTGGAGATGGCCATCCCTGTTTTAAGGCATTAGGAAAGATGCAAATGTATCTTCATGTATTTCGAATAGCTTTTAAATATATTGAAATCTATTATATTTTTTTGCTGGCTACATTTCCAAAATGGCTCACATACCCAGGACATTCTGCTGAGAGGGCCTTCCACTGGAGTAGTAAGAGGGGTACAATAGGTTCTGGTGGGAGAGGGTGGATGGAGGTCCACTGGAACTAGCCCCCAGACCCTCCAGTTGTTGTGATGAGTTACAGGGCAGCAGGCTGGGGTTAGAGGCCTGGGAGGAGAGACCCTCATTGAAGGAGGAGGGTTCATGGTGGGTGGCCTAGGTAAGGCTGTTACCCTGGCCTAGGTAAGGCTGTTTGCTGGGGGTCCCAGTGGTGGTCTCAGGGAAGGCTGAGGAGTGTTTACGCTTCTCTGCTGTAGAGCTGCAGCCGGAGCTGTTGGTGCTGCAGAGGGAGAGGACTGTCTGAAGGAGAAGGGAGGGAGCACTGAACGGAACTGAGTGGAGGAGAGAAGAGACACAGGGAAAAAACATTTAGTTCTAAACACACCACTGAGTACAAAATTAATACGTATGAAACGCTCTCAAACTCTAGCTTCTCTCTCTTACCCCTATGTCTTGCATAGGTTCTTCTCTTTCTTGGTGACCTCAGAGAGGAAGAGTTTAGAGTTGAGATGTCCTACTCTGCTAGGAATTAGTCCACTGCTCAGACACACCTGACACCTGACAGGACACACACACAATTCCCTAGGTTACAGTAGCCCCTCAGCACTTCCCTCAGAGCATTGGTTTGGAGCTGGAAGAGTAGATAAATTAGTTTATCTACTCTGACCTTCTTTCATCCAACCTTTGCCTTGAGGACAGCATTGAAGCTCTCTGAGCAGTTTGTTGGTAATTCCGTCTGACTGGATGCCCAAGCTGTTTAGCACATATTGTGTGCTCTTGTCCATGGCGTCGGACAGCGACTGATGGAAATAAACCTCGAGATCAGGGCTCCAGTGTGCCTTCGTAGTCACTCCTTGATTTGAGGCCAAGAGCTTTTTGATGGCCTGCTGATAATCGGCCACAGCTTGGGCACCCTCTGACCCCATCTTGTGCTTCACATTGTTCGAGATGTGGTTCCAGCAATTGACAACTGGATTGCTCCCTCAATAGCTTCCTCATGGTCTGTGCAGAAAATTGCTGTTGATAGTTGGGGAAGTAGTGAAAGGATGGTACGAAATAACTGTTTGTGGTTTTCCATGTGCCGGGTGGTGTGAATGAGGAAGGACAGGTGCCTCTTGAAACGCTACATGACAGAAAACAAGGGGTGAAACATAAGAATTGCCCAGGTCAAACGTGGTGTTACAGTGAAAAATGTGTGCTCCTACTACATCATAGGTCCTGTCCGGGGGTATCATTAGACGGGGCTACAGTGTCTCCCCACCCCTCGTGTCTCAGCCTCCAGTATTTATGCTGCAATAGTTTGTGTCAGAGGGCTAGGGTCAGTCTGTTATATCTGGAGTATTTATCCTGTCTTATCCGGTGTCCTGTGTGAATTTAAGTATGCCCCCTCTCATTCTCTCTCTCACTCTCCATCTCCCTCCCAGAGGACCTGAGCCCTGGAACCATGCCTCAGGACTACCTGGCCTGATGACCACAACCTCTCCCTCAATGTGAGCAAGACAAAGGGGCTGATCGTGGGACTATAGGAAAAGGAGGGCCCCCATTATTGTCTATGCTCATACCATCATGGGAACCAAATCATCTCCAGCTTCATCCCCTCTCGTCCCCCCTGTAACTCTTTTCACCAGGTCGTTGCTTTGTAAAAAACGGGTAAATAACTTTGCATTGGAAATAAATATGATATCTGGTATTGAACATGTATTTTTTAGGTGCGAAAATAACTGCAACATTCAGAACCTTTCACCCTCCAAAATAAACACACATTATGATCAATTGTAATGTGATCAAAAACTTGAGGAAAAGTTGTTCATGTTCTTGCGAAAGGGTCTCGGGTAATGATTAACAATTGTTCAGCCAACCACATCTCTGTATTTGGAACCGCCTACCCAAGAATGGCACTTTGACTGGATTGAGTTAACGTCACTCAATTAGTGGCGCATGTCCCGTAACCCCGGGTGAGTGGATGTCTCACTTAATAAGATCAATTGAATGATCTAAAGTGATGTAAACTCCCTCAAACGGGGCACCGGGACATGCAAAACGAACTTGACCAGTTCCTCCGTTCCTTTCTACAGCCCAAACCAATGAGGAAAAGTTTTCATAGGTGGGAGCAAACAACAGTGAGTGGGGATAACAATCGTGGGGCGACAGTTTCCTTTAGCTTCTAAACAATATCAACAATTCAAAATACAGTTACTGTTGTTCTATCAACCAACAGTAAGCCGAGGGATTCTCCCTTATCTTCCTGGAGAAAGTAATTTGTGTCGCCCTTGGAGGTATTCCCAGCTTTCTGAAGCAGTAGGGGATGGACGAAGTGCGGCCTACCAGCGGACCAGCAGCCCCCGCCCTGGCGTCACTCTTCCCTCCGGGTCTGCAGGCAATCTACGGGGAATGCAGGCGCCTCTACCCCGACCAGGCCAACCCCTTACAAGTTACAGCCATTGTAAAATACTGGTGAGTAGATAACTTTGTGAACCAGCTAAGTTATGTATCCAGAAGAAGACGTTAACTTAGCTAGATAACAACCTTCCAAGGTAACAGGATACGGCGAGAAAGTTAACTCGTTAAATTAGCTAGTAGCCTAAAACTCAACGATTTACGATTGAGTTGAGTGGCGACTTTGTATTGAATCAAATATAAGACATTGAGTTAAGTAACATCAAAGACAAACAAAAACATACTTTCTCTTACGTTGTCATAAAAATTGTAACAAATCAAATTGTATTGGTCACATGCGCCAAATTCAACAGGTGTAGGTAGACCTGAGTGAAATGCTTGCTTACAAGCCCTTAACCAACACAACACAATGTAATTTTAAGAAAAATACGTGTTAAGTAAAAAAATTATAATTAAAAAATAAAATTACAAATAATTAAAGAGTAGCAGTAAAATACGGGGTACCGGTACAATGTGCGGGGACACCGGTTATGCGTGGTAATAAACACAGCAAAAAAAGAGAATTAACAAAAATCCAATTAACTTCACAGATCTTCATTGTAAAGGGTTTAAACACTGTTTCCCATGCTTGTTCAATGAACCATAAACAATTAATGAACATGCACCTGTGGAACAATGTCTGCAATTAAGGTCACAGTTATAAAAACTAAGGACACTAAAGAAGCCTTTCTACTGACTCTAAAAAAACACCAAAAGAAAGATGCCCAACGTCCCTGCTCATCTGAGTGAACTTGCCTTAGGCATGCTGCCAGGAGGCATGAGGACTGAAGATGTGACCATGCCAGTAAATTGCTATGTCCGTACTGTGAGACACCTAAGACAGCGCTACAGGGAGACGGGTCAGACAGCTGAACATCCTCATAGTGGCAGACCACGTGTAGCAACACCTGCACAGGATCGGTACATTTGAACATCACACCTGCGGGACAGGTACAGGATGGTAACAACTGCCTGAGTTACACAAGGAACACACAATCCCTCCATCAGTGCTCAGACTGTCCGCAATAGGCTGAGAGAGGCTGGACTGAGGGCTTGTAGGCCTGTTGTAAGGGTCTGTCATGGTCTGTCTGGGGCGGTTTGTCACAACATCATTGGACTGAGCTTGTTGTCATTGCAGGCAATGTCAACGCTGTGCGTTACAGGAAAGACATCCTCCCTTATGTGGTACCCTTCCTGCAGGGCCATCCTGACATGACCCCCCCCCCCCCCCCCCCCAGCTTGACAATGCCACAAGCCATACTGCTCGTTCTGTGCGTGATTTCCTGCAAGACAGGAATGTCAGTGTTCTGCCATGGCCAGCGACGAGCCCGGATCTCAATCCCATTGAGCACGTCTGGGACCTGTTGGATCGGAGGGTGAGGGCTTGCCCCCCCCCCCCCCCCACAGAAATGTCCGGGTGCAGGTGCCTTGGTGGAAGAGTGGGGTAACATCTCACAGCAAGAACTGTCAAATCTGGTGCAGTCCATGAGAAGGGGATGCACTGCACTACTTAATGCAGCTGGTGGCCACACCATATACTGACTGTTACTTTTGACCCACCCCCAGGGGGGATATATTATTATTCCATTTCTATTAGTCACATGTCTGTGGAACTTGTTCAGTTTGTCTCAGTTGTTGAATCTTATGTTCATACAAATATCTACACAGGTTAAGTTTGCTTAAAATAAACGCAGTTGACAGTAATGTGACGTTTCTTTTTTTGCTGAGTTTATGTACATGTAGGTGGATTTAGTGACTGCACACATAATAGACCAAGAGTAGCAGCAGTGTAAAAGAGGGGAGAAATGCAAATAGTTTGTATAGCCATTTGATTAGCTGTAAAGGCATTTTATGGCTTGGGGGTAGAAGCTGTGAAGTCTTTTGGACCTAGACTTGGAGTTCCGGTACCACTTGCCGTAGCATAGACAACAGTCTATGACATGGGTGGCTGAAGTCTTTGATAATTTTTAGGGCCTTCCTCTGAGAACGCTTGGTATAGAGGTCCAGGATGGCAGAAAGCTTGGCCACGGTGATGTACTGGGCCGTCGCACTAGCCTCTGTAGTGCCTTGCGGTCGAAAGCTGAGCCGTTGCCACACCAGGCAGTTGTAGAACCTTTTGATGATATGAGGACCCATGCCATAAATCTTCAGTCTCCTGAGGGGGTCTAGGGTCTCTGGGATAATGGTGTTGATGTGAGTCATGACCAGCTTTTCAAAGCACTTCATGGCTACAGACGTGAGTGCTAGGGGGCGGCAGTCATTTAGGCAGGTTCCCTATGTGTTGTTGGGCACAGGGACTATGGTGGTCTGCTTGAAACATGTTGGTATTACAGACTCAGTCAGGGAGAGGTTGAAAATGTCAGTGAAGACACTTGCCAGTTGGTCAGCGCATGCTCGGAGTACACGTCCTGGTAATCCGTCTAGCCCTGCGTCCTTGTGAGTGTTGACCTGTTTAACTTCTCTGGGATATGTGGGACGGTAGCGTCCCACCTCGCCAACAATTGCAGGGCTCCAAATTCAAAACAACAGAAATCTCAGAATTAGAATTCCTCAAACATACAAGTATAATACACCATTTTAAAGATAAACGTCTTGTTAATCCAGCCACAGTGTCTGATTTTCAAAAAGGCTTTACGGCGAAAGCACACCTTTCGATTATGTTAGGTCAGCGCCTAGCCACAGAAAACCAGAGACATTTTCCAAAGAAGGAGAGGTGTCACAAAAGACAGAAATAGCGTTAAAATTAATCACTAACCTTTGATCTTCACCGGATGGCACTCCCAGGACTCCATGTTAGACAAATGTGTGTTTTGTTCGATAAAGTTAATCTTTATGTCCAATAACCTCATTTGAAATTGGTGCATTATTTTCAGAAATGCATTGTCTCAAACTAGAGGTCGACCGATTATGATTTTATCAACGCCGATAACGATTATTGGAGGACCAAAAAAAGCCGATACCGATTAATCGGCAGATTTAAAAAATAATAATAATTTTTATTTTATTTTTCAATTTGTAATAATGACATTTACAACAATACTGAATGAACACTTATTTTAACTTCATATAATACATAAAATCTATTTAGCCTAAAATAAATAATGAAACATGTTCAATTTGGTTTAAATAATGCAAAAACAAAGTGTTGGAGAAAAAAGTAAAAGTGCAGTATGTGCCATGTAAAAAAGCTAATGTTTACATTCCTTGCTCAGAACATGAGAAAATATGAAAGCTGATGGTCCCTTTTAACATGAGTCTTCAATATTCCCAGGTTGTAGTTATTGTAGGTTGTAGTTATTATAGGAATTATAGGACTATTCCTCTCTATACCATTTGTATTTTATATACCTTTGACTATTGGGTGTTCTTATAGGCACTTTAGTATTGCCAGTGTAACAGTATAGCTTCCATCCCTCCTCGCTCCTACATGGGCTCGAATCAGGAACACATCAACAACAGCCACCCTCGAAGCAGCGTTACCCATGCAGAGCAAGGGGAACAACTACTCCAAGTCTTAGAGCGAGTGACGTTTGAAACGCTATTAGCACTCACCCCGCTAACTAGCTAGCCATTTCACATCGGATACACCAGCCTAATCTTGGGAGTTGATAGGCTTGAAGTCATAAACATAAGAGCTGCTGGCAAAACGCACGAAAGTGCTGTTTGAATGAATGCTTACGAGCCTGCCTACCATCGCTCAGTCAGACTGCTCTATGAAATCATAGACTTAATTATAACATATTAACACACAGAAATACGAGCCTTAGGTCATTAATATGGTCGAATCCGGAAACTATAATTTCGAAAACAAAATGTTTATTCTTTTAGTGAAATATGGAACCATTCCGTATTTTATCTAACGGATGGCATCCCTAAGTCTAAATATTGCTGTTACATTGCACAACCTTCAATGTTATGTCATAATTACGTAAAATTCTGGCAAATTAGTTCGCAATGATCCAGGCGGCCCAAACTGTTGCATATACCCTGACTCTGCGTGCAATGAACGCCAGAGAAGTGACACAATTTCACCTGGTTAAGATTGCTGTAAGGTTGCAAGTTTGGATCCCCCGAGCTGACAAGGTAAAAATCTGTCGTTCTGTCTCGTTCCTAGGCCGTCATTGAAAATAAGAATGTGTTTTTAACTGACTTGCCTAGTTAAATAAAGATTAAATAAAGGTGTAAAAAAAAAAAAACGGCAAAATTGTTGCCCAAAAATACCGATTTCCGATTGTTATGGAAACTTGAAATCGGCCCTAATTAATTGGCCATTCCGATTAATCGGTCAACCTCTACTTCAGAGTGTTTTCTATCCAAATCTACTAATAATATGCATATCTTATCTTCTGGGGATGAGTAGCAGGCAGTTGAATTTGGGCATGCATTTCATCCGGACGTGACTATACTGCCCCCAAGTTAATGCAGGGCCGACAGACAAGTTCCTTACTTTTTTTCCCCTTCCACTTGCATCTTCCATTTTTGTGGTAATGCTGCAATTAGTTGGTTGTAATTTTGGGTAGAGCAGACATTTCCATATGTCTGGTGTTAGCTGCATGTGTGACGTGACAACTCCACTAGTCCTATTTATGATATCATTCACTAAAATGATACATTTTTTAAGCATTTCTTTAAAATGCTTAGGTATCAAATAGTTTATTTTAGTTTAACCACTATTTGTTCTGTCTTTTTCAGGTGGATTAAACTGAAATTACAACCAACTTTCTACGGCTTGTTTTAAAAAATAATGATCTTTTGGAGTTTCTTTATTTCTTTATTTACTTTTCAAACAACTGAAAGGGAGCAGTTGTAATCTGAATGAAGGAAAAAAGGTAATTCTTGAACATGGGATGAGACATTCCTACAAATTTACTAGAGAACCAGTTTGGATTTAAGGATAACTTTTGTATGACTGATGCCTTTAGTGAGATGTCTAATGCTTTAATATTTAATCATTCCGCCCTCCACATTCGTATTCGTTAGATAAATAGGCCCTTTTAATTATCTGGCTTGCCATTCCAAGTAAAAAAAAAAATCATATAATTTGAAAAGCAGGTCACTAGGTGCAGGCAAAACCATAAGCAAATTGTGATATGACTAAAGAGTTAATCAGGGTGATTTTTCCACAAATAGACAGGTATTTTCTTTTCCATGGTAGCAAGATCTTATCTATTTTTGCTAACTTTCTCAAAAAATGTATTGGCGTGAGAATGTATTTCTTTTGGGATTTGTATACCGATTATGTCCACATCCCTGTCAGACCATTTTATCGGTAAACTACACGGTAATGTAAAATTAGCATATTTTTTTTTGCGATCCAATACGTAATATAGTAATACACTTACCACAATTTGGTTTTAATCCAGAGAGGTTAGCAAAAGTATCTAAAACCTCTGAGGCCGTGGAGGGATTCTGGTCAGGCTCCGTAGACGGGCTCACCGCTCCCGAGTATACTACTCGCAAATGTACAGTCTCTTGACAACAAGGTAGATGAAATTCGAGCAAGGGTTACCTTCCAGAGAGACATCAGATTGTAACATTCTCAGTTTCACGGAAACATGGCTCACTTGGGATATGTTACGCAAAACTGAAAGGTGCGTACCACTGCTTTTAATCATGGCAAGGCTACCAGAAGCATGACCGAATACAAACAGTGTAGCTATTTCCTCCGCAAGGAAATCAAACAAGCTAAGCGTCAGTATAGTGAAAAAGTGGAGTCGCAATTCAACGGCTCAGACACGAGACATGCAGTTGGAAGTTTACATGCACCTTAGCCAAATACATTTAAATTGTTTTTCACAATTCCTGACACTTAGTCCTAGTAAAAATTCCCTGTATTAGGTCAGTTAGGATCACCACTTTATTTTAAGAATATGAAATGTCAGAACAATAGTAGTGTTTATTTCATCACATTCCCAGTGGGTCAGAAGTTTACATGCACTCAATATTTGGTAGCATTGCCTTTAAATGGTTTAACTTGGGTAAAATGTTTCGTTTAGCCTTCCACAAGCTTCCCACACATTTTCTATAGGATTGAGGTCAGGGCTTTGTGATGGCCACTCCAATACCTTGACTTTGTTTTCCTTAAGCCATTCTGCCACAACTTTAGAAGTATGCTTGGGGTCATTGTCGATTTGGAAGATCCATTTGCGACCAAACTTTAACTTCCTGACTGATGTCTTTAGATGTTGCTTCAACATATCAACAACATTTTCCACCCTCATGATGCCATCTATTTTGTGAAGTGCACCAGTCCCTCCTGCAGCAAAGCACCTCCACAACACACGGTTGGGATGGTGTTCGTCAGCTTGCAAGCCTCCCCATTTTCCCTCCAAACATAACGATGGTCATTATGGCCAAACTGCTCTTTTTTTGTTTTATCACACCAGAGGACATTTCTCCAAAAAGTACGATCTTTGTCCCCATGTGCAGTTGCAAACCGTAGTCTGTTTTTTTGGCTTCTTCCTTGCTGAGCGGCCTTTCAGGTTATGTCGATATAGGACTCGTTTTCCTGTGGATATATATACTTTTGTACCCGTTTCCTCCAGCATCTTCACAAGGTCCTTTGCTGTTCTGGGATTGATTTGCACATTTCACACCAAAGTACATTCATCTTTAGGAGACGGAACACGTCTCCTTCCTGAGCGGTATAACGGCTGCGTGGTGGTGTTTTTACTTGCGTACTATTGTTTGTACAGATGAACGTGGTGCCTTCAGGCTTTTGGACATTGCTCCCAAGGATGAACCAAACTTGTGGAGGTCTACAATATTTTTTTCCTGAGGACTTAGCTGATTTATTTTTATTTTCCCATGATATCAAGCAAGGAAGCACTGAGTTTGAAGGTAGGCCTTGAAATACATCCACAGGTACACCTCCAATTGACTCAAATTATGTCAATTAGCCTATTAAAAGCCATGAAATCATTTTCTGTCATTTTCCAAGCTGTTTAAAGGCACAGTCAACTTAGTGTATGTAAACTTCCAACTTCAACTGTATGTGCTAGGGTCTACAGTCAATCACGGATTACAAAAATAAATCCATCCCCGTCACGGACAACAATGTCTGGCTCCCAGACAAATACAGTGCCAGGACATGGCCCGCTACCAAAACCTGTGGGCTCTCCTTCACCTGCGGGCTCAAAGGACAATACAGTGCCAGGACATGGCCCGCTACCAAAACCTGCGGGCTCTCCTTCACCGCGGCCAACGTGAGTACAACATTTAAACGTGTTAACCCTCGCAAGGCTGCTGGCCCAGACGGCGTCCCAAGCCATGTTCTCATAGCGCAGACCAGCTGGCTGGTGTGTTTACGGACATATTCAATCAATCCCTATCCCAGTCTGCTGTTCCCACATGCTTCAAGAGGGCCACCATTGTTCCTGTTCCCAAGAAAGCTAATCTTACTGAGCTAAACGGCTGTTGCTCCATAGCACTCAATTATGTCATGAAGTGCTTTGAGAGACTAGTCAAGGATCATATCACCTCCACCCTACCTGACACCCTAGACCCACTCCAATTTGCTTACCACCCAAATAGGTCCACAAATGACGCAATCACACTGCACACTGCCCTAACCCATCTGGACAAGATGAATGCCCATGTATGAATTCTGTTGATCGATTACAGCTCAGCATTTAACACCATATAGTACCCTCCAAACTCGTCATTAAGCCCTGGGTCTCGACCCCGCCCTGTGCAACTGGGTCCTGGACTTTCTGACAGGCCGCCCCCACGTGGTGAGGATAGGAAACATTTCCACCCCACTGATCCTCTACCCTGGGTCCCACAAGGGTGCGTTCTCAGTCCTGTCCTGTACTCCCTGTTCACCCACGACTGCATGGCCATGCACGTCTCCAACTCAATCATCAAGTTTGCAGACGACACTACAGTGGTAGGCTTTGTTTACCAACAAATACGGCCTACAGGGAGGGGTTGAGGGCCCTCGGAGTGTGGTGTCATGAAAATAACGTCAACAAAACAATTATCGTGGACTTCAGGAAACAGCGGAAGGAGCACCCCCCTATCCACATCGACGGGACAGTAGTGGAGAAGGTGGAAACTTTGAAATTCCTCGGCGTACACATCACGGACAAACTGAAATGGTCCACCCACAGACAGCGTGGTGAAGGTGCAACAGCGCCTCTTCAACCTCAGGAGGCTGAAGAAATTTGGCTTGTCACCAAAAACACTCTCAAACTTTTCCAGATGCACAATCGAGTGCGTCCTGTCGGGCTGTATCACCGCCTGGTACGGCAACTGCTCCGCCCACAACCGCAAGGCTCTCCTGAGGGTAGTGAGGTCTGCACAACGCATCACCGGGGGCAAACTACCTGCCCTCCAGGACACCTACAGCACCTGATGTCAGAGGAAGGCCAAAAATACCTTGTTTTACTCTGGACAGTTTCAAACTTTCTGTTATGTTACACTATTTACTATTTTACACCTAGGGTTACTATACATAACTTTAACCCATTTTATTAGAGATTCCCCAAAATGTAAATATTCTAGGTATTTATATATAAACTCCAGTCGTACTTTATCAAAAAATAACACAACAAAATTTGTATTTAAGTCAAATTGTGTGTGAATAGGCGCCCCTCTCTTGCGGCTTTTGCCCTTTCACATCACGTGCCTAGCCCGGTACACTGCGGCGCAGGTTAATCGAACTCCCTCAAGGATTGATAGTCCGTGAGACCAACATGATAGGTATAGCTAAGCATATTATTTTAAAGCTAAAGCCTACAGAGTTTGTAAACAAAACTGTGTAAAACACCTTATTTTGGGTTATGATTTTAAAAATCTACCAGCTACTCGAGATTGTTTAACCAGCAAAAATATTTTGGGGCTGATAAAATTACACCAACGGATGCGCATGCTTTGTAATGTTTCTAAAACAAATGTATTACTACTAAGAAGATAATGTGATATATTGTTTAATTTCATTTTTTTGTGACCTGAGTCTTTTAACCAAAAGTATCACAGGTGAGACATTCACCTGTCCCTTTTATGGGCGGGGACGTTACTTTGGTAGAGCGACTGGAGTCATGTTTGTGCCTGTGAGATGTCTTGTCTTCCCTAGCAGTTAACTCAAACAGAAAAACAACCTAACTTGTTAACAAAACAGTGTAAATAGCCAAGAAACACAAGGACAAACTGACTTCAGTAAATTAGACCAACTTTTATGCCTGTGCGCAGCGCTTCTAAAAATGAATCTTTCACTCTGCTCATTACATGTGCACAGCCCCCATAGTCTATTTAGGATTCGTAGTTCTTTGATTTTGTGCGATTCAATTTACCAGCTATGCAACAAAAGGGTATAAATACTTTGAAAACAGGTATTGCTGCATTTATTTAACTAAATGTGATCATACTTTTTTATTCACATGTTGCTCGCATTGTGACCTGACCACCCGCCAACGTGGCTGGTGAAATAGACATCTTACCCACCAATTCCAAAATCTACCCGCATTTGGCAGGTGTTGCACTTTTAACAGTAGTGTGTATCTACAGGTTGGGAGGTCCTGATCCATTGGACTACATCAGTATGTACCGTAACATGGGCTGTGCAGCACAAGACGTACAGGAACACTGGCACTACATCAGCTTCGGACTCAGTGACCTGTATGGAGACAACAGAGTACATGAGTAAGTAGTACTTCAGGTTAGAGCTCTGGCGGACCAAGTTGCCCAGGTTACTAACACACTGACACATGGTGTGTGCAGCTGTTCACTTTCACTCCTTTGTGTCATTCTGCAGAATCAGCATTGAGATGCTTCCACACTTGTTTTTCTTGTTCCTCTGAAGGTTATTTCACATCAACAGTTTTCACCCCCTTGTTTTGTATTGTTCTTGAGTAGACTTGCTAGCTCGGCTCCCCCACAATTCCCAGCAATCTCCCCGTTTTCTCCCCTTCAAACAGCAGCCATTCTTAATGCATGTTTGCCATAATTTTGCAGTGTTACTGAATGGGTGGATTGGGTAATGAAAAGTAACTAAAGGAAAGGATAATCTGGGTTTATGGTGTTGACTTGCTGTCAAATTAGGAGGGCCCAGGGTTTGGCTAATTAACACACACACACACACACACACACACACACACACACAAACCTGATGAGAGAGACTGCTTGAATTAAGTGTGGGAATTCTGTATGTGTATTGTCAGGTTTACAGGCCAGGAAGGCCCCAGTGGCTTTGGCTTTGAGCTGACGTTCAGGCTGAAGAGAGAGGTGGGAGAAACAGCCCCTCCTACTTGGCCGGCTGAACTCATGCAGGGCCTGGCCCGCTATGTCTTCCAATCAGGTAAGGACCAGGCAGAGTAAGGTGAGGAGAAAGGGACTTGTTTGTCTAACAATTACAAGGCAGGCACTCGGGCATTATGCATTCCCAGCCACTTTGTTACTTCACCGCACAGAGTGCTCCCCTGTGTCTGCATGGACATTTTGGAGCATGTCAGTATTTAACCTCATGTAACCTACGTCAGTGATGTTTTTGCTAAGGAGAGCACTTAGTGGAACTCAGCCCAATCATCCCCAGCTTCCCATTGGCTCTTTCAACCCTTCGCTTCTCTGCTGCAACTTCCTCATGTAGCCTGTAAAATGTGTTCTCATTCAGCTTGCCTGTTTAGAATAAGGGCTGAATGGAAGTAAATGTGGACTAGAAGAGTATGTATGTTATGTAATGTATGACACCTGTGTTTTTAAAGACCTAGCCAGCTCTGTGCGGTTCTTTAGTGTCCCCAGAGCCCAGAAGAAGTCTCATTTCCCTTTCTCTGATGGGAGAAGTGTGTTAAAAGTTGTCTTAGCTGAGGAACAGTATCCTTTACAGCTGTGAAAACGTTTCTCCCTTTCTCACAGACGTTTCCTGGTGTGTGTGCGCCACTTTGCTAAGTCCTTTAAATCATCTAGCCGCATTTAAAGATTACATTGAGGAGGGGAGTGTGGGAGTGTTTAAAAGCCGGTCAGGGAAACAGAGGGAGGGGGAGCCCATTCTCTCTAGGTTATTCTACCCCCATCTGCTAGGGCCGTAATGATACACTGTGAACCCGAATGAATACATAAAAAAATATAGAAATTAAAACAAGGCCTATAGGTTATCCCTATGCTGCGTTGTATGCCTCGAGTAAATCGGAGTTGGGGGGAAAAAAACTAGCTAGAGCCTATAACTAGCTAGCTACTAGCTAGTTCAATTTCTCTGATTATAAAGCCAACAAAATTGTTATAAAAACAACATATTAGTGACCTTAAAGGTTAGCGGTGTTAGCCCAGTCTCTAGCTTATCCAGGGTCAGTGATACAAAGACGGTTGCTCTTTCTATGGGAACAACTGCAATCATTTTGAAAGCAACATTGCTAAAATGAATTAAATAAAATGAACTTCATAAAATGTTACTTGTAATACTTATCTCGTGTAGCCTAATTGTCATCTCCTTATTTTCATACTGTACCTAAATTAAAAGGGTTGGATTTGAATGAAAATTACCGTACCTAAAAGGCATGTACAGAATCTGGCATGGTTTGCCTCATACGTTCTGTACTGGTATCATTTTAAATTGAGAACATATAGCTCAACATGTAAACAATGAGTTTAGCTATTCTCCTTCAGATGACCGATGCCCATAAGACCAGTAATGCCATTATACTGTAGGCCTATGGCTGCATTGGCTATGCATGCCATATGATAAGCTGCCAAATCGATTCACATAGCTGATATATTGAGAGAGTGTGACAATCAAATAGAACCGATTTGGCTGTGATATTTTAATTGTAAGATCTTCAGTCACAACACTAGTGTAATACTGTGAAACACTATCATTCCACTTTTAGTGACAGATATATTATGGACATTTTCTGAAATTACAATGT
Source organism: Oncorhynchus clarkii lewisi (assembly GCF_045791955.1). Lineage (NCBI taxonomy): Eukaryota > Metazoa > Chordata > Actinopteri > Salmoniformes > Salmonidae > Oncorhynchus > Oncorhynchus clarkii. The sequence continues at coordinate 1,170,697 of NC_092169.1, forward strand.
AAAATATGTGCGTTTTGTAACATCCAATCAATTTTGCCTGTGGGGAGCCAGCAGACCTTTCAGACCGTTTTTTGCAATACAACAATCTTCAGACCTCGAAGGGAAGCATAACAACATCCCCCCTCTCTTTTCAAGTATAGCTGGACTAGGTCCCTGTTGCCTCCCAAGCAGATGGATTCCTCTGGATCGCTTAATTGCGGTCTCCCCCTCATGGGCTCTTTCGCTTCAATTTCTCTCTCTCCCTTATCAATTTCTCTCACATACACACACTTCCTTTCTCCTTCGCCTTGACTTTCTCATTTGCTGTTAGACTAGTGCTGAGAAAATGTATGTATTTTCTTGGGCTGGGACGATATCCGTATCGCAATATTTTTTTCCTAATGAAGTTAAATGCACTTAGTATCATGGCAAGGGAACAAAACAAACAAGTATTGCAGTACTGGTATTATCCCGGCCCTACTATTTTCCAGTATGTCACTGAGTAGTCTAACCTCCATGTCTCTTCTCTGTCCTGTAGAAAACACGTTTTGCAGTGGAGACCACATATCGTGGCACAGTCCCCTGGACAACAGTGAGTCTCGTATCCAACACATGCTGCTCACTGAAGACCCCCAGATGACTCCGGTCCACACCCCCTTCGGCCTGGTCAACTTCCTGCAGGTGAGCTAATCTTGCTCCAGGCTCTCCAGCCTACCTTCTCAACTCCTTCCTTTTGAGTCTATAATAGCATTATGTCTGTCTCCTCATCTGTGCGTGTTCTGTAACCATCTTTCTTACTCCACTTTTTTTGTGTGTGTAACTCCCTCTCCTCTCTATATAGATTGTGGGTGTGTGTACAGAAGAGTTGCAGGCGGCCCAGCAGTGGAACGGCCAAGGAATGCTGGAGCTGCTCCGAGGGGTCCATGTGTGAGTTTGAGGTCCATGTTTGAAATGTGAGATGTACTACATGAGCAAAAGTATGTGGACACCTGCTTGTCTAACATCTCATGCCAAAATCATGGGCATTAACATGGTGTTGGTCCCGCCTTTGCTGCTATAACAGCTCTCCACTCTTCTGGGAAGGCTTTCCACTAGATGTTAGAACATTGCTGTGGGGACTTGCTTCCATTCAGCCACAAACGTTAGGGAGGTTGGGCACTGATGTTGGGCGATTTAGACCTGGCTCGCAGTCGGTGTTCCAATTCATCCCAAAGGTGTTCGATGGGGTTTAGGTACTGGCTTTGTGCAGGCCAGTCAAGTAGCCACAACCATGAAAAACAGCCCCAGACCATTATTCCTCCTCCACCAAACTTTACCTTTGGCACTATGCATTTGGGCAGGTAGCGTTCTCCTGGCAACCGCTAAACCCAGATTCGTCCGTCGGACTGCCAGATGGTGAAGTGTTATTCATCACTCCAAAGAACGTGTTTCCACTACTTCAGAGTCCAATGGTGGCAAGCTTTACACCTCTCCAGCCGATGCTTGGTATGTCTCTAGGAGACAGAACGCGTCTCCTTCCTGAGTGATATGACGGCTGCGTGGTCCCATGGTGTTTATTCTTGCGTACTATTGTTTGTACAGATGAACGTGGTACCTTCAGGCGTTTGGAAATTGCTCCCAAGGATGAACCAGACTTGTGGAGGTCTACAATTTTATTTCTGAGGTCTTGGCTGATTTCTTTTGATTTTCCCATGATGTCAAGCAAAGAGGCACTGAGTTTGAAGGTAGACCTTGAAATACATCCACAAGTACACCTCAAATTGACTCAAATGATGTCAATTAGCCTATCGGAAGCTTCTAAAGCCATGACATAATTTTCTGGAATTTTCCAAGCTGTTTAAAGGCACAGTCAACTTAGTGTATGTAAACTTCTGACCCACTGGGATTGTGATACAGTGAATTATAAGTGAAATAATCTGTCTGTAAACAATTGTTGGAAAAATTACTTGTCATGCACAAAGTAGATGTCCTAAACGACTTGCTTAAACTATAGTTTGTTTAACAAGAAATTTGTGGAGTGGTTGAAAAACGAGTTTTAATGGCGCCAACCTAAGTGTATGTAAACTTCCGACTTCAACTGTGTGTGTGTATTTATATATATTTTTATTTCACCTTTATTTAACCAGGTAGGCTAGTTGAGAACAATTTCTCATTTACAACTGACCTGGCCAAGATAAAGCAAAGCAGTGCGACACAAACAGAGTTACACATGGAACAAACAAACATAGTCAATAATACAGTAGAAAAAGTCTATATACAGTGTGCAAATGAGGTAGGATAACGGAGGTAAGGCAATAAATAGGCCATAGTGGTGAAATAATTACAATATAGAAAATTAAAAACTGGAGTGATGGATGTGCAGAAGATGAGTGTACAAGTTGAGATACTGGGGTGCAAAGGAGCAAAAATAACTTTTACTTTAGATACTTAAGTACATTTAAAATCAAGTGTTTTCACTTATTTTACTGGGTGACTTGTACTTGTCATTTTCTTTTAAAGTATCTTTACTTTTACTCAAGTATGAAAATGTGGTACTTTTTTCACCACTGCGTTCTACTCGTCTTATTTCACATTAACTTTATCCCAGTGTGACCAAGTCCATGTTAACGATGAACTTTTCCCCTCCGTGCTGTATGTGTTTAGTGCTGGAGGGCCCTGGTTGATAACTGACATGAGGAGAGGAGAGACCATCTTTGACATCGACCCTCATTTACAAGTAAGGTTTTGATTAATTATACTGTTTTCATTCAAACAGCTCCACCTACTGGTTCAGTCCCCACAATGTGTGGGTCTTTGCTAGTGTTAATGTGTGTTGGCTAGTGTTAATGTTTGCGTGCGTGTGTGTGTGCTCATCCTAAGCCGGAGCGTGTGGACCAGGGTATAGAGACGGAGGGCTCCAACCTGAGCGGCGTGAGCGCCAAGTGTGTGTGGGATGACCTCAGCCGACCGCCCGAGGATGAAGAAGACAGCCGCTCAATCTGTATAGGATCTCAGCCACGAAGACTGTCGGAAAAAGGTGACACACACACCTAACCTACAGTGCCTTCAGAAAGTATTCACACCCTTTGACTTTTTCCACATTTTGTTGTTACAGCCTGAATTTAAAATGGATTCAATTGAGATTGTCACATAAACCAAAATGTCAGTGGAATTATGTTTAGACATTTTTACAAATGAATTAAAACCTGAAATTTCTTGAGTCAATAAGCATTCAACCCCTTTGTTATGCCAAGCCTAAATAAGTTTAGGAGTAACACTTTGCTTAACAAGTCACATAATAAGTTACATGGACTCACTCTGTGTTCAAGAATTTTGAATGACTACCTCATCTCTGTATCCCACACATACAATTATTTGTAAAGACAGGGGAGACTGGACATCTACCTCCCAACATAACATCTTGATTTGTCCTCAAATAAACCTATTTTTCTGATTTGATTTTGTGTTATTGAAGAATAAAATCAATTGGTAACACTCCTAATGTTTGGGGCAAATCCAATACAGCACATTACGGAGTACCACTCTCCATATTTTCAAGCATAGTGTTTGCTGCATCATGTTATGGCTATGCTTGTAATCGTTAAGGCCTGGGGAGTTCTTCAGGATAAAAAAAGAAACTGAATGGAGCTAAGCACAGGCAAAATCCTAAAGGAAAAGCTGGTTCAGTCTGCTTTCTGACCCTGGGAGACAAGTTCTCCTTTTAGCAGGACAATAACCTGAAACACAAGGGCTTATATAACCTGAAACACAAGGGCTTATATACACTGGAGTTGCTTACCAAGACGATATTGAATGTTCGTAAGTGGCTTAGTTACAGTTTTGAACTTAAATCGGCCTGAAAATCTATGGCAAGACTTAAATGGCTTTTTTTATGATCAACAACCAACTTGACAGACCGTGAAGAATTTGAAAAATAAGAATTTTCTCATATTTTTCCATCCACATTTTCAAATCTCTTAGTCTTTCTGGGTCTAAGGAAAAAATATGTAAAATAAATTTTGAAATCAGGCTGGAACACAACAAAATGAAATAAGTCAAGAGGTATGACTACTTTCTGAAGGCACAAGACACTTCTAATGGGCTCTCATAGATCTGACATGCATTCTGTTCAATAGCCACCAAATGTAAGAAAACAGATTGAAATAGGGCTGTACTACCTGGACTTTTTTGAACCACTCCTATTTGTTTTCTGTTGCAAAAAAATATATATTTCATTGTGCCTTATTGAACACTACCAAGATTAGGGTAAGTGAAGTCCTGAGTGGTTTTGTGTCCTAATGTTATTGTATGTCCCAAAACTAACCCAATGGTTTGTCCCCTGCAGATACAGAGCAGATCAGAGAAGCCCTGAGAAAAGGATTGGAGTTCAACACTAAAGCAGCACTACCCCCTATCAACTCACAGAGACAAGGACATGACAGGCCTCAGTGAGTACATGCACACACAGTTAAGCTTTCTTTACTCACTTTCCCACTCCAAACTTTTATTCTGAGTCAGCATTGAGACACGCACTCTTATGTTTTTTCTTTCCTCTCAAGCAGTGATGTCACACCAACAGCTTTCACTCCCTTATTTTTAGTGTTCTCTAGAGTAGACTCGCCATATACACCCATACCCCTCCCTTTAACCCATCCAGAGACAGAGCCATGAGATCCCACTGAGTACAAAGTAGTACTGGGACATTGAACACATGATAGGTGTATGATATTGTATGTGGTACAATTCTTCCCCTGGTTTCTCCATAGACAATGGGCCATTTGCAGAGCCAGCTGTATCACAGGTAAGAGAAAGATGAGGGGCAAGGTTGTTACAAGCCATAGCAAACTCTTTCACACACTTTATAGGGAGATACAGGCCACCACCGGACTTGATGTTTCCCCTGTACCTAAGTTGTCATTTGAATCTCTCTCTTTCTCTAGAAGTCGTAAGGACAGTCTGGAGAGTGAGAGTTCAGCGGCCATCGTTCCTCACGAGCTAGTACGTACCAGACAACTGGAAAGTGTTCATCTGAAATTCAACCAGGAGTCAGGAACACTGCTGCCCCTCTGTCTCAGGTGCGCACACACACTAGAGTTGGGGATGATTATGGGTCTTCCCACATACATACTTTAAATCAAACAAGACTAGGGTCATCTGACAGAGCCGTTTGTATGTGAAAGGGGGATAGATGGGGAGCTGAGAGAAACGGATGGTAAGAAGAAGCAGGTTCTCCAACCCAGCAGACATTTTCCATAAAGTATGTGTTCAGTGATGTTGAATGATTGTTGTACTGGACGTATTCTGTGCTTAGGGGTCGTTTGCTCCATGGTAGACACTTCACCTATAAGAGTATAAATGGAGACACAGCCATCACCTTCGTATCCACCGGAGTAGAGGGGGCCTTTGCTACTGAGGAACACCCGTATGCCGCACATGGACCTTGGCTACAGGTACACACGCCCTGGCTCCTGGCACACACACAAACTGTTTCAAGTGCGTACTTGCTGCATGTGCTTACTGCATGTTCTTATGTTACCATATCTCCTCAGATATTGCTGACTGAGGAGTTTGTTGAACAGATGCTTGGAGATCTATCGGAGCTCAACACTCGAGAGGAGGTGATTGGAAACACCTTTTACCGTTCTTTACAGGGGTAATATAAAGAATGTGGCTGTGGATCTGAGTTCTCTGGAACCGTCTTCCCGACAGCTAATAGTTCGAAGCTCCTGCGCATGTGGGATTCTCTACTTTACGCAATCTCTGCTCAATTGGCTACCCAAAGAACAGGCTACTCTGGTGAATTTCAGTGATGGATGGAGAATGGTGCTCATGTAATAAAGACCCAACTGCACACTTTTGTGGCCCAACTGCACACTTTTGTGGCCAGCAAAAGGTGCACCTGTGTAATTCTATTGCTGTTTAATCTGTTTCTTGATATGCCACCTATCAAGTAGATGGATTGAAGGAGGAATGTTCACTGACAGATGTAAACAAATTTGTGCACAAAATAAGAGAATTAAGGTTTTTTTGAGTATGGAAAAATTATGCGATCTTTTATTTCAGCACATGGAACAATACTTTACATTTTTAATTTATATTTGGTTTCAGTATAGTTTCAACGGTATTGATAGGATTAAAATGTATTTAAGTTTTTTTTTTGGTAACGATCTACACAAAGTACTGTGTCAAAGTGGATGACAAATACATACATTTCTTAAAGATTAATGAAAAAAACAAATTCACTATATGACAAAGTATGTGGACATGTGCTCGTCGAACATATCATTCCAAAATCATGGGCATTAATATGGAGTTGGTCCCTCTCCTGCTGTTACAGCCTTCAATCTTCTGGGAAGACTTTCCACCTGATGTAAGTCACTGAGCTCTTCAGTAAGGCCATTATTCTGCCAATGTTTGACAATGGAGATTGCATGGCTGGGTGCTTGATTTTTTTTAAATTTATTTTTATACACAGGTCAGCAACTGGTGTGGCTGAAATGGTCGAATCCACTCATTTGAAGGGGTGTCCACATACTTTTGTATAAATAGTGTACCTTTATTTAGATTCACCCCCTTGAGTCAATACATGTTAATTAAACACAGCAATTACAGCTGTGAGTCTTCTTGGGTAAGAGCTTTGTGCAATATTTGCCTAATTATTTTCAGTTCTTCAGGATACATGTTTGGGAATATTTGTGTTCTTTATATTTGAATTATTTTCACTCTTTCATTTAATGTATTAATGGTTGAGTCACGAAAATGTTGTTGGTCCATCCGTTAGCTCCCATCGCAGCTATGGTGTTCAAATGCCTCATGGTGACATCCCAGAAAAGTTTCCTTCCTGTCCTGCAGCTGAGTCATTCTGAACTATCTTTGATGTGCCTGGGTGGTTAAATACATCATCCTCAGCATAATTGTTAACTTGACCATGCTTAAAGAGATATTCAATGTCTTTATTTGATGTTTTATTTCACCAGGCAAGTCAGTTAAGAACAAATTCGTATTTTCAATGACTGCCTAGGAACAGTGGGTTAACTGCCTTGTTCAGGGGCAGAAATACATGTTTTTTTACCTTGTCAGCTCGGGGATTCGATCTTGCAACATTTCGGTTACTAGTCCTACGCGCTAACCACTAGGCTACCTGCCACCCCATCTACCAATCCCTGTTACCCATCTACCAATCACTGCCCTTCTTTGAGGCTTTCGAAAAGCTCCCTGATCTTTGTAGTTGAATATGTGCCTGAAATTCAATACTGGACCTTACATACAGTGCATTCAGAAAGTATTCAGACCCCTTGACTTTTTCCACATTTCTTTACGTTGCAGCCTTATTCTAAAAATGTTTTAAATAGTTTTTTCCCTCAACACACACTACCTCATGACAAAGCAAAAACAGGTTTTTACAGTGTTTTTTTATTTAAAAAATAATTTATCACATTTACCTAAGTATTCAGACCCTTTAATCAGTTTTGTTGAAGCACATTTTGGCAGTGATTACAGCCTCAAGTCTTGGGTATGATGCTACAAGCTTGTCACACCTGTATTTGGGGAGTTTCTCCCATTCTCTGAAGATCCTGTCAAACTCTGTCAGATTGGATGGGGAACGTCGCTGAACAGCTCTTTTCATGTAGCTCCATAGATGTTAATCGGGTGCAAGTCTGGTCTCTGGCTGGGCCACTCAAGGACATTCAGAGACTTGTCCCCGAAGCCACTCCTGCATAGTCTTGGCTGTGTACTTAGGGTCGTTGTCCTACTGAAAGGTGAACCTTCGCCCCCAGTCTGAGGTCCTGAGCTCTCTGGATTAGGTTTTCATCAAGGAGCTCTCTGTACTTTTCTCTGTTCATCTTTCCCTCCATCCTGACTAGTCTCCCAGTTCCTGCCACTGAAAAACATCCCCATTGCATGATGCTGCCACCATCATGCTTCACCGTAGGGATGGTGCCAGGTTTCCTCCAGATGTGACGCTTGGCATTCAGGCCAAAGAGTTCAATCTTGGTTTCATCAGACCCGAGAATCTTTCTCCATTGTTTCTCCATGGTCTTGGAGTCCTTTAGGTGCCTCCAAGCATGCTGTAATGTGCTTATTACTGAGGAGTGGCTTCCATCTGGCCACTCTAACATAAAGGCCAGATTGGTGGATTGCTGCAGAGATTGTTGTACTTCTGGAAGGTTCGCCCATCTCCACAGAGGAACTCTAGAGCTCTGTCAGTGACCATCGGATTCTTTGTCACCTCACTGACCAAGGCCCTTCTCCCCCGATTGCTCAGTTTGGCCGGGCGGCCAGCTCTTGGAAGAGTCTTGGTGGTTCCAAATTTCCTGCATATAAGAATGATGGAGGCCACTGTGTTCTTGGACCTTCAATGCTGCAGAAATGTTTTTGTACCCTTCCCCAGATCTGTGCCTGGACACAATCCTGTCTCGGAACTCTACAGACAATTCCTTCGACCTCATGGCTTGGTTTTTGCTCTGACATACACTGTCAACTGTGGGATCTTGTATGGACAGGTGTGTGCCTTTACAAATCTTGTCCCATCAATTGAATTTACCACCGCTGGACTCCAATCCATTTTAGAATAAGTGGTCTGAATACTTACCGAATGTTACATATGGAAGGGGTAGTAATTCAAAAATCATGTCAACCCCTATTTTTTTCACACAGAGCAAGTCTTATGATTTTTTTAAGCCACATCTACTCCTGAACTAATTTAGGCTTGCCTAAACAAATGGGATGAATACTAATTCCACAACTAATTTTCTTTTCACTTGGACATTATGGAATATTTAGTTTTAGATCGGTGACATACTTATGATACCAACTAACTTGAGAAGATCTAAATGCATATTCCCATGAAACTGATTCAGATCAAATGGTTGGTATGCAGATGCTGCATGGACATGTCACCGGTAAAACTTGAAGAATTATCATTCACGATTGACAGTTACAAATGTAAAGGGAGGGTGACCCAAAATGTGGGCATAAAGAGGTAAAGAAACGCATGCACAGTATGTGATTCAGATCTTTCCTCAGAGGAAGGTTTCCAGGGGCAGAATGGGGAGGTTACCAACAGATCCTTGGCCTTTCAAGAAGATAGGTAATCCTGTAATATTACATTTGCAAAATTCCCCCAAAAATCCTAGATTTTTCAGAAATCCTGTTTGGAAGATTCCCAGAAAAAACAGGGAATAGAAAAACCTGGCAAAGTTTCCAGAATGTTTGAACTCCATGTTCTGTATCTGTCAATAAATGTTTTTCTCCTGTTTGATTCCTCCTTCCAGACCAAGTTACCGAAGGAATACAGCTGGCCAGAAAAGAAACTGAAGATCTCGGTCCTGCCTGACTCTGTGTTTGACAGCCCTCTGCAGTGAGACTTGGACCCACTCCTCTCTACAGAATACTCTGGACCTGTTCACTCAGACTTTAAATGGTCATGTTCAGTAGGTCACATCGTTGCAAAGCATTTCCCAACAGAAGTTCAGGTAGTACCTGTAAGTTGTTTTCCATTTTACTGAACACAACCCTGCTCTGTTCCATGGGCTCTGGTCTGCCTTCTAGCCCAAAGTGAAAACACCTGACCTCCACCTGATCTCTTTCTGTCACATCTGCTACCAATTTCTACTGCGTTTTTCTAACCTTGTAGAAACGCCTGGAGATGTTCCGGAAACCTGTTTCTCCAGATAGCTGCCTTGCTAGATGATACATAGTTGCTATGTCTTGTGAATGGGTAAAATTTCTAGTTAGGATGTGACATCCCACTAGACTCAATATGTTTGTAGCACAGGCAAAAATGCAGGGCCAGTTCATTTAGTTCAAGGATTCTGTTTTTTGGTTTTCTAGGGCCACATTCCATTTGAAGTGCTCTCTTAAAAGGCCTATGTGTTTATTTGTTGTTTAAGTGCTGGACATTTGCTTAATGTGTTATAAAGTGTATCTATGGTCAAGCCAAAGGTGCTACCAGTTTCCCATGAGGTTTGTATTGGACAAGATGTTGTGGAATTTAGACAACTCTATTCAGTGTCGACCTCTGTGCAAATCTGAAATTGTGCCGCCTTCCCTATATAGTTTATTTTGTCCAGAGCCTTATGAGGGGTTTTCAAACGGGTCCACAGCATGCAGGCACTGCAGGGGCTGTTCATTAAAAAAATAATAATAATAATAATGTTATTCCAATGTTTTTGTGAATATCCATGTACCGGGAAAGTGCCGATGGCTACTGGTAAGCTTTCTTGACGTGGACGTCAATTTTTGCAGAAATGTGTTGGCCTACTAGCTATTAAGGTAATTCCAATGTTAGTGTACACTTCCTCTTCCAATTATAATTGGGGAGGTCAAATTAATATCTCCCAGATCAATTATTTTATTTTACCTCTCCTTGCCATTTATTATACACATTATCATTTTTTGCTAACATATGATGGGGGTCTCTGGGTCGCTGGATTGCCTGGGCGGGGGTCCCTGGGAAAAAAGTTTGAAGACCCTTGGCATATGGTGTAATTTGGGATACAGACAATCAAACCACATGATCCTCTCATTCTATTGTGTCCTGTCAAATCTTTGTCCCCCTGTGCCAAGAGCCTGATTATTTTACAGAGTAATATTTTGTGTATAATGTTTTACTGTTAATTTTATGAAATATATCTGAAGCTCTACAATGACTGTTAACTACTATTAGAGGAAATATTGTGTTTGTAAGAGTTTATAGGCCTGTCAGAGTGAAATGTTGGAAAGCGTTTCAGAGAACTCCCCATGTGTCCACAAATAAAGTTAGTCTGACATTTTCACTGATGAACATTTACTGCATTGTGTTTCCTGTCCCTAGTTGGATCAAATGTTTGTTGATAGAACTGATGTCAGTGCCCCTGTGTTTTTAGGAAGCCACTAGAACTTGTCAGAGCCTAGGTCCACGCCACATTTTTTATCACCACTTTCTTCACAGAAACTTGTTCATTCTTTCACTGTCACAATGCGTGTCAACTGTTGCATGAATATATTGTTTTGCTCTGGTAGAAACAGAACCAGAGTCAGTCTGCCATGGCCTTGAAGTGTATTGGCTCCATGCATTGTATAGACTGTATCTACTGTCACCGCTCCTGTATTTTAATATATATCAGTTTCAATCAAGGACCTCTGTCTTTATACGCATACAGCATCCCAGATATCTGTTATGCCATGAGTGCATTCCATAGCTAGTTAGTCCAGAACAGGAGCTGTCTCCTTTTTTCTATACCTGTTCACATGTATTCTACCGTGTCTTTTTTTTATTCCGATTGGGATTTATTTTTGTGTGTGGTCTTTATATTACTGTTTATTGTTATTTTATGATGAATGAAGGAATCACTAAACTGCATTAAACAGAAATCGACATTCACGTCAGTGGTTTTTGGTCTGATGGTCTATACTAGTGTAAGTACATTAATTGTGTATGTATAATGAATTAATTTCGGTATATTGAATATTTTGCTACTTCATAATTTCCTTTTGTAGTTTTCTCAGTTTAGGTAGGTCTGATGCATGCATTCGCGGTGAACCTAGGAACAAAGACTAAAACTGAAAGATTACTTTTGATATGATTTTTTTCCCCATCTGGAATCATGAGAATCTCGGATGAGTTGTTTTTGTCACCATCCATTTCCCTCGACTCCTTCCCGTGTCAGACAGGTCACGTTATCGGACTGGAAGCGCTGCCACATAAAATCTTTGCCGCTGCTTTATTGGGAGTTGCATCCTGAGCGTGTGTTTCATTCCTCTCTCACCAGGAGAGCTCGAAAGAAAGAACAGCCTGAATAATTGCAGAGATGGGACTAGAATAAAGCATCGAGCAAACAGTCGAAGAACATGGACACCTAAAGAAATGCTTTCTCTGCGGTGAAACCGTTTGACGTTTTCATTATAATCAGTACAACCTTCAAAAAAGTCCAACAGGTCTTTCAGCTTCTCTTGGAGAACCAGATGTTTGATAAAGAAGAGTAATGTGAGTTCCATTGCTCCACCATCTCCTTCCTAGGATACGTCATCACTGCAAGAAATATTCAGATAGATTCTGACAAGGTGAGCGCGATGGTGGATTGGCCTCAACCCACATCCAGTGTCGCTTGCTAATTTCTACCGTCGCCTCATCCAGGGTTGAAGCACCCTGGCTTTCCCCCCTCTCAGCATTCACCTCTCCCAAGGTCCCATTCACATGGTCTCCAGCAGATGACCAGGCATTCTTAGACCTCAAGCATCGATTCACTACAGCTCCCATCTTAATCCACCCAGACCTGTCCCATCAGTGGGGGAAGTCCTGTCCCAGGACCAAAGCTGCATCCCTACGCTTTCCTTTCCCATTGTCTTAATCCCACTGAGAGGAACTATGGCGTGGGAAATCGAGAACTAGTCACGGTCAAGATGGCGTTGGAGGAGTGGAGGCACTGGTTAGAGGGGGCGGAATATCCATTCATAGTGTGGACTGACCATAAGAACCTGGAATATCTCCGCACCGCTAAACGCCTCAACTCAAGACAAGCTTGATGGGCCCTGTTATTGACTCGTTTCAATTGTATTATCTCCTACTGCCCTGGGTCCAAGAATGTGAAACCTGGTGCGCTCTCACGCCTGTATAGCCCCGCTGCTACACCGTCTGAACCTGAGACCATCCATGTTTTTAGTGGCCCACCATGGTTCCTGATGTCTCCGCATTCGTCACCGCCTGCACTGTGTGTGCACAGAATAAGACTCCACGGCAAGCTCCGGCTGGCCTCCTTCAACCACTCCCTGTTCCCCTGGACTTCGTCACTGGTCTCCCTCCGTCAGATGGCAATACCACTATCCTTATGGTGGTGGATAGGTTTTCCAAAGCCGCCCATTTCATTCCCCTTGCCAAGTTATCTTCAGCCAAGGAGACGGCCCAGCTCATGGTGCAGCACATCTTCCGGATCCATAAGCTTCCAGTCGACATGGCCTCAGTTCTTTTCCCGGTTCTGGAAGATGTTCTGCACCCTCATTGGGATGTCGGCCAGCCTGTCCTCTGGTTTTCATCCCCAGTCTAATGGCCAGTCAGAGCGAGCCAATCAGGACTTGGAGACAGCTCTTCGTTGCCTCCGCCAACCCCATCACCTGGAGCCAGGAACTTGTGTGGGTGGAATACGCCCGCAACACCCTTCCCTACTCGGCTACTGGTGTCTCGCCCTTCGCGTATTCCTTGGCCCTGCTCTTCCCTGAGCAGAGGAAGAAGTTGGCGTACCCTCTGCCCAGATGTTTGTCCACCTCTGTTGAGACCACGGTCCGCTCTTCTCAGGACTACCTACAGGTATCGGCGACAGGCAGACCGCCGCTAGACCCATGCTCCCTGCTATCGTCTCAGGCAGAGGGTATGGCTTTCCACTTGGGATCTGTCCTTCCGGGAGTCCCGTAAACTTTCACCTGTTTTATCGGCCCTTCCCCCATCTCTAAAATCCTTAGCCCCTCTGCTGTTTGTCTTCTGTTGCCCTGCACCCTTCGTATACAACCCACTTTTCAGGTGTCTAGGATTAAACCTCTGTCTCACAGCCCTTTGTCTCCTGTTTTCTAGGCCCACCCCTCTCCCGCTGTACACAGTGAGGCGCATCCTGAGTGTTCGACCTCAGGACATGGGATTCCAGTACCTGGTTGACTGGGAGGGTTATAGGTGCTGGGTCCTCGCTAGGAACATCCTGGACCCAGCCCTCATCGCTGAGTTCCGCCACCTCGGTCAACCAGGTATTTGCCTGGGTAGGATGCAAGGTGGGGCCCTTAGCACCCCCCCCCCCCTGTCACACCATGATCTGGTTCACCTGTCTTTCACTTGTCTCCACTCCCCTTCAGGTGTCTCCCATTGTCCCCTGTGTATTTCTAGCTGCGTTACAGTTAATGGCTGTGATAGGAAAAAACTGAGGCTGGATCAACAACATTGTAGTTACTCCATAATAATAATCTAAATGACAGAGTGAAAAGGAAGCTTGTACAGAATAAAAACTATTGCAAAACATGTATCCTGTTTGCAATAAGGCACTAAAGTAAAACTGCCACACAAAAAAAAAATGTAAACAAAATTACATTAATGTCCTGAATGTAAAGTGTTATGTTTGGGTCAAATCCAACGCAACTCATCACTGAGTACCACTCTTCAAACTTTCAAGCATGCGGGAGGCTGCGTTATGTTATGGGTATACTTGTCATTGGCAAGGACTAGGGAGTTTTTTTAGGATAAAAATAAATGGAATAGAGCTAAGCACAGGCAAAATCCTATGGGAAAACCTGGTTTAGTCTGCTTTCCAACAGACACTGGGAGACAAATTCACATTTCAGCAACACAGTAACCTAAAAACTAAGGCCAACTATACATTGGCAACATTAAATATTCCTGAGTGGCCTAGTTAAATTAAATTGCCTTAAATCCATGGCAAGACTTGAAAAAGGTTGTCGCAATGACCAACAACCAACTTGACAGAGATTGAAGAATTTAGAAAATAATATTGTGCAAATATTGTACAATCCAGGTGTAACAAGCTCTTAGATTTACCCGGCTGCCGAAGGTGATTCTAACATGGACTGACTCAGGGGCATGAATGCTTATGTAAATGAGATATTTGTCAATTTCAATAAAAATAAAAAAATTCTAAAATCATGTTTCACTTTGTTATTATGGGGTATATTGTGTTGATGGGTGAGACAAATTATATTTAATAAATTTTGAATTCAGGCTGTAACAACAAAATGTGGAATATGTCAAGAGGTACAGTGGGGCAAAAAAGTATTTAGTCAGCCACCAATTGTGCAAGTTCTCCCACTTAAAAAGATCAGAGGCCTGTAATTTTCATCATAGGTACACTTCAACTATGACAGACAAAATGAGAAAATGGTTAGGGAATGGTTTGCTCCATATGAAAAGATAACAATGGAGTTCATCCACCACACTCCCCATTCCTGAATCCGAAAGGATTTTTCAGCATGGAGGTGGAAAGTATATGACTATCAGGCACAAGATCAGATGTCTCTGTTAGATGCCATGAATGCTGCTTGTGAGGACTTCACAGGCAATTATTGCAGGGGATGGATGTGCCACGCAAGGAGTTTTCCCCCCCGGTGCATCACAAGGGATAACATCAGATGTGATGTTGTCGAAAATCTCTGGCCAGACCAACAAGAGCAACAGGATGTCCACCAAGAAGATGGGAATTTGTAGTGTTACGTACTGTGAGGAGGTACAATTGATTGTTTTTACAGAACTACCGCAGGTTTTTTCATTGTTGCAGGTTTATTTATTTTTTTAAATTGCATGGAAATTATTTTGTGGCAAATTCTGTTCACTATATGACTTTTTATATGTAAAAATGGACATGCAAATGTGAATTCTGTTTACATGTAACACATTGTTACAAAAAGAAATGTACTGTATACAGTTGAAGTCGAAGGTTACATACAACTTAGCCAAATACATTTAAACTACATTTTCACAATTCCTGACATTTAATCGTAGTAAGAATTCCCTGTCACCACTTTATTTTAAGAATGTGAAATGTCATAATAATTGCAGAGAATGATTTATTTCAGCTTTTATTTCTTTCATCACATTCCCAGTAGGTCAAAAGTTCACATACACTCAATTAGTATTTGGTAGCGTTGCTTTTAAATTGTTTGTTTAACTTGGGTCAAACGTTTTGGGTAGCCTTCCACAAGCTTCCCATAATAAGTTGGGTGAATTTGGGCCCATTCCTCCTGACAGAGCTGGTATAACTGAGTCAGGTTTGTAGGCCTCCTTGCTCACACGTGCTTTTTCAGTTCTGCCCACAAATGTTCTATAGGATTGAGGTCAGGGATTTGATGGCCACATCAATACCTTGACTTTGTTGTCCTTAAGCCATTTTGCCACAACTATGGAAGTATGCTTGGGGTCATTGTCCATTTGGAAGACCCATTTGCGACCAAGCTTTAACTGATGTCTTGAGATGTTGCTTCAATATATCCACATAATTTTCCTCCCTCATGATGCCATCTATTTTGTGAAATGCACCATTCCCTCCTCCTCCAAAGCACCCCCACAACATGATGCTGCCACCCCCATTCTTCATGGTTGGGATGGTGTTCTTTGGCTTGCAAGCCTCCCCCTTTTCCCTACAAACATAACGATGGTCATTATGGGCAAACAGTTCTATTTTTGTTTCATCAAACCAGAGGACATTTCTACAAAAAGTATGATATTTGTCCCCATGTGCAGTTGCAATCCGTAGTCTGGCATTTTTTTATTGCTGTTTGGAGCAGTGGCTTCTTCCTTGCTGAGCGGCCTTTCAGGTTATGTCGATATAGGACTCGTTTTACTGTGGATATAGATACTTTTGTACCTGTTTCCTCCAGCATCTTCACAAGGTCCTTTGCTGTTGTTCTGGGATTGACTGCAACTTTTCGCAACAAAGTACATGCGTTCTGTCTCCCAGAGATGAATCTCCTTCCTGAGCGGTATGATGGCTGCGTGGTCCCATGTTGTTTATACTTGCGTACTATTGTTTGTACAGATGAACGTAGTACATTCAGGCGTTTGGAAATTGCTCCCAAGGATGAACCAGACTGGTGGAGGTCTACAATTATTTTCTGAGGTCTTCTCTGATTTCTTTTGATTTTCCCATGTCAAGCAAAGAGACTCTGAGTTTGAAGGTAGGCCTTGAAATACATCCACAGGTACACCTCCGATTGACTCAAATGATGTCAATTAGCCTATCAGAAGCTTCTAAAGCCATGACATCATTTTCTGGAATTTTCCAAGCTGTTTGAAGGCACAGTCAACTTAGTGTATGTAAACTTCTGACCCACTGGAATTGTGAAACAGTGAATTGTAAGTGAGACAATCTGGCTGTAAACAATTGATAAATGAATTTTGTCATGTACAAAGTAGATGTCCTAACTGAATTGCCAAAACTATGGGTTGTTAACAAGTAATTTGTGGAGTGGTTGAAAAACAACTTTTACTGACTCCAACCTAAGTGTATGTAAACTTCCGACTTCAACTGTACATACAAATGTGCATATCATTTTTCTGTGTACTACAGTAATGACTTTTCCCAGTAAACTTTTACCTACGGTTGAAATCGGTATCTAAAAATCTCAGTGTGACACACAATAGCATTCAGCTAGACAAAACTGACATTGTTGTATAGTACAGTAAGCAGTCAGTGTCAACAAAGTAGAACAAAACAGACATTTGTATAAAACAAACATTTCCAGTTTGACTGCCATGGTGAAAAAACATCAAAACATTTTGACCAGTATGGCTCACAAAATGATTTTTTTTTCTCCATTTTTATGTCATTGGCCAATTTACTGACACAATGACTAGGTTTTGAAGCATTAATTAAATGTTTTGTCTGAGTTACTACATTTTGCAGACATGCAACAGTTGTGACAATTGCACTTACAGTTTAGAGAATGTTTAAGAAGTTAAGACTGTTTCAAAAACAAAGCGATTGAGAAACTGTAAAGGAGGCGGGCCCTTCACACCATGTATGACTTTCTCTGACTCAACCACCAAGGCAACGTCTCTGCGGTGTTTGCGTAGCGTAGCTCTGATTCACTCAACAGTAGGCTACACTGTTGTGAACTAGGGCTGTTACGGTGGCCGTATTACCGCCACACCAGTGGTATGTCATGATTGGCAGTCAAATTCCATGTGACCGTTTAGTCATGGTAATTAGGCTTCTCCAAGCTCTGATGCTGCTGCTGGTCATTAGCAACCTACCAAATGTTCTAACTGCCTGGTACTCAGCACTCTATTGTCCCTCTAATCACTCTAACATCAATGCAAATGTATTCCAAAATCTAATCAAACACTTTGAGAGTCCATGAGCTCATGTTGCGCAACATCTCTTTAGGCTATGCAATCGCGTTTTGAAAGCAGTGTGATGGCCTCTTAAAAAGAGAAAGATCCCATCAGCTTTCTATAAGCTAGACCTACTATATTTCTCAACCTTCCTAATATAAAGCACATTGATTCTCTTTAATATTAGGACTATGGGGGATAGTAGATTGACATAGGCTAGTGCTTTTGCTGTTTGTTAGGCCTTCTCAAATAAAATATATTTTGATTTGTTTAACACTTTTTTGATTACTACGTGATTCCATGTGTTATTACATAGTTTTGATGTCTTCACTATTATACTACAATGTAGAAAATAGTAAAAAAAAATAAAAAAAATAAAAAAACTTTCATGAGTGTATAAACTTTTGACTGGTACTGTATATGGCACAAAAACAAACGTTACATTCATAAATAGTGTAAAATAATAGATTAAGTGCTGGGTAAAATAAAGTCAGAATATACTTTATACATATAATTGATACCTTTTTTGATACGGACCCATCTCGTCTTTAAAACAAAGTACACTAACAAAACCCTAAGAATAATATACTGCAGAGGCAGTACATACATATTCACTAGGGGTGAAACGGTTCACAAAACTCACGGTACGATACGGTACAGTGGTGTCATGGTTCAGTACGGTTTCGTTACATCGACAAAATAAGCGCCTGAGAAATATGTCATTTGTATTTAGATTTTCCATTTCACTTATAATAGTAAACTAGCTTGAATTCCCAGGAGCATGTGGAAACAAAGGGACAACAAAAAAACAGCAGTGCCTGCCATATAACATGAAATAAAATAGTCACCGTATATCAAAATTAAGTCACATAGCAGTGCCTTAAACAAAATAGGACCCCTTGAGACTAGTTACCCATAGTCATCAATATGCCTTAACCTACCATTTAGTTCCACCTCCCACATATGCGGTGACATCACCTGGCTTAAACGTCTCTAGAGACAATATCACTCATCATTACTCAATGCCTAGGTTTACCTCCAATGTACCCACATCCTACCATACCTCTGTCTGTACATTATGCCTTGAATCTATTCTCTCACGCCCAGACAACTATAGCCGTACCCTCATCCTAGTCATCCTCTGTTCCTCTGGTGATGTAGAGGTTAATCCAGGCCCTGCAGTGCTTAGCTCCACTCCTACTCCCCAGGTGCTCTCATTTGTTGACTTCTGTAATCGTAAAAGCCTTGGTTTCATGCATGTTAACATTAGAAGCCTCCTCCCTAAGTTTGTTTTATTCACTACTTTAGCACGCTCTGCTTAGCCGAATGTCCTAGCCGTGTCTGAATCCTGGCTTAGGAAATCCACCAAAACCCCTGAAATTTCCATCCCTTACTATAACATTTTCTGACAAGATAGAACTGCCAAAAGGGGCGGTATTGCAATCTATTGCAGAGATAACCTACAGAGTTCTGTCTTATTATCCAGGTCTGTAACCAAACAATTCAAACTTCTACTTTTAAAAATCCATCTTTCCAGAAACAAGTCTCTCACTGTTTCCACTTGCTATAGACCACCCTCTGCCCCCAGCTATGCCCTGGACACCATATGTGAATTGATTGCCCCCCATCTATCTTCTGAGGTGACCTAAACTATGACGTGCTTAACACCCCGGCCATCCTACAATCTAAGCTTGATGCCCTCAATCACACACAAATTATCAATGAACCCACCAGGTACAACCCCAAATCCGTAAACACAGGGACCCTCATAGATATCATCCTAACTAACTTGCCCTCAAAATACACCTCTGCTGTTTTCAACCAAGATCTCAGCGATCACTGCCTCATTGATGCATCCGTAATGGGTCTGCAGTCAAACAACCACCCCTCATCACTGTCAAAGGCTCCCTAAAACACTTCAGCGAGCAGGCCTTTCTAATCGATCTGGCCTGGGTGTCCTGGAAGAATATTGACCTCATCCCGTCAGTAGAGGATGCCTGGTTATTGTTAAATAGGCATGCCCCATTCAAAAAATGTAGAACCAGGAACCGATATAGCCCCTGGTTCTCTCCAGACCTGACTGCCCTTGACCAGCACAAAAACATCCTGTGGCGGTCTGCATTAGCATCGAACAGCCCCCGTGATATGCAACTTTTCAGGGAAGTGTTGTCTTTACTATCATTAAATTGAAGACTTAGTTTTTATCAAAGATTCTCTGTAATTAGTATTACGTGATTAGACTGATTAATCATGTAACCGTAATTAACTAGGAAGTCAGGGCACCAAGGAAAATATTCAGATTACAAAGTTATAATTTCCCAATATAACCTTTCAGATATTTTCATATCTGATCAATAGTCTTCTGATTAATTAATTATATATTTTTACCTCACGTTAGTCTCATTCCAAACGTCGTAAATTGTTGGTTATCTGCACTAACCCACTCTTCACTATGGGTCATCCATACATCAATTGTCTTAAATAATTTATTTATTAATAACTAAGTAATTCACAGAAATGCATAAACAAAGTAAATATGGTTACAAGAAATGATAGGAGAATGTGCCCTAGTGGGCTAAACCGGCATCGCGGCTTGGTGGACACAATGGGGAGTGGGGGTCAGCTGAGAAGTCACTACAGAGTTGATAATTATAACAATTGAAATGATAATCCTTTGCACATGAACGCTCACTCATTCGGGAACAATTGCAATCAATATATATATATTTACGCTCAGTGTGTCATCTTGATCGCTGGTGAAAAGTTTGTTTCTTTTGTAGAATTGAATCTCTCTCTCTCTCTGTTGTGGTTAGAGTGGATTGTTGAGTGACATTCCTTCATTCGTAATAGAATTGTTGTTTCGGCGGTTGTCGTTCTTCGCGTTCAATGATACCGAATTCCTAGCTGCAGACTAGTAATTAATATCAAAGACTTGTTCTTATTCTGTCGGTATCGATAGTCTAAGAGTTTACCCACATGTATGGTTAAAAGATTCAGCAATGGTCTACAACCTTTGTACTCCGTGATTGAGAGAAACATGGTCTATTTGAGAATTTCTCCAAGTTGGGTTTTATTCGGAATTGCAGAAAAGGGGCTGTCCCAGGATGCCTGACCCTAACTGGGCTCATAGGCGGTCCTCTGATTTAGTTCAACTCAAAAGGGAATTTCCTTCATTAAACAGTCCAAAATCACATTACACAATTTTACAACCAGTATCAAACTCACTCATTCATCGTATACAACAATTAGATGTAAACCTCATATCTGAGGCTATTATACAAACAGAGTTATGGTAATGTGGCCACACCGTCTCCCATGAGCTTCCCCAAAATGTAACAAATGGACCAGTTCGTAGCTGGATTCTTCACCGATCTTTTATACCTTGCCCGGAACATGAAATTTGTTCGGACCTCAAGTTCTGTGAGGTGGAAGAAATTCCTTTGTTCTCTATGAAAATTCACTCTGTCTCTATACTGTGTGCATGAGGAGATCCTCTCCTCAAGAATTGACGACCTCTCTCTGACCACAGCCAACTAGTTGATGGAGGCAGGGAGAGGGGGATGGGGCTTGCTGTACCCAAAGAGGGCAACGTCATGACAGAAGTTGGGAACAAATATACACAGGCAGTTAGGAAAGCTAAGGCTAGCTTTTTCAAGCAGAAATTTGCATCCTGTAGCACAAACTCAAAAAAAGTTATGGGACACTGTAAAGTCCATGAAGAATAAGAGCACCTCCTCCCAGCTGCCCACTGCATTGAGGCTAGGAAACACTGTTACCACCCATAAATCCACAATAATTAAGAACTTCAATAAGCATTTTTCTACGGCTGGCCATGCTTTCCACCTGGCTACCCCTACCCCGGGTCAACAGCCGGAAAGCTGCCCCGGTCATCCCCCTCTTCAAAGGGGGAGACACTCTAGACCCAAACTGCTACAGACCTATATCTATTCTACCCTGACTTTCTATGGTCTTTGAAAGCCAAGTTAGCAAACATTACCGACCATTTTGAATCTCACAGTACCTTCTCCGCTATGCAATCTGGTTTCAGAGCTGGTCATGGGTGCACCTCATCCACGCTCAAGGTCCTAAACGATATCATAACCACCATCAATAAGAAACATTACTGTGCAGCCCTACTCATCGACCTGGCTAAGGCTTTCGACTCTATCAATCACAACATTCTTATTGGCAGACTCAACAGCATTGGTTTCTCAAATGATTGCCTCACCTGGTTCACCAACTACCTCTCCAATAGAGTTGAGTCTGTCAAATCGGAGGGCCTGTTGTCCGGACCACTGGCAGTCTCTATGGGGGTGCCACAGGGTTCAATTCTCGGGCCGACTCTCTTCTCTGTATACGTCAATGATGTTGCTCTCACTGCTGGTGATTCTTTGATCCACCTCTACGCAGACAACACCATTCTGTATACCTCTGGCCCTTCTTTGTACACTGTGTTAACAACCCTCCAGATGAGTTTCAATGCCATACAACTCTCCTTCCGTGGCCTCCAACTGCTCTTAAATGCAAGTAAAACTAAATGCATGCTCTTCAACCGATCGTAGCTCGCACCTGCCCGCCCGTCCAGCATCACTTCTCTGAACGGTTCTGACTTAGAAAATGTGGACAACTACAAATACCTAGGTGTCTGGTTAGACTGTAAACTCTCCTTCCAAACTCAGGTTAAACATCTCCAATCCAAAATTAAATCTAGAATCGGCTTCCTATTTCGCAACAAAACATCCTTCACTCATGCTGCCAAAC
This sequence comes from Oncorhynchus clarkii lewisi, assembly GCF_045791955.1. Taxonomy (NCBI): domain Eukaryota; kingdom Metazoa; phylum Chordata; class Actinopteri; order Salmoniformes; family Salmonidae; genus Oncorhynchus; species Oncorhynchus clarkii. The sequence goes on from NC_092169.1 coordinate 1,193,219, forward strand.
ATACCCTCGTAAAACTGACCCTCCTACTGATCCTCGACTTCGGCGATGTCATTTACAAAATAGCCCATCCAGCCCATCTGTAAATAGCCCATCCAACTACCTCATCTCCATACTGTATTTTTTTTATTTATCTTGCTCCTTTGCACCCCAGAATCTCTACTTGCACATTCATCTTCTGCACAAATTACCATTCCAGTGTTTAATTGCTTTATTGTAATTACTTCACCACCATTTCCTATTTATTGTCTTACCTCTCTTATCCTACCTCATTTGCACATGCTGTATATAGATTTTTCTACTGTATTATTGATTGAATGTTTGTTTATTCCATGTGTAACTCTGTATGTGTCGAACTGCTTTGCTTAATCTTGGCCAGGTCGCAGTTGCAAATGAGAACTTGTTCTCAACTAGCCTACCTGGTTAAATAAAGGTGATATATATGTTTTAATAAACTACAAAGACTTTAGATGCATGGTTTCCAGTTTCTTAACAATCAAACCATTTTGAATGACTACAATCAAGACAGGCCTTTAAAATACAATGATGATATATGTTACCTCATCCCTGGCCATTTGTTACTCTTTTTTTATCCAGACACTTCAATCTGTCACATGCACCGTTATATTCTGACATGTCAGAAAATATTAAAGGACTTTGTGGCTGGGAACAACGAACTTGGACCGGAGGCTGTTCGAGCACAATTTAGGACAATGGGAATCCGGGTGCTTCGTGTTAACCCAAGTGCGGCTGCCCTCAGCCATGTCGCAGAGGCTGCATAGAAGGTCATACCGTACATTGTAACATTGTACATTGTCACGTCTCAAATTGTTCATCAACTGACAGTTCAGTTTAGCAAGCAATGGCCCTTGATACCATATGTCACTCATGGATAATAATTGTTTTATTGTGGTTCTGCTACTTCTGTGATTGATAGAATATCTGCATCATGAAATTAACAAACATGCTTACATTGAGGACATACGGAGGTAAAAACAGTTGGAGAAAAGTATTTGTGCCTAAGTGTGAACAACAGGAAAGTCTGTCCTTTTGACTCAAGATAAACATGGTTATTTTTCCAATTGAAGTAGATATTGTAATCACACATCTACCGCTGCAGGAAACAGTCTTGCACAAACCCTTGTTGTAGCCTTTAGAGGGCTAACAGAAGTACTTATAGTTGTGATCCGCGGTTAACATTGTTCCACATTTTGGATGTTCATTTAAAATTCGGTCTGCTGCTTTGTTATATACTGCAGGAACCTTTTGCAGCATCTAAGTGGTAAAGGAGGATGGTGATGTTTGTATATTTAATGTGTCTTCAGCTTTTGTATCAACCAGTGCTGTATTTTCTGATTTAGGTGGAGGATAGTCATACATGGGGAAGGAGCATGCACAATCAGCAGATTGAGAGACTATGGGGTGACCTGTGGTTTGGTATGACCAATGTGTACCATGGCCTGTTCAAATGATTTAAGTGCGAGTGCATTGTGGATGTGGACAATGAAATGCACCTCTGGGCTCTGTATTACGTGTGCCTGCCGAGAATCAATAGAGACTTAACGGAATTCTGCAACCAGTGGAACCATCATGGTTTAAGGACTGAGATGCACCAGTCCCCTCTGCAAATTGTTATTAGGGGTTGCCTTGCACAGCAAAGACTACCAAACATTGCAATGCATGACCTGTTTGCTGCCATACCCTCAGCAGTTGAAGGTTGGTAGATTGTTCATTAACAATCTACCAACACCAACAGGAGCTTCCGGGACAGGAGACGGCGGTGCTTCCGGGACAGGAGATGGTGGTGCTTCCCGGGACAGGAGACCGTTCTACAGCAGAAGAGTCTGTTGTAGCCTGGCCAGAGAGGGTGATTTTACCTCAAAACCCATTTGTTTAGGACAATGCTCACATGCAACTACTTGTCGAGCAAATTAATTTTCTCCAGAGGCTCTAGAGCAGGCCTAGGAATGAACATTCTTCAAGTCATATCTTTCCTTGGGTCCTCAAATGTTCAATAACTGTTGCGCATGTAAGATTTATTTTGCCTCTTGCTAATGCATACAAAATGCATGTTGAAAATGTCAACGTTGTTTTCTTATTCCATAACTTTTTTAATGTTTTAATTCAGTCTATGCTCAGTGAAGAAAATGAGTTAGTAACAGTAAAGTGAGCAGTGAAGTCCTATCTAGTATAAAGTACACCCATTCATTAAGCTAACATTGTATGACGGTCATTAATAATCACATTTTCATGAATAGCTGTCTAATGCGGTCTGTATTATCTACGTAACTGAAGCTTTTTATTATTTCACTGAGTATCTGTGTATTCTACAGTCAAGTCAGATTGACATCTAGTGGACAAATTAATACCTAAACGTTTATTTTGTTTTTACCTTAATATACAGATCCCTTCTATCCCACCCCCGCTCGAATCCCGTTAACGGAATTGATTTGACAACACCCAGTGAAATAGCAGCGAGCCAAATTCAAAAACAGAAATACTCATAATAGTAATTCATAAATTGTACATGTGTTATACATGGGTTTAAAGATGAACTTCTTGTTAATCCAGTCAGTGTCGGATTTCAAAAAGGCTTTACGGCGAAAGCAAACCATGCTATTATCTGAGCACAGCACCCCAGCAAACATACACATGAATATCACAATTCAACCCGCCAGGCACAACACAAAAGTCAGAAATAACATTTCATGCATGCCTTACCTTTGAAGATCTTCTTCTGTTGGCACTCCAATATGTCCATTAAACATCACAAATCGTCCTTTTGTTCGATAAATTCTGTCGTTATATATATATATCCAAAATGTACATTTATTTGGCACGTATGATTCAGAAAATACACTGGTTCCAACTCGCGCAACATGACTACACATTATCTAATTAGTTACCTGTAAACTTGATCCAAACATTTCAAACAACTTTCCTAATCCAACTTCAGATATTTTTAAACGTAAATAAGTGCGCAGAAGGGCATGAGACAAAGGAATGCGTAGTATTGGGGAAAGTTGTGGAATGTGTTAATTGTAGGGGTGCCCATGGAGCTGGGGATCAGACATGTTCCGTGCGAGAGAGGCAGGTTGAAGTTTCCAGGGTTAGAGTAGTGCAGAAGTTGTCATATGCTGAGGCAGTGAAGAAAGTAGAGGAAGATGGGTTAAGGGGGAGGAGTGGTGAGAGTAGTAGAGATATACCAGTACAGAGGGATGGGCCAAAAAGTGATATACATTTCAGTAAGATTGGATTTTTAGCATTTATAGCAATGGTTATCAACTGTACTGCAGAGATGGAACGGAAGTCGCAGAAAATTGATGTGGTGGCTGCTGCAGAGAGGTATTTGGGTATGTGAGACTTGACATCAGAAGAGTTATAGGGTGTGTTAAGTGGTGATATTCCATCCTTTCAGGTTGATGTCATGAGGTAGGAATACATACATTGAATTAGTGGAGTAGGGTGGTGTTAATTTTATTTTATAAAATTTGGAAATTAGTGAGTGTAGTGTCAGATGGTAGGGTATTTAAGTACATTTGTATTTTTCAAGAAAAGTGCAAGGGAGTTGTACTCCAGTCTAGTAGGTGGCGGTAATGCAACAAATTGGATGCCAACCACCGTTAAACCTCATAGAAGAAGAATTTTCACAGCGCGAGAGTGTTGTTAACTAAAATGGCGGCGCGGTGGGGAGCAGGCGATGAGATTTTAGCTGCCTGCAACATGGAATTGTTCTCTACAAATACACTAGACGAGGTAAAGTACAGTGATACCGTTGTATATTTGGTATCATCCGTGTATCTGTGCTGTATGGGAATGTCTCGTGTGCTGGGAATGATGCGCTGAAAAAGTGACACGTGGATACAGCCACTGTCCAGAACAATCATGGCATGGTTGATTATTAGCAGCCGGGTGGAGAATACCGATTACATCTAATCCCTTGATAAGTAGATCGATATTTGTGTTTTCATGGGTGTTTGTTTTAACTGCTATAGTGACTCGGTAGTATGTGAAGTTGCCGGCTGCATAACTAATGCATTGCTAGCCCGGTTGTGTAGTTAGCTAACAGTTAGACAACGTGCTTTTTGGCTTTAAATGTGTTGAACTCAGTCTTTTGGATTTCATTGTTTACTAACTGCCTCGGCCAAACGAACGTGGATGATTTATATAGTGTAGTTATCCAATGGCCGTTCTTTAATGTACAAATATAGCAAACGTAAAACCACTTGGACGAGTAACGTTAGCTAGCTACTGTAACGTTAGCTTTAAGTTGGGAGATGTCCAGTTTGTTCGTCCGAGGTGAGGCCATTGACAGCTAGTTGGAAGTCTGTAAAACATCGTGAAAGTCAATGTCTGGCAATGACATGATTGAACCAAATGTGCTGATTTTAATGAACCTTTAATATCTATCTATATGCCTCGTTGTTGATGGATGTTTCTTTAGCCTGTGCCTCTTCAAATTCAGTCTCGAGTCGGAGCCATTTACACGTGGTTCTAAATGCATGCCGTCGTAAAACGCTAAATTAGACTGCGTTCTCGTTATTATAAGTATTGTTAATAGCTAGTTACAGTATGTAATGTACAAAATTGTCACTACCGGTTACGTTATTTTACAGTTGGCTGCAGGTAACTCGAGCTTGATGTGTTGAAATGAACGAAATCCCTAGCTAACTTACACTGAGTTGAAAACATGCAGGAATTTTTATTTAAATAAATATATGTTGGCACCACCTTGGGTGATTGGCAACACATCTCTTCTTGCCTGAAGTTGTATATGATTATAATCGTTTGTAAAACAAAACAAAAACAATCCTCTGCCATGCTTATTTATGAGAAACACGTGGTGGGGAATGCATCACATGTTGACGGATTCAAACAGCTATACATTTACTCATTCAACTCAGAAACCAGCATACCAGTCATTGTGTACATTTCAGACCACAAAAATATATTTGCGGTATTATGAGCACAAGTGTGTTTACAATACTGCCTGTCTAGATTCCATGAGGTACCTTGCTTCTGCGATAGCGGAGCCCGGTTTGTTGCAGTGCAAAACGTGATAATTAGGAAGGAGATCTCTTGGGGCAAGGTGCGTGGTAGCAACATTTCCTTCTGGGCAGGGTCCAGTTCAATGGTGCACATTGGTGCACATTGAACACGTGGGTCCAGTTCAATGGTGCACATTGCACACGTGGGTTACATATGTTGGATACTTTTGTAACGGATGTAAAATTTCTAGCTAGTTAGCGGTGGTGCGCGCTAAATAGCGTTTCAATCGGTGACGTCACTTGCTCTTAGACCTTGAAGTAGTAGTTCCCCTTGCTCTGCAAGGGTCGCGGCTTTTGTGGAGCGATGGGTAACGATGCTTCGAGGGGTGACTGTTGATGTGTGCAGAGGGTCCCTGGTTCGCGCCCGGGTATGGGCGAAGGGACGGTCTAAAGTTATACGCTTACACTTGATACTGTGTTTGGACCATGAGTTTGTTGGTGACACTAACATCTGCGGAAGTTTCAAGTTTCTTGGTGTCCAAAGGGCTACTGTTAATTAATGATATTTATTATGCCCCGGCCGTGTTCTCCGCATCCCAGATTTTATAGCCGCCCCCTCGCACACCATCTGGATTTCGCTGTCATTATTTTGTATACCTTTACTTCACGTTCTGTGGGCAGTTGGTAATTTGCGTCCGAATGCTCCCCTCATGGCTCATTTTCATATTTGTTGAGGGGTGTAGTTTGTTTGTCCTGGCCTGCACCCATCGATTTGATTTTGATTTGATTCAGCCTATTTTTTGTCAATTTTGCTGCGGAAATTCTAAGGGGTCGACAAGCAGTCACATTTTTGCCATATGGTAAAAAAAAAAAACGTGACCAATTGAAAATACTGTGCAAGTAACTTACATTTTTCATTAAGAGCTTAATGAAAACAGGCTTGCTATTGTTGTACAGTCAAACGGCTATAGCCCATTATTGAACATGCAACTGCTCTGATGATGCAGCTTTTTGCAGGAAAACACTTCTAAACAGCGCATCTAATGCCAGCACATGTGACCGATATGAAGATCTCCTTTAAACATTTAGAGGGGGGAGTCTTGGTAGAAACAACAAGGATGTGTTGCTAATATGACAAGGATTGTGCCTTTGGGCTTCTGGACAAAGAAAGTTTATGAAAACCAATGCAACAAGAGAGAAATGCTGGTTATTCCTCGAGTCAATTTCCACTGCCCCACATAATTTTAATTACTATAATAAAAAAAATCCTAATTTAAAAAAAGTTGTTTTCATTATTTTTTTTTATACATTGGTTGGGTCTGTCTGTCAATATTGGCCTTCTGCAGTGAAAGGTGGCAGAGCAACAGCGGTCTTTCAGACCATGAGACATCCCTAAAATCTGTCTTCTCGTGAAAATATCTAGCGTCTGAACTGTTTGTCCTACAAACTATTATGAAGGTGAGATTCACAAACATGTACAGTAACAGTCAAAAGTTTGGACGTCTACTCAGTCCAGGTTTTTTTAAATATATTTACATTTTTACTAGATTCTACATTGTAGAATAATAAAGACACCAACGCTATGAAATAACACATGGAATCATGTAGTAACCAAAAAAGGGTTAAACAAATCAATATATTTTAGATTTTTCAAAGTAGCCACCATTTGCCTTGACAGCTTTGCACACGCTTGGCATTCTCTCAACCAGCTTCACCTGGAATGCTTTTCCAACTGCCTTGAAGGAGTTCCCACATATGCTGAGCACTTGTTGGCTGCTTTTCCTTCACTCTGCGTTTCTATGGTCTAATGGCAGTAACAGTAAGGCCCCTATTTTAATGTCTCATCAAATAATTATTTTACCATTACACTCCATTATCAGCTTTTTGAGGAGCTGCTTTCACGCTGTCTGACAGGTGATGGGCCATTTTCTTCTGCAAACTAGGCTCTGTATGCTATGCATGTGTGACAACTAACGAAAATACATGGGTCAATTTAAAGTCCACAAAATTATGCAAATTGACCTGTAGACTGATAAGAATGACCGGTAAAACGTATTTTCGGCAGCTAACCAATTTTAAAGGTTAACAGCTAACATCCCTAACGGACTTCATCATCTGCTAGTGTGTAGGTAGGCCCTCTCTCCATGTGTAGGTTTGAGAGGAATGGAGCATGCTTAAAGTAAAAACCGTGAAAAATAAATACCACCCAGCCTGTCAAATGGTAAGATGAAGCTATCAATAACTACTGGATATACTTCAAATATGACTTAGACACGACTTGCTTAGGTGCTTGGGGGGCGATTTTTGGATCGTTTGACTGTCTCCGGGCTTACTGACCCAATTTCCCCCCCATCAGGTGGTGGATCTCCATGGGGGCCTGTCCAGTGAAAGCCTGGCCAGACTGGAGCTGGATACAGGAGAGGCCCTGGAGGCCCTCCACTGCTGTTTGGACCCCTCCATTCTGTCCATCTTTGAAGACACACCCTCAGGAGAGGTAAGGCCCCAAGGACAAAGGTCAAACCACGCCCTGTTTCCAATATAGTACACTACTTTACTTCAGACCAGAGACACGTTTATGTAGTAATTTTACTTTTTTGGTAATTGTACAATAGTTCTAACTTTTAACAAACTTGTCTACTACTTTTTTTTCTTTCTGTTAATTAATTTTTCTCTCACAGAATAAATTTGGACTTGATGAGGTGAACCAGGCTACGCTCCTCACAGCTTTGACTGAAATCCTGGATAACGTGGACAATGAGAATATATCACACTTTGACACACTGTCAGACTCAGACCTACTGTCTGGCCAGAAACGTCGGGAACACTCTCCGGTGAGTCCTAATGCACACCATACACATAGGAACTGTGACCGTATCCCTCTTTGACATACTGCCCGAATCTGAACTATTATCAGTTCAGGGAACACACCCCGTGAGTTCCCAGCTGGTCCTGGCCAACGTGCAAGCACAGCTTGCACTAGGCTTGGGCAGTGTACTGGGGTATATGGAAATGGCCCCATTGTGGTTTTTCAATACCATTGAAACTATTTCTTTGAACTTTTTCTATATTTTAATATTTGTAGCTACTTAATCTTTCTAGTGTAAGCGTTCCGCTAGCGGAACCCCTCGACAACATTCCGCTGAAAAGGCAGCGCGGGAAATTAAAAAATATTTTGGGGAAATATGTTAATGTGTGAAAGTTGCAAGTTCAATACAGAAAATTAAAGATAAACATCTTGTTAATCTACCCATCGTGTCCGAAAAAAATATATTAAAAACAAATATGCTTCACAGCGAAAGCACAACATATGAGTATGTTAGGTCATAGCCAAGTCAAAAAAAACACACAGCTGTTTTTCCAGCCAAAGATAGGAGTCACAAAAAGCAGAAATATAGATAAAATTAATCACTAACCTTTGATGATCTTCATCAGATGACACTCATAGGACATCATGTCACCCAATACATGTATGTTTTGTTCGATAATGTGCACATTTATATCCAAATATCTCAGTTACATTGGCGCGTTACGTGCAATAATGTTTTGATTCCAAAACATCCAGTGATTTTGCAGAAATACTCATAATAAACATTGATAAAAGATACTAGTGTTATTCACAGAATTAGAGATGGACTTCTCCTTAATGCAACCGCTGTGTCAGATTTTTTAAAACTTTATGGAAAAGGCATGATCTGAGAATGGCGCTAAGAGCCCAATCCAGCCAGAGAAATATCTGCCATTTTGCAGTCAACAGAAGGTAGAAATAACACTATAAATATTCACTTACCTTTGATCTTCATCAGAAGACACTCCCAGGAATCCCAGTTCGACAATAAATGACTGATTTGTTCCATAAAGTTCCATCATTTATGTCCAAATAGCCACTTGTTGTTTGCGTGTTCAGCCCAGTAATCCATCTTCATGAGGCGTGAGCACTTCGTCCTGACAAAAACTCTAAGTTCCGTTACAGGTCGTAGAAACAAGTCAAACGATGTATTGAATCAATCTTTAGGATGTTTTTAACATAAAACATCAATGTCCCAACCGGAGAATTCCTATGAAGAAAAGCACTGGAACGAGAGGTTACTCTGTCGGGAGCCTGAGACACTCTGCCAGACCACTGAATCAAACAGGCCTCATGAGCCCCTCCTTTATAGTAGAATCCTCATTCACGTTTCTAAAGACGGTTGATATCTAGTGGAAGCCGTAGGAAGTGCAACTTTATCCATTGCCCACTGTGTATTGAAGAACTACAAACCACCTATATCCTACTTCCTGGTTGGATTTTTCTCAGGTTTTCACCTGCCATATAAGTTCTGTTATTCTCACAGACATCATTCAAACAGTTTTAGAAACTTCAGTGTTTTCTATCCAATACTACTACTAATATGCATATATTCGCATCTGGGACAGAGTAGGAGGCAGTTACCTCTGGGCACGCTATTCATCCAAAAGTGAAAATGCTGCCCCCTATCCCAAAAAGGTTTTAACTTCTTGACGCTACCATCCCTTAAGCGGGATAATTGTCATCAGCAACCGCTGAATAGCATAGCGCCTCAGTCAAATAATATTACTACAAATATTCATGAAATCACAAGTGCAATATTGCAAAACACAGTTTAGCCTTTTGTTAATCCACCTGTCGTCTCAGATTTTGAAATTATGCTTTACAGCGAAAGCAATCCAAGCAGTTGTAAGTTTATCGATCGCACGACAAAACATTAAGTACACTTAGCATCAGGTAGCTTGGTCACAAATCAGAAAAGTAATCAAATTAATAGTTTACCTTTGATCTTCGGATGTTTTCACTCACGAGACTCCCAGTTACACAACAAATGTTCCTTTTGTTCCATTAAGATTATTTTTATACCCAAAATATCTCCGTTTGTTTGTCGCATTGTGTTCAGAAATCCACAGGAAAGAGTGGCAACGACAACGCAGACAAATTCCAAATAGTTTCCATAATGTCCACAGAAACATGTCAAATGTTTTTTATAATCAATCCTCAGGTTGTTTTAAATATATATAATCGATAATATATCAACTGCAAATGTCTTTCACAGTAGGAGAGGGAAAAGCAATACCTATCCAAACTATGTTGCGCGAGCAAAACTCATGTGACCACTTGACGCGATGTTATCGTTCTGGCTCATTTTTCAAAATAAAAGCCTGAAACTATGTCTGAAGACTGACACCTTGAGGAAGCGATAGGAAATAGGATTATGGTTGATATCCCTTTAAATGGAGCAATGGGAGGCTATGGAACATGGAGTTTTCAAAATAGAAGCCACTTCCTGTTTTGATTTTCCTCAGGGTTTCGCCTCTAATATCAGTTCTGTTATACTCACAGACAATATTTTGACAGTTTTAACTTTAGTGTTTTCTATCCTAATCTGTCAATTATTTGCATATTTTAGCATCTGGTCCTGAGAAATAGGCCGTTTACTTTGGGAACGTTATTTTTCCTAACATAAAAATAGTGCCCCCTGGCTTCAAAACGTTAAGTAAATACCTGCAGTCAACTTGTGCAATATGTTAGAAGATAACGCAGACTGTGATCTTCATTTAACCTGTCACATTATGAAACTTTCCAATCTTCCCCTGTAACAGCTGAGACAGTACACGTGTTTTACACGCTTCAGCACTAGGCAGTCCCGTTCTGTGAACCGTTGTTGCTCTTAGTTGTTCCACTTCACAATAACATTTACAGTTGTCCAGGGCAGAAATTTGACTAAATTACTTGTTGGGAAGGTGGCATGGTACGGGGTTCAACGTTACTGAGCTCTAAAGTACGGCCGTTCTACTGCCAATGCTTGTCTATGGAGATTGCATGGCTTTTTGCACCAGTCGGCAACGGGTGTGGCTGAAATAGCTGAATCCACTAATTTGATGGCGTGTCCACATACTTTTGTGCATACATAGTGTATTTCTTATGCTTTTATCTTATTTTCCTGCGTGGAAAAATATGTTTAACTTGCTAGTTACCTAAGTGGCTGAATTAATAAGGTGACTGGGCATCATATTGTGTTGGCTTTCTGCCATGTTTGAGAAGTCAAAGCCCATTGGATGAGTTATCTGTACAGCTGCCACTGCTGTTTTTTAAAATGTATTTCTTTGCATTTTTTCTTCTGACATCTTTGCTGCAGTTCTCTTTTTCAAAACAAGATAATTAGCTCACTGAGGACTAGCATTTCTTTAGGATCTATAATTTGGATATGCCATGTAGTAGTGCATATGTCTTAGTCACTTGGTTGCAGAAGGTTGAATGGACACTGAGTATAATCTAGTGGAGGATAAGATTTAAGAAGCAAGGCTGTCTAAACTAATAGGCAACTGGAATTAATGACACCGTTTTATGCTTAAACTGTGTTGTGTTGATTCACTGTTGAGGTTGTCCTATGTGTGATTGTAATGTTTGTTTCTTCTCATATTGCAGCTGAGGAGAATGCTGTGCTTGTCCTGCTCGCCTCCAGAGAGAGAGACACTCTGCAACACACGACAGTTCTCCACAGGAAAGGTAGTTCATCTGCTTTCATTACCTCCCAGTTGTAAATGCATTAGACTGTATCACTTTAGTTATTTTGGTATTTTCATATTGACACATGCATAGGAAGTTCATGCAAATCATAATTATTGCTAGACATAACAAATAGTGTAGCTAGTGAGAAAGTCTGCATATACAGGTGGTCCAGGCATTTTAAACCTCCAAGCTGAACGGAGAAAGCCCCAGACGTTGACCTGATGTTTCCCCTCTATCTAGAGTCTCCCCAGGACACAGAAGTCTGTCCAGAGGAGTGACGGAGAGGAGGAAGAGGATGGAGAGCAAGAGTTCCTGAACTGGGATGGCCTGAACCTGCCTCTCCCACTGGCTCTGGAGCAGCACATGGAGGAAGAAGGCGAGGATGGAGAAAGCATGTCAGTGAGTCTAGGAGAGCTGGTCAGACATATGCACCCTTGCTGCATGGCCGTGTGCATGGAGAATGGAGAAGGGGAAGAACAGATGCTGGCAGAGAAAAGGATACTGCTGGAGGTGGTGGACCAGGGAGCACATAGAGAATCTATATTTGCCCTCCCAGATATGGGCCTCTCCCTCTGTCATCCCTCTTTCTCCCTGTCTGGAGTAGAAGACTCGTCCGAAGCGGAGCAGAGGGTTCCAGATGAAGTTTTGGAGGCCACCATTTTGGAGACGCCAGAGTCTGCGAATGATGATGTCGTAGTTGAGGATGACCCAGCAGAGGTGGCCGGCCCTTCTGACCCCGCGGTGACCCTGAGGTCAGAGGCAAGGGGTGAGAAGGTCATCGACAGGAGACCAAAGGAGGAGACTGCAGAGAGATGTCCGTCTCGTAGGAAAAGGAAACGGAAAAACAAAATTGAGAATTCACCTCCTGAAGTAACACCTGAACCTGACCAGGCAGAGGGGAGGGTCCTGAGGAGAGTAGCCCAGGAATCCTCGCCCCTCGAGCCTGTCAAGGAGACAACCAAACCAAAGAAAAAGGACAAGAACATGTCATTAACTTCCGCCATTTCTACGGCCGCCCCCGAGGCCCCAAAACACAAGACGAGTGTGACACATGCCGCCGAAACACAACGGCAGAGCCATGTGGAAGTCACCACCCTAGTACTGCCCACACAACCCAGCATTAAGGTCATCCCCGCCTCTGACCTGTTGCCAATGACTATGACCCCCGAGAAGGTCTCCCAACCAACCACAGCCTGCAGGAAGCCTCAAGGCCCCCCAGCTTCTACAGCTAACCCAACTGCCCACCAGATGATGGAAGCCCCCCAGGCAATGACAATTAAAGCTCCCAGTGCCAACCCTGTATCAGTGGCCCCTCAGCCAATGATGCAGCTCAACGTTGCCCCTCTAGTGGCCCCCCAGGTGATCCCACAGCCCATTGAGGCCCCTCAGGCTATTGAACCCAAACCCAAGCCCCTGTCCCTCCAGCAGTACCGGCTGCTGCGCCAGCAGAAGAAACTTGCCCCCCTAGAGAGACTGGTGGACCAGAGCGTCAAGTGGCCCATCCTCCTTGAGGCCCCTACAGAGCTGCCCCCCATCCCCTGCCTCCCCACCCCCTCCTCCAGAGGCCCCCACCCCTCCCTGGGGAAGAATGATATGGAGGAAGTGAAAGCAGCCTGGCAGCCCATGGGGCCAGGAGCACCTCCTACACCTGAAGCCCTGCTGGTGCATCCTACTTACATGCAGTCCCCCAAATCATATTCCTCTAGCAAAGTTGCTAGTGCAAACGCGGCCCTTACCACCCCTCCCCAGCAAGCGGCTGTTCCTACTCCACAGTCATCTAAAGCTAGCCAACTCCAGCCCCTAATCTCTGCTATGCCTGCATCCAGTACTGTGAAGGTGATACCACCCCAGACCCTTTCTGTGAAGTGTTGTATACCCCAGGCCCCCCAGCTTGCACTCTCAAACCCCCTGCTCCAGTCTCAGTTACCCTACTTGAAGCCCGTGGCCCTTATTAAAGGAGCCTATTCTAAAACCACTACAGCTGCCCACAGGTCCACCTTAATTGGTACTATACCCCAAAAACCCACCCTCGACGCTACTACTGTACCCAAGAGAACTTTAAACCCCAATGCTGCTGCTGTTTGTGTACAGAAACCTACCCCTGTTGCTCCTCTGAAGGTGGCTACTAATCTCCAGAAGGGAGTAGTTGCTCTGCCCCAGCCTAGGGTGCCTGAGCTACCTACCATCACTCCTGTGTCTACCCCAGCCAAGCCCTCCAACGACCAGGCCTTCAAACCTCCAGTCTTCAAACCTCCAGTGAGGTGTTCTCCAGCCCAGGAAGCCCCCAAAGCCAAGAGTCCTACTCAGGAGCTGATGGAGGCCTTCACCATTGAAATCGGTGAGAGGATATACTGAATTTACTATTGAGCCTCTGGTTGCTTGGATGCCACATCCGTAGAGCAATTACAAGCATGTAAAGTGTTTTCTCCTGGCTGTAGTTGTTGTGGTTTATTGGTATAGTAGTGAGTGGTTGTTCTCTCTCACAGGTATTGAAGCTGCAGACCTCACCAGCCTGCTGGAGCAGTTTGAAGAGACACAAGGTGAGTGATATGGACTCGGAGCTATTGACACGAGTTCTCTCTGGCTGTAGGGGAAACCGTAAAAAAAAAAATAAGTAGTTGCCATTTCTTTTACATTTCCATGTTTCTTTGGCATTGCCGATATTTCATATGTGACAAGGTACCGAAAAATAGCATTTCTGTTAGAAAACAGCCAGGAATTCTGTGCCGATTTTTATTTTTGATATTTTTTTATAGAATAATGACAATTACAACAATACTGAATGAACACTTATTTTAACTTAATACATCAATAAAATCAATTTAGCTTCAAATAAATAATGAAACACGTTCAATGTGGTTTAAATAATGCAAAAACATAGTTTTGGAGAAAGTAAAAGTGCAATATGTGCTATGTAAGAAAGCAAACGTTTCACTTCCATGCTCAGAACATGAGAACATATGAAAGCTGGTGGTTCCATTTAACATGAGTCTTCAATATTCCCAGGTAAGAAGTTTTAGGTTGTAGTTATTATAGGAATTATAGGTCTATTTGGATGTTCTTATAGGCACTTTAGTATTGCCAGTGTAACAGTATAGCTTCCGTCCCTCTCCTCGCTCCTCCCTGGGCTTGAACCAGCAACACAATGACAACAGCCACCACATCGAAGCAGCGTTACCCATGCAGAGCAAGGGAAACAACCACCCCAAGGCTCAGAGCGAGTGAAGTTTGAAATGCTATTAGCGTGCGCTAACTAGCTAGCTATTTCACTTCGGTTACACCAGCCCCATCTCGGGAGTTGATAGGCTTGAAGTCATAAACAGCTTGACGCACAACGAAGAGCTGCTGGCAAAACGCACGAAAGTGCTGTTTGAATGAATGTTTACGCGCCTGCTTCTGCCTACCACTGCTCAGTCAGATACTTAGATACTTGTATGCCTGTATACTCAGTCCCATTATATGCAACGCAGGACATGCTAGATAATATCTAGTAATATCATCAACCATGTGTAGTTAACTAGTGATTATGATTGATTGTTTTTTATAAGATAAGTTTAATGCTAGCTAGCAACTTATCTTGGCTTACTGCATTCGTGTAACAGGCAGTGTGGAGTGTAACGAGAGAGAGGCAGGTTATTGCATTGGACTAGTAAACTGTAAGGTTGCAAGGTTGGATCCCCCGAGCTGACAAGGTGAAAATCTGTCTTTCTGCCCCTGAACGAGGCAGTTAACCAACCGTTCCTAGGCCGTCATTGAAAATAAGAATGTGTTCTTAACTGACTTGCCTAGTTAAATAAAGGTATAATTTTTTTTTTTTTATCAGCAAATCGGCGCCCAAAAATACCAATTTCCGATTGTTATGAAAACGTGAAATCGGCCCTAATTAATCGACCATTCCGATTAACCGGTCGACCTCTAGTCTCCAGGATCACTTTCACTGGATTGTGTGATGGAAAAGCGGGGTGAAGGGTTGCAGAGCAGGTCTACCTCTGGCCTTAATTGACTGATGAGATGGTTGGAGGAATTTAGTGCCAAGACTCTTATGGTCCTTAAGAATTTAACCCAAGCATTTGGCTTTGCAGGTCGATCTGGAACGTGCTCACTTAGGTGTTTTGGTGCAGGTTAGGAGCTTGAGAAGCAGCGCTAGACGTTGTCTTTATTATTCATGGGTTATCTAGAGGGGCGTTCATACTTTGGTTTTGAGAACCACATTTTCCTTTGGTTAGTGAGGATGCTGGTTAAGTCTTGTCATGTAGAAACATCCCATTATCAACTGTTCACATGTAAGGAGCATTCTCAGTAGGTTATCAGTATGTCCTTCCTGGAGGCCTTTCTGTGTTTTAGCCTAGTTTTTCCATTCCAACACACTAAGGCAATTGAGTTCATTGTTGGTTACTTCATATACTGTTTTATGGTGGTGTATATTCTACACATGAACATGGTGGTGACATGATCTAATCTAGCTACGTGCCACCTCTGGCATTTTAGAAAGCATTGGTTTTCAGGTCCAAACATTGAGGTGTCAGTTGGAAACATGGGATATGGCTGTTTCAGGAGATGGATTTTGAGAACACTATGCTTTTTAGTAACCTGTTCCCATGTAATTATCCCCAAGGAGGAAATTGGGTTAACATTTTCTACCATTACTACTTTAATGTGTGAAGGTGCTGCGTAGTGAAATCAAATTGTATTCGTCAACAACAGGTTGTAGAATAACAGTGAAATGCTTCTTTACGCACCACACCCCCCAACAATGCAGAGAATGAAAATAAAGAAATAATAGGGAAATTATAACGCATAATAATAATAATAATATTATTATTATTATTATTATTATTATTGAGTAAAAATAACTTGGCTATATACACAGAGTACCAGTCCCGAGTTGATGTTCAGGGCTACAAGGCAATTTTGGTAGATACAGTTGATGTCGGAAGTTTACATACTTTCGCCAAATACATTTACTCAGTTTTTCACAATTCCTGACGATTAATCCTAGTAAAGATTCCCTGTCTTAGGTCAGTTAGGATCACCACTTTATTTTAAGAATGTAAAATGTCAGAATAATAGTAGAGGATTATTTATATCAGCTTTTATTTCTTTCATCACATTCCCAGTGGGTCAGAAGTTTACATGCACTCAATTAATACTTCAAACCAAAGTTTATTTGTCACGTGCGCTGAATACAACAGGTGAAATGCTTACTTACAGGCTCTAACCAAAAGTGCAAAAAAGGTGTTAGGTGAATAATAGGTAGGTAAAGAAATTAAACAACAGTAAAAAGACAGGCTATATACAGTAGCGAGGCTACATATATGATGAACAGAGAGTAGCAGTAGCGTAAAGGAGGGGGTGGTGGGTGGCAGGACGCAATGCATATAGCCCGGTTAGCCAATGGGCAGGAGCACTGGTTGGTCGGCCCAATTGAGGTAGTATGTACATGACTGTGGCTATGCAAATATGATTAACAGAGAGTAGCAGCAGCTTAAAAGGAGGGGTTGGGGGGGGCACACTGCAAATAGTCCGGGTAACCATTTGATTACCTGTTCAGGAGTCATATGGCTTGGGGGTAAAAGCTTTTGAAGCCTTTTTGTCCTAGACTTGGCACTCCGGTACCGCTTGCCATGCAGTAGTAGAGAGAACAGTCTATGGCTGGGGTCTTTGACCATTTTTAGGGCCTTCCTCTGATACTGGTGTAGAGGTCCTGGATGGCAGGCAGCTTATCCCCAGTGATGTACTGGGCCGTACGCACTACCCTCTGTAGTGCCTTGCGATCAGATCCCAAGCAGTTGCCACACCAAGTGGTGATGCTCTCAATTGTGCAGCTGTAGGACTTTTTGAGGATCTGAGGGCCCATGCCAAGTCTTTTTAGCCTCTTGAGTGGATGAGGCATTGTCATTGCCACGATTGATCCTTCGTGATGTCGACACTGAGGTACTTGAAGCTCTCGACCTGCTCCACTACAGACCTGTAATGTGAATGGTGGCGTCCTTGGCCCCTCAATTCTTGGGAGTCCACGATCAGCTCATTTTATCTTTCTGGCGTTAAGGGGGAGGTTGTTGTCTTGAGACCACACTGCCAGGTCTCTGACCAACTCCCTATTGGCTGTCTCATCGTTGTCGGTGATCAGGCCTTCCATCGTTGTGTCTTCATCAAAGACATTGCGCTGCAATGCAGTCGTTGGTGAACTGGAAGTACAGGAGAGGACTAAGCATGCACCCCTGAAAGGCCCCTGTGTTGAGGGTCAGCGTGGCAGATCTGTTGTTGCCTACCCTCACCACCTGATGGTGGCCCGTCAGGAAGTCCAGTATCCAGTTACAGAGGGAGGTGTCCCAGGGTCCTTAGCTTAGTGATGAGCTTGAAGGACACTGGTGTTTAACGCTGAGCTGTAGTCAATGAACAGTTTCTCACTTAGGTGTTCCTCTTGTCCAGGTGGTAGTGCAATTAAGATTGCGTCATCTGTGGATCTGTTGGGGCAGTATACAAATTGGAGTGGATGCAGGGTGTCTGGGATGATGGTGTTGTGAGTCATGACCAGACTTTTGAAGCATTTTATGGCTACAGGTAGTCATTTAGACAGGTTACCTTGGTGTTCTTTGGCACATGGACTATGGTGGTCTGCTTGAAACAGGGAGCATTTAAAAATGTCAGTGAAGACAATTGCAAACTGGTCAGCTCATGGTAATCCATCTGGCCCTGTGAATGTTAACCAGTTTGCCTTGCTCGCATAGGCTATGGCGAGCGTGTTCACACAGGTGTCTGGAACAGCTGGTGCTTTCATGTATGTTTGTCCTGTATTGAGGCTTTGCCTGTTTGATGGCTTGTCATGGCGGGATTTCTTATAAGCGTCTGGATTAGTGTCCTGCTCCTTGAAAGCGGCAGCTCTAGCCTTTAGCATAGTCCAAATGTTGCCTGTAATCCATTGCTTCTGCTACGTACGTTCACTCTGTGGTCGACGCACTTATTAATGAAGCCGGTGACACATCTGCTAAACACCTCAATGCAATTGGATGAATCCCGGAACATATTCCAGTCTGTGCTAGCAAAACAGTCCTGTTGCTTAGTCAGGGCAGCTGGTATGTGGTCATGTCGGCTGAGCTGCTGGAGTTCTGCCCTGTCCACAATTCCATTTAACTCGCACACCGCTGCCTTTCTCTGGCTGGAAGTACAGGCCCCAGCTAGAACAAGGAGCCAGGTGTGTTTGTGTCCGCCCCTACATTGGCGCGTGTGTTATGACTCCACAACTGACTAGTCCAGGCCTAGCAAAATGTCTGAAACCTCCATGTAGATGTCCCGAAATCTAAATTATATAATGGAAACAAGTCCGTATGAATGTTTTGTTGGTGGAGAATGGTTACTGTGCTCCCCTACCCCCTTCATCCTTTGCTTTTACTCATGCTTTCTCTTCCCCCCCCCCCCCCCCCCCCCCCCCCTCTCCAGCAAAAGAGGAGCCGTGTGTTCCGGAGGTCTCTGGTAGAGCAGCCGCTGTAGGAAACTCTAGGTGAGTTACCCTACAGCCCCATGCTGCTCTGGGTCGGTATGTGTGTGTGAATGGAGGGCCTTCGCCAAGACCTACCGCAAACCGAAGACCTTGACTTCTGACCCCACAATGGGCCAAGCGCTCAACCATTTTCTATTTGTTTCTGTTCAGCAGTTCGAAAATGTTCTACTGTCTTCGTCTGTGTGGTTTTTCTGGACTAAGCCATAGGCCCCCTCTTAGAATGTACATGTTCAATAAAGCACTGTGTTGAAGGTTTGTTTCTATCACAGTGTGGCGCCTGTGGAGAGAGTCCGAGCGCACGACCTGACAGGCACTGCAGGTACGAACTATTGTACACACACTGGTCACCCTGTTAGCTGCTAATGGTAATTTTATAGTGCAAATGCTAATCACAAAACAATCACCCGGTACATTGCTAATAATACACTGCTAACATACTAAAAAACAAGGAAGAAGTTTACACCACTAACCTATATCGCACTGTCACTCGGAGTAAATGAAAAGTTACCTGTTTCTCTTGGTAAAATGATTTATATCCATTTGTCTTGTGAAATCTACCTTCAAATGGCTGCCAGAGGTATTCTTCTTCAGATGGAACAGTAGCTGACTACTTTGTTCCCATCTCTTACCAGGTCTGACTCCTCCAGCTACCCCTCCTCACCAGATGTGGATGCCCCTGGTCCCAGTTGCCCTCCTTGGTAAGAGTCGAGCCACTGAGGCCCCCAAATCATCGCCCTCCAAGGCAATCCAGAATGACGCACGGCCCCTGCCCTCCAACAAGCTTCAGAGCAAGCCCCCCAGCCCCCCTATAACTCCCACCCCCAATCCAGTGTGTCTCACCCTGGCCTTCTCAGACCACGACTACTCCCTCCTTCAGAAGGAACCCATGGCTATTGCAAGAGAGCCAGGCAGGCGCTGGAATGTCAAACAGCAAGCAGCCATCACCATCGAGCCACTTGGCAGCAACACTACCTGGGTACCGCAGAGGATCCCTGCCCCCTCCCTCCAAACCCTCACAACTGCCCTCGGTACGAAGAACCATCAGGCCCCCCTAGGTCCCCAGCCCCTGGATGTAAAGACTGACAGGACTAGCTCTGTGCTGGAGACCCCTGATGCCTCTCCCACCAGGCTGATGGACCAGGCTGGTCACCTGGAGAGGAGTCCCAAGGCAGGAAGGTCTTACCGGGGCTACAATAATACCTTCTCCCCCAGGCCTAGCCCAAGCCCCAGGGAAGGAAAGCGAGGAAGGAGGAGGAAAAGGAGAATCCACCGTTCCTCCAGCCCCGGCTCTACTGACTCTGAGTCGGACTCCTCTTCTCAGTCTAGATCTCGCTCTCTACTCAGGAAGAGGTGAGATGCTCATCTCGTCTTTTATTTCTGTCTTTATAGCTATTTGTCCCCCCTGTCCCTGGGCAAGGCGGTGTCCTCTAATGGCACAGAGTATTATATCTGGCAGGGGAAAAGAGAATGTCATTATTCATCCTAGTCATCTCTATTCAGTGAGGAAAAAGGCTAGTTCATGGGCACAGATTAGAGGTCGACTGATCATGAATTTTTAACGCCGATACCGATTATTGGTGGACCAAGAAAGCCGATACCGATTTAATCGGGCGTTTTTCAAAAATATATCTATCTGTAATAATGACAATTACAACAATACTGAATGAACAATTAACCCTTTTATTTTAACTTAATATAATACATAAATAACATCTATTTAGTCTCAAATAAATAATGAAACATGTTCAATTTGGTTTAAATAATGCAAAAACAGTGTTGGAGAAGGAAGTGCAATATGTGCCATGTACATTTTATTTTTTTTAAAGCTAACGTTTAAGTTCCTTGCTCAGAACATATGAATGCTGGTGGTTCAATATTCCCAGTTAAGAAGTTTTTGGTTGTAATTACTATAGGAATTATGACGCGTCGAATATTTCTCGAAACCATTTTTACACTGCTCAAAAAAATAAAGGAACACTTAAACAACACAATTTAACTCCAAGTCAATCGCACTTCTGTGAAATCAAACTGTCCACTTAGGTTGCAACACTGATTGACAATACATTTCACATGCTGTTGTGCAAATGGAATAGACAACAGGTGGAAATTATAGGCAATTAGCAAGACACCCCCAATAAAGGAGTGGTTCTGCAGGTGGTGACCACAGACCACTTCTCAGTTCCTATGCTTCCTGGCTGATGTTTTGGTCACTTTTGAATGCTGGCGGTGCTTTCACTCTAGTGGTAGCATGAGACGGAGTCTACAACCCACACAAGTGGCTCAGGTAGTGCAGCTCATCCAGGATGGCACATCAATGCGAGCTGTGGCAAGAAGGTTTGCTGTGTCTGTCAGCGTAGTGTCCAGAGCATGGAGGTGCTACCAGGAGACAGGCCAGTACATCAGGAGACGTGGACGAGGCCGTAGGAGGGCAACAACCCAGCAGCAGGACCGCTACCTTTGCCTTTGTACAAGGAGGAGCACTGCCAGAGCCCTGCAAAATGACCTCCAGCAGGCCACAAATGTGCATGTGTCTCCTCAAACGGTCAGAAAGACTTCATGAGGGTGGTATGAGGGCCCGACGTCCACAGGTGGGGGTTGTGCTTACAGCCCAACACCGTGCAGGACGTTTGGCATTTGCCAGAGATCACCAAGATTGGCAAATTCGCCACTGGCGCCCTGTGCTCTTCACAGATGAAAGCAGGTTCACACTGAGCACATGTGACAGAGTCTGGAGACGCCGTGTAGAACGTTCTGCTGCCTGCAACATCCTCCAGCATGACCGGTTTGGCGGTGGGTCAGTCATGGTGTGGGGTGGCATTACTTTGGGGGGCTGCACAGCCCTCCATGTGCTCGCCAGAGGTAGCCTGACTGCCATTAGGTACCGAGATGAGATCCTCAGACCCCTTGTGAGACCATATGCTGGTGCGGTTGGCCCTGGGTTCCTCCTAATGCAAGACAATGCTAGACCTCATGTGGCTGGAGTGTGTCAGCAGTTCCTGCAAGAGGAAGTCATTGATGCTATGGACTGGCCCACCTTTCCCCAGACCTGAATCCAATTGAGCACATCTGGGACATGTCTCGCTCCATCTACCAACGCCACGTTGCACCACAGACTGTCCAGGAGTTGGCGGATGCTTTAGTCCCGTTCTGGGAGGAGATCCCTCAGGAGACCATCCGCCACCTCATCAGGAGCATGCCCAGGTGTTGTAGGGAGGTCATACAGGCACGTGGAGGCCACACACTACTGAGCCTCATTTTGACTTGTTTTAAGGACATTACATCAAAGTTGGATCAGCCTGTAGTGTGGTTTTCCACTTTAATTTTGAGTGTGACTCCAAATCCAGACCTCCATGGGTTGATAAATTTGATTTCCATTGATAATTTGTGTGATTTTGTTGTCAGCACATTCAACTATGTAAAGAAAAAGTATTTAATAAGAATATTTCATTCAGATCTAGGATGTTATTTTTGAGCAGTGTATTTTATATACCTTTGACTATTGGATGTTCTTATAGGCACTTTAGTATTGCCAGCCTAATCTCGGGAGTTGATAGGCTTGAAGTCATAAACAGAGCTGTGCTTCAAGGTTTGCTACGCGCTGCTCGAATGAATGAATGCTTACGAGCCTGCTGCTGCCTACCACCGCTCAGACTGCTCTATCAAATATCAAATCATAAACTTAATTATAATAAACACACAGAAATACGAGCCTTTGGTCATTAATATGATCAAATCCGGAAAATATCATTTTGAAAACAAAACGATTATTCTTTCAGTGAAATACGGAACCGTTCCGTATTTTGAAGAACGGGTGGCAACCCTAAGTCTAAATATTGCTGTTACATTGCACAACCTTCAATGTTATGTAAAATTCTAGCAAATTAATATGGTCTTTGTTAGGAAGAAACACAGTTCGCAATGAGCCAGGCTGCCCAAACTGTTGCATAAACCCTGACTCTGCTTGCACTGAACGCAAGAGAAGTGACACAATTTCACTAGTTAATATTACCTGCTAACATGAACTCCTTAACTAAATATGCAGATTTAAAAAAAAATAGAACTTCTGTGTATTGGTTTTAAGAAAGGCATTGATGACTCCTCTGTGTCCAAATTTGAGATTTTTGGTTACAACCGCCGTGTCTTTGTTTTCATTTGTTTAACACTTTTTTTTTGTTACTACATGATTCCATTCTGTCCCCCCCCTCCATCTGCTACCAATGTAGCAATCAAAAAGGTGATGTCATTGGCTTAAACCAATATGACTAATGGCGATATCCAGTCCATCCTAATCTGACATTACTGACAGATTCCCTTCTTCCCGTTCATCTCTCCTCCAGGTACAGGCCCCGTCACTCTGATAGCAGCTCATCTGGCTCCTCTTCTCGTTCCTCCTCTCCTTCCCTGGACTGCTCTCCAAGGCGGCGGCGATATTCCTACTCCTCTTCCCGATCAAGATCATGGAGTAGGTCCCGTTCCCGCTCTCCCCACAGACGGGCGTGGAGTAGATGCAGCAGACAACGCAGGTAATTTAAGCACTTTCCTCATAAACAACCATGAGTTTCATTTTTTTCTATGGTATTGGTCAGTTCAAATTAACCAAAAATGCATGCAGTGCAGTCAGATCAGTGTATGTTTTCCTGACTACTTGGGATAGGATAACATAATTTACAGTGCATTCGTAAAGTATTCAGCCCCCTTGACTTTTTCCACATTTTGTTACGTTACAGCCTTATTCTAAAATTGATTAAATTGTTTTTTCCCATACCCCATAATGACAAAGCAAAAACTGTTTTTAGAAATGTTTGCAAAATTATAAAAAATGAAATATAAAATGTACGTAAGTATTAAGACCTTTTTACTCATTGTTTTGTTGAAGCACCTTTGGCAGCGATTACAGCCTTGCGTCTTCTTGGGTATGAAGCTACAAGCTTGGCACACCTGTATTTGGGGAGTTTCTCCCATTCTTCTCTGCAGATCCTCAAGGTCTGTCAGGTTGGATGGGGAGCGTCACTGCACAGCTATTTTCAGGTCTCTCCAGAGATGTTTGATTGGGTTCAAGTCCTGACTCTGGCTGGTCAACTCAAAGACATTCAGAGACTTGTCCCGAAGCCACTCCTGCATTGTCTTGGCTATGTGTTTAGGGTCATTGCCCTGTTGGAAGGTGAACCTTCGTCCCCGTCTGAAGTCCTGAGCACTCTGGAGCATGTTTTCATGCTTTAGAATGCACTGTACTTAGCTTCATGGATACAGATTTTTTCAATTGTATAACATTGACCACGTCTCCTATTCCATTTCTTTTTACAGCCCGTTTTTCAGACCAGGCTACCGGCCTGAATCTAGAGAAAACAGTGAGGTGGTGAAGAGACTCAAAGATAAAGCCATTGTGAGTGCATACTTTTCTATTAAAGTGAAGTTGACCAGTGATGATACGATGATAAGTCGGAACAGGACAGTCTGTCTCTGGGGGTCACTGGGTCAAGGTCACGTTCTGTCTCTGGGTTCAGTTCCCCAGAGCAGCGTCTCCTTTTCAGTTGAAGACATAGGCATTTGTCTGAGAAGGGCCCCTTCTCAGACATTGAAGTCAATAGTGCCTTGTCTGATACCGTGTGCATGGTGCAGAGAAATAATTGTCAGCTGACTAATGCCGTGCTCTCTCCCCTCAGGAGGAGCGTAGGGTTGTTTACGTAGGGCGAATCCGAGAGACAATGACTCATAAAGAGCTGAAGAAACGCTTCTCTCTGTACGGAGAGATTGAGGAGTGCACTTTACATTTCAGAGGCCATGGGTAAGTACTCTGAAACACCAGTCATGTTTTGTTTCAATAACGAGTAATGCCTGGAACGGCACGATATGGAAAACATTTTTAAACTAAAAACTAGTTCTATTGAACAGGTCTGAATCCTACCTAGGGCTGTTTACGGTGATCATTTTACCTCCACACCGGCAGTCACGAGTCATGATTGCAGTCAAATTCCACGTGACCGCTGAGTCATGGTAACGAGGCTTCTCCAAAACTGCGCTCTGATGGCAAACTTGCTAACGGCAAGTCGCTAATGGCCTGGTACTCAATGCTCTATTGTCCCTCTAATCACGCTGACATCAATGTAAATGCAATCGAAAATCAAACATTTCATGAGAGCCCTGGCATTGAGATTGAGTGGAATAGGATCACTTGTTGTGTAGCGAGAGCCAGCTCCTCATAGCTGGTTGATGCATGCAATTAAATAAGTGGTCCTATAAGCCCACGTTGTGCAACATTTCTATAGGCTATGCAATTGTGTAAGAACAGTTTTGATGGCCTCCATCAGCTTTCTATAGACTAGGCCTACTATTTTATTTCTCAATTTTCCTAATGTTGATAATATTAAGCACAACTGGAGTAGCCTACCTAGCTGGAATGAAAATGAACCGCGGGAAAACGTCCTCCATTCGCTATTCAAGTGTGTACGGATGTCTTTGTTATGCCCCTGTTCCGACAGGTGCATAATGGCCCATTTTCTAAATCAAAGGTGATTTCACACATAATATTTAGTACATGTAAAGACAAGACTAAATTGCATAGTCTGGAGAGCCCATAGCCTACAGAGCCTAGTGAAATGTGTTCTTATAAGGCTAGTCATTGTGCAATTGCATGTGAAGTGTTTTGACTGCTCACTATATGAGGGTCCCAGCTTTCTCGTCCTGCTGTATTTATTGATAAATACCTTAAATTAAGCACATTCATTCACTTTACAACTGGTAAAGCCTACCTGGCATATTAAAAACATAATCGCACATATTCGCTACTTGAATGCAGGCAACAGATTACTTTTTTTGTGGCCCATTCTAAATAAGAAATAATTGCACCTGTGGCGATCAGTGCCGTTTTAAGAGGACGATTTGTTTCTCATGAGTATGGCCTTATTTCTATTAACAACCTATTGGGTGACTGTTACTCAAATTCCATTCACCCAGTTCAATGTAACAGCGATAGGTTTAGAATACTCAAATTTTCCCTATACCCATCAGGTTGCTACAACAAATTTGATGTGACAGACAGTAACACATGGACAGACAGTGTCATTCAATACCGCCTTGCACACTCTTGCCTGCATCTAGTTGATATAGGCTGTATTCATTAGTCCAACAGTTGCAAATGAGCGTTTCTGTTGGACAAATTCGGGTGTTTATCCCTGTTCCATTTAAGTAACATTTAACAGAATCAGTGGAATGAATACAACCCTGATCACGTGAAAGCACAGTGATTATTTTATAGCAGTAGTATTCCTTCTCGGATTTATGCGCTTTACCTCTTCCCTTTGCTTGTGGACTTCAATACACAACACATCAGCTGTGTGTCACAAGCCAAACCGCTACACACAGCCTACATCGTCACCATATTTGCTAAAGTAACCTCATAGTCAGCATAGCTAATAGAACTAATGCGTTACTAAACCCGCTACAATCATGCAGTAACGTTAGTAAGCAGTTACACCAGCTGGCCGCAGTGGCAATACATTTGTAAAACCAAAAGCTTACCTTGACTTGGAAGAGTTCCAGTGTTGCGTTGGATAGTCATAGCCAGCTAGCTAACATAACATCCCTCTGTTTCAGCAGGGTGTTTGAGTAGGTGACAATAGCTAGCTAGCTAAGTGAAACTGGGGAGGGGACACTTTCTCACTAATCCATTTTTGAATAAATTAATTTCAAACTGTTCAACTATCATCTTTCAACTACTCACTACATTTTAATGCACCGTAGTTCTAGCTAGCTATAGCTTATGCTTTATATACTAGATTCATTCTCTGATTCTTTGATTGGGTGGACAACATGTCAGTTCATGCTGCAAGAGCTCTGATAGGTTGGAGGACCTCTCTGGAAGCTGTCATAATTACTATGTAATTCTATGGAAGGGGGTGAGAACCATGCGCCTCCTAGGTTTTGTATTGAAGTCAATGTACCCAGAGGAGGACGGGAAGCTAGCTGTCCTCCGGCTGCACCATGGTGCTACCCTACAGTCCTGTTGAGGCTACTGTAGACCTTCTTTGAAAAAGTGTTTTAATCAATTATTTGGTGATATGTGATTATATTTAGTATAGTGTAATCGACAAATGTTTACTTTTTAAATGTTTGAAATGTAGTTTTTACAAAATTCACCGAGGATGGTCCTCTAATTACACACATTTAGGTCATAAGTAAAGACAAGATTACTTTGAATAGTCTGATGGGTGAGAATATTATGAAGTGCTTGTCAAATTGCGAGAATGGTGAAGTCTGTGCAGCCTGCACAAGAAACGGAGCAGAGTGCATGGCTTCACTTTTTTCAAATCATCATTAGTCGCATCATGCAGCCTTAGAATGTATTAGAAATCTAAACAAGGTTTGTGTCACACAATTTTTTTTCAAATTCTCAACACCAAATTGCAGCATGTGCGCATTCCATGGGAAATTGTTTGGAGAAAAATATCATTTTTATTTTATTCAGCCATGTTGAATTGTATTCTTACTATAAAATAATGCCACGGGAATTCTGAGCAAATCTTGTCTGCTTAATAAACTAGTGTAGCCCATAGTCACATGGCATATCAAGGGCAGAGCCTAACACAAGGATGTCTCAGAATATGCTATTCTGTTTTGTAAAATGTGCTACATTTTCTTTGTTTTTTTAGACCTGCCTAAAATGGATCTATTGTGATGGTCTAGGCTATATTGAATGGTTTTATTTGACTTTTTTGAAGTGTAGATGTTTCAAAGGTTTGCATTAGTTGCTTGTTGGCTAAGTGTGGAACCCCGAAGATGCTAAACGTGTTTGTTAATTAACGGTAAATGACTAAGACCAGCAGTTACTTGCATGATGGTTATGACAAAATTTGATGACCGCCACATCCATGGTCTTACCACTTCCGTCGCTAAACATTTTGTGCTTGCTGAAAACATCTTGAAGACTAATTTTCTTCCCAGACCCAGAACACCAACCCTTGCTTGACCCTTTCCGTGGTCTCTCAGGCCAAACTATAGCTGCTACAGCAACAACCAGGCTAAACCACCAGTGGCTCTTTTAAGAACTCACACCTCAACACGATCTAGTAGTGTTCATGTCACCAAGCAGCAGAAAACCAACCAACAGGGAGGGACTACCCAACATTGTCCACTAATTAATGCAAATGTTTGTCTTTTGAATTTTAAAATGTTTTCCATTTTGTGCCATAATGAATCAACCCTCTGTCTCTTGCATGTTTAATATTTGCTATTCAATCTCTGTGACAGGGATAACTATGGGTTTGTGACCTACTACGATACGAAGGATGCATTCACAGCCATCGAGAACGGCAGCAAGCTCCGTAAGCCTGACGAACTCCCCTTTGACCTCTGCTTCGGAGGAAGGAGACAGTTCTGCAAGACGAGCTATGCTGATCTAGGTAAAACATGACTTATAGAAATAATTTGTGTAAATATGAATGCCATTTTTTGGTTGTCAACACTGGTACTAGTTGTCAGTATTACGATAAAATTATCATATTGTACTGTCACCTTTCTTGGTATACACCTACATCTGATTGCAGTGATGCAAGGAGAGCTAGCAAAGAGTATGTTCCCTCAAAAATCCTGCAGGTGATGCTAATTAGGGTTGGACAGTATCCAGATTTCCATACCTACTGTTCCTGTACCAGTAGGTATGTCAAGTCAACAAACGGGTCACTGACCATCTCGAATCCCACCGTACCTTCTCCGCTGTGCAATCTGGTTTCCGAGCCGGTCACGGGTGCACCTCAGCCAGGCTCAAGGTACTAAACGATATCAAAACCGCCATCGATAAAAGACCGTACTGTGTAGCCGTCTTCATCGACCTTGCCAAGGCTTTCGACTCTGTCAATCACCATATTCTTATCGGCAGACTCAGTAGCCTCGGTTTTTCTAATGACTGCCTTGCCTGGTTCACCAACTACTTTGCAGACAGAGTTCAGTGTGTCAAATCGGAGGGCATGCTGTCCGGTCCTCTGGCAGTCTCTATGGGGGTTCCACATGGTTCAATTCTCGGGCCGACTCTTTTCTCTGTATATATCAATGATGTTGCTCTTGCTGCGGGCGATTCCCTGATCCACCTCTACGCAGACGACACCATTCTGTATACTTCCGGCCCGTCCTTGGACACTGTGCTATCTAACCTCCAAACGAGCTTCAATGCCATACAACACTCCTTCTGTGGCCTCCAACTGCTCTTAAACGTTAGTAAAACCAAATGCATGCTTTTCAACCGTTCGCTGCCTGTACCCGCACGCCCGACTAGCATCACCACCCTGGATGGTTCCGACCTAGAATATGTGGACATCTATAAGTACCTAGGTGTCTGGCTAGACTGTAAACTCTCCTTCCAGACTCATATCAAACATCTCCAATCTAAAATCAAATCTAGAGTCGGCTTTCTATTCCGCAACAAAGCCTCCTTCACTCACGCCGCCAAACTTACCCTAGTAAAACTGACTATCCTACCGATCCTCGACTTCGGCGACGTCATCTACAAAATACCAGGGTGTACGGTACTCCTGGAAATGCACACAAGGAGTGCTATTTCTTAACCAAAAAATGCAATCAAATGCTAACAAAGTACTAGCAAATTCCCATAGTGGATGCTAGCTAAATGCTAATAAGCTCAAGCAAATTCCATGGACAGACAACCATGCTCCTAGTTGTGTAACTATCTCAAAGGGGTACTCACATTTTGATGCTCTGCTCGAACCAAGATGCTTGATCTTGCAAACTATAGGTGGGTAGCTGGCACATTAACAAACCAAATGCGTAGTTGCACTACAAGCTTCCTCAGACCACTCATAGAACAGCTGCGTCATTTAGGTCTTTTTTTTGTTCATTACTTTATACAGTGCCTTGCGAAAGTATTCGGCCCCCTTGAACTTTGCGACCTTTTGCCACATTTCAGGCTTCAAACATAAAGATATAAAACTGTATTTTTTTGTGAAGAATCAACAAGTGGGACACAATCATGAAGTGGAACGACATTTATTGGATATTTCAAACTTTTTTAACAAATCAAAAATGGAAAAATTGGGCGTGCAAAATTATTCAGCCCCTTTACTTTCAGTGCAGCAAACTCTCTCCAGAAGTTCAGTGAGGATCTCTGAATGATCCAATGTTGACCTAAATGACTAATGATGATAAATACAATCCACCTGTGTGTAATCAAGTCTCCATATAAATGCACCTGCACTGTGATAGGTTCAGAGGTCCGTTAAAAGCGCAGAGAGCATCATGAAGAACAAGGAACACACCAGGCAGGTCCGAGATACTGTTGTGAAGAAGTTTAAAGCCGGATTTGGATACAAAAAGATTTCCCAAGCTTTAAACATCCCAAGGAGCACTGTGCAAGCGATAATATTGAAATGGAAGGAGTATCAGACCACTGCAAATCTACCAAGACCTGGCCGTCCCTCTAAACTTTCAGCTCATACAAGGAGAAGACTGGTCAGAGATGCAGCCAAGAGGCCCATGATCACTCTGGATGAACTGCAGAGATCTACAGCTGAGGTGGGAGACTCTGTCCATAGGACAACAATCAGTCGTATATTGCACAAATCTGGCCTTTATGGAAGAGTGGCAAGAAGAAAGCCATTTCTTAAAGATATCCATAAAAAGTGTTGTTTAAAGTTTGCCACAAGACACCTGGGAGACACACCAAACATGTGGAAGAAGGTGCTCTGGTCAGATGAAACCAAAATTGAACTTTTTGGCAACAATGCAAAACGTTATGTTTGGCGTAAAAGCAACACAGCTGAACACACCATCCCCACTGTCAAACATGGTGGTGGCAGCATCATGGTTTGGGCCTGCTTTTCTTCAGCAGGGACAGGGAAGATGGTTAAAATTGATGGGAAGATGGATGGAGCCAAATACAGGACCATTCTGGAAGAAAACCTGATGGAGTCTGCAAAAGACCTGAGACTGGGACGGAGATTTGTCTTCCAACAAGACAATGATCCAAAACATAAAGCAAAATCTACAATGGAATGGTTCAAAAATAAACATATCCAGGTGTTAGAATGGCCAAGTCAAAGTCCAGACCTGAATCCAATCGAGAATCTGTGGAAAGAACTGAAAACTGCTGTTCACAAATGCTCTCCATCCAACCTCACTGAGCTCGAGCTGTTTTGCAAGGAGGAATGGGAAAACATTTCAGTCTCTCGATGTGCAAAACTGATAGACATACCCCAAGCGACTTACAGCTGTAATCGCAGCAAAAGGTGGCGCTACAAAGTATTAACTTAAGGGGGCTGAATAATTTTGCACGCCCAATTTTTCAGTTTGATTTGTTAAAGTTTGAAATATCCAATAAATGTCGTTCCACTTCATGATTGTGTCCCACTTGTTGTTGATTCTTCACAAAAAAATACAGTTTTATATCTTTATGTTTGAAGCCTGAAATGTGGCAAAAGGTCGCAAAGTTCAAGGGGGCCGAATACTTTCGCAAGGCACTGTATAATGCATTGTCAGAAGTTTACATACACTAAGTTGACTGTGCCTTTACACAGCTTGGAAAATTCCAGAAAATGTAATGTCTTTAGAAGCTTCTGATAGGCTAATTGACATAATTTGAGTCAATTAAAGGTGCACCTGTGGATGTATTTCAAGGCCTACCTTCAAACTCAGTGTCTCTTTGCTTGACATCATGGGAAAAATCAAAAGAAATCAGAGAAGACCTCAGAAAATAATTGTAGACCTCCACAAGTCTGGTTCATCCTTGGGAGCAATTTCCAAACACCTGAATGTACTACTTTCATCTGTACAAACAATAGTACGCAAGTATAAACAACATGGAACCACGCAGCCATCATACCGCTCAGGAAGGAGATGCGTTCTGTCTCCCAGAGATGAATGTACTTTGTTGTGAAAAGTGCAAATCAATCCCAAAACAACAGCAAAGGACCTTGTGAAGATGCTGGAGGAAACGGGTACAAAATTATCTATATCCACAGTAAAACGAGTCCTATATCGACAGCAAGGAAGAAGCCACTGCTCCAAAACCACCATAAAAAAAGACTATGGTTTGCAACTGCACATGGGGACAAAGATCATACTTTTTGTAGAATTGTCCTCTGGTCTGATGAAACAAAATTAGAACTGTTTGGTCATAATGACTATCGTTATGTTTGGAGGAAAAACAGGGAGGCTTGCAAGCTGCATAACACCTTCCCAACCTTGACGCACGGGGGTGGCAGCATCATGTTGCGGGAGTGCTTTTCTGCAGGAGGGACAGGTGCATTTCACAAAATTGATGGCATCATGAGGTAGGAACATGATGTGGCATTCTTGAAGCAACATCTCAAGACATCAGTCAGGAAGTTAAAGCTTGGTCGCAAATGGGTCTTCCAAATGGACAATGACCCCAACCATACTTCCAAAGCTGTGGCAAAATGGCTTAAGGACAACACAGTAAAGTTATTAGAGGGGCCATCACGAAGCCCTGACCTCAATCCCATAGAAAATGTGTGGGCAGAACTGAAAAGGCGTGTGTGAGCAAGGAGGCCTACAAACCTAACTCTGTTACACCAGCTCTGTCAGGGGGAATGGGCCAAAATTCACCCAACTTATTGTGGGAGACTTGTAGAATGCTACCCGAAACGTTTGACCCAAGTTAAACCATTTAAAGGCAATGCTACCAAATACTAATTGAGTGTATGTAAACTTCTGACCCACTGGGAATGTGATGAAAGAAATCAAAAAATTATATATATATCTCTACTATTATTCTGACATTTCACTTTCTTAAAATAGTGGTGATAACTGACCTAAGACAGGGAATTTTTACTAGGATTAAATGTCAGGAATTGTGATTTGGCTAAGTTGTATGTAAACTTCCGACTTCAATTGTATGAGATGGGAGTGATCAGATGTCAGATGAGAAAGATGCAGAGGCAACTCGGTTACAGCAAAGACTAGCTAACTTGTAGCAGCCACAATGTTATCACATAACAGTTACTGTCTTTAATGGAGTAGCTGAGACAAGCTGGCTTGCAAGCTAAGCTGGGTAGCTGTAGCTAGCTGGGCTAGTTGAGGCCACATGCTCCCCAAACCCTTTCAGATAAAACGGCATCCTACCTATTGGTTGGTTGTTTTTGCCCACTCCTCATTTCGCTAACTTCATTCCGAAATGTTATTTCATCTTGCATTATATTGCGTTAGTGATCATCACTCCACTTGCTACACATTGAGTGTCTTTGCCACTTTCACTTTTTGATTGTCCAACATAAACAACAAGCTACACATCAAGTCTTCCGGTCTGCTACTAGGTACTTTTACGGGGCGCATTTCAAATTAATAATTTGAATGGTCATGGTATATTCATGTATGCAACAATGTCACGTGTATACTTTATTTGTATAGTCTTTTCAGTGTTAAAATAGGGCTTTAATTTCTCACAAGTATTCGAATACTAATGTCTGTTCGGATATTAAAATAACAATGCACATCCCTACAAACTAGCAAAGAATAAAAATATGTTTCAAATTAAAACTGAAATGACTGCATTAAAAGATAAATAGCCTACATTATTGGCCTATATAATTAAATAATAATGAAATGTAATTTTCATTCAGTTAGCCTACAATTTTTCAAATGAATCTCGTCTAATTTTTTTCCCAGTATGTTGCATGATGTGTAACATTGCCACAATGAGGTGCCTATTATAGGCTAAGCATTAGTATTAGATAACTCAATATTTGCAGCCATAGTTGATATCTTTCTAGGAGCTGATCTGTTGTCAGTGTTGTAGAATAATTATGGTAATAATTATGGTTCCGGTAAGATTTGAATGGAGAAAGCTGATCTGAGAGCAGCGCTGCCTGTCGATCCTATCCGTATCGACGTGCGACACACTTGGCGAGTGCTCTTTCTACGTGGTGTTTTGAGAAACGCATGTTACGTCTTCGGTCGTTTGTAGGAAAGCTGCATCATTAAAACACCTGTAAGCCCAAGTTCCCTCGCTGTCAGGAAATCGGGCCCAGAGCTGGAGAAAATGTATTTGGCACATTTTAGGTAGTTAAGATATTTAGTTGGGTAACATTAGTTGTGGGACTTTCAAGTGTAACTTTATCACCTCTTGCGCTGCTCAACAGTAGATCGTCATGTCAAGAAACTTAGATCGCGCCGTGTGCTCTTTGTTAACAAACATGCCATGTGACTTTCTCAATTGAATACTGACTTAAAATTTTTAAAAAAATACAAATTATGGCATTAAATCATAGTGGGTATTTCAAAATACCCCGGTATACCGCCTAATACTAATCTTCTTTCCCTCTTCACTCCTCCAGATTCTAACCGCGAGTATGACCCGTCGGCCCCCGTGACTGGCAAGTTTGATGCCCTTGACTTTGACACTTTACTGAAGCAGGCCCAGAAGAGTCTGAAGAGGTAACAGAGGTCAGCCCACTGGGGGTGCCACACTAAGACTTACCTTAGAGCCATTGGCAGGCTCCTCCCACTATCATTGTTGGCTTCGCCTTGACTGAGGGGTGGACCACAACGCACGGTCGATACATTAGCCAGCTAACATTAATTTACATGCAGAGAGAGCTCTTTTCTGGTTCATACAAGACAGTTTTAAAGCTGTAATCAGAAATTATAGAGTAATAGAACCTTTACATCTTGGTTTAAGGCATTGTACGAAGCTAATAAGGCATAGTTCTATTCAAGAATCAAATGTAATCAATGTCATTGATTGAAGCAATATATCAGAATCATTATTTGGAAACTGTTGAATTGAGGAAGTCTGCCTTTTTAATATGGGTTGTTTAAGTGTGAAATCATTCATGCCATGTTCATTTCAAGCCTGTCTATCTTTGAACTCTGAAATGCTATTTCTGAATGTTTCGACATGTTAGCTGTATAACACATTTTCCTGCTTTGTGATATACAGTGCATTCGGAAAGTATTCAGACCCTTTGACTTTTTCCACATTTTGTTACCTTACAACCTTATTCTAAAATGGGTTAATAAAATTTCTCCCCCTCATCAATCTACACACAATACCCCATAATGACAAAGCAAAAACCGGTTTGAAATTTTTGCAAATGTATTAAAAATAAACGGAAGTATTCAGACCTTTTACTCAGTACTTTGTTTAAGCACATTTGGCAGTGATTACAGCCTCGAGTCTAATTGGGTATGACTATGTAAGCTTGGCACACCTGTATTTAGGGAGTTTCTCCCATTCTTCTCTGCAGATCCGGACTCTGGCTGGGCAACTCAGGGACATTCAGAGACTTGTCCTGAAGCCACTCCTTCATTGTGTGCTTAGGGTCGTTGTCCTTTTGGAAGGTGAACCTTAGACTGGGACGAAGGTCCTGAGCTCCATGGAGCAGATTTTCATCAAGGATTTCTGTACTTTGTTCCATTCATCTTTCCCTCAATCCTGACTAGTCTCCCAGTCCAAAACATCCTCACAGCATGATGCTGCCACCATTCTTCACCTTAGGGATGGTGCCAGGTTTCCTCCAGACATGACGCTTGTCATTCTGGCCAAAGATCCTAGTTTCATCAGACCAGAGAATCTTGTTTCTCATGGTCTGAGAGTCCCGTAGGTGCCTTTTTGCAAACGCCAAGCAGGCTGTCGTGCCTTTTACTTAGGAGTGGCTTCCGTCTGGCCACTTTACCATAAAGGCCTGATTGAAGTGCTGCGAAAATGGTTGTCCATCTGGAAGGTTTTGCTATCCACAGAGGAACACTTGAGCTCTGGTTCTTGGTCTCCTCCCTGGCCATAGCCCTTACGCCCCGATTGCTCAGTTTGGCCGGGTGACCAGCTCTAGAAATAGTCTTGGTGGTTCCAAACTTCTTCCATTTAACAATGATGGTGGCCACTGTGTTCTTGGGGGCCTTGAATAGTGCAGACTTTTTTTGGTACACTTCCCCAGATCTGTGCCCCAGCTCTACGGACAATTCCTTCGACCTCATGGCTTGGTTTTTGCTCTGACATGCACGGTCAACTGCGGGACCTTATATAGGTGTGTGTGTGCGCGCCTTTCCAAATCCTGTCCAATCAATTTAATTTACCACATGTGGACTCCAATCCCAGTTGTAGAAACAGCTCAAGGAATTTCAATGAAAACAGGATGCACCTGAGCTCAATTGAGTCTCATAGCAAAGGGTCTGAATAGTTATGTAATTAAGGTATCTGTTAATACTTTGGCAAAAATGTCTAAACCTGTTTTGCTTTGTCATTATGGGGTATTGTGTTGATTTGATGAGAAAATAATTTAACCATTTTATAAAAGACTAATGTGGAAAAAGTAAAGTGGTCTGAATACTTTCCGAATGCACTGTAGCTACCAGTCTTTGTTTTGGTTGTTTCTTTTGTTTTTGCAAGCTTACACCTTCTATTGAAGTGAAGATTTGTATGAAAAGATTAAAAGCAATAATAAAAAAAAAGAAATAAAGGAAATGAGAAACTATGATTAACATTAGATCTGTCCTTTTTTAGATAACTACTAAATATTTTTATGTCACAATAATTGATATCAAACACTGTTTTAAGGTCCACAGTAGCATCAACAGCACTCAGAAGGGTAGCGCCATGATGGAGCCGAAGGCCAGCTAGTTTCTGTCCTCAGCATATGTTTACTTGGATACAAAACCTAGGAGGCTAATGGTTCTCGCCCCCTTCCGTAGACTTAGAGTAATTATGACAACTTCCGGAGGACATCCTCCAACCAATCAGAGCTCTTGCAGCATGATCTGACACCCAATAAAAGGATCAAAGAATGGATCTATACTAAATAAAAATATAAATGCAAATATGTCAAAGATGTTATAGTTCATAAGGAAATCAGTCAATTGAAATCAATTCATTAGGCCCTAATCTATGGATTTTACCTGACTGGGAATACAGATATGAGTCTGGTCACAGATACCTATATATTTTTTTGAAGGTAAGTGTGGATCAGAAACCAAGTCAGTATCTGGTGTGACCACCATTTGCCTCATGCAGCGCGATTATGGTGTCAATTTCACGCCATATGTATTGAATTCAAAATAAAATAAATAGTGAACATGAAAAATAAAGTTGAGAATGTAACATTCTCAAGGACCGGTGAAGTAATGAATGTTGATATCAAAAACCAAACAATTGAAAGCAAAATGTATTTAATTGTAAACGAATAAGACCTCAAAAGAAAAACGTCTAAGCAAGTCATTTTAAAGCTAGAGCAAAATGATAAAAAAAATATATTTGAAAATAAATGCAAAAATTGTATTTGGTTAAACTTTCCCAGCGACCAATCCTATTGAATACATTTTGCCTACGTTCTTGCCTGCATGTACTACCTTTTGGTTACGCTACTCATATCTTTTGGTTACGCTACTCATATCTTTTGCTTTCGATGTCTGTTTCTTTGCTTTCACTGCCAGTCTTTTCGATTTGCGAGTTTTGGTATTATTTTTCCGTGAAGGGTGAGGTTTAGAGGGAGGCATAGACAATGAGTCTTCATTGGTCCGCTAGTTTTGGAGAGACGGTTCGTCTTAACCCAATCAATGAACATGATTGTACATTATAATCAAGAAGTATTCAGACCCCCTTTTCCACATTTTGTTAGGTTAAAGCCTTATTGATCAAACATTTATTAGATCATGTAGATTGAGAGAAATAAACCCCCCCTACCCCATAACCACAGAGCAAAAACAGGTTTTTATATATGTTTGCTAATTTATACAAATAAAAAAGCACTAACAAAAGTATTCAGCCCCTTTTACTTTGTACTTTGTTGAAGCACCTTTTGCAGTGATTACAGCATTGAGTCTTGGGTATGACGCTACAAGCTTTGCACACCTGTATTTGGGGAATTCTCCCATTTTTTTATTTTTTGCAGATCCTCTCAAGCTCTGTCAGGTTGGATGGGGAGCGTTGCTGCACAGCTATTTTCAGGGTCTCTCCAGAGATGTACGATCGGGTTCAAGTCTGAGCTCTGGCTGGGCTACTCAAGGACATTGAGACTTGTCCCGAAGCCACTCCTGCGTTGTCTTGGCTGGGTGCTTAGGGTCGTTGTCCTGTTGGAAGGTACACTTTTCGCCCCAGTCTGAGGTCCTGAGCGATCTGGAGCAGGTTTTCATCAAGAATATCTCTGTACTTTGCTCCGTTCATCTTTCCCTCGATCCTGACTAGTCTCCCAGTCCCTGCCGCTGAATAACATCCCCACAACATGATGCTGCCACCACCATGCTTCACAGTAGGGATGGTGCCAGGTTTTATCCAAATGTGATGCTTGGCATACAGGCTAAAGAGTTCAATCTTGGTTTCATTAGACCAGATAATCTTGTTTCTCATGGTCTGTGAGTCCTTTAGGCAAATTCCAAGCAGTCTGTCATGTGCCTTTTACTGAGGGGCTTCCGTCTGGCCACTCTATCATAAAGCAATGATTGGTGGAGTGCTCCACAGAGGAACTCTGGAGCTCTGTCAGAGTGACCATCGGGTTCTTGGTCACCTCCCTGACCAAGGCCCTCCTCTCCTGATTGCTCAGTTTTCCCACGTGGCCAGCTCTAGGAAGAGTCTTGGTGGTTACAAACTTTTTACATTAAACAATGATGGAGGCCCCTGTGTCCTTGGGGACCTTCAATGTTGCAGACATTTTTTGGTACCCTTCCCCAGATCTGTGCCTCAACACAATCCTGTCTCTGAGCTCTACGGACAATTCCTTCGACCTCGTGGCTTGGTTTTTGTCTGACATGCACTGTCAACTGTGGGATCTTATATAGAGAGGTGTGTGCCTTTCCAAATCATGTCCAATTTACCACAGGTAAAACCACATCCAATCAAGGATGCTCAATGGAAACAGGATGCACCTGAGCTCAATTTTGAGTCCCATAGTGAAGGGTCTGAATACTTAAAGGTATGTCGTGACTTTCATTAATGTGATGACTTATTTATTCAATCCACGATGTTTAATTGTTACCTGATTAAATTACTGTAACAACTAACTCATTAGGAATTTGAGGCACAACGGAAGTTGTTTAACGAGATACCATCTCCCGATTTAAACTCTAGAAGAGATAACAATATATTGATAAATCACTTATTAATCATTACCTCATATCAGTTCTCATTCTGAACAGTCATGACCTTGCATCCGCAAGAACCCAAACTTTTGCTGATTATTCAGTACTACACATTGGTTTCATAATTTATTTACTAACTAACTAATAACACAGAATACACGTACACACTTTCATGACACAAGTCCCTAGTGGACTGACAAGATATGACTGCTTGTTACACATATGGAGAGGGTTGGGGAAAGAGATAGTGAAAGGGGACCTTTATTGTGGATACATTCTAGGACTGTCCTCATATTAAGCACATACCTTGCACATGAACTTCTGCCCGTTTGGGGATAAGAAATTAATTTACGTGTTGAATGTTCCCCTTTCTCTGTCAGAACGAAGCCCTCTCGGAAAGTTGTTTCGTTGAGCCTTTCCTGTGGGCCACTTGTACATGCTCTGATTGTCCACCAGAAGTCACAATGTCCTTCTTAGTTGTCCCATCTCCAATTGTGATGAGCGTAGTAGTATAGTCGTTTAAATTAGCTGTCTTACATTAGATATCGAGAAAAGCTAATCAGCTGTACCAGGGATTGTCTGAGGTGAGATTCTCACCTATTTTCATCCTCCGGTAGATAGTCAAAGTTCCACACCACTTTACACCTTGCAGCTGCAGATTGACAGTGTTTCTGGTATGGTAGGTGAGGTTATTTTCTTCAACTCGTGTTGCTCTGCACTTTACTGGTCTCGTGTGAATTTCATTACCAAGGCTTTTGCCCTCTGGGGGCATGGCTAGTCACTGTGCATAGTTTATATGAAAAACAATTGTCATTAGACACTAAAATCATATTCCTATCTTAACAAAAATAATTTCATCCATTTTCATATTACATAGACAATGTATTGGAAGGAAACTTGACATAAAATGGGTACACTTTGAGTTACAGTATTTTCTTGATACCATTCTTAATGACATCACAAAATAATAAACTGTGACATGATTATTCCCTAATGAC
This sequence comes from Oncorhynchus clarkii lewisi, assembly GCF_045791955.1. Taxonomy (NCBI): domain Eukaryota; kingdom Metazoa; phylum Chordata; class Actinopteri; order Salmoniformes; family Salmonidae; genus Oncorhynchus; species Oncorhynchus clarkii. The sequence goes on from NC_092169.1 coordinate 1,233,254, forward strand.
CATTCTTAACATTCTCATCTTAGAAATATTGTTGCAATATTCACTTTTTGGGTGTTACAGTTTTGGCGGCAAAAGTATTCTGGGGGACAAAGGCATTACTTTCATTGATAATGAAAAGCAGGAGGGAGATTCCCCTCCCTAATTTGAGAGGGGTCTGGTCATCGTCTGCCATTTGCCAAGCTGATCTGAGGCCTTGGATCCTCACCCAGGAGAGTTATTTCTGTTTTTCAGCGACAGGGACTGGGAGACTAGTCAGGGTTGAGGGAAAAATGAACAGAGCAAAGTACAGAGAGATCCTTGATGAAAACTTGTTCCAGAGTGCTCAGGACCTCAGACTAGGGCGATGGTTCACCTTCCAACAGGACAACGACCCTAAGCACCCAGCCAAGCAGGAGTGGCTTCGGGACAAGTCTCTGAATGTCCTTGAGTGGCCCAAACATGTCTAGAGACACCTGAAAATAGCTGTGCAGCGACGCTTCCCATCCAACCTGACAGAGCTTGGGAGGATCTGTGGAGAAGACTGGGAGAAACTCCCCAAATACAGGTGTGCCAAGCTTGTAGCTTCATACCCAAGAAGAACCGAGGCTGTAATCGCTGCCAAAGGTGCTTCAACAAAGTATTGAGTAAAGAGTCTGAATACTTATGGAAATGTGATTATTCAGTGTTTTTTATTTGACAACATTTCTAAAAACCTGTTTGGCTTTGTCATTATGGGGTATTGTGTGTAGATTGATGAGGAAAAGGCTGTAGCTAGTGATGCACCGATATGACAATTTTGGCCGATATCCGATATTTTCCTTGCCCCAAAAAATAATACCGATAACCTTCTAAGCATTCTAGTACAGTTAAATAGTTAACACACACACATGGACGCAGCGGTCTAAGGCATTGCATCTCAGTGCAGGAGGTGTCACTACAGTCCCTGGTTCGAATCCAGGCTATATCACATCCGGCCGTGATTGGATGTCCCACATTGGGCGGCGCACAATTGGCCCAATGTTGACCGGGGTAGGCAGTCATTGTAAATAACAATTTGTTCTTAACTGACTTCCCTAGTTTAAATAAAGGTTACACACACACCACACTGAACAAAAAGTTATTTTGTTGGCATTTACGTATGTCCCCATTACCAGTAAAACAATCTAAACCTATTTCTTTCACTTACTTGCTGTGCTGTTTTGTTCATTTGTTCAGTCGTTTCATTCTCAAACAGGATTTCTATGGAACACCGTTGGGGTCTTTGACGTGTCAAATAACCTCATTGACAAATCAGGACCTGAATATGACTGCACGTCACATAATAATTTAACGCTTTCATATTTTTTTTTACATATTTATTAAACATTGATTACACTCACTCGTATTTCATATGTCACAACGATTCATCAATACATATGCTGGTAAAGTTGTCTCGCGCACCTACAGTGCTGGTCATAAAAAAAGCTAGCTAGCTCATGGATGCAAACAATGTTCTTCCCCAAAAACATAGCAAAACGACAATCTGTTTCAGTAGCTATAGTTAGCGAGCTAACTAAACTCAGCAAAAAGAAACGTCCTTTTTCAAAACCCTGTCTTTCAAAGATAATTCGTAAAAATCCAAATAACTTCACAGATCTTCATTGTAAAGTGTTTAAACACTGTTTCCCAAGCTTGTTCAATTAATCATAAAAATGTTATGAACCTGTGGAACGGTCATTAAGACACTAACAGCTTACAGACGGTAGGCAATTAAGGTCACAGTTATGAAAACTTAGGACACTAGAGGCCTTTCTACTGACTCTGGAAAAACACCAAAAGAAAGATGCCCAGGGTCCCTGCTCAGTTGTTGAATCTGATGTTAATACAAATATTTACACATGTTAAGTTTGCTGTAAATAAATGCAGTTGACAGTGAGAGGACGTTTATTTTTTTTGCTGGGTTTTTTATAGCTAGGTGTCATCTAAAATAACCCAAATTTTATAAGACCGTTCTTATTTGATTAATGGTGATCGGACCCATCTATGTGAAGCTAGCCACAATAAGGATTAGCCACAATAGTGGACTTTGCGGTTAGCCATCAAAATAAAAGTACAGCATAGTTCTACTATTTGTATTCATTTGCATCACTGTCAATTTCATACTTTTATTTTGAAAGCAACCCGCAAATTCCACTATTGTGCCTAATCCTTATCGTGTCTAGCTTCACAACACATAACCCAGTCCGGTCGAGCCTTACTAGCCAGATGAAGCTAGCTGGCTGCTTATAACATTAGCTTTGGGAAACAGGGTTAAGTAGCTGGCAAGCTATTTATTTTCATGAACTTAAAATCAATTTCAATAGGCGAACAAGTGGCAACCTAGCTAATACTAGCAAGGATTCCTAAATCATTGCTAATGATAATGATTGCAGTTTCTACTAGAAACAGGCTTTCAGGCTGGCTAAAGCTAGCTACCCCAGAAGTTGCGGTCGAACAAATTATGCTTTATTACCAACGCAGTATTGTAAACACATTCGTGGCCGGTGATTGCTGACTTTTTTGTACAATGTTGTGGAATAATCAGAATTTTTTGGTAACATAGGTAAAATGTTTTATATTCATCATATGTTTGTAAGTTACTTCTCATCAGAATGGTATTTTTGTATAATACTGTGGCGAGGTTGCAGTTATCTGTTCTATGTCAAGACTAAGTTGCATGGGTCGCAGAGAGGGGAGAGGTCAAAGTGTCATCATGTGTAAACATATATTTTGCTCCACCGTGTCTGTGCCAGTCACTCCCTACTTTTCCCATCGGGGAAAGGAGGATGGCAGTGTCTGGAATCATTCTATCCTCTCCGTGAGCTTGTCCAGGATTGGTTGTATTTAGAGTTGGTTGTATCTAAATGACAATTTGATATATGCCTGTTGATATGGAGGATTGGTTTATGGTTCTAGGGTTTGAGTAAGGAGACAAAGCTGAACGATTTATAATGTCTATGCTGTCTGACTGTGTGTTCTTTGCTATTAAAGGATCGCAGTTGCAATGCAGAGGGGGCTCTCAGAGAATTCATTGAGAGACACTGAATTTATCTGAGAGTCACAGGATTGTGATAGAGCTGATATAATTAAAGATGGACTTTGATAACTAACTCTGACTTGTGTGTGGTTTGCTCCCATGATTTGGTAAATAGAGGAAATTTCCACGACATTTGGCGACGAGGAGTGGATGTGAATCTTCACCCGGTGACCGTTCCTACGATCTAGGTAAATAAATCGTGCGCGAGGGATCCCCTAAACTTGGGATCTCAGGGAGAACCACACTTTGGGAACGAAGCAGATGGACCAACCTTTGATCTAAGAGGAAGCGAGCCGAGTGGATACCACATCTCAAACTGAGTTTTTTTAAAGAAAAAGGTGCGCGAACCACACAGATTTGAAGTCGAGTTTTTTAATTATGCCTGTTACGTATACTCTGAGCGTGAATTCCTTTGTAAGGAAGGCACCTTGGCGGCGTAAGCAGGGCCGAATCAGAGGAGAGTAATCTGGGGGTTTTGTGGACTCAAAAGATACTCTGCACTGTCCGGTTGCCAGTGACCAAGAGCCCTCCTGACACTGAATTGATCACAGTGGGGATTTGGTGAGGTCTGTCGGGGTGATGGGCCAGGGGGTCTGTGTGTTCTAGATGAAACACGGCACTTGGTGAAGCCCTATTGGAAGAAGGACCTCATTCTGTGCGTCTGTGTGATTTGTCTAAGTGACCCTCAGATGTGGTGAATTCCAATTATTTTAAATGTGCTAGCCAGGTATGCCCTGGGTTACTCTGTGTGAGTATTTTGTTATGGGATCACTAGGTAATAGTTGTCGGACCGTTCTGTGTGAGCGGGGTAGGGTTGACTCTGTGTGGGCAAACCTTTTTTTCTGATGTTCTGTGTGGACGTCTGACCAGTTCTATGTGAACATCTGACCAATCCTGTGTGATGTTGTGATAGAGCTGATATAATTAAAGATGGACTTTGATAACTAACTCTGACGTGTGTGTGGTTTGCTCCCATGATTTGGTAAATAAAGGAAATTTCCACGACAACAGCTTTGACAGTGTTACTGTATATTTTTTGACACGCAAAGACCCAAATGGCATTCCATAATATGTATGTCGTGAAGCTAATAGCAGGGACGCTATGACTGTGTTACTCCGGTAGGGCAACATCGGAAAAATAGCGCACTTGGTAGTGTTAACCGGTACTCGACCAGTCGGCGAAAGCCAACATCACCCACGCGACAGAGAACAGTTAATTGTCAAGGGCAATGAATTCCGTCATGTACCTTCATTATATAGGTATGCACGTCAGCTTTGACATCGGTTTTTCACATTGGGCGTTAAACTAGACATTGGCCGATACGGATGTTGGCATTTTTCGCTAATATCGGCCGATTCCGATATGTTCACCGATTTATCGCGCATCCCTAGCTGTAACCTAACAAAATGTGGAAAAAGGTTAGGGGTCTGAATACTTTACGAATGCACTGTAACTAACGAGATTACAGTGAACGAAAATATACACTTAATCCAGTATAAATTAATGTATATAATTTATTATACAAGAAACAACATTCACAAATTCTACAGCACAATGGCAGAGTCATGTCTGAAGTGTAAAACTAATAATGACTCAATAATCCAAGCCTAGGGCTATTACGGTGACCATATTACTGCCACACCGGTCACTGCCACACCAGTGGTTACGAGTCATGACCATAGTCAAATCCAACGTGACCATTCAGAAAATGGAAACTAGGCTTCTCCAACTCTGATGCTGCTGATGGTCATTAGTAGTCTACCAAACTTGCTAACTACCTGCTACTCAGCACTCTATTTTCCCTCTAATCACTCTGACGTCAATGCAAATGTAATTGAGAATCGAATCAAACACTTCATGTTGCCCATGAGCTCAACATTTTTATAGGCTATACAATTGCGAGAGAAAACACGAGTTTTGAGGAGAATCCCATCAGCTTTTTATAGGCTAGGCCTAGTATACTGTATATTTATTTGTCAACTTTACTAATATTAAGCACATTGCTTCACTGGGGCAGCAGTGTAGCCTAGTGGTTAGAGCATTGGACTAACAACCGAAAGGTTGCAAGTTCAAATCCCCAAGCTGAAAAGGTACAAATCTGTCGTTCTGCCCCTGAACAAGGCAGTTAACCCACTAGGCTGTCATTGAAAATAAGAATTTGTTCTTAACTGCCTAGTTAAATAGTAAAGGTAAAATAGCCTACCTGGCTGGCATGAAAATTAACCAAGGGAAAAGTGTCCTCCATTAGGTATTTAAGTGCATAGATGACATGTCATTTTTCCCCTGCTCCGAGACAGGTGCATGATAATGGTCCAATCATTTTTAATATATGTAAAGACAAGATTAAATAAAGAATAGTCTGATAGGCGACAATATTAGCATATCACTTGTGTATGATATATTATCACTTGTGAATGATGGCCACCTTTTTTTGCTACTTTTTCAAATCGTAGTCGCACACCTCCTGTTCCCTAGCCCATAGGCCTCTAAGGTTTGTATCACAACTAAAGTGGCCAAATAACTAAATTAATAACATTTATCTGCTTTACAACGGGTGTAGAGCCTAACTGGCATACATACACAGCCGTGAGTTTCAAGTTTTGGGAAGATAATTTTCACCATAAAAATGCACCTTTATAATAAAGCATTACATGCATAATCGCAAAAGCGGTAGCTTTTAAGAATGGTGTTTTCCCACTAATTGATTGCATTCTGAAACATTCATGCTTATAGCCTATTGCTGTGAGAGAGAATACAGTAGACGGCACATGTCAAATGTGTGATTTATGACCCTATGTCATGGTCACATGTGTATGCCCATATATGAGCATCCTGTCAGGACATCCTGGCGGGAAGTTATCACGTGCTCTAGGGAGTGCCCATATATGGGCATCCTGTCATTCCTGTTCTCACGCTTTAGAGTGAGTGTTAATTTATGTATACAGTGCCTTGCGAAAGTATTCGGCCCCCTTGAACTTTGCGACCTTTTGCCACATTTCAGGCTTCAAACATAAAGATATAAAACTGTATTTTTTTGTGAAGAATCAACAACAAGTGGGACACAATCATGAAGTGGAACGACATTTATTGGATATTTCAAACTTTTTTAACAAATCAAAAACTGAAAAATTGGGCGTGCAAAATTATTCAGCCCCCTTAAGTTAATACTTTGTAGCGCCACCTTTTGCTACGATTACAGCTGTAAGTCGCTTGGGGTATGTCTATCAGTTTTGCACATCGAGAGACTGAAATGTTTTCCCATTCCTCCTTGCAAAACAGCTCGAGCTCAGTGAGGTTGGATGGAGAGCATTTGTGAACAGCAGTTTTCAGTTCTTTCCACAGATTCTCGATTGGATTCAGGTCTGGACTTTGACTTGGCCATTCTAACACCTGGATATGTTTATTTTTGAAGCATTCCATTGTAGATTTTGCTTTATGTTTTGGATCATTGTCTTGTTGGAAGACAAATCTCCGTCCCAGTCTCAGGTCTTTTGCAGACTCCATCAGGTTTTCTTCCAGAATGGTCCTGTATTTGGCTCCATCCATCTTCCCATCAATTTTAACCATCTTCCCTGTCCCTGCTGAAGAAAAGCAGGCCCAAACCATGATGCTGCCACCACCATGTTTGACAGTGGGGATGGTGTGTTCAGCTGTGTTGCTTTTACGCCAAACATAACGTTTTGCATTGTTGCCAAAAAGTTCAATTTTGGTTTCATCTGACCAGAGCACATTCTTCCACATGTTTGGTGTGTCTCCCAGGTGGCTTGTGGCAAACTTTAAACAACACTTTTTATGGATATCTTTAAGAAATGGCTTTCTTCTTGCCACTCTTCCATAAAGGCCAGATTTGTGCAATATACGACTGATTGTTGTCCTATGGACAGAGTCTCCCACCTCAGCTGTAGATCTCTGCAGTTCATCCAGAGTGATCATGGGCCTCTTGGCTGCATCTCTGATCAGTCTTCTCCTTGTATGAGCTGAAAGTTTAGAGGGACGGCCAGGTCTTGGTAGATTTGCAGTGGTCTGATACTCCTTCCATTTCAATATTATCGCTTGCACAGTGCTCCTTGGGATGTTTAAAGCTTGGGAAATCTTTTTGTATCCAAATTCGGCTTTAAACTTCTTCACAACAGTATCTCGGACCTGCCTGGTGTGTTCCTTGTTCTTCATGATGCTCTCTGCGCTTTTAACGGACCTCTGAGACTATCACAGTGCAGGTGCATTTATACGGAGACTTGATTACACACAGGTGGATTGTATTTATCATCATTAGTCATTTAGGTCAACATTGGATCATTCAGAGATCCTCACTGAACTTCTGGAGAGAGTTTGCTGCACTGAAAGTAAAGGGGCTGAATCATTTTGCACGCCCTGAGCTCGAGCTGTTTTGCAAGGAGGAATGGGAAAAAATGTCAGTCTCTCGATGTGCAAAACTGATAGAGACATACCCCAAGCGACTTACAGCTGTAATCGCAGCAAAAGGTGGCGCTACAAAGTATTAACTTAAGGGGGCTGAATAATTTTGCACGCCCAATTTTTCAGTATTTAATTTGTTTAAAAAGTTTGAAATATCCAATAAATGTCGTTCCACTTCATGATTGTGTCCCACTTGTTGTTGATTCTTCACAAAAAAATACAGTTTTATATCTTTATGTTTGAAGCCTGAAATGTGGCAAAAGGTCGCAAAGTTCAAGGGGGCCGAATACTTTCGCAAGGCACTGTATAAGAGAAAAATGCATCGGTTGTGAGCTCAATCACCCCAGCCAACGACGACATCCATGTTTATACGACCCCCCACGGTACTACTTCTTCAACCATTTTGAGGAGCTGGTGAAAAGACTGTGGTCCAGGCGGTTTATACCTTCGACGGTCAGAGCCCTGGAGTCTATGGGTCTTGTGCCGTCTATTCCCACGGGGTAACAGAGGCTTTCCTACATGAACTGAAGGAGGCTATCTACATCCACGAGAAACTCAAAGAAATCCGGCACACCCTGGTGGACGACAACAAATACAAGGAAGCTTTGGTGGCTGGTGTGGTGACTTTCTGGCTCAATAAACTGCAAGAGACCGAGTAACAATACATATTTTTTATTTAGATGTAAAGCAATGGGTAACTATATGCATACGATGTTAGAGAGAATAAATACAACATTTATTTTGAGAGAACTTACAAATGTTATGCAGCAAATGATTGGAAATAAAGTGAACAATGTATCGTTCTACACAACCCACAATACATGGGCTAATGCAGAGCGTGTTCTAAAAATTGAGCAAATGATGAATCATGTACGACATACGGGCGAGAGTCTACAATGGACACAACTGATATCCCGTCTTGTGGATGATTCTGAAGAACTAGAAACAACCTTGTCTAAGATTTTACTTTATTTGTTTGAAACACCATTAAATTGTAACGTATCATATTTTTTGTTTATATACTTATATAATATCAAAAAATTCATCGACACAAGCCTGTAAATATAAACCAAATATACAAGGTGTTGCATACCTGGATCGTTGAGAAAACGGAGACTAGTATCCTGTTACGTATCCTGAATTGTCTGTATACATCATAAATTCAAAATGAAAATGAAATGTTCTTGTTATTTGAAAGGGGCTCATTAACGTTATTGTACATCAGAGAGGCAAGAAGAATGGCGGAGCAGATGTTGAAAAACATGTATTATACCCCCTCTAACCCAGGGTCTTATGGGGGTAAGGAGCGGTTACAGAGAGCTATACCCGAAGAAACAGGTAGCAGGTTAGGCACTGCTCAAGTGAATGAATGAGCAGAGCAGGATGCTTACACTGTATAAACCTGTGTGAAAACAATTTCCACAAAATAGTTCTCTAACCATTCCTTGTCCCAGTTTCAGGCAGATCTATGTGACATGCAGGCCCTTGCAGATAAAAAATGATGGAAATCGCTACATGTTATCGGTTATAGATACAGTATATGAATAACCAAAGTTAGAATTATACAACCAATTTTCCAAAGCCTATAGAGTTATCAGAGGCCTGGGAAGTAGGTCTCAGCGAGATAACATGCCCCCATAGTTGGTATAATATCAAGGATAAGGACCGTGATATTTATTGCAAAAGGATATTGCAACCCCCAAAACTTATAAAGGTTAAAAAAAGGGTTCTATAGAACCGTCGACAGGATTGTCTCAGAGTTGAACGAACACCTAACCCTGAACAATATGGAAATACTCTTGAACTACAACCCTGTTCATAAACGTATACAAATCTCAGTGGCTGCTGATGGGGGTATAAAGACCAGCGGTAATTTAGCCTACATGTTGGGGATGAGTTCAAATAAATGGACGTATGTGAGAGAGATTATTCCCATTCCCTGCGGATATACATGCTGGGTTTTTACAACATATTTGTGGATACCGACATCATATCCTATCAAAGGGTAGGAGACAGATATGTGAACCCCTGAGAACAGTGCATATAGAGGGAAAGGATGGTGATGTAGTCACTGTTAACTATGACAAGCCATACTATGTACTTGTAAGCAAGAAATATATTGAAAACATTCTGGTTGATCTTAAAACGGATCAGAACGAAAACATTGAATTTACATATCGTAAAACTCCACTTTAGACCCACCAAAACCTCTCTACATATCTAATATATTATTAGTATTATATATATATTTTTTTAATAAACATAATACAATTTTTTAAAAATGGTTATGAAACACAACCACCATCTCGACCCTAACCGCTATGTCTCATACTATGTTGATCAAGTGGGTAATGGATTACCCGGCTATCACGGATCCCCGACCATGTACGGTTCGGGGATAGGAGACATTTCGTAACCTCTTTAGGATGGTTTTACCGTTTATAAAGAGAGGCCTCAATATAGCCAAACCACATATAAAATCAGCTGCTAAAAATATTATGAGGTTGTAGCCAATGCTATGACCAGAAGGGCGTCATTAGATGCCGAGCATCAAGAAGGCTCCGGGCTTATGCTGTTGCCTCGAAGACCAAAAAAGAGACCTCTGGGTATAAGGGGCAGGCCTGCCCCTAAAAAGCGGAGGTTAACCGTTAAAATAAACTCAGTAAGTCAAAGACGTGGTAAAGTGAGGAGGTCTGGACCAAAAACGTCAAAAGGAATACTCAGAAGTATTTTCTAAAAGAACAAGCAACATGGCTCTTTTACACCGCATGTCCTCTGAAGCTATAAAGACAGAGCTCGATCTTTTCACGGCCCCCTTAACCCAATTTTCAATAGATAGGTCCTGTTATGTGGAGATAGCCCCACTCTCTGCCATTACAGACAATGGTCATTTAGAATTTTTCATACCAGGCCACGGTGACAACTACCTGAACCTCAACAACACCTTATTGCATTTACATCTCAAAGTGACCAAAAGAGATGGTACTAATATTGCAAATGATGCCAAAGTGAGTCTTATTAATTACCCCTTGGCGACCATCTTCTCCCAAGTGGATGTGACTTTGGGTGAACGCCTAATCAGTCAAAGCAGTGCCACCTACCCTTTGAGGGCCATCCTGGAATGTTTACTAAACTACTCCGAAGACACTCTCAAGACACAATTCAGTGCCGGGCTGTTTAGCAAGGATACTGCAGGAGTCTCTATGGAATCTATATACCCTTCCACCGGTGCAAACAAAGGACTGGCTGCACGTGCTCGCCACTCTCCACCATAATTTGCAAATAACTTCATTAAAAATCCTACAATGTGATTTTCTGGATTTATTTTCTTCTCATTTTGTCTGTCATAGTTGAAGTGTACCTATGATGAAAATTACAAGCCTCTCATCTTTTTAAGTGGGAGAACTTGCACAATTGGTGGCTGACTAAATACTTTTTTGCCCCACTGTATGTAGGCATCTTAATGCACTGAAAGATCTCTCACAGCTGCTTTACTGGGATGGTTAGCGCGGCCTGTATGATTGCTTTCAGTGATGGGAACATATCAGGGTCTAACAGTTTAAACACACAGGATATGTCAGAAGTGGCATTTTTCTTTTTTGAGAGGTAAGGTTTAGCAAGAATTACTACTTCTGGCTTGAGAGAAATATGACATGTTTGTCTTGTGTGGACCTCTCTATGCTCTCTCCGTACCTCCTGCTACTCTCTCTCGCTCCCCTCTCTTCTTTGCTGTCTGAAGTTCTGCTTTCCTGGAGCTCCTATATTATTACAGAGACGGCATAGTCTCAGAGCCTTCTCAGTGAATATTCTGATCAGACAAACACATACACAAGCAATATACAGTTGAAGTCAGAAGTTTACATACATTTAAGTTGGAGTCATTAAAACTTGTTTTTCAACCACTCCACAAATGTCTTGTTAACAAACTATAGTTTTGGCAAGTCGGTTAGGACATCTACTTTGTGCATGACACAAAGTAATTTTTCCAACAATTGTTTACAGACAGATTATTTCACTTATAATAAATTGTATCACAATTCCAGTGGGCCAGAAGTTTACATACACTAAGTTAACTGTGCCATTAAACAGCTTGGAAAATTCCAGAAAATTATGTCATGGCTTTAGAAGCTTCTGATAGGCTAATTGACATCATTTGAGTCAATTGGAGGTGTACCTGTGGATGTATTTCAAGGCCTACCTTCAAACTCATTGCCTCTGCTTGACATCATGGGAAAATCAAAAGAAATCAGCCAAGAACTCAGAAAAAAATTGTAGACCTCCACAAGTCTGGTTCATCCTTTGGAGCAATTTCCAAACGCTTGAAGGTACCACGTTCATCTGTACAAACAATAGTACGCAAGTATAAACACCATGGGACCACGCAGCCGTCATACCGCTCAGGAAGGAGAAGCGTTCTGTCCCCTAGAGATTAACATACTTTGGTGTGAAAAGTGCAAATCAATCCCAGAACAACAGCAAAGGACCTTGTGAAGATTCTGGAGGAAACAGGTACAAAAGTATCGATATCCACAGGAAAACGAGACCTATATCGACATAACCTGAAAGGCCGCTCAGCAAGGAAGAAGCCACTGCTCCAAAACGGCCATAAAAAAAACTGTGGTTTGCAACTGCACATGGGGACAAAGATTGTACTTTTTGGAGAAATGTTCTCTGGTATGATGAAACATAATATATAACTGTTTAGCCATAATGACCATCGTTACGTTTGGAGGAAAATGGGGGAGGCTTGCAAGCCAAAGAACACCATCCCAACTGTGAAGCATGGGGGTGGCAGCATCGTGTTGTGGGGGTGCTTTGCTGCAGGAGGGACTGGTGCACTTCACAAAATAGATGGCTTCATGAGGATGGAAAATTATGTGGATATATTGAAGCAACACCTCAAGACATCAGTCAGGAAGTTAAAGCGTGGTTGCAAATGGGTCTTCCAAATGGACAATGACCCCAAGCATACTTCCAAAGTTGTGGCACAATGGCTGAAGGACAACAAAGTCAAGGTATTGGAGTGGCCATCACAAAGCCCTGACCTCAATCCCATAGAAAATTTGTGGGCAGAACTGAAAAAGCGTGTGTGAGCAAGGAGGACTACAAACCTGACTCAGTTACACCATCTCTGTCAGGAGGAATGGGCCAAAATTCACCCAATTTATTGTGGGAAGCATGTGGAAGGCTACCCGACACATTTGACCCAAGTTAAACAATTTAAAGGCAATGCTACCAAATACTAATTGAGTGTATGTAAACTTCTGACCCACTGGGAATGTGATGAAAGAAATAAAAGCTGAAAGAAATCATCCCCTCTACTATTATTCTGACATTTCACATCCTTAAAATCAAGTGCTGATCCTAACTGACCTAAGACCGGGAATGTTTACTTGGAATGAATGTCAGGAACATTGAAAAACTGAGTTTAAATGTATTTGGCTAAGGTGTATGTAAACTTCCGACTTCAACTGTAGCTCGCTAGATGCTAAATAATTGTATTGTAAACACACACAAAATCTCTTCACTTACTCCTGCAAATACAGCAGTCTCTGTGTTTGCCGAGCTGCGTCTCTCACCCTCTTTCTCAAGAATAAATACCATATGTCCATCTTCTATAAATTATCTGTCAGTGCAGCTTTTGAGTCAACATGTTGAAATGTAAGTTACTCGAATATGGCTTACTTGTGAGTTCAATAACTCTGAATAACATCTTCATGCGCTAACAACATGTGCTATAGTAATAGCATGTGCTATAGTAATAGTCTCTTGTTCCCAACTTTGCGCGCGCCAAAATATAATTTCTTAGGACAAATCAAAAATGACTTTGGAAAACCACTTTGACTCCTCCTCATAAAGTGCCACCGTACACAGACGTTATGGTTTTAGGCAGCACTAAAAGGGTAGGGCACATGATTGGAGTGTTGCCCAGTTTGTTTTACACCATGCCAGCAGAGGAAAAGAGTCGGGGCTGAGGCAAAATCAGTCAGGGCCAAAGCCCTGAAAGCCCGAGTCTGGTGACTCCAATGCCCATGGGACTGGAGATCAGTGGTGTCCGGTGAGAGAAAAGCAGGTTGAGGTTGCCGGGGTTAGAGTAGAACACAAAGTGTTGTATCCTGAAGCAGTGAAGAGAGTGGTAGTGAAAGATGGGTACAGGGTGAGGTTGGCGGCAGCTGCATTGAAGTATTCGGGATTGAGAGATTTTACTGCAGAAGATTTGCAGGGGGTGTTGAGTGGTAGTGTTCTGTCCTCCCAAACCGTTGGCATGGAGTAGGATTAGGTAGGGGTAAATTGTAGAATGGGGTGGTGCTTTTCACTTTTTGTGTGGGCTAATAGCTGGCAGGGTAATTCTCCTTTTCCCCAATTTTGTATTACTGGATGTTAATGTTGGTCGGCCGTGACTGGCCTCACACTCCAGTACAGTAGGTGGCGGCGTACGCACCCAAAAGTTGGATGCCAACCCAAAGAAGAAGATGTCCACTATCTTGGTTATGGAACTCTACTATCTTGGTTATGGAATTGTGTTTTGCCACAAAAGTCCGGTTGTGACTGGTTTGATCCAGTCTTCTGAGCATGCGCAATCGGTGTAAACAGGAAGAAGCTGCGAAAACCAGGGAAAATCTAGAAGACGAAAATATATTCAACGGGGAAAAAATCATAACGTTCATTGATTACTCGTAATTTTATTATTTTAGCGCACGAATATGTAAACGAATATTATTCTGAATTAAGTGTTTTAGCACAGCGGTACACGACGATAGTCAGCAACGTTACATTAGATAGACCTTTTCTTTATTTATTTTTACAGATTGGCAACTAACTGAAGCTAGTAGCTTTCGTTTCGTTTTACTAGAAAATAGTTTGCAAGAATCTAATTTGGACAGACAAGTCGAGCAATATTTTTTCACACTGCGGCCTGTGAACAACGCCGGGGATTGTCAGTAAACTAACGTTACACGGTTCATTTCCCCTCTCCTTTCAAGTCGTCCGGATGGCCTGCTAACCTATTGTCGGAGTTTCGGGTCATACTCCCCTCGTCTCCCCTAAACCCTGTCTGTTGCTAGCTACGATAACAGACAGTCTATAGAAATGGTTCAGAAAGGTAAGGCGGTGGTGGGGACGTCTCAAGTGGAGGTTGAGGCGAGCCCAAGCTCGGGGCCATCTGAGGCTGGTTCAGAAGCCCCTGGCTCAGTGGAAGAACCGAGAAGCATCGGGGTGGAACTATCGGGCCGCAGGAAATTCATCAGTGGAGTCGTGGAGGGTGAGGAGAACATATTATATTGAACAAAAATCACATTGATTTGGTATAGCTAGTGATTTTCGTGTTGTGATGTTGATGCATACAAGATTTGCATACTGGTCAAATGCAGAAAGAATGCCAGAATAATTGTGATTATGCAGGACACTTATTAACACTCCATTGTACTATTAACAACTGTTCAAGGTCGATGACCCATTCGGAGGAACTATGGGATGTCATTATTTTTTAAATCGATCATGTCTGCTTTCCCAAAAGCATCATAAGGCTATCATTAGAAACTTCGTAGGAGCAATTTAAAGCTGCAATATGTAACTGCTTGGGCCACCTAACCAAATTCACATAGAAATGTGAGTTATAGACCTGTCATTCTCATTGAAAGCAAGTCTATAAAAAGCGATCTTGTGTGCAACTGCAGCCCACAATTTGGGGTGTTCCTGCATGTGGGCATTCCACATGCAATGGGATTCAGGACCCCCCCCCCCTCTAGCATCCCATTTAATGTATTATCTGAATTTTTTTCGCCTCCCGGAGTCCTTGCTAGCTAGCGGGAGCAAAACCGGTAGACAGTGTTCTTCGCTCCCGCCTGCCGAACACCTGCACTCACTGTAGTTAACAGAACAGTGGGAAAACACTGCCTGACAGGCGGGGGTGAAAGGACACTATACCGGTCGCCTCCCTCCTCCTGCTAGCACAGCAGGTGAGAGGCTGGGGCGACACCAGGATGAAAGACACAGTCTACCGGTGTATGGCTACCTAGTTGTCACCCCCACCCCTTCTTCTGGGTGGTTTATCAGCGGCTGGCATACAACGTGATTGTGCATTAACGCCACCTACTGTACTGGAGCGCTCCCACCTCCCGCCTGTCCTAGCTTCTAAATGTACCGACAGAGAAGTATAGAGGGTGTCCTGCATGCCCACATGCAGGAACGCCACGAAATGCAAGCTGCAATTGCACCCTTCTCCTAAGAAGCTGTAGATCTGAGTCACGTTAACAATTCTAACTACATGTACATATTACCTCAATTGCCTCGTCACCTGTGCCCCCGCACATTGGCTATGTACCGGTACCCCCTGTATATAGCCCCGCTATTGTTATTAACTGATTTTTAATTTTATTTAACTAGGCAAGTTAGTTATGAACAAATTCTTATTTACAATGACGTCCTACCAAAAGGCCTCCTGTGGGGACGGGGGCCCGGGATATATTTTTGAAACAATAAATACAATATAATTATAGGCCAAAACATACAACACTACATAAAGAGAGACCTAAGACCACAACATAGCAAGGCAGCAACACATGACAACACAGCATGGTAGCAACACAACATAACAACAACATGGTAGCAGCACAAAACATGGTACAAACATTATTGGGCACAGTCAACAGCATGAAGGTAGAGACAACAATCCATCACACAAAGCAGCCACAACTCTCAGTAAGTGTCCATGATTGAGTCTTTGAATGAAGAGATTGAGATAAAACTGTCCAGTTTGAGTGTTTGTTGTAGCTCGTTCCAGTCTCTAGCTGCAACGATCTGAAAAGAGGAGCGACCCATGGATGTGTGCGCTTTGGGGACATTTAACAGAATGTGACTGGCAGAACAGGTGTTGTATGTGGAGGGTGAGCGCTGCAATAGATATCTCAGATAGGGGGGAGTGAGGCTTTAGAGGGTTTTATAAATAAGCATAAACCAGTGGGTCTTGCGACGGTTACACAGAGATGACCAGTTTACAGAGGAGTATAGGGTGCAGTGATGTGTCCTATAAGGAGCATTGGTGGCAAATCTGATGGCCGAATGGTAAAGAACATCTAGCCGCTCGAGAGCACCCTTACCTGCCGATCTATAAATTACGTCTCCGTAATTTAGCATGGTTAGGATGGTCATCTGAATCAGGGTTAGTTTGGCAGCCGGGGTGAAAGAGGAGCAATTACGATAGAGGAAACCAAGTCTAGATTTAACTTTAGCCTGCTGCTCTTGAATTATTTGTTATTCTTATCTCTTACTTTTTGGGGGGATTTTCTTAAAACTGCATTGTTGGTTAAGGGCTTGTAAGTAAGCATTTTACTGTAAAGTTTACACCTGTTGTATTTGGCGCATGTGACAAATAACATTTGATTTGATCTATTCTAATTGTTCTCTCTGTTCTGTGTGAGCTATCTCTTAGCTTCCCTTTACTAAGTTTCGATCTTAAGTTTTGTACACCAGCTTCAAACAGCTGAAAATACAATATTTTTGGTTATGGAAAATACATTTTACACCTCTTTTAGATGGTACAATGATTCTCTACACTAGAGAATCTACACTGTTTGTTTTGTCACATAAACTGAAATTAGGTGAACTATTAGAATTTTAGCAACCAGGAAATTGCTGAGCGTTTCCTGCATAGTGCTTCTTTAAATATTCGAGCTGTTTCCCAAAGCCATTAACTTTGTATTTGAAAAGTTCGTAATCTAACACCTGCCTCAGACCACTCGTTGAGTCAAATCAAATTGTATTAGTCACATGCACCGAATACAACAGGTAGACCTTACTGTGAAATGCTTACTTATGAGCCCCTAACCAACAGTGCAGTTAAAAAATATATATGATTAAGAATAAGAGACAAGTAATTAAAGAGCAGCAGCAAAAAATAACAATATATACGGGGGTTGGCGGTTCAGAGTCAATGTGCGGGGGGCAGCGGCCAGTTGAGGTAGTATGTACATGTAGGTAGAGTTATCAAAGTGACCATGCATAGATGACCACAGAGTGGGGGGGGGCAAGGCAAATAGTCTGGGTGGCCATTTGACTATTTGTTCAGGAGTCTTATGGCTTGGGGGTAGAAGCTGTTTAGAAACCTCTTGGACCTAGACTTGGTACTCCGGTACCTCTTGCCATGCGGTAGCAGAGAGAACAGTCTATGACTCGGGTGGCTGGAGTATTTGACAATTTTTATGGCCTTCCTTTGACACTGCCTGGTATAGAAGTCCTGGGTGGCAGGAAGCTTGGCCCCAGTGATGTACTGGGCCGTTCTCACTACCCTCTGTAGTGCCTTGCGGCTGGAGGTCGAGCAGTTATGCAACCAGTCAGGATGCTCTCGATGGTGCAGTTGTAGAACCTTTTGAGGATCTGATGACCCATGCCAAGTCTTTTTAGTTTCCTCAGGGGGAATAGGTTTTGTCATGCCTGCTTCACGACTGTCTTGGTGTGCTTGGACCATATTAGTTTGTTGGTGATGTGGACAGCTCTCAACCTTCTCCACTGCAGCCCTGTCAATGAGAATGGGGCCGTGCTTGGTCCTCTTTTTCCTGTAGTCCACAATCATCTCCTTTGTCTTGATCACGTTGAGGGGTAGGTTGTCGTCCTGGCACCACACGGCCAGGTCTCTGACTTCCTTATAGGCTGTCTCGTTGTTGTCGGTGATCAGGCCTACCACTGTTGTGTCATCGGCAAATGTAATGATGGTGTTGGAGTTGTGCCTGGCCGTGCAGTCATGAGTGAACAGGGAGTACAGGAGGGGGCTGAGCACGCACCCCTGTGTTGAGGATCACTGTGGCGGATGTGTTGTTACCTACCCTTACCACCTGGGGGCGTCCAGTCAGGAAGTCCAGGATCCATTTGCAGGGGTAGGTATTTAGTCCCAAGATCCTTAGCTTATTGATGAGCTTTAAGGGCACTATGGTGTTGAATGCTGTGCTGTAGTCAATGAATAGCATTCTCACATAGGTGTTCCTTTTTTCCAGGTGGGAAAGGGCAGTGTGTAGTGCAGTAGAGATGCCATCGTCTGTGGATCTGTTGAGGTGGTATGCAAATTGGAGTGAACAGCTAAGTGCGTGGTTAGATGTTGTTGTTTTTTTGGTTTATCTGCCTCTGTTTTTCTTTGTAATGGCAGTAAAAAATGTATAACATTTGTTGGCACCTTCAATTATTACACATTTTCTCATAAATAGTATATTTCAACACTGCCTGCTAAACTAAACCAACCAGAACTCCTGTACATACCCCTTGTGATGAAGGTAGCCAATGGCCTGCTTCTATCTACGATGTAAACACAGCCTCTTGTGAAAACGCTAGCTACAGTCTGATGAAGAGGAACAGATATAGGTAGCTAGCTTCTAGACTGAAATAAGAAATATATGTTTGAGTGCATTTGAAATATGCAGCGTACCATATGAATGGTCTTGTTCACATGAAGAGGTAACTACGTTGACCATTTAGCCAATTTATTGAAAGCTTGCCAATGTTTTAGACTATCCTTCTACTGTAAATGTCAATTTGTGTTTCATGAGCCATCTCTTTGTCAGTGAGTTCAATTGTTGAATCATGTTTTGGCGTGATTGTCTAATTTCAAGTAATTAACTGCAGGCTTAAAGAAATTCAATCATATATTTTGAATAGAAGCCCAAAATAAAAGCCTTGTAGATAGAATGGAACTTTAAAAATGACAGTTGCATATTAGCCAGTACATATGGCATAGCATACCTTGCAATACAATATTCTCTAAAAACAGTTGTACAATGTGCTCTGCAATAAGAAATCCAGAGTTTGAGTTCTAAACCAGAGTTCTAAACCAGCAGCTTCCCTATACCATGGTGAGCGTACATAATGTTGGATGCATTAGAATATAAGGTATGGAGAATGACAAAGAGCCTGTAGGATTATAGAAAAAGCAGTTGGGAAATTAATGTTTTAGTTTCAAATACTAAATGTTCATTGACTGGGAGTATATTTAGGTGGTTTAAATGATTACATTTCCTACTAACCTTCTAAAAGTTGAGTGCTAAGATCTTGTCAATAAATTCATTATTCTACTAACTACGACTGAGTGCGAGACATGTTTTCAATAATGTACGTTTCATGCATATACATACCGGACAAAGCACACCATCACACATACTGTTTCACCATTTATTGAGTATGGAGATAAATAGCCAAAGTGTCTTAGGTAGTATTTTAAGTATCTAAATATAGTAATCCATGTATATCAAGTGTCGTGGAGGGCACAATCTTACAATGTTGCAGTCCAGGAATGAGAGCTTTACTACCTATGCTAAAAACCTGGGCCAGTGTGTGGAGACTGTACAGTCGTGGCCAAAAGTTTTGAGAATGACGCAAATAATAATTTTTACAAAGTTTGCTGCTTCAGTGTCTTTAGATATGTTTGTCAGATGTTACTATGGAATACTGAAGTATAATTACAAGCATTTCATAAGTGTCAAAGGCTTTTTATTGACAATTACAAGTTTGATGCAGGTTGATGCAAAGACTCAATATTTGCGGTGTTGACCCTTATTTTTCAAGACCTCTGCAATCCGCCCTGACATGCTGTCAATTAACTTCTGGGCCACATCCTGACTGATGGTAGCCCATTCTTGCATAATCAATGCTTGGAGTTTGTCAGAATTTGTGGGTTTTTGTTTGTCCACCCGCCTCTTGAGGATTGACCACAAGCTCTCAATGGTATTAAGGTCTGGCGAGTTTCCTGGCCATGGACTCAAAATATCGATGTTTTGTTCCCCGAGCCACTTAGTTATCACTTTTGCCTTATGGCAAGGTGCTCCATCATGCTGGAAACGGCATTGTTCGTCACCAAACTGTTCCTGGATGGTTGGGAGCAGTTGCTCTCGGAGGATGTGTTGGTACCATTCTTTATTCATTGCTGTGTTCTTAGGCAAAATTGTGAGTGAGCCCACCCCCTTGGCTGAGAAGCAACCCCACACATGAATGGTCTCAGGATGCTTTACTGTTGGCATGACACAGGACTGATGGTAGCGCTCTCCTCGTCTTCTCCGGCCAAGCTTTTTTCCGGATGCCACAAACAATCGAAAAAGGGATTCATCAGAGAAATTGACTTTACCCCAGTCCTCAGCAGTCCAATTCCTGTACCTTTTGTAGAATATCAGTCTGTCCCTGATGTTTTTCCTGAAGAGAAGTGGCTTCTTTGCTGCCCTTCTTGACACCAGGCCATCCTCCAAAAGTCTTCGCCTTACTGTGCGTGCAGATGCACTCACACCTGCCTGCTGCCATTCATGAGCAAGCTCTGTACTGGTGGTGCCCCGATCTAGCAGCTGAATCAACTTTAGGAGACGGTCCTGGCGCTTGCTGGACTTTCTTGGGCGCCCTGATGCCGCCTTCACAACAATTGAACCACTCTCCTTGAAGTTCTTGATGATCTGATAAATGGTTGATTTAGGTGCAATCTTAATGGAATCAATATCCTTGCCTGTGAAGCCCTTTTTGTGCAAAGCAATGATGACAGCACATGTTTCCTTGCAGGTAACCATGGTTTATAGAGGAAGCACAGTGATTCCAAGTAGCACCCTCCTTTTGAAGCTTCCAGTCTCTTATTTGAACTAGAGGTCGACCGATTAATATTTTTCAACGCCGATTATTGGAGGACTAAAAAAGCCGATACCGATTAATCGGACGATTTATATTTAAAAAAATATATATAAAACATGTATTTGTAATAATGACAATTACAACAATATAGAATTAACATTTTTTAAAAACTTAATATAATACATCAATAAAATCAATTTAGCCTCAAGTAGATAATGAAACATGTTCAATTTGGTTTAAAAAATGCAAAAACAAAGTGTTGGAGAAGAACATAAAAGTGCAGTATGTGCTAACGCTTCAGTTCCTTGCTCAGCACATGAGAACATATGAAAGCTGGTGGCTCCTTTTAACATGAGTCTTCAATATTCCCAGGTAAGAAGTTGTAGTTATTATAGGACTATTTCCCTCTATACCATTTGTATTTCATTAAAAAATACCGATTTCCGATTGTTATGAAAACTTGAAATCGCCCCTAATTAATCGGCAATTACGATTAATCGGTCGACCTCTAATTTGAACTCAATTGCATGACAGTGTTCTCCAGCCTTGTCCTTGTCAACACTCACACCTGTGTTAACGAGAGAATCACTGACATGATGTCAGCTGGTCCTTTTGTGGCCAAAACGTTTGGCCACAACTGTACAACGTAGCCCAATGAAATGACCTGGCAGAATTATATTATTATTTTCATCAATCCAGTGGGTATTTGTTTCACAAACTCTACCATCACATGAGCTACAAAAAAACACTGCTAAACAACAGCCTCTTGCTACACTATGTGTGGAAAACACTGATCAAGGAGGAGCCTGATGCAACACCCATACAGTCTTCAGGGCACACACATGGCAGCTGAATGTACACAGCCAGGGGAATAGATAGGGGTGGATGTCTGCAGGCCTGGAATGTTTGCTGTCTGTTAAAGGGATGCTGCGAGATTCTGTCATTTAAGATTCTTTAATTTCTCTACTTACCCAGAGTCGGGTGAACTCGTGGATACCGTTTTTATCCAGTCATTGCGCTCACTAGTTAGCTGAAGTTTCGTGAGATAATGCTAACTTCCTTCATACTGCACACTGAGACATTCAAATAGCATCCGCAAGCCTCTGGGTAAGTAGAACAAAGGGCTTAAATGGCAATCTTTCTTCTTTTGTTTGCAACAGGCTTCTACGGCCGGCCATGGACGATGGAACAGAGGAAAGAGCTGTTCAGGAGGTAATTTAATGGTTATGTACAGCAGGCTGGCATATGGTGTTGAATAGTGCTCTATCATAATGGGATCAGTGAATGTACTGAAGTTTTCAATGTCATCAAATTAGAAATGGCTTAAATCAATGTAGTCAATATGTTCTGTGATAAACAAAACAAACCATGTCACCATGTCACGCCTGTGTTAATCACTATGTGTTGTTCCCCAGACAGCAGAAATGGGGCTTGAACACATACCTCTACGCGCCTAAAGATGACTACAAACACAGGATGTTCTGGAGAGAGATGTACTCAGTAGAAGAAGCAGGTAAAGGTTGTCTCATCATGGCCATGGATTGGACTGATTCCTGTCACATATACAGACAAATATGTAATAAACAAACAAAAGTGCACAGGTGTTGCTGCTTGTGATTGTTGCAATAGTGCTCTGCTTTGAGAAAGAAGCTTGCTCTGAAACGCGTCAGCATGAAACATTTTCGAAGGGAATTAAGTTGCCACCTTGAACCTACTCATAGCATTTGTTTTACATTCCTATGTCTGAGCACCCCTTCAGCATTTCAGGACATATTTGAAATATTAGTTACAATACAGCGATGTAATAAACAAACCATGCCTCACATATTTCACATCCCTACTGAGTGTGTGTGAGTGGGTGTCACGCTGATGTGAAATAGTATCTGAAACTAATGCATCTCTCTCTTATAGAACAACTGATGACCCTGATCAGTGCTGCGAAGGAGTATGGGACCGAGTTCATCTATGCCATCTCCCCAGGCCTAGACATCACCTTCTCTAACCAGAAAGAAGTGTCCACACTCAAGAGGAAACTGGACCAGGTAACCAACTGTTACATTTTTTTTTTTTTTAATGCATCTCTCCTTCCTCCTTGCAGACGACGCACTACAGTAACTCCTTATGTGCGTATAGAGATTTTAGGATTGGGTTAGAGGAGTACTGTCTTGCTAATAACGATAACCTTTAACCACAGTTAAGAATGCAGGCCTATAGTCTAATCTACATCCTTGATGGAATACATAGCCTCTACATCCTTGACGGTCTGCACTCACTCGTTTGCCGGAGTCTTAACATAAAATATCATTATTCATTCTCTCCATTAGGTGACTCACTTTGGCTGCAAGTCATTTGCCTTACTGTTTGACGACATCGACCACAACATGTGCCCCGCCGACAAGGAAGTGTTCAGCTCCTTCGCCCATGCCCAGGTGTCCATCACCAATGAGATCTTTCAGTACCTGGGAGAGCCTGAGACCTTCCTCTTCTGCCCCACAGGTAACAGGTAACCCTGTATGTTGTTACTGAAATTTGGTCTAGATTCAAAGTTGAAGGAAGATATAAATGTCATGTATGTTTTTCATTGTCTCCCTAAAACCAGAGTACTGTGGAACGTTCTGTTACCCCAATGTGGCCCAGTCTCCCTACCTGCACACAGTGGGAGAGAAGCTGCTGCCTGGTATTGAAGTGCTGTGGACAGGTACAGTAGATCCAAACTAGTTCATATCCAACATGTTTTGGCACTCATTAGATGGAATTAACCTAAGATAAAAACACAGTAACGGACCGTGTAACATATTTTTTAATATACATTAGAACTTGCATGACTCCTACATGGGACATAATTTTTCTAGGTCCTAAGGTGGTATCCAAAGACATTACAGTGGAGTCCATAGAGGAGGTCTCTAAGATCCTGAAGAGAGCTCCGGTAATCTGGGACAATATCCATGCCAACGACTACGACCAGAAGCGTCTGTTCCTGGGGCCGTACAAGGGGCGCTCCACAGAGCTCATCCCCCGCCTCAAGGGGGTTCTCACCAACCCCAACTGTGAGTTCGAGTCCAACTTCGTGGCCATCCACACCCTGGCCACCTGGTACAAGTCCAACATGAACGGAGTGCGCAAGGATGTCGCCATGAGTAAGTCTGACTTGATTTCTGGCACATTCGGATTCGGGTACTATGAAATTACATATAATATCATCGTCATGGGTACGTCTGACCGGGGTGGACTTCATTTATTTATTTATTCACTTACTTTATTAGATTTATTCATCAGGGAAATGATGTTCTGTGCCCGATTGAGCTAAAAATACACATTTCTTAAAGCAGGGATGTACAGCTTTGGTTGTCCTGAATCTGAGAGTGTTATTGCCAATTAATGACGACAATTGAGTGAATGTTTTGGTATTTATAGAGTAGGGTCACTCACCGTCACACAAGGTACACGAAGTGGCTGCCAAAGTCTCGTGTCTGTTTGGTTTTTAAGAATGACACAAAATATTATATCTATCCTCGAAAGAGGACAGCGTTGTGTCTATTCAGATTACATGGCTTTCAATTAAATCCAATCACGTTATTGATTACTCCAATATTGGAAGGGAAGGAGGCATTTTCACAGTATTCAAACAGGCCTGTACATTACACCTGGTAATGGTGATCTGTTTGGTTATCAGTGTGGCAGCCCCCCGCACCTCTCCAAAACCTGAATGTGTCTTTCGGGTTAAAAGCAGAAGTCAAATTTCGGTTGGATTTTGTGTGAAATGTACCAATAAAGTAATCTTAATCTTATTTATCTCCCTTCCTCTCTTCCTCCTTCTCTCTCTCCCTTCCCCCCTCTCTCTCCTTCCTCCATCCTCCTCCCTCCTCTCAGCGGATGGAGAGGACAGTACCGTGTCTATCCAGATCAAGCTGGAGAATGAGGGCAGTGATGAGGAGTTAGAGACAGACATGTTGTACAGCCCTCAGCTGGCCCTGAAACTGGCCCTCACAGAGTGGCTGGGGGAGTTTGTAGTGCCTCACCAGTACAACAGTAAGAACCGTCACCTACCTATCATCTCTCATTTATACAACTGGTGGGTCTAATCCTGAATGCTGATTGGTTAAAAGCACATTCCAGCCGGTGTCTGTTCCAAAAGTTACCACCGGCTAAATCTATGACGTTAAAATGCATATTTACTCTGTTCCCCCTGACTGCTCAATCTACTGTCTCATTAGCCCAGTCAGGCACTTTATAAACTTTATCTCCTATAAAAGCATCTTGACATTATCTCACGTTTCTTTTAGACTAACATTTTATTTTCAACAGCGGAGATTTGTATAAACCTTGCTGTCTGTCTCTGACATTTGCAACATTGTTTCAATATTCAAATTCGATCTCCAACTGTCCCATAGTAATGAACGTGTCGGGGTCGGGACTAGACAGAGGAAGGCAGCTTTTCTCAGCCAGTCGAAATCATGAATCAGCTGGCATATTTTTTTATGGATATATGCAAACTAGACTGCTAGTTTGCAGTCTTTCCTGCTTCAGTTTGAAGATATTGTGTTAGCTGTGTTGTTTACTAGCTCCTCTGAGTAACAGTGTCCTGATGTGAGAGTCCATTTTCTATGCCAGGTGAAATCGTGCCTCATTATCTTATTCTTCAGGATGTATCCAAATAAATTTCACTAGAAAACAGCTTATGCAAATGCAGCTACTGTAAATTCTGTCTGCACTGTTTGACATGACTGTAAGTTAGCTGTAGTTGGCTTGCTTTTTTTATATATACATTTTTATTAGGGGATGGATCAGCTTTAATATTGCGGATAGATTGTTGCTTTGTAGTTGGCTAGCTAGCAAGGAAGGGATAAGAACTGGCAATGGAACATTTTAGAACGAAGAATTGGGTCGCGTCCATAGATATAGAACAAAAAGACTGAACGACTGGGTCGCATTTCTGTCAACAGAGCCAATAGAACGAACGACCAGCTGGCTTGGGTAGCAACCCTAGACTTGTGTTGGGACTATATCTTGTGGAAGGATGAAATAGTATGAATAAATGCATCAAAATAATGTTTTTAATGAAAAAATGTCAATCATTATTAGAATATTTTGGTAACCCGTTGTATAAAAGTGACAATGCCCTTGAAGCCAGTGTTTGGATTATATATTGGAACGATTTTCCAGCCCTCGACTTCGTCTTGGGCCTAAACACCCGTGCCAATATATCCTCCGATCACCTGCTTCTCTGGCATTGTCACTTAAATAACGTGTGTGTGTGTTTCCTTACTTCATACTGTATCATTTGAAACAATGGTAAATGTCTCTCGAAAAATTCAGCACTGGATTTTAAACACTTATTTCACTCATGCATTAAAGCTAGCCATTCTATTTTTGTCTAGTATGTTGATATTTGTTATTAAAGCCTCTTGTATAGCATGTTGACAATGTCTCTGTTCTTGTCTCCTCTCCAGGTCGCCAGGTACCCCACAGCGGAGCTAAGAGTTCAGCTATTGACGTGTCATCACTAGGTGCCTCCTCCCTCTGCTCTGCTACTACAGTCACTACAGTGTTCCAACAGCCCATCATGACCCCCACAGGCGCCCCTGACCCCAACAACCACCCCATGGCCAAGAGACTGCAACAACAAGAGGTGGAGGAGGTAGTTACTGATTTAACTTAGATCATTTTTATATTAGATAGGGTAGAACATAATAATAATAATAGGGCAGTGCACATCCAATTTTTTTAAGTTGGTTTCCCTGGTTTGTCTCTGTTGTGCCAAGTCTCACAGTCTACATACAGTACAACAAAACAAAATATTTCATTACAACTGATCAAGAATAACACACAATTCTACATGGGCTCACCAAGATGGTGAGGCAATAACTAATTTTGTTCAGGTGGATGTTGAGAAGAAGGAGTCTGATGAAGAGCCCATGGAGATGGTTGTGGAGAAACCAGATGAGACAGACCCAGAGTCAGACCCTGTAGCGGAGGCTGCAAATGAGACCAAGAGCAGCCTGGTCCTTATAGACAAGATGGCAGAGGATCTGAAGCCCATGGACACAGACAGGGAAGTCCTGGTTCCTGAGTCCAAGTCTCCAGAGGAGGACATTGACATGGCCCCCATGCAGACAGACGAACAGCTCAAACAGGTAAGTCGTTTGTGTGTGTGTTGGAACTGGGTTCAAATACATGTTTTATTATTTGTTATTTAAATACTTATGTTCTGTGTATTTTCAAATAATACGGCCCTAATCAACTACTTCTATTGAAAGTATTTGAAAGTATTTTCAAAACAATTCCTACAAATAGGCTTAGTATTTGAAACTATTTTCAAATACATTATTTCAAATACCAGACCTGGGTTCAAATGCATGGGAGTATTTAAATATTGTATTTTTAAATACTCAAATACACAGACAAGTGTATTTCCAAATGCATTCCAATATTCAACTACTTGTATTTTCAAACAAGAAATATAGAAATACTTACTTTCAAATGTCTTTGTGTCGGGAATATATCTTAAATAGTGTTTGAACCCAGTTCTGGTGTGTGTGACGTACGTGTGTGTGTGTGTGTCTGTGACTCAGATTTTCCAAAGTGATTTGCAATTAAGTGACTTATGTTTAAACAATTACTTGTATTTGTCTTTCAGGATGTCTTTGTACCTGGTCCCAATGAGAAGGCATTGTATACGGCAGAGCCTCTCTCTCTGGAGGACCTGACCCTGCTAGCTGAGCTCTTCTACCTGCCCTATGAATACGGACCCAAAGCCCTGCACATGCTCAAGGAGTTCAACTGGCTACGGGCCAATAGCAGCACCGTCAGCGTCAACTGCGAGGGCAAGGAACCAGAGAAGGTAGGTGTAGGGGATGGAGGGATGGGTAGGGAGGAGGGAAATTATCCCTAAATTAGCCTTGTTAGTCATTAGATTTTTTTTCTGATATTCAGAGCTACAGTGCCTTGCGAAAGTATTCGGCCCCCTTGAACTTTGCGACCTTTTGCCACATTTCAGGCTTCAAACATAAAGATTTAAAACTGTATTTTTTTTGTGAAGAATCAACAACAAGTGGGACACAATCATGAAGTGGAACGACATTTATTGGATGTTTCAAACTTTTTTAACAAATCAAAAACTGAAAATTTGGGCGTGCAAAATGATTCAGCCCCTTTACTTTCAGTGCAGCAAACTCTCTCCAGAAGTTCAGTGAGGATCTCTGAATGATCCAATGTTGACCTAAATGACGAATGATGATAAATACAATCCACCTGTGTGTAATCAAGTCTCCGTATAAATGCACCTGCACTGTGATAGTCTCAGAGGTCCGTTAAAAGCGCAGAGAGCATCATGAAGAACAAGGAACACACCAGGCAGGTCCGAGATACCGTTGTGAAGAAGTTTAAAGCCGGATTTGGATACAAAAAGATTTCCCAAGCTTTAAACATCCCAAGGAGCACTGTGCAAGTGATAATATTGAAATGGAAGGAGTATCAGACCACTGCAAATCTACCAAGACCTGGCCGTCCCTCTAAACTTTCAGCTCATACAAGGAGAAGACTGATCAGAGATGCAGCCAAGAGGCCCATGATCACTCTGGATGAACTGCAGAGATCTACAGCTGAGGTGGGAGACTCTGTCCATAGGACAACAATCATTCGTATATTGCACAAATCTGGCCTTTATGGAAGAGTGGCAAGAAGAAAGCCATTTCTTAAAGATATCCATAAAAAGTGTTGTTTAAAGTTTGCCACAAGCCACCTGGGAGACACACCAAACATGTGGAAGAAGGTGCTCTGGTCAGATGAAACCAAAATTGAACTTTTTGGCAACAATGCAAAACGTTATGTTTGGCGTAAAAGCAACACAGCTGAACACACCATCCCCACTGTCAAACATGGTGGTGGCAGCATCATGGTTTGGGCCTGCTTTTCTTCATCAGGGACAGGGAAGATGGTTAAAATTGATGGGAAGATGGATGGAGCCAAATACAGGACCATTCTGGAAGAAAACCTGATGGAGTCTGCAAAAGACCTGAGACTGGGACGGAGATTTGTCTTCCAACAAGACAATGATCCAAAACATAAAGCAAAATCTACAATGGAATGGTTCAAAAATAAACATATCCAGGTGTTAGAATGGCCAAGTCAAAGTCCAGACCTGAATCCAATCGAGAATCTGTGGAAAGAACTGAAAACTGCTGTTCACAAATGCTCTCCATCCAACCTCACTGAGCTCGAGCTGTTTTGCAAGGAGGAATGGGAAAAAATGTCAGTCTCTCGATGTGCAAAACTGATAGAGACATACCCCAAGCGACTTACAGCTGTAATCGCAGCAAAAGGTGGCGCTACAAAGTATTAACTTAAGGGGGCTGAATCATTTTGCACGCCCAATTTTTCAGTTTTTGATTTGTTAAAAAAGTTTGAAACATCCAATAAATGTCGTTCCACTTCATGATTGTGTCCCACTTGTTGTTGATTCTTCACAAAAAAAATACAGTTTTAAATCTTTGTTTGAAGCCTGAAATGTGGCAAAAGGTCGCAAAGTTCAAGGGGGCCGAATACTTTCGCAAGGCACTGTATGAAATATTCAGGTGTGGTGGTGATCCCCACTGCGGTACAAAATGGTAGTTGTGTAGTACCTTTATGCAGCCATTGGGGGTGGGTCTAAAACACTGAAACTGTATCCATGCTGTGGCACACACAATGTAAAATCTCCTCACTGAGATGACCGTTTTGCCGTGTCGATACATTTATTTCTAACTAAGGCTGTGGATGAGGGGTCGCTCAAGATGGCGGCATGAGAGGTCGTAAAATTTCTAGCTGAGGAACAATTTTAGAGGTTTCTCACAAACTTGTTCATTTTAGGCTGCAGTTGCAACAAAAACAGAGTTTGGACACACCTACACATTCAAGGCTTTTTCTTTACAACTTAACAACACATGGAATCATGTAGTAACCAAAAAAGTGTTAAACAAATCAAAATATATTTGGGATTCTTCAAAGTAGCCACCCATTGCCTTGATGACAGCGTTGCACACTCTTGGCATTCTCTCAACCAGCTTCATGAGGTAGTCACCTGGAATGCATTTCAATTAACAGGTGTGCCTTGTTAATAGTTCATTTGTGGAATTTCTTTCCTTAATGCGTTTGAGTCAATCAGTTGTGTTGTGACAAGGTAGGGAGGGGAGGGGGGGGGTTTATACAGAAGACGGCCCTATTTGGTAAAAGTCCATATTATGGCAAGAACAGCTCAAATAAGCAAAGAGAAACGATGGGGAAAGACATTTCTTGTGACAAAAGAGAGACATAATATAACATCATAAAGGGAATAATGGATTGTACAAAAAAAACTGATCTAACTAATCGGGAATTACTGGAGTTATCATCACTGCAAATGCAGTTAGACTGTATCTACGAGGAAAAGGTCCGGGGAGCATTTGTAAGATCCAGACAAAAATGGATGGAAGCGAGAAATACAAAATATTTCTTTAATTTAGAAAAAAGGGCAGGCGGAATGACTTCTGATGTAAATGAATGATCAAATACTCCAAATGAAAATCCAAAAGAAATCTCTCAGCATGTTTCCCAATTTTATCAGAATCTGTATACATCAGCCCAGTCAACTTCCAATATGGATTTTTTGGGGGGTAATGTAGCAAACACCGCTAAGAAGATTTGTAATCTGTTATCTGAAACAGATTAGGAATATTGTTTGTGATACTACATTTCCCTCAGCAAGATTGTTTTGGTTGAATATCTATGGTATATACGAAGGGGGAAAGCATGGAAAATATTGTATCAGTAAAGGAAGCTTCATTTAAAATTATACATAGAATTGATGCTGTGTTTTGGAAAGATTCAATCTGAATATTGACTAATTGTGATTTCTGGGGGTGTGTATTTAAGATTCTGTTTTAAAGAGATAGGGTGCCCTAAAGAACACCACCCTGTTGTCTGCCCCCAGGTTGCGGAGTGGAAGTGCCGGGCTGAGAAGTTTGAGGAGATGTGTTGCTCGGTCATCCAGATGTTCACCAGGCTCTCTAATTCAGCCAACCGCACCATCCTCTACGACCTCTACCCCTACATCTGGGACATCAAGAGCATCACCTCCATGGTCAAGTCCTTTGTCCAGTGGCTAGGTACGCACGGACACACACACACGCTCACACATCCACACTCATATTAGGCAGGGCAAACCCGTTTTGGTGATTTCTGATATATCATCAAAATAAATCAATCGCGGCACATTTTTGGAATCATTCAGCAGTTTTTACCCGATTTAAAGTACAATGCCATTGGAAATTAATGCTGACGCTGCCTCCGGTTGACAATACATTTTCATAAATAGCCCAATGTCAAAACCATTTTAATGTGTCCAAATCAATAACTAATATGCAGAAACAGTTTATGACACTTAGAACATTTTATGTTTCTGTTTTCAATCTACACATGCATGTACAACAACAATAGTAATCAATCACCAAAAATACAGTTGTCTTGACAAGTGTCAATAAATCACTGAAATAGCGAGGAAATCATGTTGTACATGCTTTTGAAACTAACACAACAAAAAAACGGATTTTTAAAAAAAAAATTTTTACATCACTGGTTAGACAACAACCTGTAAAAGACAGTCAGTTACATTTTGGAGTGATGCATTTTGATTTGTGGGTCACCGAAACAGAAAGAGAAACACAACACTTATTTGTCAACCATTCATATTGATGTCACGTTGAAATTGATTGCGTGACGGGGGGGAGAACTAACACAGCTCAAAAAACACACACTGAATCTGGGAATAATGTGTACATCACTGGTTATAGGACAATTTGTGGAAGACATCATTTTGAAGTGTTGCATTTTGATTCAAGTGGGTCGCCAACGCGGTCAGTGTACTCAACACTTTTTTTGTAATTCACTTCCATCGATATCACGCTAAGATCAATAAAGCAGGGGGAAAATGTTTGGGCTGTAGCGCTGTTCAAACTAACACTCTTCAACGGCCACACTGAAACTTGGAATAACCTATACATGGTTGGTTAGATGAGAACTTGTAGAAGGCTTACAGTGCCTTGCGAAAGTATTCGGCCCCCTTGAACTTTGCGACCTTTTGCCACATTTCAGGCTTCAAACATAAATATATAAAACTGTATTTTTTTGTGAAGAATCAACAACAAGTGGGACACAATCATGAAGTGGAACGACATTTATTGGATATTTCAAACTTTTTTAACAAATCAAAAACTGAAAAATTGGGCGTGCAAAATTATTCAGCCCCCTTAAGTTAATACTTTGTAGCGCCACCTTTTGCTGCGATTACAGCTGTAAGTCGCTTGGGGTATGTCTCTATCAGTTTTGCACATCGAGAGACTGACATTTTTTCCCATTCCTCCTTGCAAAACAGCTCGAGCTCAGTGAGGTTGGATGGAGAGCATTTGTGAACAGCAGTTTTCAGTTCTTTCCACAGATTCTCGATTGGATTCAGGTCTGGACTTTGACTTGGCCATTCTAACACCTGGATATGTTTATTTTTGAACCATTCCATTGTAGATTTTGCTTTATGTTTTGGATCATTGTCTTGTTGGAAGACAAATCTCTGTCCCAGTCTCAGGTTTTTTGCAGACTCCATCAGGTTTTCTTCCAGAATGGTCCTGTATTTGGCTCCATCCATCTTCCCATCAATTTTAACCATCTTCCCTGTCCCTGCTGAAGAAAAGCAGGCCCAAACCATGATGCTGCCACCACCATGTTTGACAGTGGGGATGGTGTGGTCAGGGTGATGATCCTTCCATTTCAATATTATTGCTTGCACAGTGCTCCTTGGGATGTTTAAAGCTTGGGAAATATTTTTGTATCCAAATCCGGCTTTAAACTTCTTCACAACAGTATCTCGGACCTGCCTGGTGTGTTCCTTGTTCTTCATGATGCACTCTGCGCTTTTAACGGACCTCTGAGACTATCACAGTGCAGGTGCATTTATACGGAGACTTGATTACACACAGGTGGATTGTATTTATCATCATTAGTCATTTAGGTCAACATTGGATCATTCAGAGATCCTCACTGAACTTCTGGAGAGAGTTTGCTGCACTGAAAGTAAAGGGGCTGAATAATTTTGCACGCCCAATTTTTCAGTTTTTGATTTGTTAAAAAAGTTTGAAATATCCAATAAATGTCGTTCCACTTCATGATTGTGTCCCACTTGTTGTTGATTCTTCACAAAAAAATACAGTTTTATATCTTTATGTTTGAAGCCTGAAATGTGGCAAAAGGTCGCAAAGTTCAAGGGGGCCGAATACTTTCGCAAGGCACTGTATATCTATGTATTGGATGTTGATTTCGGGAGGCTACCATCATGGAAAAGGGGACAGACTTCATTTTCTGTTAGTTAATGTAAAATAATCACGACGTGGCATAGGACATCAACAGTGACAATGGTTGGCTGCTATTTATGTGATAGTCTGAATGTCAAATCCATGTATTGGTGTGTGGCCAGCGACTTTGATAGAGAGACCGCCCCGACTGTTCCGTGCCATTTCATTAACTCTGCGTTCCAAGTCCTGTGCATCCCAGCATGTTACAAAATCAACGGTACAAAACCTATGATATTGATATGCTTTAAGCAGTCAATCTTATGTCATTGTGATGACTATAAACTTTTATACTAACATCACCAATCTGAGGTAAAAAAGGATGTGTAATTCCACGTAATGTTATAGGGTGACAATGCAAGCTTTGTGTAAGGTAGTAACACAAACTGTCCACGTTAGGGAAATTAGCGCAAAATACAATAATTTGATGTAAAATACTAAGTCATTCAACATGTCAATTTAAGATGATTGTATATGTTGCCCACTCACGAACTAGTACAACAATGACATCTGTTTCTCACTTATTGAACCATTTAGAGAGTTTAAAAATACTCTAGACTAGAGTCTCCATAGTTTCCGTGCAGCAGCCTGAATGTTTGACGTCCCTACTCATACACACAGACCAACTAGGTACGTATGGTATGGACACCTGGAACGATTCAGCATGACTCCGACTCCTCAGAGCAGCAGAACAGTTAGTAAGTGTAGGACATGAAACGACTATACTGTAGGCATGAACAAATAAATGTCACGTCTTTAAGCTTCATGGTGTTAATCCAGTGAAAATGCAGCTATTCTCATGGCTAGTTTTAGATGAGCTGAAAATATACACAAAGGTGAATACCATTGAGGTAAGCATGTTTATGAGCATTACAGATATGTTTGACCATATTACACTTTCTCCATGCTAAAAATTGATAGTGCAGCTGTATGGTTTTTCATCTGCCGTCCAGTCTTAGGTAGTTTAGTCATGCACATATTAATCATCTGCACAGGTACTGTAACTATAGTGCCCACTGCCCAGTCTGCTTAACAGATGGATAAAGCATATTTGACTTGGCAACGCAATATTTCACTTCTCTTGGCTTTCACCTGTGTTCAAGGTGAGTCTAGAGCACTCTTGTTGCCAGCTTTTACGGGCTCGTATTAGGATAACTTAGGCTTAGTTTATATATCCACCAGTGCCAGACAGACATCTGCTACGTTGCTTGTCAATCGTTGTTTTGATTCTGTTTTTATTGCACTTTTTGATTTGTTCATTTTACTTTTCGACTGACTGAATGCCGCTTGCACTGCTAGCCACACCGAAATAAATTGGTCCACCACAACTAAGTGAAGTGTCCGTATCAGTGGTGATAGGTCCAGATATGGGGTACTGCTGCTTGCTGTGTGTCAAGTAACAGGCTTCTGCGTTCACTCCCACCCCTTAGCGTGCCAACGAGCTTGGAGAGCAAGGTGACTGACTGTGGAAGGCCATTCTGGTGCAAGAACAAAGATAACAATGAATGCTCTGAGGCAATGTGTTACCGTATTGAAACTTAGTTTCATAAAATGCCCTCACTAATGCAGTAACTGCAGAGGTCTGCAAGGTCAATGCAGAGCCTATTCTCAACACATGCTCTGTGTACCAGTGCTATTGCTGGCTCTAAGTGCCTGGCCTCTCCTGAATAGTTTATTCTAGCTGTATCGGAGCCAATTCTCTTTGGACTTAAAAACACTCCGTCTTACACGCACCTCAGCTACATGTAACATGTCTTGATAATGAGTCAACCAGATCCCAAATGCACCATTATACAGTTAGAACAACTTTTCTGCGAGAGGTCGTTTGCAGCCATAGAAAGCTGTTTTGATCAACCCTGAAGCACTAGCATGGCCTGTAGGTTACACAGTAACCATGTTTCATTCACAGGTTTCTGTCCAGAGCAGAAGACTCTAACCTATACAGTAAACAGCAGGCAGCAAACCCACACTGGCAGAACCACTGCTATATCATAGCTATAATGGCATTATAAACCAGTATAACATTTTAGACTGTAGAGAACCATTTTGTAGGTCTTTGTGAATAATTTAGTGGAGGTCTGTCTTTCTAAACAGCACTGGCTGTGGGCTAGCTAAACAGAACATTAAGCAACGTAAAGGCTTTCCCTCATCAGGTCAATCTATTGTTTTGTAGACAACACCTTCTCTTTTATTACTAAACCGCCCTCAAGGCCATATCAAAGAGCTGTATTCTTGTATTGTATTCATCCCCTTACTGGTCTGTAGTTGTGCAACCGGCAGTCAGTCTTACCTTCTCCTCGCTGGTGTTTGGACACATTTGCTAACGACTTTCTTCTACTGTTCTCTCCTTTCACCGTGTGCAGATGGACAAATCCTCAGTACCAGTTTCTACTGCTATTGGATCGCAATGGCCGACGTATGCTCACTGCTGGCCTTGTCACCTTTGTAAATGTTTTTTGTTTTGATTGATTTTCATATCAGATTAAGAGATTTGATTTGGGTGATGGAAGGAAAGCTGCCCTCCGGATGAAGTCACAGTCACATTTTGCGCAAGCGATCTGTAGTAGCGAGCGATAAGCGTTAACGGTTTTTATTCTTTTTTTCTCTGACAGCATTTGTTTCTCTCTAACGTATGTTTTTACCAGTAGGCCTTTTCATAGATGTGGCTTGGACAGGCACTGGGTGCACCTACACACTGGGGTTCACACCAGGCTTTCAGATTGTTAGTCTCTCTACCATCCTCTAGTTTTGGGGTGCTAACTACAGTATACACCACATTTTTCAGTCTTTAATATGCTTTGAAGGTGACTAGTCGTTCCTTCACAAAGCGACTGGCAACTTACATTGCAACATGACACGCTGAGGCAAGCAGAACAAAACTGTGAAATAACAATTTTATTAAGATTGAGATCTGTGTCTCCAGTGATTCACTCCCAAGCAGCTAAAAGCTAGCTGTGAGTTCCTCTCTGTGGGTGCATCTGTGTGATGAGTGGAGCCAGCCTCGTCAGAGGAAGTGTTCTAGTCAGGGTGAGGTTGTTACTGTATGTTATAGCAGGAGCGTTCACTCTATTGTAATGTTCTCGTGCTGCATCTGTGTCTACACATGACAGGAGACCTCACCAGATGTGGCATCGTCTATCAATCTGATCTCACTCTATATAGCACTTTTTTTTTGTAACAAAGTGCTTCACAGGCACAAAAACCAATGATGGCAATCACTCATATATTTGAAAGGTGTGACTGACAATACCATTTTCAAGGCTGCTCTTGTAAGAACGGAGCAGAGTGCCAACACCACAGTAGGTACTCCCCAGTCAAGCGAGCACTTGAGGTGCACTGAAACTGCACCCCTTTTAGTTATGTGTCTGCATGGAACTGTCCTCTCTATGTTGAGTTTTTTAAAATTCAAAGCCTCTCGCTCTTCCTGGTTTGAGTCCTTCTCCCTGGTCATGTGCTGAGGCAGGTTAGATGAGAATGTGACTTCAGATGAGGTGCTGGGATCAGTGGGGCGACGGCAGCTGAAGCTTACACAGTAGGACGAGTTCCTCCTAAACACTGATCTAAGGTCAGTTAAGCTAGTTAGAGTATGGATGACTTGGAAGTTCTCACTGCAAGTGAACCAGAATCCGACTGTTTGAGTCAGGCTTTATAACCTCAATGATTCTTCCCAGTGAGACACACAAAAGTAAGCTTTAGTTGCTCGAGCCCCAAGTCCAGCCAAACCCATTTCATACACATTTTATTATTTAAAAAAGCTTTTTATTTTCTTTAGAGTTATTGAAAAATAATGATAACCTGACCCTCCTTGAACCCCCCCCCCCCCCCCCCACCACCTATCTGCAAGTTCCGCTCTATTTCTGGGTCCCATGGTAATGCTGTGTCCATCCGCCGCTGTGTGCTCCTAACAGGGTGCCGTAGTCAGGCCACTGCACAGTTCCTTAGTGGAGACCAAGAGCCTTGGGCCTTTAGGGGCGGTCTAGCAGGAGAGTTCCAGGTATATACCAATGCACTGACTTCACAGATCATAAATGTGATGTAATGCTAGTAAAGAAAATAAGAGTTTTGTGTTGAAGAGAAAGTGGTTGTTGCGCACAGCAGACGTGAAAGGGTTTGGTCTGTCTAAGGTGGGCTTATTACTAGGTTTAAGTCTCTTTAAAGGGTGTATGCCTCAGAATCCTAATATAAATAAGTCCATGTCTTGGACAGAGTGCCTGTGAATTTGTAAAGGTATTGGTCCAACCAGCATCTGGTATGGTCTGATCAGTCTAAAAATGGAAAGGGTGAACTGACATCGTAAAAAGCTAAAGCAGTCACACTGGTTTTCTAATCTCCAAAGTGTCTCAAATTCGAATTTCTTTCAGCTGACTGCCCAAAGGAGATGCTGCTTTTCCTTGGCGCACGCGTTCTGCCTCCTCTCCCCTGAACGTGTGGCATGGCTAGTGTTGGATTTCCATGACATCTCATTTCTTTGCAGGAAACGCTCAGTGCAAAAATCCCCCCTTTGCACACGGAAGCGTATGCATCACAGCGCCAGCGAGAACGCAAGCGAGTCCGCCCGCACAAAAAACTCTGTGAGCAAACACGATTCTCCTAGACTAGAATATACTGTTGGACGATCCTCCTAGACTGTTGGAAACAGTTTTCTTCCCAACTCTGTAGTAGATGATCTTCAAAAGACTTGGTGGTTAGTCTTTAGCTGTATCTAATGTTTAATATACAGTACCAGTCAAAAGTTTGGACACCCACTCATTCCAGTTTTTTCTTCTATTTTCGACATTGTAGAGTAATAGTGAAGACATCAGCAGAATGAAGTAACACATATGGAATCGTGTAGTAACCAAAAAAGGTTAACAAAATCAAAATATTTTTGAGATTCTTCAAAGTAGCCACCCTTTCCCTTAATGACAGCTTTGCACACTCATGGCATTCTCTCAACCAGCTTCATGAGGTAGTCACCTGGAATGCATTTCAATTAACAGGTGTGGCTTGTTAAAATGTAATTTGTGGAATTTCTTTCCTTCTTAATGCGTTTGAGCCAATCAGTTGTGTTGTGACAAGGTAGGAGTGGTATACAGAAGATAGCCCTATTTGGTAAAAGACCAAGTCCATATTATGGCATGAAAAACATCTAATAAGCAAAGAGAAACCACAGTCCATCGTTACTTTAAGACATGAAGGTCAGTCAATCCGGAAAATGTCAAGAACTTTGAAAGTTTCTTCAAGTACAGTCGCAAAAAACATCAAGTGCTATGATGAAACTGACTCTCGTGAGGACCGCCACAGGAAAGGAAGACCCAGAGTTACCTCTGCTGCAGAGTATAAATTCATTAGAATAACTGCACCTCAGATTGCAGCCCAAATACAGTTGAAGTCGGAAGTTTACATACATCTTAGCCAAATACATTTAAACTCAGTTTTTCACAATTCCTGACATTTAATCCAAGTCAAATTCTCTGTCTTAGGTCAGTTAGGATCACAACTTTATTTTAAGAAGGTGAAATAATAGTAGAGTGATTTATTTCATATTTTATTTATTTCATCACATTCCCAGTGGGTCAGAAGTTTACATACACTCAATTAGATTTGGTAGCATTGCCTATACATTTTTTAACTAAGGTCAAATGTTTCGGGTAGCCTTCCACAAGGATCCCACAATAAGTTGGGTGAATTTTGGCCCATTCCTCCTGACAGAGCTGGTATAACTGAGTCAGGTTTGTAGGCCTCCTTGCTCGCACACGCTTTTTCAGTTTTGCCCACAAAATTTCTAAAGGATGGAGGTCAGGGCTTTGTGATGGCCACTCCAATACCTTGACTTTGTTGTCCTTAAGCCATTCTGCCACAACTTTGGAAGTATGCTTGGGGTCATTGTCCATTTGGAAGACCCATTTGCGGCCAAGCTTTAATTTCCTGACTGATGTCTTGAGATGTTGCTTCAATATATCCACATAATTTTCCATCCTCATGACGCCATCTATTTTGTGAAGTGCACCAGTCCCTCCTGCAGCAAAGCACCCCCACAACATGATGCTGCCACCCCCGTGCTTCACGGTTGGGATGGTATTCTTCGGCTTGTAAGCTTCTCTCTTTTTCCTCCAAACGTAACGATGGTCAATATGGCCAAACAGTTATATTTTTGTTTCATCAGACCAGAGGACATTTCTCCAAAAAGTACGATCTTTGTCCCCATGTGCAGTTGCAAACTGTAGTCTGGCTTTTTTACGGCGGTTTTGGAGGAGTGGCTTCTTCCTTGCTGAGAGGCCTTTCAGGTTATGTCGATTTAGGACTCGTTTTACTGTGGATATAGATACTTTTGTACATGTTTCCTCCAGCATCTTCACAAGGTCCTTTGCTGTTTCACACCAAAGTACATTCATCTGTAGGAGACAGAACGCGTCTCCTTCCTGAGTTGATATGACGGCTGCGTGGTCCCATGGTGTTTATACTTGCATACTACTGATTGTACAGATGAACGTGGTACCTTCAGGCATTTGGAAATTGCTCCCAAGGAGGAACCAGACATGCAGAGGTCTACAATTTTTTTTCTGAGCTCTTGGCTGATTTTTTTATTTTTTTCTCATGATGTCAAGCAAAGAGGCACTGAGTTTGAAGGTAGGCCTTGAAATACATCCACAGGTACACCTCCAATTTACTCAAATTGTCAATTATCCTATCAGAAGCCTCTAAAGCCATGACATCATTTTCTGTAATTTTCCAAGCTGTTTAAAGGCACAGTCAACTTAGTGTATGTGTTACCCACTGGAATTGCGATACAGTGAAATAATCTGTCTGTAAACAATTGTTGTAAAAATTAATTGTGTCATGCACAAAGTAGATGTTCTAACCGACTTGCCAAAACTAGTATGTTAACAAGAAATTTGTGGAGTGGTTGAAAAGAGTTTTAATGACTCCAACCTAAATGTATGTAAACTTCCGACTTCAACTGTAAATGCTTCACAGAGTTCAAGTAAGAGACATATCTCAACATCAACTGTTCAGAGGAGACTGTGTGAATCAGGCCTTCTTGGTCGAATTGCTGCAAAGAAATCACTGCTAAAGGACACCAATAAGAAGAAGAGACTTGCTTGGGCCAAGAAACACGAGCAATGGACATTAGACCGTTGGATATCTGTCCTTTGGTCTGATGAGTCCAAATTGTATTTTTTTTTTTGGTTCCAACCGCTGTGTCTTTTTAGACGGATGATCTCCGCATTTGTGGTTCCCACCATGAAGCAATGAGGCGGTGATGTTGGAGTGTTTTGCTGGTGACGATGTTGGTGATTTTATTTAGAATTCAAGTCGCGCTTAACCAGCATGGCACCCACAGCATTCTGCAGCGATACGCCATCCCATCTGGTTGCGCTAAGTGGGACTATCATTTGTTTTTCAACAGGACAATGACCCAACACACCTCCAGGCTGAGTAAGGGCTATTTGACCAAGAAGGAGAGTGATGGAGTGCTGCATCAGATGACCTGGCCTCCACAATCACCCGATCTCAACCCAATTGAGATGGTTTGGGATGAGTTGGAGTGAAGGAAAAGCAGCCAAAAAATGCTCAACATACGTGGGAACTCCTTCAAGACTGTTGGAAAAGCATTCCAGGTGAAGCTGGTTGAGCGAATCCCAAGAGTGTGCAACGCTGTCATCAAGGCAAAGGTTACTACATGATTCCATACGTGTTATTTCATAGTTTTGATGTCTTCACTATTATTCTACAATGTAGAAAAAAGTACAAATAAAGAAAAACCCTTGAATGAACTTTTGACTGGTCCTGTATGTTAGACTTAAGTAGTTTTGTAGTTTTGCTCCTGGAGTTTTATCACTGTGTCAGCGCCAGCATCATGACTTCTCTCTACAGGAGGGCCTTGCCCTGCCCAGCGACTCAAAGTGATGCCTTAGACCAGACACGGGGAATGGAGCAGCAGTATCTCCTTTAGCCAGCAGCACCTTTCTCAGACCAAGCCTTTACTCCTCCCATATACACCTGTAACTCATATTCCTCTGTCTTTTTAAAAGAAAACATTCTTTATGTGCTATGCTCTCATAAAAACAGTTGTGATGATTTGCTACTGCTGCTCACTGTCTAGCCAAAAGTGCCACAGAAGCCATTTTTAGTCATGTTACTTCCATGTCTTGGACCATTGGCTGGTTTAACCTTCCTTTGACACCCAGCCATTGTTGGTGCCACAGTGTCTTAGCAGT
The DNA here is from genome assembly GCF_045791955.1 of Oncorhynchus clarkii lewisi. Taxonomy (NCBI): domain Eukaryota; kingdom Metazoa; phylum Chordata; class Actinopteri; order Salmoniformes; family Salmonidae; genus Oncorhynchus; species Oncorhynchus clarkii. The sequence continues at coordinate 1,274,846 of NC_092169.1, forward strand.
AGCAAAGGAGCTCTGAGACAGTGAATGCTGAGACCGTGCCTGATGTCAGTTATACTGAACCTTTCTGTTTTGATCCCTCGACAGAGATTGTTGCCAATCGACGGGGCAAATGATCTTTTCTTCCAGCCTCCTCCCGCACTGCCAACATCCAAAATCTATTCCATCAGGCCCTACTATGCTAAAGATGAGGTAAGGAGAGTTTTTATGGCACCGTTGCCCTACATCAGTAGGTGTGTCTGTCTGTGTGTGGGTATGGGTGGGTGTTATTTCCCTGTATGCAGTCAGTGATTAGCTGAACAGACTGGGTGTAGCTACACGCTATTGGTATCTGAGCTGTCCTCACTTAAACACTGCTTTGAGGTTCATCGGTAGGTAGGACTGTTTACCCATTCTTCACTGTCAGCAGTCTCCTCCATTCCTGTGTGTGTGCGCATGCACGTGTGCGTCATCCTGAGTCCTTTCTAACTGCTCGTGTGTTCCAGCATGCAGTTTATAAGATCTGCAGAGAGATGTACTCTGAAGGAGTGGAGGAACTGCCCTTCTCTGGAGAGGAGCCAGACCTCATAGGCGACAGGTAAGAACCTTTTTATTTTAGTTGTCATCTAACATTTATTTTGAAAACTATTGAAGTGGAGACAATTCACCCTAATGTGAATTGTTTCTCAAGGTTAGTAGGAGGGTTCCTGAACCTGAGTCCAGACTATGGGTTTGTCTTGGAGGACGAGGAGGGGATCTGTGGTTACGCTCTGGGCACTGTGGACGTCAAGCCCTTTGTCAAGAAGTGTAAAATGAGCTGGATCCCCTCCATGCAGGAGAAATACAACAAGCCCGACTGCCAGAAGGACCTCTCTGAGGCTGAGGTAGGAGACTGGTTTGACGGAGTCTCTTTCGCTTGACTGTTGTTATTCTAGTTCTGTGATACTTTTTTATATATATATATATATATATATATATAAGTTGTGCCATGAACATGATATCTGGTTGTTTTACCTACTTTGGTCGAATGCACAAATACCCCTTTCACACTACTGAACTGAGCTGAACCAAGCCGAACTGTACTGGGCTGGGCCTGGTTACGCATCCACCATAGTTTCTGGAAAGGACGATGTCAAAGGAAAATAACCGAGACAGCTCAGTACAGTTCAGGTGGGCATGGTAGTGTGAAGGGTATTATTGTCAATTGCCCTGGCTGAGAGTGTCTGTTAAATTACTAAAATGGCAAACGATCTCTCTCCCCTTCCCGTAGAAGATGATGTTGAGTTTCCATGAGGAGGAGGAGGGCCTCCCAGAGTCATTCCTCTCCAACTTCCCGTCCCTCATCAAAGTGGACATACATGCCAAGGTCACCGACCCCAGCGTGGCCAAGAGCATGATGGGATGCCTGCTCTCCTCCCTAAAGGCCAATGGTAGGCGGAGTTGACAGAATCTGTTTTAATCAATCAAGCACATTTGCTCGGGGGAACTAATCTACAAATCATCCCTAGCAAACGTCTATGATCCATTATCGAAAACTTCAGTCGTCCACATCCCAATTATAATGTATAAGGATGCTTGTCATGAGCATGTATGACCCCCTTATGTTTTATCCTCATCTCACAATGGTCCTAGCTAAATCCTACGTCGAGAGACGTAACATTGTTATCCTTATAATAGTATATAAAGGCTCATACATGCTTATACCAAATTCTAACGCATATCTGCAGGTTTTAAGTAGTGTTACCATAACTGTTACTTATGTTGCTAAGCTGTTTACTCTTTCCCCCCAGGTTCCATTGGTGCGTTCTGTGAGGTGCGTCAGGCAGACAAGAGGATGATGGACTTCTACAGTAAGCTTGGCTGCTTCGAGGTTGCCAAGATGGAGGGCTTCCCCAAAGACATAATCATCATGGGCCGCAGCCTTTGAGAACAACTACGAGATCATCAACACGGGACGCAGCTTCTGAGACAGTTGACAGCCTGGCTAACCAAGCAACCATGGAGCTGTATAGAAAGCTTAAGTCAGCCAGGCTAAGGATCACTGTCTGTTACCTTTACAAAACAACCAATACTTGATGATTTTATACTTCAACCACCTGGACTAGACGAGGCTAGAGGCCGCCTGTTTTTAGACCGTGTTCAGAAACATCGCATCTTGTACAGATTCACTGTGCTGCCGCTAAAGGCCCAGAGCTCTACCGGATTGAAACAGAATCCGAAACTGTTAAGAGCCACAGAGGTTATCTGTAAAGCCCTGTGTGTGTTGATTTGAGCCAAGATGGCGGACGGTTTCCCTCTGTCTTTGGTCTCCAGAATGGAGGTGATGACTGTTCCACATGCGGCTGCAGGAAGTAGGAGCTGGTCAGGTGCCATCCACTCCCATTAGCCTTTCAGACCATTCGACTTGACTGTCAGTAGCCCCGAGTGGGGGTCTGTCTGTGTCTCACGTGTATTGAGATATTACTCCATCTGAAATTGCACCGTATTCCCCATGTAACACATTACTTGTGTCTGGTTAAAGGTAGTGCAGTGTATAGAGAATATGGAGTTATTTGAGACTTGGTAGTAGATCCTGACACTACACCCTAGTATAGGCCTAGCTGATGGGGTGCTGGTTGGGGAAAAGGGGCCTGTAAAGTATATTACAGTTTTCTCCTGCACCACCTCTTCACAGGTGGTCCTCCTAGCTAACAGAGTGGAAAGTGGTTTATGATTCCACCTATACTGTTTTCTAGTGCGTCCATTTCACTCTTTGAGTTTGAAAAATTCTCTCTTTCTGGTGTGTTAGATTCCTCAATAGTTTACCTAACCATGACAGACATGCAGATGAAATCATATGTTTGAGTGTTCGAGGAAACTTCTGAAGACTTAAGTAACGAGTTGTTTGCTTGAAACCCACCTGAGTAGAAATGGGTAACCTTGAAGAGAGAGAAAGGAATATGTGGAAGTTGTCACTTATGTTATGGTTTGTCTATTCCCTTAACCCTTTGCTTTTGGCCATGCTTTTTTACTAGGGATTTAACGATTTACCCAATACGCATCGGTCCCCAATTTGAAATGTTTTAAGATATAAGTGCACCGGTCCATGGACCCCAAACCGATCCAAATGTAGCATGCATCGGTCAGAAAACGATTTAAACGTTACAAATTGCCGGTTCACCAAAATGTTTTGCTCATTACATTCTTTCTGCCTTCTGAAAATACTTCTCAACTTTTGTGTCAATGTCAAACTGCATGTAACTGTTGACAGTCATTGATCTACAAGGCGTTTTGCATGTCCAACAACCCCCAGGCAATATCAGTAGCCTAGTCAAACTGATACCCTTTACAGACAGACTTTACCGTATGTTTTTTTTAAACAGGCACTGTTTTTTAGGACCCAATTCATAGTCACATTCTTGCCAGGATAAGCCTTTTTTTTATATCTCCCGTGCACATGCCGGCAAGTGTGGGAGTAGACGTGGGGCCAATGTGGGTGGACATCCTATTTTAATAAATCCATTATTAATTCATTTTAGGCTGGACCTAAGAAACATAACTCATTTTTCCCCCCAAAAAATAGAATGCCATGTATTGAGTTTAATTATGCTACTGGTCTGTGTGGCCTATATGGCTGCAACATGCATGTGAAATCAATATTTATTTTGTTAATTAAACAGACAAGACATACTTGGGCTACATTATTGCATGCTAAACGTTTCCGAACAGTGATGGATGAGCAAACCGTTCGATGAGCTATACCACCTCCACTTATTTTCCCAGACAGAGAATTAACAAAATATACAGACAAGAGATTCAGTGAAACAAAATCACCTTGATTAAGACAAGTCAGAGGCTTTTGGTCGGGAGTAGGCCTAGGCTACTAAGTGACTGCCAGTGAAGAGCAAAATAATCTACTTGTTAAGCTACATAACATGCTGGCAAAATGTTCTGACCACTGCTAATAAATGTGCCAACCAGACAAGATGATCATGAGCAGCACTCACCTCAACTTAGCTAACATTACCACAGCCTAATTGTAGTCTTACCAATGTCCAAACAGAGGTTCGGTGAAAAGAAAAATCTGACATTGATTTATCAAGACCCCATGCTTGTCTCAAAGCTGAAATAGTTGACCACACGCAGGAAGGCCGCTGCGTCAATCAAATGTATTATAACAGCTGGATGACTGGGAGTTTCAGTAAGCAACAATTTGATGCCTTCAATTGGATTGGCCTACTTTATTCCAATATTTTTGTCATTCGGTGATGTCTATTCCAACGATAATTATTTATGGATCCATCCAGTTATAGTTAAGAAAAGTGTGCATATGGTGGGCAACGCGAAGATGGGTGAAGTGACATGTCTCGCCAAGTTTAGAACTGCCAGGATGATAGTAGTAACTGGTGGTGCCTAGCTACCATCAAGACCTTAAGAGCGTGCCAATGCCGCCTCAGCATTACGGCTACATTTCATACTAAGCCATAGGCAGAACTGTACCGCAACCAAGTCGCCATCAATACCTTTCATATATAAAGAGAAGTCGGCAAAAAGTTATTGGGATGCTAAATAAAAAAGCGGATAAGATCTTGATCTCCTACTTCCTGCATATTCAGGATAAGAATGGCCACATTCAGGAATGCCCCAAATTGCAGGCTGCATTCACACACTGTTGGTCAAACTGCGCACAGTGCCCAGTTTTGCACACTGACCAACACAAGGTAGGCGACCTGTTCCTGCTCTTGCACATCTGTGCGGCACCTTCAGCATGCAAATGCTGAAATGGCTTTCATGATATCAAGCTTTATTAGTTGAGTGACAACTTCTGTAATTTGCTACGTTATTGCTATCTATGTGCTGTTGAAAATAAAAGTAAGCTACCAGAGACCACTCATCTGGCTATACCTGCTGAACAGGGATTAACACTAGATTGTTCTGATTATTCAGGTTCACCATCAGCAATAGTTTTGATAGTTTTGCTTTTAACAATCTGTGTAGATGGTCGTTTTTAGACATACAGGGTAAATTTGATAATTTCATGACAAGGATACCAATCACTTTTGCGAGGCGCACTGCATGGTCCACACGAGGATATCACTCCATAACTTCCAAGCGGTCAAAACCATTCAATTTTGAAACAAAGTTGTGCCATATATTCATTGCCTAGGTCATAGCTAATTTGTGAACAATAAATATTGATACTTTGCTAGCTCAAACACTTAATCTGCACAATTTCTCAATTTTGATTTCAGAATCAGTGGGGGGACAAAAAAACATGCCTGTCCCCAAATCTGGTAATGGGGTGGTAGATGCCGAGTCTCCCTTATGGCTCATCTCAGGTGCCTGCATAGTACATACACCGCATAGAAAGAAATAGTTTACACGAACACACACATACAGAGGCCCAGCTCATTAGCTCCATCAACAGCAGATTTGAATTTAGAATGGAAAATGAATGTGTTTATGCAACAAATGTTAGTGCATCGCCTCGACCGAATCGCATCGATTCCTTCTCTAATCAAACCTATTGGCACAGAATTGTTTCAAACTAAAACGTATCGTTCCTGTATCGTATCTAGATACGTATAGAATCGTCTTAAAAAGGAAAGATGAGCATCCCTATTTTTTACAGTATGTTTATATTGCTTTTGTATTGCCTTTTGGTTCATTGCCTTTCTATATGATTTTTCTACCTGTGGATATCTCCAAGGGGCCTATTGCCCTGTACTGTAGCTCACAGGTGATTATCATGCACTCTTATCTACTGTCAATCCACCTGACATATACATAAGGGGACTTGAGAATGGGTGGGTTCATGAACGCACCTTGCCTCAACGGTGGGCCATCTGCTCTGAAAGGTCTCTAGATTCAGTCACAAATCCAGTGCTCTGGCTCTTAAGCCAAGAGAGATGAGCCAAATCTTAATGTTAGAAAATGTGAAAATAGGACGGAACAGTTTGCAGATGCTTTAGCACTCCCACTATAATACAGCTGCTCTATTTCCCAACTTCCCATGATGTGCTGAGGAAAGCTAACCACTAACCAGAATCTTATCCAGGACAGCATGTTCAGTTAGAAATATACTGTGTAGAACAGACGCGATTCAACGCAAAGCAGAATGAGGAACCATGTCGGCCCTGTACGCCACATTTCTATCTGCAACGTCCTACAACATTGCACCCACTTGAATACCATTGCTGCCCTTCTCCCAGTTAGGGTTGTTAAGCTAGAGTGACATTGACTGACTACCTTCACTGGCCCTGGCTGTGTCAAGAGAAATGGAGGGAGTGATATACTATACCTAGGCCTTTTGTATCTACGTATGTGTTAAATGTTTTATACTCAGTGTTTCTCATTTTGCTGTTTTTGTTCATGTAAAGCACTTTGATCCTAACATGAAGCCTTCTTTTTGTAACAGGAGGATCAGCCGTAGCTCATGTTGTTGCTTTGTCCTAGCTGCCTGCCAATGTGATGTTTTGATACTGCTACATACAGTACATCTGTGCTATGCATGATGCTTATTAGATTTGTTTGGTTTAGCAAACAGAAATAAAAAAATCACATCCATATTACAGTCTATATGGGGGGGGGGGGGGTTGATAGCTTGATGCCCTTCCTCAACCTATGACGTCACCGCAGACAAGAGACAAGTCAATTAAAAGGAATAGGGGGAAAAGATGACAAGTATTTTTGTTAACAAAAAATGAGCTTTCTGATTTGTCATTTCTCAATGAGCACAAGCCTGAATCAGTTCAAACATTTTAAACACTAGTTAGATTGAAGTATATTAGTCTGCTCTATTCAACACGTCACCCTCCGTACTATATTATTCTGTGGTGGTCAAGTAAATTTCCCAGAGAGAATAGGAACATGTATCCTCCCAGTTCTCCACTGATATTGAAGGATTCACTTTTCCATAACGTCTGACATTTTATCATTGCTTGTGCTATTGTGACGACTGCTTTTTTTTCTGCCTCCTGAAAGTATAGCTGCAGTTGGAAGGGATTATTGTAGGCCTGCATTTGATGATACATACATAGGGACATAGTTTTTTTTTGAGGGGGACGTTTACTGAAACTCATTTCTGTAAAATGTGTATGTAAAAGAAATGGTTTATAATATTAATAAACAATTTTAAAAGTGTTTTGAGTAGTGTATTGTATGAACTCGTGAAAAATGTGTTATGATTACTGATATGACTGGGTGAGTTGTGTAAACAGCTGCAACTATTTAACAGGTATTGTGTAGGCTACTGTACTATTAGGATCCCCATTAGTTATAGCCTAAGCAGCCGACAGTGCGATATCTGCACTAGGCTGGATGTGCCCAGTAATACACGTGTTCCCCATGGACCGGCTCCAGCATCCTCCATTCAGGCTGCAAATTTCCCTTAACTAGTTTTAATTTCAAGAAGGTGGTGTAGGTCTGAGGAGTTTCCTGGCCATGGACCCAAAATATCGATGTTTTGTTCCCCGAGCCACTTAGTTATCACTTTTGTTTCCTTGCAGGTAACCATGGTTTACAGAAGAAGAAGAATGATTCCAAGCACCACCCTCCTTTTGAAGCTTCCAGTCTGTTATTCGAACTCAATCAGCATGACCGAGTGATCTCCAGCCTTGTCCTCGTCAACACTCACACCTGTGTTAACGAGAAAATCACTGACATGATGTGTGGCAGGGCTGAAATGCAGTGGAAATGTTTTTGGGGGATTCGGTTAATTTGCATGGCAAAGAGGGACTTTGCAATTCATCTGATCACTCTTCATAACATTCTGGAGTATATACAAACTGAGGCAGCAGACTGAAAATTAATGTGTCATTCTCAACTTTTGGCCACGACTGTACATAGGATTCGATCATGTTCTCTAACCACGTTTCCATCCATAGTTTTTATTTGCGTAAAGTCATACCAAAGATGTTTTTAACTAACCCAAAATAGACCAGAGCCTGTTTCCAATGGGAGCAAGTGTATCATAGTGGGCAGAACAAGCAAGTAAACAGCTGTAACTATGTAACGGGTATTATGTAGACTACTGTATTTAGTATTTATTAGGATCCCCATTAGTTGGGATGAGTTGGACCGCAGAGTGAATAAAAAGCAGCCAACCCGTGCTCAGCATATATGGGAACTTCTTCAAGACTGTTTGAAAAGCATTTCAGGTGAAACTGGTTGAGAAAATGCTAAGTGTGCAAAGGTTGTCATCAAGTCAAAGGGTGGCTACTTTGAAGAATCTCAAATCTAAAATATATTTTGATTTGTTTAACACTTGTTTGGTTACTACATGATATCATGTGTTATTCCATAGTTTTGATGTCTTCACTATTCTACAATGTTGAAAATAGTAAAAATAAAGAAAAACCCTTGAATGAGTAGGTGTGTCCAAACTTTTGACTGGTACTGTATATAATAGCATCATGTAGAGTATCGCACAGTCTACCCACACTTTATCTGCCACTTTCCTGGGCGCTCTGAAGCCTTCTTCACAACAATTGAACCGCTCTCCTTGAGGTTCTTGATTGTTGGCTAGAGTCTGCCAGTTGTTGGCTAGAGTACACTTGCAAAGACCAAAGTAGGCATATTTGCTATTTAACGCAAAAGTGTTTGTAACAAAACTATCAGTAGAGTTGAACATGCGATGGAAACATCAACTTTTTATTTTTTATTTGGTGCATGAAAACGGAAGTGGAAAATATATTTTGTGTGCACTATGCCATCACGCCCTGATTTTTAGTCCATTCGGTGGAAACACACCACTGATGGGAAAATGCGAGTATTTTCGTTATGTGGATTCTGGAATATTCGCATGAAAATCTGTCGCCAATTGGATGGAAACCTAGTTTATAAGGAATTAGTTGTTCTAACTTCTTATATTGATAGACCAACAGTAACTCATGCTGTAACAAGTAAACTCCAGATCCAAACCAAAGCCCATTGGCCCCTCCCCTTCAAACACACGTTGAAACGTATTTACGCCTGCGACGCGATTTGTTTTGACGTCATATGTTGCATCTCTTGAAAGCGAGTCTGATCTTCAATCGAGCTAGCTAATACATTTACTTTATTTTCACACAATCAATTATGTCGCACAGTCACGGAGAAGATGATTGCTGCTCGGAAGATCACGGGAGTGTTGGCCAATCGAGACTGGAGAGCTATGTATTCAGTAAGGATCGCCTTTTCCTAAACAATCTGTTGTATAAAATGCTTGGGAGCAGCACACGTGGGGATGCCATCATGTATTTTGGATCGTGTTTGATTGTAAAACTAAAATGTAAAAAATGCAATGAGAGTAACCGATTTAGAGAGAAATGTATTGTAAGAAAGACTGCTGAAATGTATTTAGATTTTGTCATAATTTTTATACACCCCAACTGTACGCGCTAATGTTACATCCGTCTCTGAAACACACGTGTAACGTTAGCTAAAATTGCAACATTGTATCTTCGTAGGTTGTGAATTATCCTCCAAAGTGCCGTTCTACACATTCCAAGGGGACGAAGAGGAGGATTTGGAACACTTTCTCGAGCTACGGACGGTAGGTTTTTACTTTAATAAGCTAGCTAACTACTTCACTCTCTTTGTACAATTAGACTAACTTTTTTCTAAGACATGATAATCATGACATTGGAACCAGTGGTATCAGGTGTGCCAGGGTCCAGAGTTCTGTTGCTGTAGCATAGCTTACATGCCTCTGATACAGAAACATTTGTGAATCAATGATGTAATGCCTCTAAAAAATCCACTATAATGATTGTATTTTGAGGGAGCGAAGTCCCTGTACAAATGTTGTATACATCTCTAGGTTTGCTTGGGAGAGGGAGCGAAGGAGGAGAGTAATGTGGTGGAGGTGACCGCTATGAACCACCAGGGGAAAACTATTTCTGTACCTGTCGCCAACCTCCATATCAACTGCCTGCCAATGGTGAGTGGCACACATACACCACCACCTACTTCAGACTGGGAGGGGAATGAAACATGAGATTCATAAGAAGACAATTCTACATTCTCCTACACACTGCTTATTTGTAAAGTTTCTGACTTTCCACGTGGGAAATGCATTGGCCACCTGTAACACTGAGGTTTCAGAGGATCTGAAAGTGCTAGGGATTGATTTTGGATTAAATGTCTGCCGTGTGTGTGTGTGTGGTTGGAAATCTCAATTGTTTTCTTTCTCAGGTGAGTCTTGGGGAGTTTGAGCTGAAGGCCCCTGTCACCATTAGACTGAAGTCGGGTACCGGACCAGTGACAGTTAGCGGTCTGCACCTCATTGGTAAAATGATTGTTTTAATAATTGGCCTGTAAGGACATGATCATGACCACATATACATTAAAGGAGAAGATTCACCCATCATATGATGCAAAACTCGCCATACCGGCTGTATTTCTGCCTATTTGAGTGTCAATGGCTCAGATACACATGGAAACATGAAATGACCCTGGGAATGGGTGTAGCAGTGCTTAGAGATGCACAAAAAAACTAACATTCAAAATTGGTGAATCTTTCCTTTTAAAGGGATAGTCTGTAAGTTCTGACCTGTTGGCAGTGAGACAGAGTAAACAGTCATAACTGAGGAACTGCTTTTTTCCTAGTGATTTGATAACTTGTGTCCTCCTCTACCAGCCTCTGACAACGCTGACTCTGACTTGTCTAGCGAAGAAGAAGACTTGGACGAAGAGATAATCCCCATCAAACCAGCCAAAAAGAAACAGAAGTTGTAAAGGGACTGGATATCTGATTAATAAATGTTTCTTTAGGGAATAAAGATTTTCTTGTACCAATAGGAAACGTGAAATGCAGATTCTCTATCCCACTGGAAAGTTGTTTAGGAATGTGGGAAGAAACATACCGGGGGGAAATTATGGATGAAAGATGCAGGAATATGGACCTAATTTTTGATCTTTGACTGTGGCCATGTTTGGGTTGTGGTTACTGAACCATGTCCTAGGGATTAGTCTACTCTCTTTGGCCTGTTGGAGTGAGCGCTTGTTTTCAGCTGTGGAAGTGTTTGGTTCCATTATAAAGAATCAATTGCAATGTATTAAATACAATCAAGATCCTAAGATGGTTTTATTATTATTGTAACAAGTGTTTGGTTGAGTGGAAATGGATAACTAAGCTTTTAGGGAATATTAGGCTGGGACCCAATCCGATCGGCCATGCGGAAACCACATTCACGGTAAATGGTACATGTCGGTTCAGTCAGAAATGACATTTTAATTGTCAACGATCTGAATGAATCCCTGCCATAGTTTCCTACATACTTTCTTCTCATGGTTGGTTACAACACCATCAGTTGACAGAATTTTTTATACTATTGACTTTCAGAGTTGAAATGTACCTTTTGTTGGTGAAAGTGGATATACATTCATGTTTGCATGCTATCGTTTATTTGGATAACATTAAACCTAATTGTAAAATGGGGTTTGTGGGGAAGGGGGTTGGAGAGGTGGGTGTTAATCTATTGGTTTTCTTGCTCTTCTGGCTGGGTTGGATTTGAACAAATCAGGATAAATAAGTTAGCCAGGTAGCCTTGAGAAACACTCAAGCTTACATTGAACATTGGTTATTGAAAATAGCCGCACAAAAAAAGTTATGGTCCGTTTTGTACTATTTAGGGAAATGAAAGCTTGCTAATTAATTGATTATTTGATCACTTTTGTTGTACATTTTCAGATTCTATAAATAAAAACACTTTTGGTATTATGTCTCATTTATTGGCTTTTTAACAAATCAATTGTACATTTGAGTCTGACATCTCATGTTGCGCCCAGTGTTGATTGGTCATCAGAGGCTATGGTATTTCATTGAATTGTGTTATTAAGATATGCCCTGCCCCTTCACACACAAACAATAGGCAGACGTACCCTTACACATAGCTTTAGGTGTAAGACAGAGTTTCCCAAACTCTGTCCTGGGTGCACGTGTTGGTTTTTGCCCTAGCGCTACTCAGCGGATTCAAATAAGCAAAGCTCGATGGTGGGTTGGTTATTTGAATCAGCTGGTTAGTGCTAGGGCAAAAAACTAAATGTGCACCAAGTGGGGGCCCCAGGACCGAGTTTGGGAAACCCTGGTATAAGGCATTCCATTTGGCTTAAATGCAGGCACTTGATAAACACAGCCCAGTTTCAAAGGTTAATAAATGTGAGCTTCTCTTTCCAGACATTTATTGGTTTTGAGAGGGGAATCTGGCTGAACATAATTTATGGAAGAGAACTTTAAGAGCGTCAGGAATAGTTTCACACATAGAAGACATTTGTTTTCCCTCACTTTAAAGGCTTGCAGATGTACTATGGCTTATAGCAGGACATGGCTGAGAACTGTAGGAGGCTAGATCTGACTATCGACTATATAAAATTAAAACAACCAATAGGTGAGAAATATGAACACTAGGGGGCCTAACATAACTGCCTGTGTGAAATCCACTAAACAGAAATCCTCAGCACAGACAGAGCTGTTGGTTCTCTCTCTACAGAATAGATCCAATGCCTTAATGTGTTTGTCTGACAACCCAAAAACATGTAACTCACCATACAAAACAATGCTATTTTGCATATAAACATGATTTGTAAAGTGGGGCAAACAAGTATTTAGTCAGCCACCAATTGTGCAAGTTCTCCCACTTAAAAAGATGAGAGAGGCCTGTAATTTTCATCATAGGTACACTTCAACTATGACCGACAAAATGAGAAAATAAAATCCAGAAAATCACATTGTAGGATTTTTTATGAATTTATTTGCAAATTATGGTGGAAAATAAGTATTTGATCAATAACAACAGTTTCTCAATACTTTGTTATATACCCTTTGTTGGCAATGACAGAGGTCAAATGTTTTCTGTAAGTCTTCACAAGGTTTTCACACACTGTTGGTGGTATTTTCGCCCATTCCTCCATGCAGATCTCCTCTAGAGCAGTGATGTTTTGGGGCTGTTGCTGGGCAACACGGACTTTCAACTCCCTCCAAAGATTTTCTATGGGGTTGAGATCTGGAGACTGGCTAGGCCACTCAAGGACCTTGAAATGCTTTTTACGAAGCCACTCCTTCGTTGCCCGGGCGTTGTGTTTGCTGAAAGACCCAGCCACGTTTCATCTTCAATGCCCTTGCTGATGGTAGGCTTTGTTACTTTGGTCCCAGCTCTCTGCAGGTCATTCACTAGGTCACTCCTAGTGTGGTGCTGGGATTTTTTCTCACCGTTCTTCTGATCATTTTGACCCCAAGGGGTGAGATCTTGCGTGGAGCCCCAGATCGAGGGAGATTATCAGTGGTCTTGTATGTCTTCCATTTCCTAATAATTGCTCCCACAGTTGATTTCTTCAAACTAAGCTGCTTACCTATTGCAGATTCAGTCTTCCCAGCCTGGTGCAGGTCTACAATTTTGTTTCTGGTGTCCTTTGACAGCTCTTTCGTCTTGGCCATAATGGAGTTTGGAGTGTGACTGTTTGAGGTTGTGGACAGGTGTCTTTTATACTGATAACAAGTTCAAACAGGTGCCATTAATACAGGTGGAGGACAGAGGAGCCTCTTAAAGAAGAAGTTACAGGTCTGTGAGAGCCAGAAATCTTGCTTGTTTGTAGGTGACCAAATACTTATTTTCCACCATAATTTGCAAATAAATTCATTAAAAATCCTACAATGTGATTTTCTGGATTTTTTTTCTCTCAATTTGTCTGTGTACATATGATGAAAATTACAAGCCTCTCATCTTCTTAAGTGGGAGAACTTGCACAATTGGTGGCTGACTAAATACTTTTTTTGCCCCACTGTATCTCTCCAGTTATGCAGTGACCAAGCTTTAACTTCCTAACTGATGTCTTGAGATGTTGCTTCAATATGTCTACATAATTTTCAATCCTCAGGATGCCATCTATTTTGTGAAGTGCACCAGTCCCTCCTGCAGCAAAGCACCCCACAAACAGTTATATTTGTGTTTCATCAGACCAGAGGACATTTCTCCAAAAAGTACGATCTTTGTCCCCATTGTGCAGTTGCAATCCGTAGTCTGGCTTTTTTATGGCGGTTTTGGAGCAGTGGGTTCTTCCTTGCTGAGTGGCCTTTCAGGTTATGTCGACATAGGACTCGTTTTACTGTGGATGTATATATACTTTTGTACCCGTTTCCTCCAGCATCTTCACAAGGTCCCTTGCTGTTGTTCTGGGATTGATTTGCACATTTCGTACAAAAATACTTTAATCTCTAGGAGACAGAATGCGTCTCCTTCCTGAGCAGTATGACAGCTCCATGGTGTTTATACTTGTGTACTATTGTTTGTACAGATGAACATGGTATCTTCAGGTGTTTGGAAATTGCTCCAAAGGATGAAGCAGACCTGTGGAGCTCTACAATTTGTTTTCCTGAGGTCATGGCTGATTTCTTTTGATTTTCCAATGATGTCAAGCAAAGAGGCACTGAGTTTGAAGGTAGACCTTGAAATACATCCACAAGTACACCTCAAACTGACTCAAATTATGTCAATTAGCCTATCGGAAGCTTCTAAAGCCATGACATCATTTTCTGGAATTTTCCAAGCTGTTTAAAAGGCACAGTCAACTTAGTGTATGTAAACTTCTGACCTACTGGAATTGATACAGTGAATTATAAGTGAAATAATCTGTCTGTAAACAATTTTTGGAAAAATTACGTGTCATGCACAAAGTAGGTGTCCTAACCGACTTGCCAAAGCTAACAAGAAATGTGTGGAGTGGTTGAAGAATGAGTTTTAATGACTCCCACCTAAGTGTATGTAAACTGCCGACTTCAACTGTATCTAAATTATGTACGCTTTATATGGGCATATATGGTGGAAACATAGGCTTATAAATGTATCCACACATACAAGTACATATAAGTACATACACTGTATGACACATGTTGAAATATAAAATAATTGGCCGTTTTCATACAGTATATACAGTGCATTCGGAAAGTATTCAGATCCCTTGACTTTCCACATTTTGTTACAGCCTTATTCTAAAATTGATTAAATAAAAACACTGTCCTAATCAATCTACACACAATAATGACAAAACAAACAGGTTTTTTAGAAATGTTAGCACATTTATTACAAATAAAAACAGAAATTCTAATCCTTCTGGCTTCAAGGATTAAGCGGGCATTGTCAAGAAGGATTAGAATTTCGCTTTATATGGGCATATATGGTGGAAACATAGGCTTATATTAGCTTTTTAGCATTCATAGCAATGGTTATCAACTGTACCACAGGGATGGAATGTTAGTAGCAGAAAATAGAGTTTGTGGTGGCAGCTGCAGAGAAGTATTTGGGTGTACAAGATTTTACGTCAGAAGAGTTACAGGGTGTTTTGAGTGGTGGAGTCCCATCCTCCCAGGCCATTGGCTTAAGGTAGGACCAGGCAGCATTGCAATTCTTGACACAATCAAACCGGTGCACCTGGCACCTACTACCAAACCCTGGTCAAAGCATTCAACTATTTTGTCTTGCCCATTCACCCTCTGCATGGCACACATACACAATCCATGTCTCAATTGTCTCAAGGCTTAAACATCGTCCTTTAACCAGTCCCATCCCCTTCATCTACACTGATTGAAGTGGATATAACAGCTGATATCAATAAGGGATCATAGCTTTCACCTGGATTCATCTGGTCAGTAATGTTCCTCAAATTTTCACTGGTACGGAGCAAATTTCAGGTCTGTTGAGCTCAAAGTTGAAAGTTGTGAAAATTCTGTGCAACTTCCAGCACGCGTTTACTGTGAAAACTTAAAACTGTAACTAAAACTGCTTTAACAGTGGCCATGTAGGCTACTGTGGCTATTTGATCAAAATGTAGGCCTACCAGAGTGGCTTAACATCAAAAACAAAGGAGAAAATGCCTCCCCTAACATTTTAACATGGAAATAGCTGTTCTATCATTCAGCCTACAGTAGGTCTGCATTCCATGAGACTTTTGAAAATATGCAGGGCTTGACATTAACCTTTTTATCCGTCCTCCAGACAAGGTGACTGTCACGTTCTGACCTCTATTTCCTTTGTTTTTGTATTTATTTAGTATGGTCAGGGCGTGAGTTGGGTGGGCAGTCTATGTTTGTTTTTCTATGTTTTGGGGCAGTTCTATGTTTTCGGCCTAGTATGGTTCTCAATCAGAGGCAGGTGTCATTAGTTGTCTCTGATTGAGAATCATACTTAGGTAGCCTGGGTTTCACTGTGTGTTGGTGGGTGATTGTTCCTGTCCTTAGTGTTAGTTTGCACCAGTTTAGGCTGTTTCGGTTTTCATTACGTTTATTATTTTGTAGTGTTTGTATTTAGATTCGTGTTGCTATA
Source organism: Oncorhynchus clarkii lewisi (assembly GCF_045791955.1). Lineage (NCBI taxonomy): Eukaryota > Metazoa > Chordata > Actinopteri > Salmoniformes > Salmonidae > Oncorhynchus > Oncorhynchus clarkii. Next base: position 1,291,099 of record NC_092169.1, read on the forward strand.
GTCACAATAAACATGGATCGCAATCTACACGCCGCATTTTGGTCCGACTCTCCTTCACACCTAGAAAACCGTTACAGAATCACCCACCACAACAGGACCAAGCGGTGTGGTAATGGGCAAAGGAGAAAGCAGCAGCAGGAGCAGCGCGAGGAGGTATGGACATGGGAGGACGAATTAGACGGTAAAGGACCTTGGGCTCAGCCAGGAGAATATCGCCGCCCCAAGGAAGAACGGGAGGCGGCGAAAGCGGAGAGGCGCTGGTATGAGGAGGCAGCGCGGCGTCGTGGATGGAAGCCCGGGAGTCAGCCCCAAAAATTTCTTGGGGGGGGGCTAACAGGGAGTATGGCTACGCCAGGTAGGAGACCTGAGCCAACTTCCTGTGGTTACCGGGGGGCTAGAGAGACCGGGCAGGCACCGTGTTATGCTGTGGAGCGCACGGTGTCCCCAGTGCTGGTGCACAGCCCGGTGCGGTACATTCCAGCTCCGCGTATCGGCCGGGCTAGAGTGGGCATCGAGCCAAGTGCCATGAAGCCAGCTCTACGCATCTGGTCTCCAGTGCGTCTCCTTGGGCCGGCTTACATGGCACCAGCCTTGCGCACGGTGTCCCCGGTTCGCCTGCATAGCCCAGTGCGGGCTATTCCACCTCGCCGCACTGGCAGGGCGACCGGGACCATTCAACCGGGTAAGGTTGGGCAGGCTCGGTGCTCAAGAGCTCCAGTGCGCCTGCACGGCCCGGTCTATCCGTCACCACCTCCACACCCCAGCCCTCCGGTGGCAGCTCCCCGTACCAGGCTGTCTCTCCGGCCCATCCGTCCAGAGCCTTCCTCCTCTCCAGCGCTGCCGGAGTCTCCCGCCTCTCCGGCGCTACCAGAGCCTTCCTCCTCTCCAGCGCTGCCGGAGTCTCCCGTCTGTCCGGCGCCTCTGCCGGAGCCTCCCGTCTGTCCGGCGCCTCTGCCGGAGCCTCCCGTCTGTCCGGCGCCTCTGCCGGAGCCTCCCGTCTGTCCGGCGCCTCTGCCGGAGCCTCCCGTCTGTCCGGCGCCGCTGCCGGAGCCTCCCGTCTGTCCGGCGCCGCTGCCGGAGCCTCCCGCCTGTCCGGCGCCGCTGCCGGAGCCTCCCGCCTGTCCGGCGCCGCTGCCGGAGCCTCCCGCCTGTCCGGCGCCGCTGCCGGAGCCTCCCGCCTGTCCGGCGCCGCTGCCGGAGCCTCCCGCCTGTCCGGCGCCGCTGCCGGAGCCTCCCGCCTGTCCGGCGCCGCTGCCGGAGCCTCCCGCCTGTCCGGCGCCGCTGCCGGAGCCTCCCGCCTGTCCGGCGCCGCTGCCGGAGCCTCCCGCCTGTCCGGCGCCGCTGCCGGAGCCTCCCGCCTGTCCGGCGCCGCTGCCGGAGCCTCCCGCCTGTCCGGCGCCGCTGCCGGAGCCTCCCGCCTGTCCGGCGCCTCTGCCGGGGTCTCCCGTCTGTCCGGCGCCTCTGCCGGAGCCTCCCGCCTGTCCGGCGCCTCTGCCGGAGCCTCCCGCCTGTCCGGCGCCTCTGCCGGAGCCTCCCGCCTGTCCGGCGCCTCTGCCGGAGCCTCCCGCCTGTCCGGCGCCTCTGCCGGAGCCTCCCGCCTGTCCGGCGCCTCTGCCGGAGCCTCCCGCCTGTCCGGCGCCTCTGCCGGAGCCTCCCGCCTGTCCGGCGCCTCTGCCGGAGCCTCCCGTCTGCCCAGCGCCATCTGAGCTTCCCGTCTGCCCAGGGCCAGCGCCGCCCGTCTGCCCAGCGCCGCCAGTGCCGCCCGTCTGCCCAGCGCCGCCAGCGCCGCCCGTCTGCCCAGCGCCGCCCGTCTGCCAAGCGCCGCCAGTGCCGCCCGTCTGCCAGGAGCCGCCAATGCCGCCCGTCAGCCAGGAGCCGCCAGTGCCGCCCGTCAGCCAGGGGCCGCCAGTGCCGCCCGTCAGCCAGGGGCCGCCAGTGCCGCCCGTCAGCCAGGGGCCGCCAGTGCCGCCAGTCAGCCAGGGGCCGCCAGTGCCGCCAGTCAGCCAGGGGCCGCCAGTGCCGCCAGTCAGCCAGGGGCCGCCAGTGCCGCCAGTCAGCCAGGGGCCGCTAGAGCCCCTCCGCCCGGAGCAGCTGCCCTTCTGTCCCGAGCTGCTGCCGCCCTTCTGTCCCGAGCTGCTGCCGCCCCTCGGTCCCGAGCTGCTGCCGCCCCTCTGTCCCGAGCAGCTGTCCCTCTGTCCCGAGCAGCTGTCCCTCTGTCCCGAGAAGCTGCCCCTCTGTCCCAAGCAGCCCCTCTGTCCAGTGGGGTCATTGAGAGGGGTGGGCATGGTGAGTAAGCCACGGAGGCGGACAATAAGGCGGACTGAGACAATGGCGAAGTGGGGTCCGCGTCCCGCGCCAGAGCCGCCACCGCGGACAGACGCCCACCCAGACCCTCCCCTATAGGTCAAGGTTTTGCGGCCGGAGTCCGCACCTTTGGGGGAGGGTACTGTCACGTTCTGACCTCTATTTCCTTTGTTTTTGTATTTATTTAGTATGGTTAGGGCGTGAGTTGGGTGGGCAGTCTATGTTTGTTTTTCTATGTTTTGGGGCAGTTCTATGTTTTCGGCCTAGTATGGTTCTCAATCAGAGGCAGGTGTCATTAGTTGTCTCTGATTGAGAATCATACTTAGGTAGCCTGGGTTTCACTGTGTGTTGGTGGGTGATTGTTCCTGTCCTTAGTGTTAGTTTGCACCAGTTTAGGCTGTTTCGGTTTTCATTACGTTTATTATTTTGTAGTGTTTGTATTTAGATTCGTGTTGCTATAGTCACAATAAACATGGATCGCAATCTACACGCCGCATTTTGGTCCGACTCTCCTTCACACCTAGAAAACCGTTACAGTGACTGAAAATATAGTTGTGGTGTTTGATGCCAGAAACCACTTTACAACATAAAATGCATTATTATTCCCACACCATTATTACAGAAAATCAGGCAAATTATGCTACCCTATGCATGCTGGCTACTTAGCTTAGCTTTTTTCCTTACTTGATTTTCAAAGATGTCTAGAAATGTGTATGTTTTGTGCTCTTGTAGGAAGCAATCATTCCCCTATTGCTGGGCTATTAACTCACTAACTAGCAAAGGATATGAACAAAATGTGCACACGTGGCTACATGCAGCTCTCGCTTTGATCTCAGAACAAGCGCATCGACTAATGAGCTCATGCTATAAACACATATGGCATGGAAAAAGCAGGTGGTCCTAATGGTTTGTACACTCAGTGTATATAGCAAATTCAAAACATAACTAGCCATACTACAAATGATCTTGCTTTTACTACATGTACATAGACTTTTCTATTGTGGTATTGACTGTACATTTGTTTATCCCATGTGTAACTCTGTGTTGTTGTTTTTGTCGCACTGCTTTGCTTTATCTTGGCCAGGTCGCAGTTGTAAATGAGAACTTGTTCTCAACTGGCCTACCTGGTTAAATAAAGGTGGAGGAAAAAAATAAAATAATAAGTGAACTATTTAGTAATGTCACCTTTGCACCGGTACCGTTGATAAATACATCTTACACTGTTATTGGAAAGCTGTGATTCCCCTCTATTAAACAGTAGACTAGCCATGTAATTCTGACTATGTTAAAAAATATTCTAAAAATAGCCAAATTGACAAATAACTTCCATAGATCTCCACTTAAACGTGAACATTTTAGCCTTAAGGCTATAGATAAACATATCTTAATTAACTACCTTGCTTTGAAATTGCCTACCTTATCCATTTTTATCCCTGATTAATTGAATGAGGGAATAATTGTATAAAGACATAAGTATTTGGTTGTAATGTTGCTATATTTTTATATCAAGGGTGGCCAAACATTCTCCAGGAGAGCTATTGGGTGTGCAGGCTTTTGTTCGAGCCGTGCTCTAACACACCAAATTCCCACTGGGCACACACTTAACATTGTTTCAATTAAATTACATTGAACAGACGTGGAATAGACATTAAATTGACATCTGTGCCCAGTGGGATTGTAGCCTAAACATCAGCTGTTCAACAGAACCTTGACAAGCAGACTCGGGTGTGTTTCAGGGCTGGATCTTTTCATGTAATCCAACAAATGTAAACACCTGGAGTTAGCTAAATGGCATTGGCACTTGGATTGGAACCGGTGCTATGGTCAGATGACATGAAAATAGACCTCTTTGGCCACGCACACCAGTGGTGGCTTTTGTGTCAAAATAAGGATGCATAAGCAGATACCCATTGTAAAATATGGTGGTGGATCTTTGGTATTATGTGGATATTTTCCTTCCACTGGTCCTGGGTCCCTTGTTAAGATCAATGGCATCTTGAACTTTACCCAGTACCAGGACATTTTAGCCAAACACCTGGTTGCCTCTGCCAGGAGGCTGAAATTGAAGCCGCATGTGGATCTTCCAGCAAGACAAGAACCTCAAACAAAATCTAAATCAACAAAGAAATTGATAATTGACCACAAAATCAACATTTTGCAATGGCCATCTACCTCTGGACGTGAACCCTATTGAAAACCGGTGGTTTGAATTGAAGAGTGCAGTCCATAAGCGCAGGCGACAGATATCAAAGATCTGGAAAGATTCTGTATGGAAGAATGGTCTAATATCCCTCCCAATGTGTTCTCCAGTCTTAAAAAACATTTTAGTGTCATTATCCTCACAAGGTGAGGTATTGAAAGGTATAGAAAATAAAAAATAAAATAAACATTACTTCCAAATATTTTTTTGCATACAACATACATACAGTGGGGCAAAAAAGTATTTAGTCAGCCACCAATTGTGCAAGTTCTCCCACTTAAAAATATGAGGCCTGTAATTTTCATCATAGGTACACTTCAACTATGACAGACAAAAGGAGAATAAAAAATCCAGAAAATCATATTGTAAGATTTTTAATGAATTTATTTGCAAATTATGGTGGAAAATAAGTATTTGGTCACCTACAAACAAGCAAGATTTCTGCCTCTCACAGACCTGTAACAACTTCTTTAAGAGGCTCCTCTGTCCTCCACTCGTTACCTGTATTAATGGCACCTGTTTGAACTTGTTATCAGTATAAAAGACCTGTCCACAACCTCAAACAGTCACACGCCAAACTCCACTATGGCCAAGACCAAAGAGCTGTCAAAGGACACCAGAAACAAAATTGTTAGACCTGCACCAGGCTGGGAAGACTGAATCTGCAATAGGTAAGCAGCTTGGTTTGAAGAAATCAACTGTGGGAGCAATTATTAGGAAATGGAAGACATACAAGACCACTGATAATCTCCCTCGATCTGGGGCTCCACGCAAGATTCCACCCCATGGGGTCAAAATGATCACAAGAACGGTGAGCAAAAAGCCCAGAACCATCCCAGGACCAGGACGACTGATCCGTGTAAAGGAAAGAATGAATGGGGCCATGTATCGTGAGATTTTGAGTGGAAACCTCCTTCCATCAGCAAGGGCATTGAAGATGAAACGTGGCTGGGTCTTTCAGCATGACAATGATCCCAAACACACCGCCCGGGCAATGGAGTGGCTTCGTAAGAAGCATTTCAAGGTCCTGGAGTGGCCTAGCCAGTCTCCAGATCTCAACTCCATAGAAAATCTTTGGAGGGAGTTGAAAGTCCGTGTTGCCCAGCAACAGCCCCAAAACATCACTGCTCTAGAGGAGATCTGCATGGAGGAATGGGCCAAAACACCAGCAACAGTGTGTGAAAACCTTGTGAAGACTTACAGAAAACGTTTGACCTCAGTCATTGCCAACAAAGGATTGAGATAAACTTTTGTTATTGACCAAACACTTATTTTCCACCATAATAAGTAATTTGCAAATAAATTCATTAAAAATCCTACAATGTGATTTTATGGATTTTTTTTCAAAATCAAATCAAATCAAATTTATTTATATAGCCCTTCGTACATCAGCTGATATCTCAAAGTGCTGTACAGAAACCCAGCCTAAAACCCCAAACAGCAAGCAAAACAGGTGTAGAAGCACGGTGGCTAGGAAAAACTCCCTAGAAAGGCCAAAACCTAGGAAGAAACCTAGAGAGGAACCAGGCTATGTGGGGTGGCCAGTCCTCTTCTGGCTGTGCCGGGTGGAGATTATAACAGAACATGGTCAAGATGTTCAAATGTTCATAAATGACCAGCATGGTCGAATAATAATAAGGCAGAACAGTTGAAACTGGAGCAGCAGCACAGTCAGGTGGACTGGGGACAGCAAGAATTCATCATGTCAGGTATTCCTGGGGCATGGTCCTAGGGCTCAGGTCCTCCGAGAGAGAGAAAGAAAGAGAGAATTAGAGAGAGCATATGTGGGATGGCCAGTCCTCTTCTGGCTGTGCCGGGTGGAGATTATAACAGAATATGGCCAAGATGTTCAAATGTTCATAAATGACCAGCATAAATACTGGAGGCTGAGACAGGAGGGGTCAGGAGACACTGTGGCCCCATCCGAGGACACCCCCGGACAGGGCCAAACAGGAAGGATATAACCCCACCCACTTTGCCAAAGCACAGCCCCCACGCCACTAGAGGAATATCTTCAACCACCAACTTACCATCCTGAGACAAGGCTGAGTATAGCCCACAAAGACCTCCGCCACGGCACAACCCAAGGGGGGGGAGCCAACCCAGACAGGATGACCACATCAGTGACTCAACCCACTCAGGTGACGCACCCCCTCCAGGGACGGCATGAGAGAGCCCCAGTAAGCCAGTGACTCAGCCCCTGTAATAGGGTTAGAGGCAGAGAATCCCAGTGGAAAGAGGGGAACCGGCCAGGCAGAGACAGCAAGGGCGGTTCGTTGCTCCAGAGCCTTTCCGTTCACCCTCCCACTCCTGGGCCAGACTACACTCAATCATATGACCCACTGAAGAGATGAGTCTTCAGTAGAGACTTAAAGGTTGAGACCGAGTTTGCGTCTCTGACATGGGTAGGCAGACAGTTCCATAAAAATGGAGCGCTATAGGAGAAAGCCCTGCCTCCAGCTGTTTGCTTAGAAATTCTAGGGACAATTAGGAGGCCTGCGTCTTGTGACCGTAGCGTACGTGTAGGTATGTACGGCAGGACCAAATCAGAGAGATAGGTAGGAGCAAGCCCATGTAATGCTTTGTAGGTTAGCAGTAAAACCTTGAAAGCAGCCCTTGCTTTGACAGGAAGCCAGTGTAGAGAGGCTAGCACTGGAGTAATATGATCAAATTTTTTGGTTCTAGTCAGGATTCTAGCAGCCGTATTTAGCACTAACTGAAGTTTATTTAGTGCTTTATCCGGGTAGCCGGAAAGTAGAGCATTGCAGTAGTCTAACCTAGAAGTGACAAAAGCATGGATTAATTTTTCTGCTTCATTTTTGGACAGAAAGTTTCTGATTTTTGCAATGTTACGTAGATGGAAAAAAGCTGTCCTTGAAATGGTCTTGATATGTTCTTCAAAAGAGAGATCAGGGTCCAGAAGCATTTCGTATACATTGTTTGTCTTCAGGAAGGCAGTGAGTTGTTGCGCAACAGCCTTTTCTAAAGTTTTTGAGAGGAATGGAAGATTCGATATAGGCCGATAGTTTTTTATATTTTCTGGGTCAAGGTTTGGCTTTTTCAAGAGAGGCTTTATTACTGCCACTTTTAGTGAGTTTGGTACACATCCGGTGGATAGAGAGCCGTTTATTATGTTCAACATAGGAGGGCCAAGCACAGGAAGCAGCTCTTTCAGTAGTTTAGTTGGAATAGGGTCCAGTATGCAGCTTGAAGGTTTAGAGGCCATGATTATTTTAATCATTGTGTCAAGAGATATAGTACTAAAACACTTGAGCGTCTCTCTTGATCCTAGGTCCTGGCAGAGTTGTGCAGACTCAGGACAACTGAGCTTTGAAGGAATACGCAGATTTAAGGAGGAGTTCGAAATTTGCTTTCTAATAATCATAATCTTTTCCTCAAAGAAGTTCATGAATTTATCACTGCTAAAGTGAAAGTCATCCTCTCTTGGGGAATGCTGCTTTTTAGTTAGCTTTGCGACAGTATCAAAAAGGAATTTCGACAGCGACTGCAATTAGAAGGCATCATGTTAATGTTACTACTTAGCTTCGGCTGTTGGAGGTCCTGACGAACCGTGTCCAGATAAAGCGTCCGGAGTGAAAAGGTTGAGGAGGAAAAAACAAAAATATAAACGGTAATTAAAAAGTAAAAACCGTAAATTTGTCAGGTAGCAAAACAGGTTGGCAACAAAACGCACAGCAAATCGAAAACAAGTCTCTAACAATGTTGATTCGGTGGAAGCTGACATTATCCCACACAATTACATGATTTGGCAAATCTAGTTTAACTTAATTTAACCTCTTTCGTATTCTGGTATTAGTTCTCTGTAAAGTGCATTTAGGAAGGTCAGGAGAAGTTGGGTGTTATAGGGCCCAATTTGTGGAAAATGTGTGCTCACACCATTCTCAGAAATGGCAGCACACATTGTAGTACTGCCCACACGTTGGCCTGGTGTGCCCATTTTGTTTCGGTGTCCAATGAGATTGCAGCCACGTCTCCTGCCTTTGGCCAGATTGAACCCAGCCTCATCCACAAAAACAAGAATGTGAGCCATTTCATGTCCTTCCAGCTCCATTATTCTCTATATAGTAACACAGAAACAAAATATGGAGTTAGTTTTACATAGTCTATTCTAGAATCAGACAGTTTAGTAAAGTAGAAATGCTTTCTGTTCTTATGGGTATCTACAACTTCAAGAAGTATATACAGGCATCATTGAAGTACAGTAAAACTCCCTGTACAATATACCATGTGCACACCAATGGTTTATCTGGACATACTTGTACCGCAGCTCCTTCAATCGGTCACTATTCCTCTCAAATGGCACCTTGTAGAGTTGTTTCATAGTCAGTCATAGTCAGTCTAGTTTCAAAACTGTCTAGTGGAAATGCTGAATTGATATTTGCAAAGCTATTGTTGTCATTTATGATTGCACTTTGGATATTTCTTAGTCTGATGGAATTGAGGGCTATGACCATGTTGCAAATGTCTTGTTGATGGCTGAATACTGCTGCTCTGCCACCAGCATGAGGTCGTTGTGCAGTCCTATATATATGACATGTAGAATTCACAATTAGATACTGTTGCAGATAGTATATTGTATTCAGATTGTGCAGTATTACTGTATATTCCTCATACGTGATTTTCAGACTGGTGTGTACCTTTACAATAGTTGCTGTATCGTTGTGAATTAAATGCTGTAACAAAAGTAAAGAACGAGTACATATTTATCTGTTTTCACTACGGAATGTTTGCACAATTGATGACACCGTGGACCTGTTTACATTAGGCTGTACTCTCCGACCAGCCTCTTCCATTGTACGACCATGGTTTATGATATGGTCAACAATTGTGACTCTGATTTCATCAGGGACTCTTATTCTTTGCCTCTACCTCTTCCTCTATTATGTCTTCCTCTGACACCACCACCACGCATTCTTACACATCTTCTTATTTCTCTTCCACGAGCATGTAGCTGCTGTTCAGGGTTGTGATGTTCCGCCATGTTCAAAAATGGTAGTGATTGTGCTGTGGGCAAGCTCCATATATATGCTTCCAAACTTGATTGGTTGATTGGTAAGATTGTGATTACTATTTCATTACTATGTCACCTGGCAGGTGCCAATTTAGCAGACATCACAAACATGTAGGTGGGGGGAGGAAAGGTGACGGGGGTGGATAATGGCAGTTTTAGATGGCAGTTGTGTAAGCACAGCACACTCATCCTTTTTATGAACAGCTTTGTTACTGAGGGCATGGCCTGACACTTCAAGACTTTCAAATACAAAATGGTTGAGACTCTTCACAAAACTTGGTATAATAATGACATAGTATTTGCCTCTAGGGTCGATGGCCTCACCATGATGGATCATATGGCATTTGGGCCTGCTGAACCAATTTCCGTGAAACTTCAGCATCTATAGACCAGGATCTTATTAATACGTTCCAAAAACTAAGATGATATTTTTATGTCGCTGTGAGCCAATGAATTTGAGTGAATGCGTGGCCTGACACCTCAAGTCTTTCAAATACAAAATGGTTGAGAATGTTCACAAAACATGGTAAAACAATTATAACAATTAGGAGCCCAAATGTAAAAGTTCCTATGATGGTAATATTGGAGGCATATATTCTGCCGTTCATACATACATGTGTCATCGTCCATGGTTTTCAAACACGATATGTTCTATGAGGCATGCGTAAGGTTAGTGTCCTTTTCTGGTAATACATACTGAGTTCAAATCTGTTTTTTTTCTCCTTCAGATTTTCACAAAACTTTTAATAACAATTACATAGAGGTCACAAATGAGCCCAAATGCTAAATATTAATACGATGTCAATATAGGAAGTATATTCTGCAATTCATACATGCATGCTCTTCCATGGTTTTCGAGCCTCAGACTTGCCTGAGGCGCTGATCTAGCGATACATACAGACCCATGGTGGGCCAGGTTTGAATCATGTCACTGCTGCTTTCAGAAAGGGATCCCTTGACAGTGAGGGATTGTTGATGTTGTGCCTAAACCAAGTTTGATGACAAAATAATAAATGGCTTAAAATAAGGGTGTTATAAGAAAGCAAAAAGGGTAAAAGAACCCTGGGTCATCACTGCTTGTAGCTTTATTTATAGTTTTTTTTGTTGGATAATTTATTTGTTCACAAACACTTAATTGCCTATACATAAATACGGTCACTCACTTCACGGTTGTGGTCTTGGGACAGGGAGTTGAACTACGCAGTGACCCAGACCCTCCACTGTCGGAGACAACACACTCCTATTCATATGTTTTGTATATGTAATTTATTTAGAGCATTTGGAAAATATATACTGTATATAATAATGCTGTTCTATAAATTGTAACGTTGTTAAAATGAAAATGAATAAACTGAAATTGCTATTTCTCTCCCGAGTGGCGCAGCGGTTGAAGACACTACATCCCAGTGCTAGAGGCGTCACTACAGACCCTGGTTCAATCCCAGCTGGATCACAACTGGTTGTGATCAGGAGTCCCATGGGTGGTGCACAGCGTTGTCCGGTTTAGGGGAGGGTTTGGCCGGAGTAGGCCGCCATTGTAAAATAAGAATGTGTTCTTTAACTTACTTACCTAGTTAAATAAAGGAAATTTTTTTGAATGTTTTCATTTTTAAAAAAATAATCTGGTGTCCCTCAAAAATGTCCAGTTTATGTGTGTGGACACAATACATGAGTCAAACATGCTTTTGAAAATAAAAAAGGATACACTGTACACCTGGCGACCGTGTCAGCATGCATTGACATTATACAGGATTATCAAAGATACTGCATGAATTTGCCATGAATTCATCTAGTCCTTTAGAAATAATTGTACAGAAATAAATCCTACAGGATCTGCCTCTGCCTATTAACTTAATTTGACCTTTCCCTGCACGAATTTGCTTTGCCTTACAGAAATAAATGAATCCTGCAGGATCTGCCTCTGCAGTGTTCACTGCAGGAATTTGTCTTGAACGGCAGAAATGTACCTTGTCCTGCAGGAATATTTTTTTTCAACCTGCAGGACAATACAAAGTCCGGCAGAAGCATAGGAAAACTTGACAGTTATCAACTTTTGACCTGCATCTCACCTGTACAATTCCTTCACAGAGGCTCAAATTCTTGCAGATTCCTGTGGGACATTTTTGTAGGGGTCAAATTGCAAGGTCTCCCGAGTGGTGCAGTGGTCTAAGACACTGCATCGCAGTGCTAGTTGTGCTACTAGAGATCCTGGTTAGAGTCCAGGCTCTGTCGCAGCTTTCTGCGACCGGGAGACTCATGGGGTGGCGCCCAATTGGTCCAGCATCGTCTGGGATTGGGGAGGGTTTGGCCAACAGGGATGTTCTTGTCCCATCGTGCTCTAATGACTCCTGTGCCGGGCTGGGTGCAATGCATGCTGACACGGTCACCAGGTGTACAGGTGTTTCCTCCAGCACATTGGTGTGGCTGGCTTCCGGGTTAAGTGGACATTGTGCCAAGAAGCAGTGTGGCTCAGCTGAGTTGTGTTTCGGAGGATGCACGACTCTCGACCATCGCCTCTCCTGAGTCCGTACGGGAGTTGCAGCGATGGAACAAGACTGTAACTACCAATTGGATTTTTGTTTTTGTTTTAAATTTGTTCATTGGTTTGCTTACCCTGCAAGCAGTCGATGAACAAGTTTAAGACAGCAATCCATGCTTTAGTTTTGTGTAGCATTTACATTTGAGTCATTTAGCAGATGCTCTTATCGAGGACAATTAGGGTTAAGTAACACAAAACCAATGCAAGTGGATTTCCCTGATATATTATCACCTTCCATGTCCAAATCATCCGAAAGTGTCAAAATGTATTGTGTAGCTCAATAAAGTTTTGCTGACATTGTTTTTTTTTGCTATACTGTAAATGCTAAAAAGCTGGAGACAGCTACCAGGTAAACAAAACCCAGGCATGGATTGCTGTCTTATCTTGTTCATAGACTGCTTCCAGAGTAAGGAAACCAGTATGTAATTCGTGTGAACTATCCCTTTAAGCCCACATCCCAGGCCATTCATTGTGGAAATACACTGATATGCAAAAACCCCCAAATGAATGAAAAAGATAAGCACCAAATAAGATCTGGAAATGATGTGGTGTTCATCTTTTCCTGTTGGTGTTGAGCCATAGAGCTGGCTCTACATGTGTAAATAGCATCGGGTGTGTATTCATCTTCCGAAAAAGCATCAGCTGGCGCACACCCACACATAAGTTACTAGAGCTGCTTACTAATGGTGAGAAAACTGAAGGCTATAAAAATAATGAGAGTCGCAAACTCTGTATATAATCTCCCAGTAATTTATTGGGTAAACCACCAATGTTTTGGCATCATCTTGTATTCATCTTGACAATTTATCTTAGATTTTTCTGTGTAACGTCCTTTAACACAGTTTATATCAACCTTTGTCAGATTTCTTCAGACATCAAAAGTAGTGTAATGTCAAGAAGAGGCCACTTCACATGCCAACAATTATAACATCATGCTATATGCCTCAATCTGGAAATTATTTGATGCTCACTTTTGAAGCTTTAGATTTTTAAATGTCATTTTTTTAGTGTTTTAGTCTTTTTTTTGTTGCAGTGGTGGGACGCAAAAGGGTCGTGGAGGTGGGGGGGTGTTATAGCACTGTTGTTTGGTCAGCGGTGTATCTGTTGTGTACATAGTGTGATGGAGTTACATTATTCATTACTGTAACTGACAACAATGTCACGGTAATGAGAAATGGGCATTATGTTAATGAGAAGACCTTAGCAAATGTTGCTAACAATGGCAGAATGACTCAGCAAAGCAATTGACATGATCAATTCATGCTCTTTCTAATCTATTATACTGTAAAAGTTGAATTAATAATTTTGCTCAAACCTGAAATATTACACAGTTACGCAATGAACATCTAAAATGGGTCATGTGTACGAGGACAATTATCACATTTAAACTTGTCATATTTTTTGTCTAAAATATGACTAGTTTATGTGAATATGTGAACTTTATACAATATTTCATTGGTTTTAATTAAATGTGTTAGTTATTTCTATAAATTAAATGCATCTAAAGTACATTTTATAAATAAGATTTAAGGACAAAAAAAGTTAAAGAACCAGAAACCAAGCACAGTGAGCTTTAATGTGATAGTAAATTATTAAAACATTTTAGAGGCTATATAGCTGAATTTATCACAGACATGGTTTCAGTTGGTTTCACGAGAATCACCCTGCTGTGCCCCAACATCTCAGTAACCACCACCTACTGCTGCTCGTTGTTGCCATGGATACAGTGCCCTCTCTCTGTGGGTATGGAGGGATGGGGTGGAGGAGAGGAGAGGAAAGAAGTGACTCTGGCTGCTGCCTCTGCGTCATATTTATACCAGCAGAGAGCTAGCCGGCTCCCTTCCTCATCATCTGCGCGCTCCACTACATCTCTTTCTTTTTGTCTCCTTTTCTGACAATCTATTTTTCTCTGCAGTTGACTTGGTGGATGTTTTAGTGAACAGGCTCTGGTGTTTCCACAGCCACAGACAGAGGACAGGAGGAGATAAAAGGGGGGGAAAGGTAAGCATGGATGGCGTGTGTGTGTGTCGTGAGTTGCCGAGTAGACAGATAGACAAAGAGGAGAGGTAAGCATTATTTTGTGACCTCACCTAAAATGGACTGGGACTGGGGGATTAGGCTAGCTATGCCAATGTCATTAGTGTGTGTTTGTGTGTGTGTAAAATGTCATATTCATAATGAGTGTTTGTTTACCTCCAGAGAACATGTTCTTCACAAGAGGTGAAGTGTGACCGTTCTCATTCAGGTGTGTGTGTGTGTGTTTGTGCAAGTACCTGACTCCTCCTGTGACATTGCTGTTGCTGCGTGCCTTCTGACAGGGAAAGATAGACCTACACCATCTTTGTTTTCGGGAAAAACTGCTTTAGAGAGTGAGCCCCAGTGCGAGAGACACTGCCTGTTTGTGCAGTCAGCGAAGTGTATATCTCTAGCCTCAACGCCTTTCTGGCGTAGAAACAAAAGCCATTTCCCCAAAGCTGGAGTGGAGACAGACACACAGACATACACAAACAGAAACAAACACACACACTCCTCTATCTCTCTCTCTCTGTGAAATGACTCATATCTGCCTTTGTTCTCAGTGCACCCTTTTAAAAGCAGAGTTCTACTGTCAGCTGAGATAATTCAGTTTTGTCCTGACTGGAGAGAGAGAGCGAGAGAGACTACAAATAGGAAAGGCCTTAGGGAGGGTGTTAATAGTTCCTCAGAAATGTGTCTAACAGTATGCCTGACATTCAGCTCTGATGGCTCTGAAACAGCACGTAATAGCATTTAGGGAATGTCGTGTCCCAGTTGTTATTTTTGTAAATTGGTTGTTTTGTTTCCTCAACGTATCGATCCTGACAGACGGATAACAAAGAGCTGGAGGTTGTTAAGAGAAGCCCCGCTCCTACTGTGTGGTCTGTCTGTCTGTCTTGGTTTTGATGTATTAGGATCCTCATTAGCCGATGCCAATGGTGACAACTAGTCTTACTGGGGTCTGACATAACAAAAAATAAATTACAGGCAAAAGATTTTACAGTTTACATACATGTAAAAACATTAACATGTAATGTGTGTCAGTTACACATACATGTCAGTACATACACACAACAAGTAGGTCACATGGGGGAGAGGCGTTGTACCGTGAGGTGTTGCTTTATTTGTCTTTTGAAACCAGGTTTGCTGTTCAGTTGCGCTATATAAGATGGAAGGGAGTTCCATGCCCTCATGGCTCTGTATAATAGTGTACGTTTCCTTGAATTTATTCTGGTGGCATGTCTGGTGGGGTAAGTGTGTGTCAGTGCTGTGTGTAAGTTCATTATGCAAACATAGTGTACAAACATAGTGATGAGGTGGACTGTAAGATTATTGAGTTAGAGAGAAGACGCTTGATGGAGAGAGGTGGAGAGGGGAAAAGAGGGGAGGAGAAAGAGAGAAGTGAGCTAGGGTGAGGGACAGCTAAGAAGGCTCATACTGGAGGGTGACGTGTGTGTGTGTGTGTGTGTGTGTGTGTGTGTGTGTGTGTGTGTGTGTGTGTGTGTGTGTGTGTGTGTGTGTGTGTGTGTGTGTGTGTGTGTGTGTGTGTGTGTGTGTGTGTGTGTGTGTGTGTGTGTGTGTGTGTGTGTTTCATGAGTCTCCAGTGTCCCAGCGCCCCAGGTGGGCTTTGCATTTTTAATCAATGCTGTCTGTAGTGATTAACACTGCTGTTATACACACAGATACAAAACAGAGGGAGGACAAGGGTGAGAGAGGGGGGGAGTTGGGGGGTTTTGAGGTTATTTCTATTTTCACCATTTACAAAGTTGAACAAATGAGCTTAATTAATAAAGTTAAAAATAGTGAAACATTGAAAAGTTTTCCTTTTTAGATAAAACTAATACTAAATATATTCACGTCACCAAATAATTGATTAAAACACTGTTTTGCAATGAAGGACAACAGTAGCCTCAGCAGCACTATGTAGGGTAGCACCATGGTGTAGCCGGAGGACAGCTAGGTAAGCTTTTGGTTTTATGAATTTATTGCCACCAGGGCAACTGGTGTAACTGCTATCAAATCAAATCAAATTTTATTGGTCCCACTCACATGGTTAGCAGATGTTATTGCGAGTGTGGCGAAATGCTTGTGCTTCTAGTTCCGACAGTGCAGCAATATCGAACAAGTAATATCTAACAACAACTACCTAATACAGACAAATCTAAATAAAGGAATGGCATAATATATAAATATTTGGATGAGCAATGACAGAGCGGCATAGGCAAGATGCAATAGATGGCAAAAAAATACAGTTTACATTTGAAGTGGGAAGTTTACATACACCTTAGCCAAATACATTTAAACTCAGTTTTTCACAATTCCTGACATTTAATCCTGGTAAAAAAATCCCTGTTTTAGGTCAGTTAGGATCACAACTTTATTTTAAGAATGTGAAATGTCAGAATAATAGTAGAGAGTGATTTATTTCAGCTTTTGTTTCTTCCATCAAATTCCCAGTGGGTCAGAAGTTTACATACACTCAATTAGTATTTGGTAGCATTGCCATTAAATTGTTTAACTTGGGTCAAACGTTCCTGGTAGCCTTCCACAAGCTTCCCACAATAAGTTGGGTGAATTTGAGCTCATTCCTCCTGACAGAGCTGGTGTAACTGAGTCAGGATTGTAGGCCTCCTTGCACACGCTTTTTTAGTTCTGCCCACACATTATCTATAGGATTGAGGTCAGGGCTTTGTGATGGTCACTCCAATACTTTGACTTTGTTGTCCTTAAGCCATTTTATCACAACTTTGAAAGTATGCTTGGGGTCATTGTCCATTTAGAAGACACATTTGCGACCAAGCTTTAACTGATGTCTTGAGATGTTGCTTCAATATATCCACATAATTTTCCTGTCTCATGATGCCATCTATTTTGTGAAGTGCACCAGTCCCTCCAGCAGCAAAGCACCCCCACAACATGATGCTGCCACCCAAGTGATTCACGGTTGGAATGGTGTTCTTCGGCTTGCAAGCATCCCCCTTTTCCCTCCAAACATAACGATGGTCGTTATGGGCAAACAGTTCTATTTTTGTTTCATCAGACCAGAGAACATTTCTTCAAAAAGTACGATTTTTGTCCCCATGTGCAGTTGCACACCGTTGTCTGGCTTTTTTAATGGTGGTTTTGGAGCAGTGGCTTCTTCCTTGCTGAGTGGCCTTTCAGGTTATGTCGATATAGGACTTATTTTACTTTGGATATAGATACTTTTGTACCTGTTTCCTCCAGCATCTTCATAAGGTCCTTTGCTGTTGTTCTGGGATTGATTGCAAACTTTTTGCAAAGTATGTTCATCTCTAGGAGACAGAACGCATCTCCTTCCTGAGCGGTATGATGTCTGCATGGTCCCATGGTGTTTACACTTGCGTACTATTGTTTGTACAGATGAACGTGGTACCTTCATGCGTTTGGAAATTGCTCCCAAGGTTGAACCAGTCTCGTCGAGGTCTACAATTTTACAGTGAAATAAGGTCTACAATTTTACGGTAAAGTGAAATAATCTGTCTGTAAATTATTTTGGAAAAATGACTTGTGTCATGCACAAAGTAGATGTCTTAACCGACTTGCCAAAACTATAGTTTGATAACAAGAAATGTGTGGAGTGGTTGAAAAACGAGTTTTAATGACTCCAACCTTAGTGTATGTAAACGTCCGACTTCAACTGTATATATATGATATGAGTAATACAAGATAAGTAAACATGAGTAAAGTTGCATTATTAAAGTGACTAGTGATCCATTTATTAAAGTGGCCAATGATTTCAAGTTTGTCGGTAGGCAGCAGCCTCTCTGTGTTAGTGATGGCTGTTTAACAATCTAAACTCACAAAACGCATGATTGTAGCAGGTTTACTAATGCGTTAGTTCTAGTAGCTATGTTGACTATGACATTGGCTAATATGGTGACAATGATGTAGGCTGTGTGTTGTGGTTAGCGGTCATAATTTGAAGGTTTGCCTTGGAAAGGTTTTTTACCTGGTCACAGACAGCTAATGTGTTGTGCACTGAAGTCCACATGCGAAGGGAAAAGGTGAGAGGAGGAGAGTGAGTAGATAGTTGCGAGAAGGAATTATATATACAACAAGTGAAGTGAGCATGATGTTTTATGTGGCTACTATAAAAGTGAACTGTGTTTGCATGTGATCTGGGGTGTACTCATTCTGCCAATTCTGTTGAAAAAACGTTTCTTAAACGGAACGAAATGGGGATAAACATACCTGAATTTGCCCAATAGAACCTCTTATTTTCAGCTGTTGGACTAATGATTACAGCTAGATCAGCTAGATGCAGGCAAGCGTGTGCAAGGCTGTATTGAATGTGTCACTGTCTGTCACCTTGATTGCAAAAAAATATCTTGACCTTTGCACCTATGTTGTAAACTTTCATTCATAGGCTAGGTTGTAGCAACCTCATGATGGGTACAGGGAGAATTTGAGTATCATGTAGTAGCCTAAACCTATCGATGTTACGTTGAGCTGAGTGAATGGAATATGAATGACAGTCATCCAATATACTTTATTAGAAATAATGCCATGCTCAAAAAATTATCATCCACCCTCCTCTTAAACGGCACCAATCGGCACTGACATTTAGTCATTCAATGTTTAGTCGTTCAATGTTTGCAAAGCATAGCCTCTGCACATCATACGTTTTGAAAAACAGAAGATTTCCCTCTCTGTTGCCCCGTGCAAGCATATCTGTTGCCCTGTATACGCATAATTACTGATATCTTTGCCACAATAAGCGATTTCAAGAGAGCTATGGTTCGTGTGTGTCTCCCCCCTCTCATATGTATCTCTGCCCATGAGGATTGCAATTTGCATATTAATAAACCAACCAGAGTACTATATTTCCTACTTCCTGATTGTTAAATAGAGCTAGAAAAAGAGAGCTCAGATCCTGTTGTACTTCTCATTATATGTCCTGTTCTTCTATCCCCTTTTCCTCACTTTTCTCTGTTTCTTGCTCTCTCTCTGCATGTGTATCCTTGCATATGGAGGGAGGACTGGAGGCGGCTGTTTCCAGCAGAGCAGAGACCTACAACATGTGAGAAGATGTCTGTTGGAGGCTGCGCTTGCCCTGGTAAGTCTCACCATTTCTCGCTTTCTGTCTCTCTGCTCTCTCACTCTCTATTGCTCTCTCTGTCTTCTGTCTCTCTCTCTCGTGTGCCTTTTCTGCTGTAAAGGTCAAGTCCAGCAACTGGTTTACAGTGTGTTCCTCACTCAATATTCAGTGTACTTCATTTCTCAGCAAGACTGCACAACGGCTACTAGCGCTCACTAGCTATTACTAGCTCACTAGCTCCTACATACACTGATACGTCTTTCCCCCATGTTGAATGACACAAGGTTTTTTTGCTCAGACAAGTTTGTTCAGTAGAGAGAGAGAGAGAGAGAGAGAGAGAGAGAGAGAGAGAGAGAGAGAGAGAGAGAGAGAGAGAGAGAGAGAGAGAGAGAGAGAGAGAGAGAGAGAGAGAGAGAGAGAGAGAGAGAGAGAGAGAGAGAGAGAGAGAGAATATATATATATATGGGCTTTATTTGTTGAGTGAAACGGTCAGTCTGACATTTTGTACAGTTCGCCTCAGTATCTTATCCTGGTCAGTTTCCTGTGCAAATTCAAGTATGTCCAAGTCTGAATCACTCTATTCAGAACAAGCATGAGGCCTACCAGGGTTGGAGTGTCAATGTCAGTCCCATCAGGAACAAAATCTTCTTAATTCAATGTTCATTAATTGCCTAATGGAATATGCCCTAACACCTGTCAAGTCTGTCAAGTCAACACATCCATTGGCGGGGACAATTTGCTATCTTACAGCAGGGTCATGATCAATAGTCACCAAATGGAAGAAAGTCGACTGAAACAGAGACTACCTGAACGTAACATTAACAAATACTCATCCTAAAAACAAATGCTAATTTCCGATTGCCATTACAAAACATTTTCCATTGTGTGCCCTATTAATGATCATGACCCAGATCTGTGTAGATGAAAGCCTGTTGGCAGTGAAGCACACAGCAGAGTCCATCATCAGCTCTGCCTAACCTTTTACAGGAAACACTGAGAGTGCAGGGTTTGAGTGGTATGGCTTGTTAATGAGACTATAGTGAGCCCTCTTTTGAATGAGGTCTGTCTGTGTTAGAACCGGTACCGTCTGAGTTTCAATATGAATTCCCCATGGGGAATTTTACATTTTACATTACAGTCATTCAGATGCTCTTATCCAGAGCGACTTCCAGCATCAATTAGGGTTAAGTGCCTTGCTCAAGGGCACATTAATAGATTTTCCGCTTTTCGTCTCGGGCATTTGAACCAGCGACCTTTCAGTTACTGTTTACAACACTGTTAACCGCTAGGCTAACTGCCACGTTCAAGGATGTAAATTCGATCAGTATTCCAGTCGAATAAAACTAAATTATGTAAAGCATTCTGATTTGACACAGATGGTTTGATGGAGCAGAGTGAAGTTAGGAGGTATTCAGGAGGATCACAAGAGGGCACCAAATCATGTTTCCTATTTGTCATGATTTCTAAAATGTTTGTGTATAGTGCCCCCTATAGATAATGTGTCTATTGTACAGGAAACACAATGGAGTGCATAGGGATTACTGGCTTTAACAGGCTGTTCTGGCATACAAGCACATTGTACCGCTGTTTCCAAGAACTCTCACGGACACACGCAGGCACACACACACACACAGGAACACACACACACACACATTGTTGTTTCTATTGAGCCTGATAGCAGCAGCCCCACCGTAGTGCAGCTGTGTATGCGTGTGAGTGCATATGTCTACAGTATTCTGCTTTCCAGCATCGTGCTGCTGAGACTAGATCTGTTTTCCTGTGGGCTTTTATCCACCAATAACATATCGCACTGTCAGTTATTTTGGGCTCCCGAGTGGTGCAGCAGTCTAAGGCACTGCATCTCAGTACAAGAGGCATCACTACAGTCCCTGGTTCGAATCCAGGCTGTGTCATATCCGGCTGTGATTGGGTGCACAATTGGCCCAGCGTCGCCCGGGTTTGGCCGGGGTAGGCCGTCATTGTAAATAAGAATTTGTTCTTAACTGACTTGCCTAGTTAAATAAAGGTTCAATTAAAAAATAAAATCTTATTCGGCTCCACGGTCAAAAGAAAGGACAAGCTGTTTTTCAGCAGGTTTATTAGAGGGGGGATGCTGTTTCACAAATCTCCTCTTTTGTTCCCTCACACTCTCCTCCATCTTTCTTTCTTTCTTTCTTTCTTTCTTTCTTTCTCTCAATCTCTCTCTATCTCTCTCAATCTCTCCCTCTACAGAAGGCAACAGTTAGTTAGGCGTGACTGAGCACATGCCTCTCACAGGGGACAAAAATCAGGCCTGGAATTAGGCTAGTAGTTGAATTCTCACTCCTGTTTCCATTATACAAAATGCTACTTTCTTATGCCCTTTACATTCCCCTTCCTTTATTCCCACCTTCCATCCCTCCTAACTTTCTTTTTTTCCTAGGGAATGTTTGCCACATAGTGTCTCCCATGGCTTTGTTCTGTGTATGAGTCCACTGCCAGTAAATCCATATATCACCTCTGTCTCTGACAACATAATGGTGATGGGGTGCACTCCAGGTCAGGAGCTCGTAGTGTAGTGATGAAGTGAGCCACGCTCATTCATAAGCAGTGGTATAAAGTACTTAAGTAGGACTTTAAAATATGATTACTTAAGTAGTTTTTTTGGGTATCTGTATTTTACTTCAGTATTTATATTTTTGACAACTTTTACTTCACAACATTCCTAAAGAAAATGATGTACTTTTTACTCCATACATTTTGCCTGACACCCAAAAGTACTAGTTAGATTTTCTATTTGGTTCAGGTCTGGAGACTGGCTAGGCCACTCCAGGACCTTGAGATGCTTCTTACTGAGCCACTCCTTAGTTGCCCTGGCTGTGTGCTTCGGGTCGTTGTCATCCTGGAAGACCCAGCAACGACCCATCTTCAATGCTCTTACTGAGGGAAGAGATCTCGTGATACATGGCCCCATCCATCCTCCCCTCAAAACGGTGCAGTCGTCCTGTCCCCTTTGCAGAAAAGCATCCCCAAAGAATGATGTTTCCACCTCCATGCTTCACGGTTGGGATGGTGTTCTTGGGGTTGTACTCATCCTTCTTCTTTCTCCAAACACGGCGAGTGGAGTTTAGACCAAAAAGCTCTATTTTTGTCTCATCAGACCACACAACCTTCTCCCATTCCTCCTATGGATCATCCAGATGGTAATTGGAAAACTTCAGACAGGCCTGAACATGCGCTGGCTTGAGCAGGGGGAACTTGCGTGCGCTGCAGCATTTTAATCCATGACGGCGTAGTGTGTTACAAATGGTTTTCTTTGAGACTGTGGTCCCAGCTCTCTTCAGGTCATTGACCAGGTCCTGCCGTGTAGTTCTGGGCTGATCCCTCACCTTCTTCATGATCATTGATCCCCCACGAGGTGAGATCTTGCATGGAGCCCCATCCTGAGGGTGATTGACCGTCATCTTGAACTTCTTGCATTTTCTAATAATTGCGCCAACAGTTGTTGCCTTCTCACCAAGCTGCTTGTCTATTGTCCTGTAGCCCATCCCAGCCTTATGCATGTCTACAATTTTATCCCTGATGTCCTTACACACCTCTCTAGTCTTGGCCATTGTGGAGAGGTTGGAGTCTGTTTGATTGAGTGTGTGGACAGGTGTCATTTATACAGGTAACGAGTTCAAACAGGTGCAGTTAATACAAGTAATGAGTGGAGAACAGGAGGGCTTCTTAAAGAAAAACTAACAGGTCTGTGAGAGCCGGAATTCTTACTGGTTGGTAGGTGATCAAATACTTATGTCATGCATTAAAATGCAAATTAATTTCTTAAAAATCATACAATGTGATTTTCTGGATTTTTGTTTTAGATTCTGTCTCTCACAGTTGAAGTGTACCTATGATAAAAATGACAGACCTCTACATGCTTTGTAAGTAGGAAAGCCTGCAAAATCGTCCGTGTATCAAATACTTGTTCTCCCCACTGTATATATGTAAACAACAGCTGGTGCATGATATCTAAGGAAGTCTCAAGGTTTTGCTCGCCTGAGGTAGAGTATGTCACGATAAGCTGTAGACCCCACTATCTACCTAGAGAGTTTTTATCTGTATTTTCCATAGCTGTCTACATACCACCACAGACCGATGATGTCACTAAAACCGCACACAATGAGCTGCATACCGCCATAAGCAAACAGGAAAATGCTCATCCAGAGGCGGCGCTCCTAGGGGCCGGGGACGTTAATGCAGGGAGACTTAAATCAGTTTTACTTCATTTCTATCAGCATGTTAAATTCTAGACCACCTTTACTCCACACACAGAGATGCGTACAAGCTCTCCCTCGCCCTCCATTTGGCAAATCTGACCATTATTATATCCTCCTGATTCCTGCTTACAAGCAAAAATTAAAGAAGGAAGCACCAGTGATTCAGTCAAAAAAAGTGGTCAGATGAAGCAGATGCTAAACTACAGGACTGTTTTGCTAGCACAGACTGGAATATGTTCCAGGATTCTTCCAATGGCATTGAGGAGTAAACTGCATCAGTCACTGGCTTTATCAATAAGTGCATCGAGGATGTCGTCCCCACAGTGACTGTACGTACATACCCCAACCAGAAGACATGGATTACAGGCAACATTTGCACTGAGCTAAAGGGTAGATCTCCCGCTTTCAAGGAGCGGGACTCTAATCCGGAAGGTCATAAGAAATCCAGCTATAACCTCTGACGAACCATCAAACAGGCAAAGCGGCAATACAGGACTAAGATCGAATCGTACTACACCGGTTCCGACACTCGTCGAATGTACCAGGGCTTGCAAACTATTTTAAGGACTATAAAGGGAAGCACAGCCGAGAGCTGCCCAGTGACACGAGCCTACCAGATGAGCTAAATTACTTCTATGCTCGCTTCGAAGCAAGTAACACTGAAACATGCATGAGAGCACCAGCTGTTCCAGACGACTGTGATCACGCATTACACAGCCGATGTGAGTAAGACCTTAAACAGGTCAACATTCACAAGGCGCAGAGCCAGATGGATTGCCAGGACGTGTACACTGAGCATGCGCTGACCAACTGGCAAGTGTCTTCACTGACATTTTCAAGCTTTCCATGTATGAGTCCGTAATACCAACATGTTTCAAGCAGACCACCATTGTCCCTGTGCCCAAGAACACTAAGGTAACCTGCCTAAATGACTTCTGGCCCGCAACACTCACGTGTGCAGCCATGAAATGCTTTGAAAGGCTGGTCATGGCTCACATCAACTCCATTATCCCACAAACCCTAGACCCACCCCAATTTGCATACCGCCCACAGATCCACAGATGATGTCATCTCTATTGCACTCCACACTGTCCTTTCACACCTGAACAAAAGGTAGGCCTGATCACCGAAGACAATGAGACAGCCTATAGGGAGGAGGTCAGAGACCTGACCTTGTGGTGCAAGGACAACAACCTCTCCCTCAACGTGATCAAGACAAAGGAGATGATTGTGGACTATAGGAAAAGGATGTCCGAGCACGTACCAATTCTCATCGACGGGGCTGTAGTGGAGCTTCAAGTTCCCTGGTGTCCACATCACTAACAAACTAACCTGGTCCAAGCACACCAAGACAGTTGTGAAGAGGGTACGACAAAACCTATTCCCCCTCGGGAGACTCAAAAGATTTGGCATGGGTCCTCAGATCCTCAAATGATTTTACAGCTGCACCATCGAGACCATCCTGAAGGGTTGCATCACTGCCTGGTATGGCAACCGTTCAGCCTCTGACCGCAAGGCACAACAGAGGGTAGTGCGTACGGCCCAGTAGATCACCGGGTTCAAGCTTTCTGCCATCCTGGACCTCTATACTAGGCGGTGTCAGAGAAAAGCCCTAAAAATGGTCAAAATGGTCAGCCACCCTAGTCAGAGACTGTTCTCTCTGCTACCGCACGGCAAGCGGTACCGGAGCACCAAGTCTAGGTCCAAGAGGCTTCTAAACAGCTTCTACCCCCATGCCATAAGACTCCTGAACAGCAAATCAAATAGCTACCCATACTATTTATGCTACTCTCTGTTTATCATATATGCATAGTCACTTTAACTATACATTCCTGTACATACTACCTCAATTGGGCCGACCAACCCCCCCCCCCCCCCCCCCCCCCCACACACACACATTGACTCTGTTTCGGTACCCCCTGTATATAGCCCCGCTTTTGTTATTCACTGCTGCTCTTTAATTATTTGTTATTCTTACCTCACTTTTTGGGGGGTACTTTCTTAAAACTGCATTGTTTGTTAAGGGCTGGTAAGTAGGAATTTCACTGTAACGTCCACACGGCGGATGTGACAAATAAAATTGGATTATATTTGGTTTGACCTCCAGCACTATCTGAGGTGTTATCAGCTCATCACTCAGAGCTGTCGTGTCAGGCCTCTAGTGTAGGAGTACTACTTTGTGTGCCTTGAGCTGTTGCCAGGTTTTGTCCTAAAGGTATCACCAATGTTGACCAATTACCCAATTTATTAGATGCATATTTATGAGCTGAACTTCTTTGATCAGTCAGTGTGTGATAAGGTGCTACACTCAAACTTTTTCTCTGCATTAATTTTGTAAGCTAGTACTGACTGAATGAGAGGCAGTGAATGTGATTGTTTTAAAAAGGCTAGCTAGATACTGACTGTATTATTTATTTTAATACACCTACAATTCATAGCAAATGTTTAGAGCTTTACTACATAGCTATTAGTTTGTGAATAGGAGGGAGGGTGTTGTAAAGGCAGATTACGTTTCGATTAAACACGATAGGGGGAGCCCATTCTGCAGAGGGAATGTTTACGCAAGCAGGGAGGAGAGACGTAAGAGCAGAGACGGGGGCCATTGTTCGCGTCTGGTTAGGAACAAAGGGTTTGGCTCCGTCTCTAGCTGGCTAGATCCCCACTTTTCAACATCTGGGTTGCCTAAAAAAAACGCGACTTTGTAAGTGCAAAAATAACGAGACCGAGGACGTACTCATTCGCTTTTACTTTTGTTTTGCTTTTCGTTTTGTTTCGGAGAGGAAAACGGAAATAACGACTACGCTGAAGGTGCTCCAAATTGGGACGGCTAGCATCCAAGCTAGCCTGCTAACACCGAGCAGTGCTTTTACTGTTGGAAAGAACACCGCGTTTTGGTGAATCATTCTGTGCAGGTATGGTGGATAAAAGTTAGCAATTTACTATACTAGTTACTAACTTGCCTTGTTACAGTCTAAGTAGAAATGATATTATAAGGCACATTTCAAGTGTGGTCCGTGCAGCTAACTAACGTTATAGCTAGCTTGTTTAGCATTGGCTAACGCCAGTTAGCTAATCACTGCCACACTGGTCAAGACAATCTTGCTGCTGTTTTAGCTAGCTTGTCAGCATCAGCTTCAGTCAAATCTTTTGTTCAGCTGATCGCATTCTTAATATTAATCAAGACAATGAATGAGGAATTCACCATGTAGTTGGTGAATAGTTCTCAGCTCTGTGACTTCCATTGTCTTTAATGCTAACGATATAATTATGCTGCCTTTCTGTTTATTTTTTTAAATCTCAAATCAATGGACGATTTTAAATGATTAAATTATCGTTCTAACCATGGTGGTTTAATATTCTGTAGTGTGACCCCGTATTCCATAGCAAAACATGGATGGTGTATTTCCAATGAGGTTTTACCCAAAAGGCTCAGACTTCTCTGTTTCGATCTCTACCCGGGCCGTCACCTGTGTCTCACTGGGCCATGCATGGCTCCAGCGGACCTTCCTGGACTTGGGGCCAAGCCCAGGTTCTGGGTCACGTTGCTTTTTAGCCTGCATTTGCATAACAATGGCTACATGTTAACTTTAACACCTTACAGAACAAAAAGTATGTAGTGTCACACTCCTGATGGAAACATAATTACACTTGAGCTTTCATTTAAAAAACACTGGCGACCCACTAGTGTGGGGTTAAATCTCAGTGGAAAAGCACCAGGGGAGTGTTAATCCACCATCTCCAATCATATCTGTAGGGCCCAACGTAACAGATATAGGATCAGCTTATCCTCCCCAAATCCCATTGAAGAGAACATTCAAAGCAGACCTTAGATCAGTTTCTGTAGTAGGGGCAACACACACACACAGGCTATCATCTGGAGAAGAGGGGAGAGGTCTGTCACCCCTTCTATATATGGGCCATCAGACGGAGAGCGTTTTACACACCTAATACGTATATACTCAAATTAAATTTTACTTGTCACGTGTCGAATACAACCTTACAATGAATTGCGTACTTACTGTTTTCTAGTCGAGGCTCATCCCATATAACCACAGCTGTACACCTTTTCTATTCATGTACTCTCCATAATGTGTATATACACCATTGTATACATATATTTTCCGGACTCTGACATGGCTCTTTCTAATATTTTGATATTTCTTAGTTCCTTTCTTACTTTTTGGGGGATTTGCATGTATTGTTAGGAGTGATGCACCTATATGACATTTTTGGCCGATATCTGATATTTTCCTTGCCAAAAAAACCCAATACCGATGATCTTAAGAATTCTAGTACAGTTGAATAGTTTACACACACGGATGCAGCAGTCTAAGGCACTGCATCTCAGCACAAGAGGCACCACTACAGTCCCTGGTTCGAATCCGGGCTGTATTGTTTACTAGGGATTATTTACTAGGATTAAATGTCAGGAATTGTGAACAACTGAGTTTAAATGTATTTGGCTAAAGTGTATGTAAACTTCCGAATTCAACTGTATGTAGCTTGGTGTCATCTAAAATTACCCTAATTTATAAGATAAGCTACAATAGTGGACTTTGAGGTTAGCTTTCAAAATAAAAGTATGTCATAATTCTACTATTTGTACTAATTTGCATTGCTGTCAATGACATACTTTTAATTTGAAGGCAAACCGCAAATTCCACTATTGCGCCTAATCCTTATTGTGACTAGCGTCCCAACACATAATCCGGTCCGGTCGAGCCTCACTAGCCAGATGAAGCTAGCTGGCTGCTTATAATATTAGCTTTGCGCAACAGGGTTGAGTAGCTGGCTAGCTATTTATTTTCATGACCTGAAGTTCAATTTTAATAGGCGAACAACAAGTGGCAACCTAGCTAATACATCTGCCACGCTGATCCTCAACACTGGAGCTCCCCAGGGGTGCGTGCTCATTACCCTCCTGTACTCCCTGTTCACCCACGACCTCATGGCCAGGCACAACTCCAACACCATCGTTAAGTTTGCAGACGACCCCAACAGTGGTAGGCCTGATCACCAACAACGACAAGACAGCATATATGGAGGAGGTCAGAGACCTGGCTGTGTGGTGCCAGAATAACAACCTATCCCTCAACGTAACCAAGACTAAGGAGATGATTGTGGGCTACAGGAAAAGGAGGACCGAGCACACCCCCATTCTCATCCACGTGGCTGTAGTGGAGCAGGTTGAGAGCTTAAAGTTCCTTGGTGTTACTGTAATTTAAATATACCAATGTGTTTTCATTAATTGAATTCCCTTAATCTATTTCATGAGAATTTAAGATTCTTGTTTGCATAAAATAGACGGAGACCAGTCTTATCAATAATAGGTAACAGAATTTATTCTCGGAGCGCGCTCCCACGTTACCACGAGCGACAGTTTAGATACAATAACATGACGTAATTTCATTGCTCCTAAAATTAATCTCCTCCTCCAGACCGGGTCAAAGGGAACTTTAGAGGTTTATTCTGACCCTCCCCAGCACATACACAGGACACACAACTGAATTAACTTTTGACCCCTCAACATTATCGATCCCCACTTAGCTGACAGTTCTAATTAACAGAACCTAGGAATGCACTCACTGTCTTATCTAAACACCCCAGAGCTAAGTTTCGTCGGTTCAACCATAGGTTTAACTACCTTATCTGCTTACTTAATCCACAACCCATTCGTTTCTTTCTAGTTGGAATGGTGTTCATTAACTTTAATTACTCCTTGTCCGTGTCACACAATCCCTTCTTATGAACTCATATTGTTAATCAGATATAATAAAACAGAGAATAAGTTTACTTAGTTACAGTTCCATTTAAAATTATTTGTTAAGTCATTTAATCATAATTTTCCTAACACTTGGTGTCCACATCAACAACAAACTAGAATGGTCCACAAACACACCAAGACGGTCGTGAAGAGGGCACGACAAAGCCTATTTCCCCCTCAGGAAACTCAAAAGATTTGGCATGGGTCCTGAGATTCTCAAAAGGTTCTACAGCTGCAACATCGAGAGCATCCTGACTGGTTGCATCCACTGCCTGGTACGGCAATTGCTCGGCCTCTGTCCGCAAAGGCACTACAGAGGTTAGTGCGTACGGCCCAGTACATCACTGGGGCAAAGCTGCCTGCCATCCAGCACCTCTACACCAGGCGGTGTCAGAGGAAGGCCCTAAAAATTGTCAAAGAACCCAGCCACCCCAGTCAGACTGTTCTCTCGACTACCGCATGGCAAGCTGTACCGGGGTGCCAAGTCTAGGACAAAAAGGATTCTCAGCAGTTTTTACCCCCAAGCCATAAGACTCCTGAACAGGTAATCAAATGGCTACCCGGACTATCCATTGTGAGCCCCCCCACCCGCAACCCCTCTTTTTAAGCTGCTGCTACTCTTTGTTTATCATATGCAAAGTCACTATAACTATACACTCCTCCTGTACGTACTACCTCAATTGGGACGACCAACCAGTGCTCCCGCACATTGGCTAACCTGGCTATCTGCATTGTGTCCCACCTCCCGCCAACCCCTCTTTTACGCTACTGCTACTCTCTGTTCATCATGTATTCATAGTCACTTTAACCATATCTACATGTACATGCTACCTCAATCAGCCTGACGAACCGGTGTCTGTATGTAGCCTCACTACTTTTATAGCCTCGTTACTGTATATAGCCAGTCTTTTATTGTTGTTTTTATTTCTTTACCTACCTATTGTTCACTTAATACCTTTTTTGCACTATTGGTTAGAGCCTGTAAGTAAGCATTTCACAATAGTCTAAAGAAGGCCAGTTTTATTGCTTCTTTAACTTCTCTGGGATATGTGGGACGGTAGCGTCCCACCTCGCCAACGGCCAGTGAAATTTGCAGGGCGCCAAATTCAAAACAGAAATCTCATAATAAAAATTCCTCAAACATACAAGTATTATACACCATTTTAAAGATAAACGTCCTGTTAATCCAGCCACAGTGTCAGATTTCAAAAAGGCTTTACGGCGAAAGCACACCTTGCGATTATGTTAGGTCAGCTCCTAGCCACAGAGAGCCATACAGCCATTTTCCAAAGAAGGAGAGGTTTCACAAAAGACAGAAATAGCGTTAAAATGAACGATCTTCACCGGATGGCACTCCCAGGACTCCATGTTAGACAATAAATGTGTGTTTTGTTCGATAAAGTTTATCTTTATGTCCAAAAACCTTGTTTGAAATTGGTGCGTTATGTTCAGAAATGCTTTGTTTCAAACAAACATCCGGTGAAAGTGCAGAGAGCCACATTTTAAATGTTAATTACAAAAATACTCATCATAAACATTGATTAAAGATACAAGTGTTAAACATGCGATTAAAGATAAACTTCTCCTTAATGCAACCGCTGTCAGATTTCAAAAAATCTTTACAGTGAAAGCACACCATACGTTTATGTTAGGTCAGCGCCTAGCCACAGAACTATTTTCCAACCAAGGAGAGGTGTCACAAAAGTCAGAAATAGTGTTATAAATATTCACTTACCTTTGATCTTCATCTGAATGCACTCCCAAGAATCCCAGTTCCACAATAAATGTTTGTTTTTGTCAATTTATGTTCAAATACCCCCTTTTTGTTCGCGCCTTTACTTCACAAATCCAAATGCACAAGGCACGGGCACTAAGTCCAGACAAAAAGTCAAAGTTCCATTACAGTTCGTAGAAACATGTCAAACGATGTGTATATAATCAATCTTTAAGATGTTTTTATCATAAAATCTTCAATAATATTCCAACCGGACAATTCCTTTGTCATTAGAAACGAAAGGGATCGGAGCTCGCTCGCGAGACTTAGCTAAAGGCTTTCAGCCAGACCCCTGGTTCAAACAGCTCTTATTTGCTCCCCTTTCATAGTAGAAGCCTGAAACAACGTTCTAAAGACTGACATCTAGTGGAAGCCCTAGGAAATGCAATATGACCCCATAGACAGTATATTGGATAGGCAATCACTTTTTTTTTAAACTACAAACCTCAGATTTCCCACTTCCTGGTTGGATTTTTCTCAGTTTTTTTGCCTGCCATATGAGTTCTGTTATGCTCACAGACATTATTTTAACAGTTTTGGAAACTTCAGTGTTTTCTATCCAATACTAATAATCTGCATATTAGCAACTGGGTCTGAGTAGCAGGTAGTTTACTCTGGGCACCTTATTCATCGAAGTTAATCAGGACAACAGTTTTTGTGCATAATTGTAAAAGGGTTTTCTAATGATCAATCCGCCTTTTAAAATGATAAACTTGGATTAGCTAACACAATGTGCCATTGGAACACAGGAGTGATGATGGTTGATAATGAGCCTCTGTACGCCCATGTAGATATTCCGTTTAAAAAATCAGCCGTTATTTACAACATTAACAATGTTTACGCTGTATTTCTGATCAATTTGATGTTATTTTAATGGGCAAAAATGTGCTTTTATTTAAAAAAACAAGGACATTTCTAAGTGACCCCAAACTTTTGAACAGTAGTGTATATATCGTTATTCCTTTACTTAGATTTGTGTGTATTAGGTAGTTGTGTAATTGTTAGATATTGCTGCACTGTCGGAACTAGAAGTGCAAGCATTTCGCTACACTCGCAGTAACATCTGTTCACCGTGTGTTTGACCGATTTTAAGGTTTGATTTGAAGAATGAAGCTATATACCAGGAGTAACAGTACCATTTCAATGTGCAGGGGTGCGAGGTGTTTGAGGTAGATATGTACATATGTACATAAAGGCAGGGTAAAGTGACCCGGATCCGGGAGCGTAATCATAGCCTCAAACTAATTAGCATAACGCAGCGGACATTAATCTTCCTAGAAAATCTTCCTATTCATGAAAATCACAAATGAAATATATTGAGACACAGCTTAGCCTTTTGTTTATCACACTGTCATCTCAGATTTTCAAAATATGCTTTACAGCCAACGCTAGACAAGCATTTGTTTAAGTTTTATCATGGCATAATGCTATGCTAGGCTCTGGTACCAGCAGGCAACATTTTCACGAAAATAAGAAAAGCAATCAAATGAAATAATTTACCTTTTGAAGAACTTCTGATGTTTTCACTCCGGAGACTCCCAGTTAGATGGCAAATGTTCCTTTTATGCAAAAATATTATTTTTGTAGGCGAAATAGCTCCGTTTGTTCTTCACGTTTGGCTGAGAAATCGACCGGAAAATGCAGTCACTACAACGCCAAAATTTTTCCAAATGAGCTCCATAATATTGACAGAAACATGGCAAACGTTGTTTAGAATCAATCCTCAAGGTGTTTTTCACATATCTATTCGATAAAATATCCACCGGGACAATTGGTTTCTCATAAGAAGCGATTGGAAAAATGGCTACTTGTGTACTTTACGCAAGATTTTCTGCGGGAGCCATCATCAACTTGCTGAATGTGGTCCCTTACGGCTATTCTTCAACATAAATGCGTAAAAAGACATCACAATGCTGTAGACACCTTGGGGAATACGTAGCGTAAGCTCATTCGTAGCCCATTCACAGCCATATAAGGAGTCATTGGCATGAAGCACTTTTTAAAAAATGCGGCACTTCCTGGTTGGATTTTTCTGGGTTTCGTCTGTAACATTAGTTCTGTTGCACTCGCAGACAATATCTTTGCAGTTTTGGATACGTCAGTGTTTTCTATCCAAAGCTGTCAATTATATGCATAGTCGAGCATCTTGTCGTGACAAAATATCCCGTTTAAACGTTAACGTTTTTTTAATCCAAAAATGAAAATACTGCCCCTAGAGTCACACCAGGTTAACAGCAGAGAGAACCCCCTAAATTATATTTTTTCAACTTGAAATTTGATTACTTTCCCTAGAGTGACCCCCAACATTAGAAAAAGTGAAACATCGCCTTTGTTCATATTTCCATGAAAGCTGTATACCACCAGGGTACAAAGTTTGTCTTAGGGTCATTTTTGACCCGGCAGTTAAAATAATTTACACACACACACACACTGAGAAATTGAGATTGTGTGCTACTGATTGAACTCAGACAAAACTAAAATGTAATTGTGCATGTGCAGCATCTCCCCTCCACAACCCCACACATGACTCAAGTTCACATACAAAATGAAAACAATTTCAGACAAAATAAACATTTATTGAAAGCATTGTTTACTCATGGGGAATACAGTCAGACTGCAGATGAGTTCCCCAGTTCCCTCTTTGCTGAAGCTGTGAGTGCACGTTTCAGTGCCCCGCAAGTCGTAGTATAGATTTGTTTTTATACATGTCCAGGAGGAACAAGATAACAATAATTTAGAAAAGGAGGTATCTGAAGAAGATGGGGAAAGAATACAACCCAGAGCATGATGCATCTTCAGATGAAGAAGAAATCTCCCACGCCGAAAGAGACATTTTTGTCAAAGAACAGTAAAATAACATGGTCCTTGTCACCATATAACAACCAGGGCAGGATGGCAGCACAAAATGTCAAGGATGACCCCAGGACACAGGACATGCAGTTGCCCAAGCCCAGGACTTCGCCTCAACATTCTACATGTGCATCACATCAGCCATGGAAAAAAATCATCCTGGAGATGACCAATTTGGAGGGTTTCTGTAAATATGGAGTCACCTGGAACAGGATGGATGAGATTGACCCACGTACCTACAAATGGCTGCTTATCTTAGTGGGTGTGTATGGGTCCCGAGGTCGAGGCCACATGTAGTCTCTAGGATGCAGAGAGTGGAAGGGCAATTTTTCTGTGCCACGATGCCACTGGAAGTCTTTCTCACTTTCTCAAGAATGCTACGATTTGATAACCGTGAGTCAAGACCTGCAAGACGTGTGAGAAACAAACTGGCGGCCGGCCATAAGCGAGGTCTGGGAGAAGTGGGTGGAGCCTCTGCCATACCTCTACAACCCTGGGCCTGAAGTAAGTGGATGAGCAACTGGTTCCATTCAAAGGTTTAATAATCATCATCTGTAATTTTAAGATTTTTCACTTATTTTGTATTGCTGTAATATCATTAAGTAATCTCTTTTGTCAAAAGGTCGCTGTCCTTTCCGGCAGTATATGGCCAGCAAAGTATGGCATCAAGATATGGGTGGCCTGTGACGCACAATCCAGCTACGCTTGGAAGATGGAAGTCTACACAGGGAAGCCGACCAGTGGAGGCCCGGAGAAGAACTAGGGGATGCGGGCTGTGCTTGATGTGACCGATGGACTGAGGGGGCACAATGTTGTGTGTGCCAATTTCTTCACTTCTTATGAACTCAGCCAGCAGCTCCTGAAGAGGATGATCGCCATGGTTGGCACAGTTAGAAAGAACAAGCCCGAGCTCCCCTCTGTACTACTCGCAATATGGGGAGGGATGCCTTCTCATCAAAGTTTGCCTTCACCACCAGTAGTTTCTTACCCCCCAAAGAGAAATATACAAATGTAGTCCTCCTGAGCACACTGCCCAAAAATGGCTAAGATAAGTGATTGTGAGGACAGGAAGCCAGCCATCATCCTGGACTACAACCACAACAAATGGGGCGTGGACATCCTGGACAAGGTGATTGGAACTTACAGCTGCAGAGGGGGATGACTTTACGCTGGCCCCTGGTCATCTTCCATAACATCATTGATGTGTCCTCATACAATGCCTTCGTGATATGGAACAAGATCAACACTACCTGGATGCCTGATAAGTGGAACAAGAGGGTGTTCCTGGAGCAGCTGGGAAAGTAACCCCACACAGTCAAAGAAGGCTGCGCCTCCCCCACACAGCAGCGTCTGCAGCGCTTGTGAAAGCTGTTCAGGGGGCTGAATCTTGTCCTGATCCACCTGCGGCTGAGGCAGGCAAGAGGAGATGTTAAACAAATACTATGTGTGAACATGAGAGATTCATCTGCAAAGTCAATGCACACACACTTGCATACTGTCCTACATGTGTTAATTAGAGTTGATTGATTTATGTTCACGTTTTTGTTTTGATCTCATTTTATTATTTGTTTATACACCTTGTGGGTGGGGGCAATAGTTTACAAAATGGGAGAAGACTAGTATTTTGTAGTTGAATTGCTCATTGTACAGTATTTAAGAATATATCACTGTTGCCAAAAAAGTTAACTTTTTCCCTTCAATAAAATGCATTCAAAAACTTTCTGCACATTTCTGCTACTTTCTTAGGCTATACAAGTGCTATCTCTTGCTAAAAAATGTATGTTTACACCTATGCAGTACCTTTTTAGAAATAATAAACGAATACTTTAGTAAAGAAAACAATTAGGACGGGTGTGTTGTAATAAAAATGAGTGTTGTACACTGATTTAAATGCAGTCTTTCTGCATTGTGAAGAGGGAAAACCCAGATATTCAGAGTTTGTGATGAATGACAGGTTGTTTCTTCATGCAAAATAGATTTGAGGTTTACAATTCAATTATTAGAGTTTTAGTGAAAGTGGGTAATTTTTTACATTTAAGATAAGGGGAGTAAACAGAAGGGTTGGAGAGAGGCAAGCGGAGGACCGGTGCATGCATATTGCGCAAGAGACGGAGGCTATGTTGAAGCTTATTGTGCATAACCCATCTTCCATTAGCTAAATAAAAGGCTAATACTGCATTGAATGTATTACCTGAAAGCGGTAGGCTAGGACAAAAGGTACAGGGATTGGACTGCTGGGGCCTGGGGGAAAGTCATTTCTCTGATGAATCCCCTTTCCGATTGTTTGGGGCATCCTGAAAAAGCTTGTCCGGAGAAGACGAGGAGAGCGATACCATTAGTCCTGTGTCATGCCAACAGTAAAGCATCCTGAGACCATTCATGTGTGTGGTTGCTTCTCAGCCAAGGGAGTGGGCTCACTCACAATTTTGCATAAGAACACAGCCATGAATAAAGAATGGTACCAACACATCCTCCGAGAGCAACTTCTCCCAACCATCCAGGAACAGTTTGGTGATGAACAATGCCTTTTACAGCATCATGGAGCCCCTTGCCATAAGGCAAAGTGATGACTAAGTGGCCCGGGGAAGAAAACATCAATATTTTTGGTCCATGGTCAGGAAACTCC
This sequence comes from Oncorhynchus clarkii lewisi, assembly GCF_045791955.1. NCBI lineage: Eukaryota > Metazoa > Chordata > Actinopteri > Salmoniformes > Salmonidae > Oncorhynchus > Oncorhynchus clarkii. The sequence goes on from NC_092169.1 coordinate 1,327,504, forward strand.
CCAGACCTTAATCCCATTGAGAACTTGTGGTCAATCCTCAAGAGGCGGGTGGACAAACACAAACCCACAAATTCTGACAAACTCCAGGCATTGATTATGCAGGAATGGGCTGCCATCAGTCAGGACGTGGCCCAGAAGTTAATTGACAGCATGCCAGGGCGGATTGCAAAGGTCTTGAAAAAGAAGGGTCAACACTGCAAATATTGACTCTTTGCATCAACTTCATGTAATTGTCAATAAAAGCCTTTGACACTTATGAAATGCTTGTAATTATACTTCAGTATTCCATAGTAAGGTCTGACAAAAATATCTAAAGACACTGAAGCAAGCGAACTTTGTGGAAAATAATATTTGCGTCATTCTCAACTTTTGGCCACGACTGTATGTGTGTGTGTGTGTGTGTGTGTGTGTGTTTATATATTACTACCGGTCAAAAGTTTGGGGTCACTTAGAAATGTCCTTGTTTTTGCAAGAGAAGCACAGTTTTGCCAATTAAAATAACATCAAATTGATCAGAAAAAAGTGTAGACAAGTTGTAAATGACTATTGTAGCTGGAAACGGCAGATATTTTTTTTTATAATAATGGAACATCTACATAGGTGTACAAAGGCCCATTATCAGCAACCATCAGTCCTGTGTTCCAATGGCACGTGTTGTTAGCTAATCCAAGTTTATAATTTTAAAAGGTGAATTGATCATTAGAAAACCCTTTTTCAATTATGTTAGCACAGCTGAAAGGTGTGGTGCTGATTTAAAGATGCAATACAACTGGCCTTCTTTTGACTAGTTGAGTATCTGGAGCATCAGCATTTGAGGGTTAGATTACAGGCTCAAAATGGCCAGAAACAAACAACTTTCTTCTGAAACTCATTAGTCTATTCTTGTTCTGAGAAATGAAAGCAATTCCATGCTAGAAATGGCCAAAAACCTGAAGATCTTGTTCAAAGCTGTGTACTACTCCCTTAACAGAACAGTGCAAACGGGCTCTAACCAGAATAGAAAGAGGGGAGTCCCTGTGCACAACTGAGCAAGAGGACAAGTACATTAGTGTATCTAGTTTGAGAAACAGACACCTCACAAGTCCTCAACTGGCAGCTTCATTAAACAGTACCCGCAAAACACCAGTCTCAATGTCAACAGTGAAGAGGCGACTCCGGGATGCTGGCCTTCTAGGCAGAGTTCCTCTGTCCAGTGTCTGTCATCTTTTCTTTTTATTGGCCAGTCTGAGATATGGCTTTTTCGTTGCAACTCTGCCTAGAAGGCCAGCATCTTGATGTTGAGACTGGTTTTTTGTGGCTGCTATTTATTGAAGCTGCCAGTTAAGGACTTGTGCGGTGTCTGTTTCTCTTACTAGACACTAGTACTTGTCCTCTTGCTCAATTGCAAAATGGTTTTCATTACTTTTCCTCTTGCTCAATTGCGAAATGGTTTTCTGATGATCAATTAGCCTTTTCAAATTATAAACTTGGATTAGCTAACACAACGTGCCATTGGAACACAAAAATGATGGTTGCTGATAATGGGCCTCTGTACGCCGATGTAGATAATCCATTAAACAAAATCTGCCATTTTCAGCTATAATGGTCATTTACAACATTAACAATGTCTACACTGAATTCTGATCCATTTGATGTTAATTTAGTGGACAATTTTTTTGCTTTTCTTTCAAGAACAAGGACATTTCTAAGTGACCCCGAACTCATGAACGTGTGTGTGTGTGTGTGTGTGTATATATATATATATATATATATATATATATATATATATATATATATATATATACTGCTCAAAAAAATAAAGGGAACATCACGTCTGTCACGTGCTCAGTGTGAACCTGCTTTCATCTGTGAAGAGCACAGGGCGCCAGTGGCAAATTTGCCAATCTTGGTGTTCTCTGGCAAATGCCAAACGTCCTGCACCCTCATGGAGTCTGTTTCTGACCGTTTGAGCAGACACGTGCACATTTGTGGCCTGCTGGAGGTCATTTTGCAGGGCTCTGGCAGTGCTCCTCCTGCTCCTCCTAGCACAAAGGCAGAGGTAGCGGTCCTGCTGCTGGGTTGTTGCCCTCCTACGGCCTCCCCCACGTCTCCTGATGTACTGGCCTATCTCCTGGTAGCGCCTCCATTCTCTGGACACTACGCTGACAGACACAGCAAACCTTCTTGCCACAGCTCGCATTGATGTGCCATCCTGGATGAGCTGCACTACCTGAGCCACTTGTGTGGGTTGTAAGACTCCGTCTCATGCTACCACTAGAGTGAAAGCACCGCCAGCATTCAAAAGTGACCAAAACATCAGCCAGGAAGCATAGGAACTGAGAAGTGGTCTGTGGTCCCCACCTGCAGAACCACTCCTTTATTGGGGGTGTCTTGCTAATTTCCTATAATTTCCACCTGTTGTCTATACCATTTGCACAACAGCATGTGAAATTTGTTGTCAATCAGTGTTGCTTCCTAAGTCGACAGTTTGATTTCACAGAAGTGTGATTGACTTGGAGTTACATTGTGTTGTTTAAGTGTTCCCTTTATTTTTTTGAGCAGTGTATATGTGTGTGTGTATATATATATATATTGTGTGCGTTTATTTATGCTTGTGAGTGTGCATATTCAGTGCAAGATAGAGTCAATGCAATGTAACTATTTAACAGTCTTAAGGCTCAATCGTGGGGCGTGTTGGTGCGAGGCTACAATTCATTGGTCGATTTTGTTGTTGCTGTGTACAGAGCACCAAATCGCTCAATCTCCTTTTTCTTCTCTCTCTCTCTCTCTCCAGGCTGTTCATCTAAGTCGTTCAAGCTGTACTCCCCCAAGGAGCCCGGCCCTAACGGCAGTGCCTTCCCCCCCTTCCACCCCGGCACCATGCTGGACAGAGACGTGGGGTAGGACACACACAACTTCCACTTAGCTCATACTGTTAGTACTGTAGGTTGGTACTATTAGTACCTATATAATTATTATAATACATTTTCACTCTCGCCTGTCTGTCTGCAGGCCAACACCAATGTACCCCCCGTCATACCTAGAGCCTGGCATGGGGTGAGTACACCGACTGAGCATACATCACAGATTCAACCCTCAGGCCTCCAAAAAGTGTTGGAGAAAAACTTTCAACCGGAAAATAAAGTTGTGTACTGACCCTGCTCTGTCCTGTTGCAGGAGACCTACACCATACGGCAACCAGACAGACTACAGGATATTTGAGCTCAACAAGCGGCTACAGAACTGGACAGAGGTGAAAGCCCAACACACACACAAACTCAATTATTCCGGTTGTCAGTCTTACTATGCTCTTGTAAGACTCTGACAACTTGTGATGGCAGATTTATTAATTTATTGTGTGTTGTAGGACTGTGACAATCTCTGGTGGGATGCCTTCACCACAGAGTTCTTTGAAGATGATGCCATGCTGACCATCACCTTTTGTCTGGAGGACGGGCCCAAACGATACAGTAAGACACTTAGACTTTCAGGGAGGCTTTTAAAATGGGATCGTATAGATTTTGCCCTGTTACACATTATGGTTACAATCTTTATTTTACACAAGAATATTAGGGCCAAGTGAAGAGAAAAAAAATATGAATGGTGATTGGTGAGGGTATTGTGTGTGGAGAATATAAAAAAAAAATCATATTTGGAATAAAGTCAAAATACAAATTCATGAATAAAGTCGCAATATTTGGAGAATAAAGTCACTCTCTCCAGAATAAAGTATTTCTTTAATAGGCTACAGCAGGATATTCTTCTCAGCCATAATCGCACTAACATGCGACTGCTGGGATTAGCTGGTACACAAGTGTATGGAATACATATTAGGAACTCTCATTCTTCACCCCTCGCCATGTCAAGTATCAACCCTGCACTAGTCAAGTGTCACTCCTTCTCCTCAATCTTCCTCACCCCTGCATTAGTCAAGCCTCACTTCTCCTTCTCACCCTTGCACTCATTTGTTCACAATGAGCTTTTACATTGGCCCAAAAAATATGCTAAGAGCTGACACCACATGGAGGTATAATATTTGGAAAATGTAGCTGGCAATTAAGAAATACCATAATTTGCTATGATTAAATTGATTTCCATTACAAAGTTACTAGTTATGGATGTCGTAGGCACTCCACTGGCTGCATTGGTCCACATGGGAAAATTGAAATGTGGTACGGAAGCAATCTTTCACCATTCAGTCAATCCTGAATTCAAGCAATAAGACAGTTTACATTATTTTGTATTAGAACTCCCAATGTTGTGAATTATATATATTCATGTCATAGTCACCAATCAACTCCCATTACTCTTAAGTTACTTCAACCAGTGAATGCTAGTGATGTTTAGCTATGCAAGCTATTCTACCAGTCTGTCTTAAAGTAAAACAATATCACCGATGTATGTTGTATTGGACATTTCAAACATTCCCAGCTAATGAGAAAACAGTCATGGTATTTAATTGAAGAGAATGAAGAAGATTTAACAAGGCAACCTTGAGGCTAATTTGTATGTGCGCCAACGGCAGATTGCGGGATCTTTACACCCCTACCCCACCCCAGTAGAGGGGCGTGGCCACTGAAACGTAATTCCGTGAGGGACTATGTAAACACAACCTATTACAATCTTAGAATTCTGGTACACCACCGTAGCTTAATACAGCTAAATAACATGGGTTGGTTTAATCAAAGAATTTCATGCCCATTTCAAACATATTTCCTAAATGTAAGCAAATTAATTGGGTATTACTAATTGATCCTGCTATGTAACTAGACCTACCCAATCTAGTTTTTGTGGCTAGCTATCCTGTAAATAAGTTCATAGCTAGCTAGCAAGTGAAGGACTCTAGTTTGTGTATGTAAACATAATTTCCCTAAGCTATTCTTGCTAGTACCTTCTGAAATTAATATATCACCATGATGCTAAATGATCATTCCTAGCTGGCTGTTTAAATGTACATGTATTTCGGCCAATAGTCATGGTCATTGTAGTTTTAAAAGAATGTGGTGTAATGCAAGGGTGAAAACTGACTGATGCACAGATGAGAGCGATGAGGCAGTATTATACCTGACAAATGTAGGGGTGAGGACTGAGAAGGTGGGGGTGATGCTTAACTAGTGCAGGGCTGATACTTGACTAGGGGAAGAAACGTGTAGGCGCAACAACGGCTCAGCCGCGAAGTGGTAAGCCACACAAGCTCACCGAACTGGATTGCTGAAGCACATAGTGCGTAAAAATCGTATGTCCTCGGTTGCAACACACTACAAACTGCCTCTGGAAGCAACGTCTGCACAATAACTGTTCGTTGGGAGCTTAATGAAATGGGTTTCCATGGCCGAGCAGCGACACACAAGACTAAGATCACCATGCCAAGTGTCGGCTGGAGTGGTGTAAAGCTCGCCGCCATTGAACTATGGAGCAGTGGAAACATGTTCTCTGGTGTGATGAATCACACTTCATCATCTGGCAGTCCGACGGACAAATCTGGGTTTTGCGGATGCCAGGAGAAAGCTACCTGCACGAGTGCATAATGTCAACTGTAAAGTTTGGTGGAAGAGGAATAATGGTGTGGGGCTGTATTTCATGGTATGAGCTAGGCCCCCTAGTTCCAGTGAAGGGAAGTCTTAACGCAACAGCAAACAATGGTATTCTAGAAGATTCTGTGCAACTTTGTTGTAACAGTTTGGGGAAGGCCCTTTCCTGTTTCAGCATGACAATGCCCCCGTGCACAAAACGATGTCCGTAAAGAAAATGTTTGTCGATTGGTGTGGAAGAACTCAATCAATCATTGGTTTCACCAGGCCATCTAACTCAGGCATTTCAACGGTGCACAGCAACAGGGAGGCATGCAATTAACCAAATCCCCTCTTTAATCTTGAAATATAACTGCCACTTTATTCTCACTTTTTTCTCGAACTGAAATTCCGAGTTCTAAATATTTGACTTTATTATCAACTTTGATATTTTACCTATGCAAAAATACTTATGTTAGTACAAAACATTTTTTCACTCTTCGCTTATCCCTAATACTCGTTCGTAGTATTTTATACAAAGGAATGTCATTCAATTATTCTTCTCCTTAGCTATCGGCCGGACATTGATCCCACGGTACTTCCGAAGTATCTTTGAAGGGGGCGCCACTGAGCTGTTCTACACATTGAAACACCCTAAAGAGTCATTCCACAGTAACTTTGTGTCTCTAGACTGTGACCAGTGCACCATGGTTACACAGAACGGCAAGCCCATGTTCACACAGGTACGTAAAATACACTTTCTCGTCCATTTGAACATACAGACCTTTGTACACATTCCATTCTTCATTTGCAAGCACACATTTAACTCTCAATTGCAAATATACATTGTGTTCTGCATTTCCAAATCCTCAGATGTCCCATCGACAGTTCCACAACTCAACAAATCCAAACACTAGTTTCAGTCCCCCCCCCCCCCCCCCACACACACACACACATAAACAATGCTTTATTTATCCTCTCTCATCCTTTGTGTTTGACCTTTAACTTCTCTCCCTTCTAGGTGTGTGTGGAGGGTCGTTTATACCTGGAGTTCATGTTTGACGACATGATGAGGATCAAGACATGGCACTTTAGCATCAGACAACACAGAGAGGTCCTGCCTCGTAGCATACTAGCTATGCACGTGAGTCACACTTTAAATACTTTATTTGAATCCACAAATCACATTACAATCCAAAACGATTCATTTACATTTCAATGATCATTCACAATTAAAAGGTCACAGAAACTGTTATTGATTGATTGCCGGTGTTACTGACCACCATTCAGTCATTGCTTCCCTGCTCTCCTCCCCCTCTTCCAAGGTGCAGGACCCTCAGATGCTGGACCAGCTGGCCAAAAACATCACAAGATGTGGTCTGTCCAACTCCACACTCAACTACCTTAGGGTAAGTCACCCCCAGTTAGTGCTTGAAGTAGAATGAAAAAGGAGGTTGTACTCACTTTAATTTGACCATACCGGGGTTCCTACCGAGCTGGCATTCTATTAGAGGTGCTGAAGTATTGGCAGTCTGACTGTCAATGTCTTTCTCTTTTCTCTAGCTGTGTGTGATCTTGGAGCCGATGCAGGAGTTGATGTCCAGACACAAGACCTACAGTCTGAGTCCCAGAGACTGTCTCAAGACCTGTCTCTTCCAAAAGTGGCAACGCATGGTGGCCCCACCAGGTAAACACAGTCATCACACTCTCTGTATACAGACAACACACTTTTATATGGTGAACCAAACTTGGGTGATGAGTAACCTGATCAAGACACACACACTGCAGATCTCAGTAACACCTCTCCCCCTCTCTTTATATCCAGCTGAGCCGGCCAGACAAGCGCCCAATAAGCGGAGGAAAAGGAAGATGTCTGGTGGAAGCAACATGAGCGCTGGAGGAGGAAACAACAACAACAGCAAGAAGAAGAGTCCTGCTAACAACTTCCCCCTCTCCACACAGGTACCTGTAAGCATCCCATCTACATGACCTTGTGGGGAGCGGGGAACGATAGGGGTTTGGAGGTGGGGTGGGGATAGAGTGGACGGGTGGGGTTGGGACAGGTAACATGGGGGAGTGTGGGGCCAGGAAAGATGGGGATGGGGGTTGGTATGATAAGGATATGAGTTCAAGGCAGGGTTGTTTGGGATAGGGGAATGCAGGATAGGGGTTGAGAGGAGGAAGGGTGGAGGTGGGGCTTTTGGTCTTAAAATCAGAGTGGGGAAAGTCGGCTACAGGTATTGGGGGATAGTGCAAGTGTATATTATGCTTATTATACCAAAGACTCCCTGTCTGACGTGAGCGAGTGCTGGGCAGTACCTGGTCCTCTGGGGCCGCACTCTCATTCAGTAGGTAGACATTACCCCTTACCGCTGGCCCAGGATCAGATACAATATCATCCCTCTAACTATTAAAGTTAGGAGTGGAGATATGCCAATCTGATCCTATATTGTGGTTAGGGATAGCGTCTACCTGGAGCGGGTGAGACATGCCGCTCAATCTGCTTTATCGTCCTACAACCTTAAAAGCCGCATCTACCTGAGCCTATCAAAACATAGAATTCACAGGCAGCTGAGCAGTTATTGATTGAGTGAGCCAATGAGACCCGAGGTGGAAGAAAACCCCCATGATGCAGCACTCAAGGATTAGGGCTGCCCACCGCTGACCAACAGGGAAGGGCGATATTACCCAAATCCCTGGAACAGAGGCCGGCATTGGGCCTGTTGTAGATGTTGTTGAGTATTTGGGCTGGGTGCCTGAAACCCAGAGTTATGTCTGATTTGTAAGTGGGGTGAGCATGGATGGACAGTCACTGAAACATGAATTATCCTTATTTTCAGAGGTCCCAAAAAGCTTTACTTTAAAATGTCCATATAATTTTAGGCCTTCAAGGACCTAAAGGATATGTAAAATATTAATCATAAAAACACTTTATATCCCATAAGTCTCATCTAGCCCAAAACTCACCATTACGAGTAACAACGGTAGTCCCAGCCCCATCCATCCCACCATTTTCTAAGTCCTTTGGGATCGTCCATGCTCGGTTCTCCCCCATGGTTGTGGGGATAATGTTCCGGCCCTTGCTGTCCCTCTCTAGGACGTGATGATGGTGGGCGAGCCCACTCTGATGGGAGGGGAGTTTGGAGACGAGGATGAGCGTCTGATCACGCGGCTGGAGAATGGCCAGTTCGACACGGCCAATGGAGGGGGGGGCCTGGAGGACGAGGACAGTTTCGGCAGCTCCCCTGCCCTGGGGGGTGCGAACTCACCCTGGAACAACAACAAGACCCCCAACAGCCAGGACAGCAAGAACAACGACTCTCAGTCCTCACAGTAGAGCCACAACCATAAACCCTAACTCAACACCCAGATACGCAACTCATTTACCTGCAGAATGAATCGCTACTCACGCTCTCTCTCTCGCACATGCTCAGTGGTATTCAACCCCGGCCCTCTTCTCCTGGCTCCCCTCGCTTATCAGCGCTAGGCCTGACTCTGCTCTTTTAGTGTCTGTGCTTACCGGTCAGAGTGTTTGAGTCAGAGCTGGATTCTGCCTTTTATGATCAGTGCTAGCCGTCACGGCCATATTGGCGGGTTCTTGTTCCAACCTCGGGTCTCTGGGTGTGTTGCCTTGACAACGTACCTCTGTTTCTGTTGTGCTCACCTCACAGGGAAGGAATACCTAGCTTTATTTATTAGCTCTTAGATTTAGCAGAATAAAAAGTATTGTGTGCACTACAGCATAAATCCAACGTTCAGTTTTTAAAAACGAAATTATTTGTTTTGTAGGACCTGGTTGGAACAAAAACCTGTACACTGCCGGAGCTTGAGGACCGGAGTTGAGAACCACTACGCTAAACCTTAAACACACAACACACACACACACAAGCAACACATACACACATGCAAATCTCATACACACACAAGGGTACTGGAGAGCGGTCCTACTTCCCCACCTGGACCAGAGCGCCTGGCCATACAGAAGTGGGTTTCAATGTTCTATGTTTTTAATTTGATTTCAATTTTTTATTTTTATATCAATTTCTAAAAATGAAACAGACAAGCAAAAACAAAGTAAAAAAACACCCCTGAATATTCTTTGCACTTTTTTCCCACTAACTTCAATCTATTTTTCTTATGAATTGATGGTGTTTTGTTCTTTTTTATTATGGCTTATATGAAGAAATTGTAAAGATTCAGAAACCTGTGACTGGAGAGGAGAATCAACAGTATATAACTGTATAATTATTACTGTTAGATCATTTGTATTATTGTGATTGATTACTACTTCTATGTAATGTTGTGTTGTCTATGTCTGAATCAGTATGTAGCCTGTCAGTGTCCGATATGGTTATAACGAAGCCCAGTGTTTCTGATCTGAAGGGAAAGGCCACCTCTTTAGTGTTCAAGGCTGTGCCTTTAATGGCACCTATTCCCCATGTAGTGAACAATTTTTTGACAAGGACCTATAGGGCTATGGGCAAAAGTAGTGCACTTAGAGGATAGGGTTGCATCCCAAGTGGCACCCTATCCTCTGTCTACTTATCTGCTCAGTACCTTGCGTCCACACCTCAGACAATGTTTGTTTCTCTCCGATTTTCTACTTGAAACATTTGAAGACAATTTTGACAAGGCATTGTAAGATTTAAGATAAACATTTTGTGTTGTTTTCCCCAAACATTTTATCACAATTTTTGAAAGATACAGACCAAGAATTTACTTTGCAAGACCTTTTTGAACATCGATCCCCAACATACTATTGGTTTGTATTAAGAATATTTTTTTGGGCTTCCCCCCCCCCCCCCTCATGTTTTATGTGTCTTTGTGCTTGTATATTTAAAGGTAGTTTCTGTATAATTGTAATTATATGTATTCTGCCTTAGGGTGTTGATCTAATGCATCTCTCTAAAGTAAAGATACAAAAATACAATCATTTTTGAACCGTTTGGAAAATACATTCAATGAGCTTGGCTATGAATTTGGGTTCAACATACAATTGATAGATTTTTTTTTATGTCAATGGAGCCTGTCTGGCTTAAATTCACAAGCTCATGTACAATATCCATGTCTTTGCCTCCAATGTCAGATGTTGGTGGGCTGCTCTGGCTTTGTCATCTAAATTATACTTTACCTTATCAATAACCCACACCAATGTCACTTTATCAACATTCAGATGTATGAGAAGAGTAAAAAAAGGGCAATAATTTCAAATGGCGTAGCATATGTTTCTCATAGTTATCTTCACATGATTTTCAGTCAAGTCAATACAGTGATGAATGAATCCTCTGTTTTCTCTGTGCATAGTTGGTGTAGATACTAAGTTTCACCTCAAGGGGTCTCTCCTGAGCTCCATGACACGTTGAGCAGCCCCCCAAGTCCACAGGATCAACCCTCTCAAGCTCTCTAAATCCACCCAGACTTAACTGTATAATGTTTGACTATCCAATCATGTTTTCTAACATCCCTATCTTCTGGTCCAGCACTTCTGCAGTGACTGAATAGAAAACTGAGGGCACGCCTCAAATCACACTCTTTTCCCTAAATAGGGCATCACCGCCTGTGGTGTACTTAACTCAGCAAAAAAAAAATAATGTCCTCTCACTGTCAACTGTGTTTATTTTCAGCAAACTTAACATGTACAAATATTTGTATGAACATAAGATTCAACAACTGAGACATAAACTGAACAAGTTCCACAGACATGTGACTAACAGAAATTGAATAATGTGTCCCTGAACAAAGGGGGGGGCAAAATCAAATGTAAGTCAGTATCTGGTGTGGCCAGCAGCTGCATTAAGTACTGCAGTGCATCTCCTCCTCATGGACTGCACCAGATTCGCCAGTTCTTGCTGTGAGATGTTACCCCACTCTTCCACCAAGGCACCTGCAAGTTCCTCAACATTTCTGGGGAGAATGGCCCTTGCCCTCACCCTCCGATCCAATAGGTCCCAGACGTGCTCAATGGGATTCAGATCTGGGTTCTTCGCTGGCCATGGCAGAACACTGACATTCTGGTCTTGCAGGAAATCACGCACAGAACGAGCAGTATGGCTGGTGGCATTGTTATGCTGGAGGGTCATGTCAGGATGAGCCTGCAGGAAAGGTACCACATGAGGGAGGAGGATGTCTTCCCTTTAACGCACAGCAATGACAACAAGCTCAGTCCGATGATGTTGTGACACACCGCCCCAGGCCTCGGTGTAACGCTCATCACCCCTGGTGAGACAAAACCGCAACTCGTCAGTGAAGAGCACTTTTTGCCAGTCCTGTCTGGTCCAGCGACGGTGGGTTTGTGCCCATAGGTGACGTTGTTGCCTGTGATGTCTGGTGAGGACCTGCCTTACAACAGGCCTACAAGCCCTCAGTCCAGCCTCTCTCAGCCTATTGTGGACAGTCTGAGCACTGATGGAGGGATTGTGCGTTCCTGGTGTAACTCGGGCAGTTGTTGCCATCCTGTACCTGTCCCGCAGGTGTGATGTTTGGATGTACCGATCCTGTGCAGGTGTTACACGTGGTCTGCCACTGCGAGGATGATCAGCTGTCCGTCCTGTCTCCCTGTAGCGCTGTCTTAGGCGTCTCATAGTACGAACATTGCAATTTATTGCCCTGTCCACATCTGCAGTCCTCATGCCTCCTTGAAGCATGCCTAAGACATGTTCACACAGATGAGCAGGGACCCTGGACATCTTTATTTTGGTGTTTTTCAGAGTCAGTAGAAAGGCCCCTTTAGTGTCCTTAGTTTTCATAACTGTGACCTTAATTGCCTACCGTCTGTAAGCTGTTAGTGTCTTAACGACCGTTCCACAGGTGCACATGTTCATTAATTGTTTATGGTTCATTGAACAAGCATAGGACACAGTATTTAAACCCTTTACAATGAAGATCTGTCTAGTTATTTTGGTTTTTATGAATTATCTTTGAAAGACAGGGTCCTGAAAAATGTACGTTTCTTTATTTGCTGAGTTTATATAAGGAGTAGGGTGTGATTTGAGTCAGTGGTGTGAAGTACCCATACCTGTTCCCGTTAGCGGCTCATGTCATAGGGCTGTGTTGATATACAGTATATTATATTTTGCCTAGTTTCTGCCATTGATTTGTGTTAGGGTATCAATAAAGAATAATTTTCACTTAAGCGCAGTTGACTCCGGTGCTTCACTTGTTCTGTCTGTTATTAGGGGCAAATACTAACTTCCGCTTAAGTCACACATTGATGTCAATATGAAGTTAGGATTTGCCCCAGACTTACCTTCTGGCTTTGGGTGGCAGAATAGGTGTTTTTGATAGTAGACTGAAGCCTCTGAAGCTAGACGGACAGACTTTGGGTAAATTGTTCTCCATGTTAGCACGGAAATCTCAAGACTAGAATGCAATTTCCGTTCTAAAATATCACCTCTGTACCAGAAGACCGTTGATCCATTTTGGTGTTGTAGCAGATGTGATGTGGGAGATGACTAGGCTTGATAATGACTGATATTTCCATGGATGGGTGTAAGAATACTGGCTGATTCTCTCCTAGGCCAAGTGTATGATTCCCATTATGCTGAAACAGACTGCATAGCATTAACAAGCCTTTGGGCTGTACATTTAGTGCAGATGAAAAAAGATTAGGAATATAAAGCAGACGTTATCGTTTACATTTCACCTAAAGGCAGTCTTGGGAGGCTCTAGCTGAAATATCAAAACGTCTCATTCATACTCTTGTACTCTTATCTTTATCCATTTTATATTGAATGTCCAAAACATTAGAAACACCTTCCTAATATTGAGTTGCACCCCATTTTGCCCCCAGAACAGCCTCAGATCGTCAGGGCATCGAATGTTTTCCACAGAGATGTCGACTCCAATGCTTCCCACAGTTGTGCCAAGTTGGCTGGAAGTCCTTTGGGTGGTGGACCATTCTTGATACATATGGGAAACCCAGCAGCGTTGCTGTTCTTGACAAAACCGGTGAACCTGGCACCTACTACCATACCCCGTTCAAAGGCACTTTTTCTTGCCCATTCACCCTCTGAATGGCACATATACAATCTTTCGCAAGGCTTAAAAATCCTTATTTAACCTGTCTCCTCCCCTTCATCTACACTGATTGGTTTTCCAGGTGACATCAATAAAGGATCATAGCTTTCACTTGGTCAGTCTGTCATGGAAAGCGCAGGTGTTCCTAATGTTTTGTACACACTGTACATCACCTGTGTTTATGCTTTTCCTCTGGTATGATGCAGACCAGACAGTGACAGTGCTGCCATCTTTCTTAGGAACAAGCCAACCCAGAGATCAGCCACGTCATACCACATTGCATGCAATGAAACTCCTAGACATTGATCTGTCAGTTTTGGTTTTAAACCCCTAATGGTTCATGTTTGGATTGGGGAAAAATGCACAGATCCTGGATCTGTTCCTATGGGCAACTTTCACTTGTTCTGAATCCCAAACTTTTAAGATCCATGAGTGCTTAAGGGGGAGGGTGGGGGAATTTAGCACAGGTGAAAGTTGCCATTGGGCAAGGGGGATTGTTTCTGGACAGGGCCTGTGTGTTTTTTAGGCGGTAGGGTCAGTTCAGCAGCAGCTGGTAAGTTCAGCAGCAGCGGCGGATGGGAGATTCTGTAAATGGGCTATCAGGGTCGGCTCAAGTAGAGCGATAGACTGATTAACAGACGACATGGGTGGTGAACTTCAAGACGCAGGATACTGTTGGAGCTAGAAACACAAGCGTTTCGCTACACCTGCAATAACATTACTAAACACGCATGTGACCAATAAGATTTGGTTTAGAGATGGAGGAGAGTTGGAGGTTGTGGCTCACATCAAGAGGATAGGTCAGTGTTGATCTTTTCCAGGAAGTGGTAAGCTACTCTGCTATTAAGACTTATTTAAAATACAGCTTAAATTAAAACTAGACTTTGAGAACCAAAAATAGATCAGTGCCAGCTAACCATCTATCTGAGGGAACATCCCAGGGATGTGTAGGAGAAACAGTCTGAGATAAACATTTCAGCTCTCTGGTAAGCTCCATTCTGTTTTCTACAGTAAAATTCCTTTTATACACCTGAGTTTAAACAGGGAAATTTGAATTATGGAAAGTCTTTTTCTCTTGTGCTATGCAAATGTACAGTACCACCTCTCTCTGGCCAGATGACAAAAGATAACATGTTCACTTTGGATTGCAGTCAATCTTACAACATGCAAAATAGGCCTGTGTGATAGAATATGTCACACGTAATGTAGACTGGACTGAATATACATTTGTTTTGTCTGCCTTTGAATGAAGGGAAATGTAATGTTAAATGGCAAGAAATTATCTAGCATTTCTACTTGGTATGACAGAAGTGACCAACCGAATGTCTGTATTTGATGCAGCCTCCATCTTGATGGTAAGCGTGTCCTGTCATCTGGGTCACATATCCTCAGGTAAGGATGCTCTATAAATGACACTAAACACGCATCACTCCTGTTCAAACAAAACGATCATGTTCTGTTTTTAAAACAATATTTTATTGCCCTGACCTATTGGTTATATGGTGGTTATAAGCTCTTATATTCCAGTAGGGGCCTGTTATTTTGACGCTGATGGCTTTTATGTGATCGATACTTTTTTTTTTTTTAACATTCCAAGCCAACCTAAAATGGGGACACGCACATCAATATTACCACCAAAGGGAACCGAAGGCTCTTCGTGATGAACCACCGTTGAATGAATGGGTAAAAATAACTCATGAAAAAGCATTCATTCATTAGATAACTATTTAAAGTAGGCATTCAAGCATAAGTCATAAGCATGTATAACATTTATAATGGCATTAATGATATTTTTTTAGGGTGTGTCTCATTCACCAGCTCAACCCAATTGAACATTTATGGGAGTTTCTGGATTGGTGCCTGAGACAGCTTTTCCACCACCATCAACAAAACCCCAAATTATGGAATTTATTGTGGAAGAATGGTGTCGCATCCCCTCAAAAGAGTTCTAGACACTTATAGAATTTATGCCAAGGCGCATAGAAGCTGCTCGGAGGGCTTGTGGTGGCCCAACGCCCTAATAACACACTTTGTTGGTGTTTCCTTTGTTTAGCCTTTCACTGCTAAAAAGCAAACACCCGCCAGCTCTCTCCCTCCCGACTGTCTCTCTCATCCAGTTAAGACCCTCCCGTTCTCCCTCCCCAATCCCTTCTTCCATCCCTCTATTGTCAGTATTTTTCGCAGAGAGGCAGTCAAATTAATAGCAGCAATAGTAGACCCTATCAGGTTTCTCAAGGAAGGGACTAACACACTCCCTCACACATCTGTGCTGTGTAGAGCGGAGACACACCTGCAAACACATACACTAGTGGAACCAGGGTAGAGACTGGACACACACACACACACCTGTGCTTTTCAGATTGGTGACACACCTGTCCAGAAGGAGGACACTCAAACTCACCTGGAATATACACTCCACTCTCCTGCTTCACCTCTTTCCTGTCTCGACTGAAGGAATAACAGGTAAAGTACTGTTTAATGTCCCCCCCCTTTTTCCTCTCACCTCTCCGATATCTTTCTCCTCTATGGCCTCCAACACACTCTACCTTCTTTCCTCTTCTCTCACACTCTTCTCCTGACTCTCTCCCCCCGTCTCTCTCTCACTCTCTTGTTATGTCTCCTCTACTCCTCCACACACGTCCAGAGCCTGTTTACACTGTGGGAAGTGAGTGAGTGCTTTTTAGTCTGTACTTAATTATATTTTTCTTTCTTTCTCCGTTGTCCTAGTATTTGCCTTTCAGAGGCACATGAGTAAATAAATATAACATACTGAAACTTATTGGACAATCAAATTGCATGTAACATTGCAATACTTTGTTTGAGTTTATGCAATCCTAGTAAAAGCTTTTCTTTACTTTATATAGAGAATACCGGTATTTTTATTTCATTTTTATTGAACCTTTAACTATTCTGTCACACAGTCTTAGTAAGCAGATCAGTGCCTGGTTTCCCCCTCCCATATTTCACCTCTGTCTGTCTGGTTAAAACTAAACAAACTGTAGTGATGCAGGTAGCTGTTTATGATGAACTGTTATGCAGTAGTGAGTGTTGATAGTCTGTTTATAGAAAAACAGACTGTGTGGTGTTGCGTTATGGAAAGTTTTTCTGGTTTTTTGGTGATCTGTCTCGTGTCTTTTTTTATTGATATCGGAACAGCAAATGTGAAATGACTAGATTCAAGTAATTGATAATGATAGCTGTGTTGGTGGTTGATTGATCAAAGCTCAAGTGTGTAAAGAGGTTGATAACCTTCAGTGGTATAGCCTAAGACAGAACTATGCTCTCTAGAAGGATGCTGTGCCAATGTTTATAGATAAACAGGGAAGTATGATGCCAATGTGTGTCGCACAACATGGAAATACTTTACACATGAACAAAGGTAGGACACGTTTATCAGAAGTTGATCACCAGTACCCCTTACCTGTGGGCACAAAAGCAAAGAAAGATGAAAATAGCACTGAGTGTACAAAACATTCTTCCCTTTTGCCCTCAGAACAGCCTCAATTTGTCTTGGCATGGACTCTACAAGGTGACGAAAGCATTCCACAGGGACCCATATTGACTTCCCACAGTTGTGCTAAGTTTGCAGGATATTGGGTGGTGGACCATTGTTGATACACATGGGAAACTGTTGAGATTTTTTTTTAAACAGCTTTGCAGTTCTTGACAAAACCGGTGCACCTGGAACCTACTACCATACCCTGTTCAAAGGCACTTCAATCTTTTGTCTTGCCCATTCACCCTCTGAATGGCACACATACACAATCCATGTCTCAATTGTCTCGAGGCTTAAAAATCCTTTAATCTGTCTCCCCCCCTTCATCTACACTGACTGAAGTGGCTCAATAAGGGATCATAGCTTTCACCTGGTCAGTCTGTCATGGAAAGAGTAGTATTTTATACATTCAGTATGTATATATATAAAATCCGTGGAGGCTGGGAGACTCACGGTATAGGCGCGGAACGCACGGAGACCACAAAGTGTGCTTCAAAAATCATCAAAGACTAATTATTTTAACCTAATGCATTTAATAAAAACATTTATAGTACAATATTATGGGGAATGAGAGGGCTACTTACAGTGTTGGAAAGGGATCACAGCAGTGAAGGTGTGAGACATGAGTTAAGGTGTTCAGAGGCTTCACCAGTGCAGGACAGGATTTTACTGCAAAGACAACCAATAACACAAGACACTACACAGTTAGACAAAAGAGCTAAGAATGAGTTAGTCAAAGCAAGGAGTAAAATTATTGATATGTAATAATGTGATTGATTCTACATATAGTAATGAGAGAAAATTGATATAGGTACTCACAGTGCTTTGAAGGGAAACATTCAATGTGCCAGTGGATGAGCGGGCACATCAGACGTCGTGCTTCAGGTCATGTCAGAAGAAAGTTGGCAATGGTATTGGAGTGGAGTAGTCACCCCTTTATCAGGGAACATGAGGGGACTTATCTGCTATTTGTATTTACAGATACATTCCTTTACAGCTGCGCCATCGTAGGTTTGAACAACGAGCTTCTCTATGAAGTTAAACTCAGAATTCATAAAGTCAAACAGACTGCGCATCACTTGGCACAAAGTAGCCCAAGAAACGTTCCTGAATAAAACCCTGATCATCCACATACCTGACAATAACTGACAACTGCAAGCAGACTGGTGGAACCATAGGTCGCAGAACAGTGGGGCAATTTTTACCCCCTGGGGCCTGGGGTTTCTCCTTATATGTTAACCAAACTAGGAAAACTACGGACCCTATAAGGTATGACAGTGATTAATCAGTTGGAAAAAAGGTTTTCTATGGGCTATGATGGAACCAGTTTTTCATAATCATGGTTTAAAAAAAACTCCTGGCCCTGGGGGGGATGAAAACTCTCAAACTACAGCTACCTGATATTTGTTCATATAAATGATATTTAGACTAGATTAGGAGGGGGATTTCCTCTACCCAGATACATAGACATTGCTTTTGTCTGTCCGGAGTGATTATGTGTTATGATCTTTACTAAATAAATACCGGAAGGAAAGTGCAAAACCTACTTGAGAGCATGCAAAAAAATGTGCTGCGTCAACCTCTCTAATCTAACTTTTAATGGATAATGCAATGGAAGCTATCAAATCATTTGGAATTGTTTGACATCCCATTAAAGATGTAAAGCATCGTAATGTGCAATTACAGGTGGCTTGATGATAGGCTCCCTGTTAACCAGCTATACATTTGATACCAGTTTGGTATTGATTGCCCTCACCATTTTCATCCTTCTTCATGAAACTGATCTCAGGTAGAGGTCGACCCTCGCTTTTAATTTGCACCTTTTCCGTGTACCCCAGAGAATGAAAGGGGTTTTTCAACAATGGAACCCCCATAATGCTCTGTGGCACAATCCCAATACAACACACTACGTTCATTCTCTGATCCTGTGGTGGTCATAATTACCATGTATGTCTATGGAAGGGTGTGAGGCCTACCAGCCTCCTAGATTTTGTATTGAAGTCAATGTAGTCAGAGGAGGACGGAAGTTAGCTGTCCTCCGGCTACACCATGGTGCTAGCCCAGACAGTGCTGTTGAAGTTACTGTAGACCTTCATTGCAAACAGTATATTTTAACCAATTATTTGGTGACATATGAATATATTTAGCATAGTTTTATCGAAAAATAACTTTTTATGTTTCACTATTTTGAAAAAATGTCACTGAGGAGGATGGTCCTCTCCTTCCTACTCCGAGGAGCCTCCGCTGATATACACTACCGTTCAAAAGTTTGGGGTCACTTAGAAATGTCCTTGTTTTTGAAAGAAAAGCACATTTTTTGTCCACTAAAATAACAGCAAATTGATCAGAACTACAGTGTAGACATTGTTAATGTTGTAAAAGACTTGTAAAAGATTTGTTAAAATGGAATATCTACATAGGCGTACAGAGGCCCATTATCAGCAACCATCACTCCTGTGTTCCAATGGCACTTCGTGTTATTTAATCCAAGTTTATCATTTTAAAAGGCTAATTGATCATTAGAAAACCATTTTGCAATTATGTTAGCACAGCTGAAAACTGTTGTGCTGATTTAAAGAAGCAATTACAACTGGCCCTCTTTAGACTAGTTGAGTATCTGGAGCATCAGCCTTTGTGGGTTCGATTACAGGCTCAAAATGGCCAGAAACAAAGGACTTTCTTCTGAAACTCATCAGTTTATTCTTGATCTGAGAAATGAAGGCCATTCCATGTGAGAAATTGCCAAGAACCTGAAGATCTGGTACAATGCTTTGTGGTACAATGCTTTGTACTACTCCCTTTACAGAACAGCGCAAACTGGCTCTAACCAGAATAGAAAGAGGAGTGGGAGGCCCCGGTGCACAACTGAGCAAGAGGACAAGTACATTAGTGTCTAGTTCGAGAAACAGACGCCTCACAAGTCCTCAACTGGCAGCTTCATTAAATAGTACCCGCAAAACACCAGTGTCAACGTCAACAGTGAAGGCAACTCTGGGATGCTGGCCTTCTAGGCAGAGTTGCAAAGAAAAAGCCACATCTCAGACTGGCCAATAAAAAGAAAAGATTAAGATGGGCAAAAGAACACAGACAATGGACAGAGTAACTCTGCCTAGAAGGCCAGCATCCCGGAGTCGCCTCTTCACTGTTAACGTTGCACCATGAATTGTCACTGTTGATAATTCTAATGTTATAACTTCTAATAGTAGCTGTATCCACTGGCAAATTGGGAGAGAGAGTGAGGTGAATGCCATCTAAGAGCCAACATATTTTTCTTGCTGCAGTGCTGCCTGGCAGCAGTAATAGTCTCTGATTAATTGAGAGATTCAAGGAACTATCATTGTTAACATAGTAGATGCAAAGCATTGAATATTTACATTACTGCACTTTGAAATTAATTTTGTAACTTTGTCCCAGAAGCATTTAACTGCAGGGCACTCCCACATCATATGACGGAATGTGCCTACATGATTTATTGGACACAGTAAACATTTGGGAGTTGGGGACAATTTCATCATAAAACGTTTCCTTTGTGTTATACAGTTTGAACAAACTTAATGTATAAATTGATAGTTTGGATTACGGGATAACAAGGTCATATTTGTCCATATTTTGTTCCAATTAAAGGGTTATTCAGATTCACTTAGAACTGTGGACCATACTTTTTTAATGGCTAGCTCAGAATATAAGCTTTCCATAAGTTGTTTAGATATTACAGAGATCAGTCCTGTTGGGAGCCCAGATAATTTATTTATAAATCCCATCATTGGATGGTAGTTGGGCTTCCCAAGGGACTCCATAGGCCAACATTGCTGACCTAAGTTGTAAATATAGATAAAAGGAGTTAACTGGTAATGTGTATGTCTTTCAAATCTTGGAATGTTCTCAAACCATTACTTCCATGATATTGGCAAGGGTATTCCACATTTGGACCATTGGGGGAATGCAAAAAGACACCCTCCAGATTGCAAGACATTATTGTGAAATATTGGAGTGTGGGTATGCCATTTCGATTCCCAGAGATTGTGTGAGCAATAATAGGACCAAAGTGTAGTTTACATTTTTGAAGGGACAGATCATTGAAGACTACCACTTCCAGGGCTATAGGAAACACCATATTTATCTCTATGGGAAATGGTGCCGGAGGGGATGGCTGCTGTTTTATGGGCTCTTAACCATGCTTTTTTTTACATTCTTTGTAACTTATTTTGTACATAATGTTGCTGCTACCGTCTCTTATTACCGAAAAGAGCTTCTGGATATCAGAACAGCGATTACTCATCTTGAACTGGACGAATAATTTTTCTTTAACGAGCTGGATGAGAGGCCCTCATCCCCATCATTAGCAGGAGAAAGAGACGGGGGTATCGCGGAAGGAGATCGGCGTGCTTTGCGAGGATCCCGCGACGAGAGGCTAATCTGCCTTTGCCATCGGTGCTATTGGCCAACGCACAATCGCTGGATAATAAAGTGGACAAACTACAAGCACGTATATCCTAACAACGGGACATTAAAAATGGTAATATCTTATGTTTCACCGAGTCATGGCTGAACGACGACATGAATAACGTACAGCTAGCGGGTTATACACTGTATCGGCAGGATAGAACAGCAGCTTCTGGTAAGGCAAGGGGTTGAGGTCTATGTATATTTGTAAACAACAGCTGGTGGACGAAATCTAAGGAAGTCTCAAGGTTTTGCTCGCCTGAGATAGTTTCATCTACAGCTTATCATGAGATACTCTATCTTCCAAGAGAGTTTTCATCTAAATTCTTCGTAGCTGTCTATTTACCACCACAAACTGATGCTGGCACTAAGATCGCACTCAATGAGCTGTATACGGCCAAAAGTAAACAGAAAAACGCTCATCTAGAGGCTGCGTTCTTAGTGGCCGGGGACTTTAATGCAGGGAAACTTGAATCCCCTTTACCTCATTTCTACCATTATGTTAAATGTGAAAATAGTGGGAAATTAACTCTAGACCACCTTTACTCCATACACAGAGACACGTACAAAGCTCTCCCTTGCCCTCCATTTGGCAAATCTGACCATAATTCTATCCTCCTGATTCCTGCTTACAAGCAAAAATTTAATCAGGAAGCACCAGTGACTCGGTCAATAAAAAAGTGATCAGATGAAGCAGATGCTAAGCTACAGGACCGATTTGCTAGCACAGACTGGAATATGTTCTGGGATTCCTCCGATGGCACTGAGGAGTACATCACATCAGTCACTGGCTTCATCAATAAGTGCATCGATGACGTTGTTCCTACAGTGACTGTACGTACATACCCCAACCAGAAGACATGGATTACAGGCAACATTTGCACTGAGCTAAAGGGTAGAGCTGCCACTTTCAAGGTGCGGGACTCTAACCCGAAAGCTTATAAGAAATCCTGCTATGCCCTCCGATGAATCATCACACTGGCAAAGTGTCAATACAGGACTAAGTTCGAATAGTACGACAGCGGCTCCAACGCTCGGCAGATGTGGCAGGGCTTGCAAACTATTACAGACTACGAAGGGAAGCACAGCTGAGAGCAGCCCAGTGACACGAGCCTACCAGACAAGCTATATTACTTCTATGCTCGCTTCGAGGCAAGTTAACACTGAAATATGCATGAGAGCAGCTGTTCCGGATGATTGTGTGATCACGCGCTCCACAGTCGATGTGAGTAAGACCTTTAAACAG
The DNA here is from genome assembly GCF_045791955.1 of Oncorhynchus clarkii lewisi. Taxonomy (NCBI): domain Eukaryota; kingdom Metazoa; phylum Chordata; class Actinopteri; order Salmoniformes; family Salmonidae; genus Oncorhynchus; species Oncorhynchus clarkii. Next base: position 1,350,194 of record NC_092169.1, read on the forward strand.
GTCAACATTCACAAGGCTGCAGGGCCAAACGGATTACCAGGACGTGTACTCCGAGAATGCGCTGACCAACTGGCAAGTGCCTTCACTGACATTTTCAACCTCTCCCTGTCTGAGTCAAATCAAATCAAATGTATTTGTCACATACACATGGTTAGCAGATGTGAATGCGAGTGTAGCGAAATGCTTGTGCTTCTAGTTCCGACAATGCAGTAATAACCAACGAGTAATCTAACTAACAATTCCAAAACTACTACCGTATAAGCTATAAGTTTGTTAATTAATATTTATATGTGTTTTTCAGTTATCATTTCAGTTTTACTTGGTATTTTTTACTTGGTGTTATCACTGTTACACAAAATCACACTACAAGCCAAAGACTTAAAACACTAAAATGACAAGAGTAACTCAAACCCCCCCCCCCCCCCCCCCCCCCCACAGTACCTTTATGTGCCAGGATAAAAAAAAATATGGGGATACACACAAGTGTAAAGGGATAAAGAATATGTACATAAAGATATATGAATGAGTGATGGTACAGAACGGCATAGGCAAGATGCAGTAGATGGTATCGAGTACAGTATATACATATGAGATGAGTATGTAAACAAAGTGGCATAGTTTAAAGTGGCTAGTGATACATGTATTACATAAAGATGCAGTAGATGATATAGAGTACAGTATATACGTAGACATATGAGATGAATAATGTAGGGTATGTAAACATTATATTAAGTAGTATTGTTTAAAGTGGCTAGTGATTAATTTACATCAATTCCCATAATTAAAGTGGCTGGAGTTGAGTCAGTGTGTTGGCAGCAGCCACTCAATGTTAGTGGTGGCTGTTTAACAGTCTGATGGCCTTGAGATACAGTGCCTTGCGAAAGTATTTGGCCCCCTTGAACTTTGCAACCTTTTGCCACATTTCAGGCTTCAAACATAAAGATATAAAACTGTATTTTTTTGTGAAGAATCAACAACAAGTGGGACACAATCATGAAGTGGAACGACATTTATTGGATATTTCTAACTTTTTTAACAAATCAAAAACTGAAAAATTGGGCGTGCAAAATTATTCAGCCCCTTTACTTTCAGTGCAGCAAACTCTCTCCAGAAGTTCAGTGAGGATCTCTGAATGATCCAATGTTGACCTAAATGACTAATGATGATAAATACAATCCACCTGTGTGTAATCAAGTCTCCGTATAAATGCACCTGCACTGTGATAGTCTCAGAAGTCCGTTAAAAGCGCAGAGTGCATCATGAAGAACAAGGAACACACCAGGCAGGTCCGAGATACTGTTGTGAAGAAGTTTAAAGCCGGATTTGGATACAAAAAGATTTCCCAAGCTTTAAACATCCCAAGGAGCACTGTGCAAGCGATAATATTGAAATGGAAGGAGTATCAGACCACTGCATATCTACCAAGACCTGGCCGTCCCTCTAAACTTTCAGCTCATACAAGGAGAAGACTGATCAGAGATGCAGCCAAGAGGCCCATGATCACTCTGGATGAACTGCAGAGATCTACAGCTGAGGTGGGAGACTCTGTCCATAGGACAACAATCAGTCGTATATTGCACAAATCTGGCCTTTATGGAAGAGTGGCAAGAAGAAAGCCATTTCTTAAAGATATCCATAAAAAGTGTAGTTTAAAGTTTGCCATAAGCCACCTGGGAGACACACCAAACATGTGGAAGAAGGTGCTCTGGTCAGATGAAACCAAAATTGAACTTTTTGGAAACAATGCAAAACGTTATGTTTGGCGTAAAAGCAACACAGCTCATCACTCTGAACACACCATCCCCACTGTCAAACATGGTGGTGGCAGCATCATGGTTTGGGCCTGCTTTTCTTCAGCAGGGACAGGGAAGATGGTTAAAATTGATGGGAAGATGGATGGAGCCAAATACAGGACCATTCTGGAAGAAAACCTGATGGAGTCTGCAAAAGACCTGAGACTGGGACGGAGATTTGTCTTCCAACAAGACAATGATCCAAAACATAAAGCAAAATCTACAATGGAATGGTTCAAAAATAAACATATCCAGGTGTTAGAAGGGCCAAGTCAAAGTCCAGACCTGAATCCAATCGAGAATCTGTGGAAAGAACTGAAAACTGCTGTTCACAAATGCTCTCCATCCAACCTCACTGAGCTCGAGCTGTTTTGCAAGGAGGAATGGGAAAAAATGTCAGTCTCTAGATGTGCAAAACTGATAGAGACATACCCCAAGCGACTTACAGCTGTTATCGCAGCAAAAGGTGGCGCTACAAAGTATTAACTTAAGGGGGCTGAATAATTTTGCACGCCCAATTTTTCAGTTTTTGATTTGTTAAAAAGGTTTGAAATATCCAATAAATGTCGTTCCACTTCATGATTGTGTCCCACTTGTTGTTGATTCTTCACAAAAAAATACAGTTTTATATCTTTATGTTTGAAGCCTGAAATGTGGCAAAAGGTCGCAAAGTTCAAGGGGGCCGAATACTTTCGCAAGGCACTGTAGAAGCTGTTTTTCAGTCTCTCGGTCCCAGCTTTGATGCACCTGTACTGACATCGCCTTCTGGATGATAGCGGGGTGAACAGGCAGTGGCTCGGGTGGTTGTTGTCCTTGATGATCTTTATGGCTTTCCTGTGACATTGGTGTAGGGTGGTGTAGGTGTCCTGGAGGGCAGGTAGTTTGTCCCCGGTGATGCGTTGTGCAGACCTCACTACCCTCTGGAGAGCCTTACGGTTGTGGGCGGAGCAGATGCCGTACCAGGCGGTGATACAGCCCGACAGGATGCTCTCGATTGTGCATCTGTAGAAGTTTGTGAGTGCTTTTGGTGACACGCCAAATTTCTTCAGCCTCCTGAGGTTGAAGAGGCGCTGTGATTATAATCGAAGAGAATTTTCTTGGTAGATAATGCGGTCGACATTTGATTGTGAGGAATTCTAAATCAGGTGAACAGAAGGACTTGAGTTCCTGTATGTTGTTGTGACCACACCACGTCTTGTTAACCATAAAGCATACACCCCCGCCCCTCTTCTTACCAGAAAGATGTTTGTAATACCAACATGTTTCAAGCAGACCCCCATAGTCCCTGTGCCCAACAACACTTAGGTAACCTGCCTAAATTACTACCGGCCCGTAGCACTCACGTCTGTAGCCATGAAGTGCTTTGAAAGGCTGGTCATGACTCACCTCAACACCATTATCCAAGAAACTCTAGACCGACTCCAATTTGCATCCTGCCCCAACAGATACACAGATGATGCAATCTTTATTGCACTCAACACTGCCCTTTCTCACCTGGAAAAAAGGAACACCTACGTGAGAATGCTGTTAATTGATTGCAGCTCAGCGTTCAACTTGATCTCTGCAATGGTAAGGGTAACAACACATCTGCCACGCTGATCCTCAACCCCCCCCCCCCCCCCCCCATCTGCCACGCGTGCTTAGTCCCCTACTGTACTCCCTGTTCACCCATGACTGCATAGCCAAGCACGATTCCAGCACCATCATTAAGTTTGGAGACAACATAATGGTGGTAGGCCTGATCACCGACAATGATGAGACAGCCTATAGGGAGGAGGTTAGACACCTGGCAATGTGGTGCCAGGACAACAACCTCTCCCCCACTCTGATCAAGACAAAGGAGATTATCGTGGACTACAGGAAAAGGAGGACCGAGCACGCCCCCATTCTTATCGACGGGGTTGTAGTGGAGCAGGTTGAGAGCGTCAAGTTCCTTGGTGTCAACATCATCAACAAACTTTTTTTTCCTTTTTTTTCACACCTTTAGTTAAATAGGCATCCACTTTAGAAGAGAGCAATGCGAGTGATTCATTTACCCGTTTTAATTGCAAATCGAGGGCAGAGATAATGTCCTTGCGAACAATCTATCGGATAGTAGCGGCCAGCTCTTTCTGTTGTCTGGTGAAAGCCGCCATATTCCCACAGGTGAATTGTGGATGGACAGATTATGCTGATGGAGCGAAACCTGCTATTTTTTTTATTATTAAACAATGAACGTCCTACACCTTAATATGGGGTTAACAATTTACATTTTTATAAAACAATAGTTTTGCAACAGAAAGACACGATATCGCATATCAATGCATGTCACCAGAACTAGAAACCTGCTTCACTTGTGGTCACATTTATGGTTTCCCTCAATGCTAGTTTTCTTACAATTACAATATGTATGTATTTACTTTCCAGGGCCTGCACCCTTTCACAACATTCTCTTTACTTCTGTGTTTATCTCCGTATTTGTGTGTTTCCACTCCCACCCCAGTGTCTCTGCTTTGTGTTTGCAGGCCCATCAATACAGAGATAGTGCCACTCTAGTGCCACTCTACATTCTCCAGCCTTACCCTAGCCCACCTTCCAGCCCTATCTCTAGTTGCAGTGATGGGAGCATGTAGGAGTGTTTGGAGGTTGGGGGGCTGCGCCGGGGTGGTGTTGGCCTGGATCGGGGCTCTGTTGCTGGGGTCCAGCTTGGCCCTGCCTCTCCCTGCCACCTGTCCTAAGGGAGTCTCTCCCTTGAACCTGATCCAAACACAGTACCAGTCAATCCCAGGAGCAGACGCAGGCTTCATGTCCGGGGTCGTCCAGTCCTTCCTCCACACCGTCCAGCCCAACCCCTTCCCCAAAGGTCAGTCTCGGTGCATCCATGTGGTCAAAAGTAGTGTACTATATAAAGGGAATAGGGTGCCATAGTAAAAAAAAAACTGTAGCATAATCGGACAACGCTGCTTTTCTACAGCAGTGCTTTAATCATATTGAGCTCATTCTGACCTAGCCAGGTGTGTGTAGCCACTATGTAAATCCCATATAAATACCTAGGCTTTCACCCATTTGCAGAGGGTTTCTGCATAGAGCATCTTTAAGTAGTGAGTGGACAATATTCCACTGTAGTCCAGAATCTTTGTCACCTTTGTTACCGATCCTAAATGACTATTACTTCAGAGCTGGCTCAGTTTATTTGTGACTGCTTCCTTGTTAGAGCTAGTAGTGATTCTGATGGACAAACAACAGTGAAGGCCCCTTAGGTACACAGAGACACACGCACGCGCGCACACACACACGCACACACACACACACACAGTGTGTGTTAATTAGCCATTGACCTTTGCTCAGGTAAATCTCATCCTAGATCAGAGAGCTCTCGATTTGCTGAGCAGATTGCAATGCACAGATTGGATAGTGATAGTCTCTTTTGATCATGGCTTTTATCCAATCAGGATTGGAGGATGTTGTTGAAGCAACCCTTGTTTGCTCATGTTTTGGTTTAATGTTTGGATAATGACACTAGTATTTGTGTTATGACAAGAAAGGGGTGGTTTACAGAAGATAGCCCTATTTGGTAAAAGGCCAAGTCCATATTATAGCAAGAACAGCTCAAATAAGCAAAGAGAAATGACAGTCCATCATTATTTTAAGATATGAAGGTCAGTCAATCCGGAACATTTCAAGAACTTTGAAAGTTTCTTCAAGTGCAGTCGCAAAAACCACCAAGCGCTATGATGAAACTGGCTCTCATGAGGACCGCCACAGGAAAGGAAGACCCAGAGTTACCTCTGCTGCAGAGGATATATTCATTAAAGTTACCAGCCTCAGAACATACAGCCCAAATAAATGCTTCATAGAGTTCAAGTAACAGACACATCTCAACATCAACTGTTCAGTGGACACTGCATGAATCAGGCTTTATGGTTGAACTGCTGCGAAGAAACCACTACTAAAGGACGCCAATAAGAAGAAGAGACTTGTGTGTGCCAAGAAACACAAGAAATGGACATTAGACTGGTAGAAATCTGTCCTTTGGTCTGATGAGTCCAAATTTGAGATTTTTGATTCCAACCGCCATGTCTTTGTGAGATGCAGAGTAGGTGAACGGATGATCTCCGTATGTGTAGTTCCCACCGTGAAGCATGGAGGAGGAGGTGTGATGGTGTGGGGGTGCTTTGCTGGTGACACTGTCTGTGATTTATTTAGAATTCAAAGCACACTTAACCAGCATGGTAACCACAACATTCTGCAGCGATACGCCATCCCATCTGGTTTGCGCTTAGTGGGACGATAATTTGTTTTTCAACAGGACAATGACCCAACACACCTCCAGGCTGTGTAAGGGCTATTTGACCAAGAAAGAGAGTGATGGAGTGCTGCTTCAGATGACCTGGCCTCCACAATCGCCTGACCTCAACCCAATTGAGATGGTTTGGGATGAGTTGGAACGCAGAGTGAAGGAAAAGCAGCCAACAAGTGCTCAGCATAGGTGGGAACTCCTTCAAGACTGTTGGAAAAGCATTCCAGGTGAAGCTGGTTGAGAGAATGCCAAGAGTGTGCAAAGCTGTCATCAAGGCAAAGGGTGGCTACTTTTAAGAATCTAAAATATATTTTGGTTTGTTTAACACTTTTTTTGGTTACTACATGATTCCATATGTGTTATTTCATAGTTTTGTGATGTCTTCACTGTTATTCTACAATTTAGAAAAATAGTCAAACTAAACTTTTGACTGGTACTGTATATCTGGGTCCAGGATAAAGTGACTCATGGGGCAATTGAAATTGGCGTGGGAGCAACATTTTGGGGGTTCTTGCATTGGAATTATATTGAATCCTGCTTATATCACGCTATACTACAATAAACCTAAAGTTCAAATGCCCAGACTCCAAGATAATGGAGTGCTTTTGAAGTGACAGTCAGGTTGTCACGAAATCTCCGCTGCGCTATATCAGAACAATGGACAGTGCCTTGTGCCGTACACACTAAAGTAAGGCTGTTTTGGTAAAGAAGACAGGCTACAAGATAGATAGGCTGTTTGTAATAGCTGTCTTACCAAAATAATGGAAAAGAAACGCTGAAAGTAGTAGCCTAGTTATTCATGCATGCAAACAAAAATACTGAATAGCAGTTTGACTTAGAATACCGACACCACTGCGAATGTGAACGAACTAATGAATGCGAACTGAACAAAACAGCGGTACCAAGTAGTAGTAGTAGGCCTAGTAAAACAAAATGTCAGATCGATAAAGGCATGACACAATCTATATTTAGGCTAGTTACATTAACAGTAAACAAATGCAGTAAACAAAATGCGAATGGAGATTCAAATAACCAAAACAGCCTACAACCTACTACAGTGGAATGCAGCCATGCACAGTTGTCTTCCCAAATAAATAGGGCTATAATGGCCCGCTTCAAACATGGAATATAATGCCGCTCGCTCATGAGTTCAGTAACACGTTGTGATACGGCAAAACACACTTCTGTAAATCAAATTCGACACACGTAATCAAGTAAGCAATGGCCAGACTACCATAAACAGGTTTCCAATATATACAGTTCCATGTACCACGAAAACCAATTGGCTACCAAGAAAACCCCAATATAATGTCTAGTTATTTGATTAAACATACGATCTGTATAGCTATACCCTGGGGCATCATTTGGGATATTGCGTTGGAATTATATTGAATTCTGCTAATATCACGCTACAATGAACATTAAAGTTAAAATGCTTTTGACCAATAAGTAACAGGTTGGCGCAAAATCTCAGCTGCGCTCTATCAGCACCATGGACAGTACCCTACACACCACATAACGATTTGTATTAAAACTAACCAGCTAGATTTGGTCTTACCTTTTCAGAACAGTTGCTGCCTCCTTGATGCTCTGTGGATCTTCCTGAGTAATCGGTCATTCCATTCTCCCCGAAATCTTCTTGAAAGATCCCCCTCAAATACCAGTTGGCGTAGTTGAGCTTTTCTCGGGTGTATCATGCTTCTTCTGTGCTGACGGAACACATTTGTCAAAATGGAAAATGAGTTCTCGCATGTAGCTTCATCAGTGACTCATGAGCCCTATGATTTCATTTTGAAAATCGCGTGATGTTTATGTGACATTGTGGGGTATGGTGCTAAACATCCATGACAAGTTCCTTGTATATTCAGAGAGTATATTCCATCATGGACAGAAAATGTCTACTGCCCCCCTCTCCTCTTGACTCTATCGCGTCCAATACCCCCTCAGTGGTCGCTGGTTTGAAACAAGACACTCAATAATGTCCACAGTCGCCGAAACACATACATGTGATGTCTTAACACGTGTTGACATCACAGTACTCACAATGCAGTGCATTTCAAAAGCTCTTTGTTTGATGCGTGCCCAGCGAATCCTTTGGTACTATCAATAGCATGCTTCCAGTTAGAATACCCGACCTGGGTGAAGGCCTTGTTTGCGTTAGCATTGGACACAGAACTTTCGACGTGGGAAACAAAATGTTGCATCTGCAATAACCGAGTAATTCCAGCCACTCTCCTCATGTGAACCAGTTGCTATTAAATGAACGTTTTAAAATAGAAAACCTTAAGCTATGGTAGGATTCTAGGCTAACCTGGGCTTGCTCCTCTGTTCCAAGGAACAGTCGGCGGTGGAGGGGGCTGTGGAGACATTATCCTGGCGGCATTTGTGGAAGAGAGGGAAGGCTCTGCACTCGGAGCTAGCTGGAGCTCGCTAACATCATCGCTGCTGGGCTTGGCAGCGGCCTCGGTGGTTCAATACTGCTGCTCATCGCTCTCCATTGGCTTTATTTGGGTACTTTGGCGCAGCCAATTTATGATACCCATCGTGGCAGTGGCAGATTAGCTGGTAGGCGAAGGCTAAGAACACTAACGCTTTTTACAGCTGGATAAGAAGCTAAATAAATTATGTAGTGGTGTGGTGTGTGAGACATAGTTGACGGATGCTGCTTCAATGGTAAGCTTGACCCCGCCCTTATAAATCAAATATTACAGGCGGAGCCGTATCACTTTATTCCCTTAGCCTACCACTGATGAAGCGTTTTTTACAGCTTTTATTGAAACCCAAAGGGATCATACATAACCTGCCCCAGTGGCTTTCCATAGACCCCTACACACCGCAGCGCACTCTGTCCATTGTGCTGATACTGTCCATTGTGCTGACACAGTGCAGGGAGATACAGATTTTTCACCAACCTGTCAGTCAATCATTTGGAACTTTTTTTGCTATTTTTTTTATATATAGGGACATAAAACAAAAACTGAGTGGGCTAAGCTCCCTAGTGGAGCCGGGTACACCCTCCTCCCTCTCTCTGTCATTCTCTCTCTGTTATTCTCTCTCTGTCACCCTCTCTTTCTCTCTATGGCTGAATGCCTGGGTATCAGGATTCAGAAGTGGATTACTATTCTGTTCACTAAGTAACGTACATGACAGTGTACCAGTTGGGGCTTTAACACGTCTTATGGCACGCCAGCTGGGTATCTGCTTTCAGGAGATTGATAAAGAAATGGAGAGAGACTATGAGAAAGTGGAATTTCCTCTTTCCCACCTAGACGATAGAGCTCCTCTGAAGTTTCTCTTCACAATGCCAGCTGAAGTTGTGTGAATAATAACCGGCTATAAGTGCAGGGTTCGACAAGACAGTGGAGTAGGAACATTGTGGTAGTCTCAGTTCTCACATCCCTGGTATGGTTACTAATGGTTTCCTGATCCTGAACCTAGGTTACATCTAAAGAACAGTAGGTTTGATTTCTGCAAGTAAATTAAATAATGATAGAGAGTAATTGTATTGTGAAGGTGTGAGATCTCATTGTTGTCAGAGAGAATGAGGGAGAGAGGGTGATGAAGAAACTGAGGGCAAGGGAAAGAGAGAGATACCTAGTCAGTTGTACAACTGAATGCATTCAACTGAAATGTGTCTCCGCATTTAACCCAACCCCTCTGAATCAGTGAGGGGGACTACCTTCATCGACATCCTCGTCTTCGGTGTGCTGCCTTGCTCAGGGGCAGAACAGCAGATTTTTACCTTGTCAGCTCTGGGATTCAATCCAGCAACCTTTCGGTTACTGGCCCAATGCTCTAACCACTAGGCTACCTGCGAGAGAAAGAGAGATCGAAAGGGTTGATGTAAAATGTGACTCCTGATCTCCATACAGCCTTTGACAGTGTTTCTTTGACAGATCCTCTCACATGAACAAGCCAGATGATGTTTATATGTTGAATATATTTTTGTGGTGATATCTAATCATTATTGGTTGAATGTTGGCTGATGTTTTAAAAAAAATAAATTAATTGAACCTTTTATTTTATCAGGGAGTCATACTGGGACCAAGGTCTATTTTACAGATGGGCCCTGAATTACATAAATTAAAGAAAAAACACACATCAAAATATAAATACAGAATGCAAGCAGAAAGAAAAACATGGTCATAAAAAACAAACACATCCAGATCCTCCTCCTTTCTTTCTCTCCCTCTCCATTCTTCTCTCTTAGATCTGCTGGTTAAATTAGTGGAGAAAAGTGGCAATATATACAATGACAAGAACACCATCAAAGAGGTAAGAAAATATGGATGCGTGCATGTGTGTGTGTGTGTGTGTCAACTTGGTCGCTAAATCCAGAGAAACTACGGACCATGTAAAAACGGTTGGCTGGTATGCCCTCACCCGTCTGAGCGGTCGGCTGTGAATGCCCTCACCCGCTATATACTTATATCTGATTAGTTTGGTTCTGCCCTCTAAATCAAATCAAATCAAATAACATTTCATGTGTCACATACACATGGTTAGCAGATGTGAATGCGAGTGTAGCGAAATGCTTGTGCTTCTAGTTTCGACAATGCAGTAATAACCAACGAGTAATCTAACAACAATTTCACAACAACTACCTTATACACACAAGTGTAAAGGGATGAAGAATATGTACATAAAGATATATGAATGAGTGATAGTACAGAACGGCATAGGCAAGATGCAGTAGATTGTATCGAGTACAGTATATACATATGAGATGAGTAATGTAGGGTATGTAAACATTATATTAAGTGGCATTGTTTAAAGTGGCTAGTGATACATGTTTTACATACATTTCTCCAATATTAAAGTGGCTGGAGTTGAGTCAGTATGTTGGCAGCAGCCCCTCAATGTTAGTGGTGGCTGTTTAACAGTCTGATAGCCTTGAGATAGAAGCTGTTTAGCAGTCTCTCGGTCCCTGCTTTGATGCACCTGTACTGACCTTGCCGTCTGGATGATAGCGGGGTGAACAGGCAGTGGCTCGGGTGGTTGTTGTCCTTGATGATCTTTGTGGCCTTGCTGTGACATCGGGTGGTGTTAGGTGTCCTGGAGGGCAGGTATTTTGCCCCCGGTGATACGTTGTGCAGACCTCACTACCCTCTGGAGAGCCTTATGGTTGTGGGCAGAGCAGTTGCCGTACCAGGCCGACAGGATGCTCTCGATTGTGCATCTGTAAAGTTTGTGAGTGCTTTTGGTGACAAGCTGAATTTCTTCAGCCTCCTGAGGTTGAAGAGGCGCTGCTGTGCCTTTTTCACCACGCTGTCTGTGTGGGTGGACCAATTCAGTTTGTCCGTGATGTGTATGCCGAGGAACTTAAAACTTAGTACCCTCTCCACTACTGTCCCGTTGATGTGGATAGGGGGGTGCTCCCTCTGCTGTTTCCTGAAGTCCACGAACATCTCCTTTGTTTTGTTGACGTTGAGTGTGAGGTTCTTTTCCTGACACCACACTCCGAGGGCCCTCACCTCCTCCCTGTAGGCCGTCTCGTCATTGTTGGTAATCAAGCCTACCACTGTAGTGTTGTCTGCAAACTTGATGATTGAGTTGGAGGCGTGCATGGCCACGCAGTCGTGGTTGAACAGGGAGTACAGGAGAGGGCTCAGAATGCACCCTTGTGGGGTCCCAGTGTTGAGGATCGGCGGGGTGGAGATTGTTACCTACCCTCACCACCTGGGGGCGGCCCGTCAGGAAGTCCAGTACCCAGTTGCGGGTCGAGACCCAGGGCGGGGTCGAGACCCAGGGTCTCGAGCTTGATGACGAGTTTTGAGGGTACTATGGTGTTAAATGCTGAGCTGTAGTCGATGAACACCATTCTCACATAGGTATTCCTCTTGTCCAGATGGGTTAGGGCAGTGTGGTTGCGATTGCGTCGTCTGTGGACCTATTGGGGCGGTAAGAAAATTGGAGTGGATCTAGGGTGTCAGGTAGGGTGGAGGTGATATGGTCCTTGACTAGTCTCTCAAAGCACTTCATGATTACGGAAGTGAGTGCTACAGGGCAGTAGTCGTTTAGCTCAGTTACCATAGCATTCTTGAGAACAGGAACAATGTTGGCCCTCTTGAAGCATGTGGGAACAGCAGACTGGGATAAGGATTGATTGAATATGTCCGTAAACACACCAGTCAGCTGGTCTGCACATGCTCTGAGGACGCGGCTGGGGATGCCATCTGGGCCTGCAGCTTTGTGAGGGTTAACACGTTTAAATGTTTTACTCACGTCGGCTGCAGTGAAGGAGAGTACGCAGGTTTTGGTAGCGGTCTGTGTCAGTGGCACTGTATTGTCCTCAAAGCGAGCAAAGAAGTTGTTTAGTCTGTCTGGGAGCAAGACATCCTGGTCCGCGACGGGGCTGGTTTTCTTTTTGTAATCTGTAATTGACTGTAGACCCTGCCTCATACCTCTCTCTGAGCCGTTGAATTGCGACTCTACTTTGTCTCTATACTGACGCTTAGCTTGTTTGATTGCCTTGTGGAGGGAATAGCACTGTTTGTATTCGGTCATGTTTCAGGTCACCTTGCCCTGGTTAAAAGCAGTGGTTCACGCTTTCAGCTTCGCGCGAATGCTGCCATAAATCCACGGCTTCTGGTTTGGGAATGTTTTAATAGCTGCTGTGGGTACGACATGGCCGACGCACTTGCTAATAAACTCGCTCACCGAATCAGCTTATTCATCAATGTTGTTGTTTGACGCAATGCGGAACATATCCCAATCCACGTGATCGAAGCAATCTTGAAGCTGATTGGTCGGACAGCGTTGAACAGACCTGAGTGTGGGAGATTCCTGTTTTAGTCTCTGTCTATAGGCAGGGAGCAACAAAATGGAGTCGTGGTCAGCTTTTCCGAAAGGAGGGCGGGGGAGGGCCTTATATGCGTCGGGGAAGTTAGAATAACAATGATCCAGGGTTTTACCAGCCCTGGTAGCACAATCAATATGCTGATAAAATTTAGGGAGTCTTGTTTTCAGATTAGCCTTGTTAAAATCCCCAGCTACAATGAATGCAGCCTCAGGATATGTGGTTTCCAGTTTACATAGAGTCAAATAAAGTTAGTTCAGGGCCATCGATGTGTCTGCTTGGGGGGGAATATATGCGGCTGTGATTATAATTGAAGAGAATTTTCTTGGTAGATAATGCAGTCGACATTTGATTGTGAGGAATTCTAAGTCAGGTGAACAGAAGGACTTGAGTTCCTGTATGTTGTTATGATCACACCACGTCTCGTTAATCATAAGGCATACCTCTTCTTACCAGAAAGATGCTTGTTTCTGTCGGCGCGATGCGTGAAGAAACCTGCTGGCTGTACCCTCCGATAGCGTGTCTCGAGTGAGCTATGTTTCCGTGAAGCAAAGAACGTTACAGTCTCTTATGTCTCTCTGGAATGCTACCCGTGCTCGGATTTCATCAACCTTGTTGTCAAGAGACTGGACATTGGCGAGTAGTATGCTCGGGAGCGGTGCGCGATGTGCCCGTCTCCGGAGCCTGACCAGAAGACCGCTTCGTCTGCCCCTTTTACGGCGTCGTTGTTTTGGTTCGCCGTCTGGGATCCGATCCATTGTCCTGGGTGGTGGGAAAAACACAGGATCCGCTTCGGGAAAGTCGTATTCCTGGTCGTAATGATGGTGAGTTGACGATGCTCTTATATCCAGTAGTTCCTCCCGACTGTATGTAATAAAACCTAAGATTACCTGGGGTACCAATGTATAGTGCTGTCCGGTTAGAACATGATGTTGAGGTCCATCACTGTACTCTTGATAGTCACCACCACACACACACAGACACAGCTGTTTCCATTTGAGGATGTTTATATGATTTTAGTAACCCGAAGGACTTGGAATGTTATTGTTGTGGTTCTATAAGACAAAGATATGTAAACAGTATTAGGTCATGTTTATAACTATGCAATATACACACATGTACATGAATAAATGGCAAATGGCATTACCCTTACATGTCTATAAAGGGCTATAAACACAGCATCAATATACATTTAAACATTCACCTCTTGGAGAGAGAGAGAAACAAATTACTTGGATTTACAGAGTCCAGATTTATGGCACTCTCTCTCTTCAGCCTTGTATGAGAATCTGCCAAGCTGACACCTGATCTGGCCTGGCACCACAGGGTTGTAAATTACTCTGTGCATGAGGAAGCTCCAAGAACGGTCTGGGATGACTCGAGAAGCTTGCCCATGGCAGCTCAATAAAACACCTTAATAAAGGCCACTATGGAAAATGCTGTGTTAGCATGTGCATGCAAAAGAATATGCTTACCAATACAACAATTAGACCACTTCTGCAAAAGTACTTGTGCAACCAATGCAATAATAACACTTATGGCAGTACAGAATAATACTACATGCAATAAACAATACGCAAAGCAGCATTGGCAACTCTAACATTAAATAATACTAACAGCCACACAGTAGATCATATGTCTGAAACTTATCAAAGTAACATAAAGTAATTAGTGGTAATGACCTATTATTATACAGCATGTAAAAACCACAATTAGAACACCCCTGCAACTTACATTTCGATGCACCCACAACATTCCTGTTACTGTCGACAATAAAAAATCCTCAGAAACATGCGTCTTCTCCCTTCGGACAACGATAACACTCTGACCTGGGCGGCTGCAGTGTCCAGATGCGCATTTCCAAGTTCTCTGATTGGTTGGGAATGGAAGGGCTATAATGGGTGAGGGATATCTTAGGTAGCCCGAGCAGCCAAACTAACGGGACTTAAGAGAAACTGATTGGACCTTGAGGGGAAGTTAGGTAGAGAAGAGAGGAGCAGGACAATTTTTTTTTTACAGTGTGTGTGTGTGTTAAGTTAAGCTCTGTGTACTAGCCACAGACACTCCCTCCTAAGTTACCCTTTATGCAGTAACCTGGGAGAGCTTTATGTAAGGCACCCTACTAATTGTGTGTATGTGTGTGTATCTCTGTGTGTTAACCTGTGTGTGTGTATGTGTGTGTGTGTATGTGTGTGTATGTATGAATCTCCTCAGATCCTTCTCTATGAAGTTGGTTTCCTAGTGTGTGCTGCTATAGGGATCGTGTACATTATCCTTATGCCCCTGGTGGGGTTCTGCCTGGCCTGCTGTCGCTGCTGTGGACACTGTGGAGGACACATGTACCAGGAACAGACTAAAGCTGTCCACTGTCACAGGAGAGGATTATACTGGGCTACACTACTCACAACACTAGTCATACTGTAAGTGTGTGCCACCCTGAAAAAAACAGCATAGACCAGCATAAGTGGTGGTTTTGCTGGTGATCAGCCTTCGCTGTGTTTTCGAAGTGCCTTCGTTGTGCTTTCATGGCTCATTCACTGTGTTTTCATGTTGACCAGCCTTCGCAGTGTTTTGCTGGTGACCAAAATATCACCTAGGGCCCCCAAAATGCTAGGGCCGGCTCTGACTGCATGTGTGGGTATACAGTGGGGCAAAAAAGTATTTAGTCAGCCACCAATTGTGCAAGTTCTCCCACTTAAAAAGATGAGAGAGGCCTGTAATTTTCATCATAGGTACACTTCAACTATGACAGACAAAATGAGAAAAGAAAATCCAGAAAATCACATTGTAGGATTTTTAATGAATTTATTTGCAAATTATGGTGGAAAATAAGTATTTGGTCACTTACAAACAAGCAAGATTTCTGGCTCTCACAGACCTGTAACTTCTTCTTTAAGAGGCTCCTCTGTCCTCCACTCATTACCTGTATTAATGGCACCTGTTTGAACTTGTTATCAGTATAAAAGATGCCTGTCCACAACCTCAAACAGTCACACTCCAAACTCCACTATGGCCAAGACCAAAGAGCTGTCAAAGGACACCAGAAACAAAATTGTAGACCTGCACCAGGCTGGAAAGACTGATTCTGCAATAGGTAAGCAGCTTGGTTTGAAGAAATCAACTGTGGGAGCAATTATTAGGAAATGGAAGACATACAAGACCAGTGATAATCTCCCTCGATCTGGGGCTCCACGCAATATCTCACCCCGTGGGGTCAAAATGATCACAAGAACGGTGAGAAAAAATCCCAGAACCACAAGGGGGAACCTAGTGAATGACCTGCAGAGAGCTGGGACCAAAGTAACAAAGCCTACCATCAGTAACACACTACGCCACCAGGGACTCAAATCCTGCAGTGCCAGACGTGTCCCCCTGCTTAAGCCAGTACATGTCCAGGCCCGTCTGAAGTTTGCTAGAGAGCATTTGGATGATCCAGAAGAAGATTGGGAGAATGTCATATGGTCAGATGAAACCAAAATAGAACTTTTTGGTAAAAACTCAACTCGTCGTGTTTGGAGGACAAAGAATGCTGAGTTGCATCCAAAGAACACCATACCTACTGTGAAGCATGGGGTTGGAAACATCATGCTTTGGGGCTGTTTTTCTGCAAAGGTACCAGGACGACTGATCCGTGTAAAGGAAAGAATGAATGGGGCCATGTATTGTGAGATTTTGAGTGAAAACCTCTTTCCATCAGCAAGAGCATTGAAGATGAAACGTGGCTGGGCCTTTCAGCATGACAATGATCCCAAACACACCGCCCGGGCAAAGAAGGAGTGGCTTCGTAAGAAGCATTTCAAGGTCCTGGAGTGGCCTAGCCAGTCTCCAGATCTCAACCCCATAGAAAATCTTTGGAGGGAGTTGAAAGTCCGTGTTGCCCAGCAACAGCCCCAAAACATCACTGCTCTAGAGGAGATCTGCATGGAGGAATGGGCCAAAATACCAGCAACAGTGTGTGAAAACCTTGTGAAGAATTACAGAAAACGTTTGACCTCTGTTATTGCCAACTATAGGGTATATAACAAAGTATTGAGATAAACTTTTGTTATTGACCAAATACTTATTTTCCACCATAATTTGCAAATAAATGTATAAAAAATCCTACAATGTGATTTTCTGGATTTTTTTTCTCATTTTGTATGTCATAGTTGAAGTGTACCTATGATGAAAATTGCAGGCCTCTCTCATCTTTTTAAGTGGGAGAACTTGCACAATTGGTGGCTGAATAAATACGTTTTTGCCCCACTGTACATGTGTGTAAGCAGACCCGCAAGCCACTGCAGTCCCTCATGATGAGTTCAGATTTTCTGTGGCCCCTACCCACATCAAAGTTGCCCATCCCTGAGCTAGACCATGCTGGACCACCATACACCAGCTTGATCACCAGTATACCAGTATTGCCATCATAAACTAATATCACCATCATAGCTACATTATTGAGGAACATTTTACTTACTATGACTGTAATATGTGGTTGTTCCACCTAGCTTTCTTAAGATGAATAGCCCTTACACCTCCAGACTGTGTAAGGGCTATTTGACCAAGAAGGAGAGTGATGGAGTGCTGCATTAGATGACCTGGCCTACACAATCTCCCAACCTCAACCCAATTGAGATGGTTTGGGATGAGTTGGACCGCAGAGTGAAGGAAAAGCAGCCAACAAGTGCACAGCAAATGTGGGAACTCCTTCAAGACTGTTGGAAAAGCATTCCAGGTGAAGCTGGTTGAGAGAATGCAAAGAGTGTGCAAAGCTGTCATCAAGGCAAAGGGTGGCTACTTTGAAGAATCAAAAATAATTTTTGATTTGTTTAACACTTTTTTGGTTAATGGTTAATATTGGTTAATTCCATATGTGTTATTTCATAGTTTTGATGTCTTCACTATTATTCTACAATGTAGAAAATAGTCAAAATAAAGATTATTACTTTTTGACTGGTACTGTATAAGGCAGGGTATTTTTAGGGTATTTTCATATGTATCTGTTTTACCATTTAAAAATGAAAGCACTTTATGTATCTAGACCCCCCCATTTGAAGAAATCCTAAGTATTTTGACAAATTCAATTATTGTGTAACGTAGGGAACAGTTTTGTATTTGGTCCTACATTCTTTGCACACAATGACTAAACCAAGCTTATGACTCTACACAGTTATTGGATTCCTTTGTGGCTTGTTTTGGTTGAGTTTTCGATGTCTTGTGTGCCATTTTAGAGTCACTTTTATTGTAAGTAAGAATAGAAGGTTCATGTGTTCTACATTCTTGTGGATGCTACCCTGATTATGGATAGTCATGGATGGATCGTGAATATTGATCAGTGATAAGGTTACAGAGGAACAAAGCTCATATCCTCCAAAAATCCAAACCTCCCATGTTATTGGTAATGGGGTGAGGTTAGCATGTTTTGTTGTAGCCTCTGTAGCTCTCTCACTCATTAATGTTTTTTCTTAATTATGGCATTATCATGATTCATTTACAAACATCTTATCCACTCAATTAGAAAGAAAATGACTCCAGTCATCATTCACCATTCAGATACTATTGGGCAAAACATAACCCAAAACAAACTACAAATGCATTCAATCAATGAGTTTGTAGAGTCAGAAGTTTGATGTAGTTGTTGCGTGCAAGGAATATGGGACCAAATACGAAACTTTTGACTACTTTAATATCCTATAAGTAAATTTGTCCAAACTTCTTCACATGGGAGAACTAGATACATGAAGTGCTTTCATTTCTAAACGGCAAAACAGTTATGTATGAAAATACTCACAAATAAAAGGTACATTCTGTATTGTTGCTTAATGTTAAACATTTTATCTGAAATCCAAAATGCTGGAGTATAGAGCCAAATAATAATTTTTAGCTTCACTGTCCAAATATATGTAGAGGGGAGTGTATTTGGATATGAAGTGAAACAAACTAACTTTTCTGTGTGTTTGTGTGCGTGCATGTGTTTGTGTGCGTGTGCTTATGTGTGTGTGTGTGTGTGTAGTGCAGGGAACATCTGCATGTTCTTCACTAACCAGTTACTGAAAGTGAGTGTTGAGGACAGCTCTGTAGAACTCAACAATAACCTGGACAACCTTCAAACCTACCTCACCTCTGTCCCTAAGGTAAGTGTGTGTTGTCGTGGAAATTTCCTTAATTACCAAATGATGAGAGAGCAAATCACACACCAGTCAGAGTTATGCTTAATCTTCACCTTTAATAATAATTAAGCTTTTGCAATAGCATTTTGACTTTCAACATTTCAGTATCTCTAATGAAAAGTTGAGAGTGGTCAACATAATGGCAACTGAGATCTTTTATAGCAAAGATCCACCCCCCTAGTCGACATGACAAACCACACGTCTTAGGAACTTACACAAAGAAAGACTTTACTTCAGAGAGGAGTATCCCATAGCCAGACAGCATTGGCTATAAATTATCGTTCAGTTTGGTCTCCTAAACGAAGCTCTGGTACCAAGACATTACCTCACCCAATGGTATATATCAATTGTCATTTTAGACACTCCCATCCCAAATACAATCCATCCTGGACAAGCTCACGGAGAGGAGAGTGAGCCTCTAAGTCAAGATAAGGGCAACCTCAGAGGGAACATAGAATGGTTCCAGACACTGCCATCCTCCTCTCCCCGATGGGAAAAGTATGGGAAAAGTAGGGACTGACTGGCACACAGACATTGTGGAGCCAAGAGATAATTGGTTCCCCCTCAATCATCCCTTCACATGGTTTAAAATATAAGTTTACACATGACGACAAGCCTGACCCCTCCCCTCTCTGTGGCCCAAGTAACTGAACCCTGACAGAGAACAGATAACTGTAAACGGCCACCACAATAGTACAACAATATACATTCTAAATGACAAGTAACTCACAAGCATATTATGAAAATAAAACATCTTATCTATGTTACCCAACTAATTCTGATTCATCCCCAACAGTGTGTGTGAGAGAGAACGTTCCTATTATTTTCAGAAGGGAAAACCAAAATAATAAATGAAGTAGAAGTAAGACCAGTTTATTTTTTTGGTTTATAAAACAATAGATATAGCTAAAAGTAGCAACTGGATATTTTTGAATGGGTACACACATTTATTAAAAACATTCCATATTCTCTTCTGTTAAGTATCCTGTAATAAATTACTTGGATGGCATGTCACTTATCTTCTGTTGACACACAACCACCTATAGATCAGTTACTCACCTAAAGCTTCTATTCAGAGTTAGTACATAAACCACTCCACCTACCATAAATCTCCCCCTAGAGAATAGCTACACACACACACACACACACACACACACACACACACACACACACACACACACACACACACATATACACACACACATATTGCGCGGCAGGTAGCCTAGTGGTTAGGGCATTGGGCCAGTAACCGAAAGGTTGCTAGAACGAATCCCCGAGCTGACAAGGTAAAAATCTGTCATTCTGCCCCTGAACAAGGTAGTTAACCCACTGTTCCTAGGCCGTCATTGTAAATAAGAATTTGTTCTTAACTGACTTGCCTAGTTAAATAAAGGTGATCACTTGCATCTGATACAACAGAGGGAGAGAGGAGTTGGGTGAGAAAGGCAGGGAGGATAGAGAGGAAAAGGGAAAGGGGGATACTTAGTCAGTTCTACAACTGAATACATTCAACTGAAATGTGTCTTCCGCATTTAACCCAACCCCTCTGAATCGGAGAGACTCAGAGAAAGGGGAAGAGAGGATGGAGAGAGGAAAAAGGGGGAGGGAGATAAGGTAATGGTCGGGCAGGGTTGTGTGGTAAATCGGTAGTGGCTTTGATGTTTCTGTGCATAGTTTCAGTGTGTTTTAAATGTGTTTGAGGGAGTCTTGCAAGTTTATGTCATCTCTCCTGTGTCTAAGTGTGTTTGTCTCCTGTGTCTCATCAGCAAATTGACAGTGTGCTGATAGAGGGCAATAAGACAGTGGATGAGGTTACCAGAAGCCTCAATGGTAAGTACTGTACCTGAGCTTTGAGAACAGGGTTCACGAATAGGCAAAAAACCCAGCTCCAAGTGATTTTAAATTTGGAAATCTGTTCTGAAGTATTCCCAAGCATCATAGAGAGACATGATTGTATATAGTCGTGGCCAAAAGTTTTGAGAATTACACAAATATTAATTTTCACAAAGTTTGCTGCTTCAGTGTCTTTAGGTATTTTTGTCAGATGTTACTATGGAATACTGAAGTATAATTACAAGCATTTCATAAGTTTCAAAAGCTTTTATTGACAATTACATGAAGTTGATGCGAAGAGTCAATATTTGCAGTGTTGACCCTTCTTTTTCAAGACCTCTGCAATCCACCCTGGCATGGTGTCAATTAACTTCTGGGCCACATCCTGACTGATGGCAGCCCATTCTTGCACAATCAATGCTTGGAGTTTGTCAGAATTTGTGGGGTTTTGTTTGTCCACCCTCCTCTTGAGGATTGACCACAAGCTCTCAATGGGATTAAGGTATTGGGGAGTTTCCTGGCTATGGACCCAAAATATCAATGTTTTGTTCCCCGAGCCACTTAGTTATCACTTTTGCCTTATGGCAAGGAGCTCCATCATGCTGGAAAAGGCATTGTTCATCACCAAACTGTTCCTGGATGGTTGGGAGAAGTTGCTCTCAGAGGATGTGTTGGTACCATTCTTTTATTCATGGCTGTGTTCTTAGGCAAAATTGTGAGTGAGCCCACTCCCTCGGCTGAGAAGCAACCCCACACATGAATAAATGGTCTCAGGATGCTTTAGAGTTGGCATGACACAGGACTGATTGTAGCGCTCACCTTGTCTTCTCCGGACAAGCTTTTTTCCGGATGCCCCAAACAATCGGAAAGGCGATTCATCAGAGAAAATGACTTTTCCCCAGTCCTCAGCAGTCCAATCCCTGTACCTTTTGCAGAATATCAGTCTGTCCCTGATGTTTTTCCTGAAGAGAAGTGGCTTCTTTGCTGCCCTTCTTGACATCAGGCCATCCTCCAAAAGTCTTCGCCTCACTGTGCGTGCAGATGCACTCTGCCTGCTGCCATTCCTGAGCAAGCTCTGTACTGGTGGTGCCCCAATCCCGCAGCTGAATCAACTTTAGGAGACGGTCCTGGTGCTTGCTGGACTTTCTTGGGCGCCCTGAAGCCTTCTTCACAACAATTGAACCGCTCTCCTTGAAGTTCTTGATGATCCGATAAATGGTTGAATTAGGTGCAATCTTACTGGCAGCAATATCCTTGCCTGGGAAGCCCTTTTTGTGCAAAGCAATGATGATGACATGTGTTTCCTTGCAGGTAACCATAGTTTACAGAGGAAGAACAATGATTCCAATCACCACCCTCCTTTTGAAGCTTCCAGTCTGTTATTCGAACTCAATCAGCATGACAGAGTGATCTCCAGCCTTGTCCTCGTCAACACTCACACCTGTGTTAACGAGAGAATCACTGACATGATGTCAGCTGGTCCTTTTGTGGCAGGGCTGAAATGAAGTGGAAAGGTTTTTTGGGGATTCAGTTCATTTGCATGGCAAAGAGGGACTTTGCAATTAATTGTAATTCATCTGATCACTCTTCATAACATTCTGGAGTATATGCAAATTGCCATCATACAAACTGAGGCAGCAGACTTTGTGAAATGTATACTTGTGTCATTCTCAAAACTTTTGGCCATGACTGTACACATGCAAGCAAGGTTTGATAAATATTATATGTTTGGGCTTCTTGTGGTCAATTTGCAGTCTACAAATGATTTGTAATTATGTTCCGGCCCCCCGATCATCGGCTCAAGAAAAAATTCTCCCACAGCTGAATCTAGTTCCAAGTTCTAGATATTCACATAATGTGTGCAAAAGTTCTGCAAAGTAGAAACGCACTGAAACAATTATGTTGACCATTGTCTTGACCCAGAAGAGACTGCCATCCACCATTTGAGAAACACTGGTCAACAATTACATACATCTCTACCTTTTCTCTCTCGTCTCTCCCCTAGACATAGGTCCTCTGCTGGGCAGAGAGATCCAGAGAAGTCTAGAGGGCCCCCTGAACCCTGCCTTGAAGTCTGTCAGAGATATAGCCAAAGGTACAACTCCATCCTGTGTGTGTGATGTTTGTTTGTGTGTGTGTTATCCTCTGCTGAAATAGTTTCATTTGAATTCTCTACATGAATGGTTTATTAATAAAGAGCTTTCGAAAGTCAAACATCTTCTGACATTTTAATCTCTGTGTATGTTGCATCTGTATCCTAGTGGTGAACCGTACCAGTGTCCTGCTGGTGGGGTTGAACTCTACTCTAACCCAGCTCCAGTCTGATGTGACTGTGGTCCAGGCGAATGTTTCCTCTGTCAGAGACCGCATCAACAGCACACTGAGAGACCCTGACTGTCATGGTTGTTCTGCCTATCAGTCAGAGCTAGAGAAACTAACATTTGATACCACTATCACTGTGAGTGCAATCGTGTTGCGTCGCCTCTCCTCTCTTTTCTCTTTGCTCTCCTCTCCTCCCTTTTTTCTTCCCTCCTTCTCATCTTTCCACCACCGAATGCAAATTCCTCGGTAGCTCTGATATCTCAGTTATCCCCCTGTACACACTGGTGTGTATTTTCATCTTACTGGTTTGTCCTTGATGAGGAACGATTCAGGCCTTTTGGACGATGTGTGCTGGTCTTGCAGCAGAAGTTAATGGGGTGGATATGACACAGGCAAATTAGTTATGTGGAAATGGTTCACGCTGTTGTCTTATGACATCAGATCTCAGGGTGTTCCTCCTCCTCCCACTCTACTGTTGCTGACGCACGCTGAGTCTGTTTGTGGGTTAACCCTCTCCCCTCCTCTTCCCCCTTTCTCAAACAAGCTACCACAAATAGAGGCTTGGGTTTCAGGAAAATTACAGTTCATAATATATATATATATACACACACAGGCCCACACACAGTATGAGGAACACAAGATAAGTTCCTTATCGAGAACAAACCAGTAGGACGGAGAACAAACATGGTGTATGTTACTCTGATATAATTGTGGAAAACAAAGCAGTATTTCATTCACCCCCTATCACTGTTCTACTGTTCACCCCCTATCACTGTTCTACTTTTATAACAAGCATAAGGAAGGCAATACGTGCCAAAGTAAAAACGGGAATTTGTCATCTGAGTGGATGGTTCTGGTTTTGCTGCACCCTGCTGCCAAAGAATAAGAATGACACACTGCAGAGAAGTCATGAGCTGTTTGTAACCTCAAGTTTATGTGTGTGTTTGTGTATGTTCCATAGATCCCCAGTCTGAATGAGCTGCAGTGGGTTGTTGATGACGTCACCAAGGCTAATCTCAACTCAAAAGTGAAAGAGGTAATTCTGTCTGGATTAAATAGGCACACTAAATACCCCCCCATATATATATATATATATATGCTTGTGTGTGTAATATATATGAGAGAGAGAGAGAGCAGTCAAAATGGATTAGTGAAGTGTAACTGACATTCCACAGCATGTTCCTGTTTGTGTGGGAGGAATTGAGATCCACTCTTGTTCCAACATTTTTCATCCATTGACTTCTATGCGTCATTTCTGCAGTAGTTACAGAGGACGTTTCTGACCATGTGTGTTTCAGGGAGAATACTTATTTGCCAGTATTCCCCAGAGAGTGACCAACGACACCAGGGACATGGTACAGAGTGAGTATTTACCTTCACGGTCACTACTAACTGTTATAGGATTAGGACTAGTTCAGTTAAACTACTTGCTGTTATCGGTCATTATTATTCACAGTGACACTAACAAGAGTCTGATGTCTACTAGCCTTATAGCCACATCTTATGCTTTAACCTAAATACCTTTAAAACTGACCTTGGATCAGTGTCTAGAGATATTATTCATCCTTCTCCTTCAGATGTGAAGCAGCAGCTTGAAGTCATCAAGAGACGGATCTCTTCGGTGAAGGGATACATCCCTGTCTCTGCCCTCAGCAACATCTCACACACACTGGGAGAGGCTCAGAGATACATCGACATGTACTCACCACAGGCAGAGTGGGTAGAGATGATCAGGTAATGAGTACACACACATAGGCACGCGCACACACTGACAGGGCTGAACAGATAAGGTAATTATCCCTCTGTTTTTGTCTCTCTATAGGTGGGGTGTGGGTATTATCCTGAGCTGTGTCGTTCTCCTGGTCGTAGTGTGTAACCTTCTGGGTCTGTTTTTGGGTCTGGTGGGACTGAGCCCTCAAGACGACCCGACAGAACGATCCAGCACCGCCGACTGCGCAGGAACCTTCCTAATGGCGTAAGTACTGTCACTATGTCTGTTTGCGTGTGTGGGTGGGTATGAGGATGGGCATAAGGGACATTTGGTAAAATAATTATCTCAACGTATTTGTCTGTGTGTGTAGGGGTGCAGGGCTAAGTTTCCTGTTCTCCTGGCTCTTCATGCTGGTGGTGTTTATACTGTTTATACTGGGAGGGAATGTCTACACACTGGTCTGCCAGCCCTGGCGCAGTGGACAGCTACTACAGGTAAGAACACACACTCTCATACATGCACGATTAATGAATTGACTCACTGATTGATTGATTGTGTCTTCCCTCTCCACAGTTTGTTGACACTCCGGGCCTGATACCTAGATTCCATTTAAGAGAGATACTGGGCCTGAAGAGCAACCTGTCTTTCATTGAAGTATACAAGTATGTAGCAACTTTATAAAGGGTTATGTAAATTAAAGATATTCTTTCTGGTTTTCTAAAGTATTATTATAAGTCACTCTGGATAAGAGTGCTTGCTAAATGTAACTTTGTTTTTCTTCTGCTCTTATGCAATGTAAGGATTAATGGTACACAGGTCAGCTGTTTGTTCACTGGCACCCACCCGCAATAATTTTAATTTTTCACCTTTATTTAACTAGGCAAGTCAGTTAAGAACAAATTCTTATTTACAATGATGGCCTACACTGGCCAAACCTAGACGACGCTGGGTCAATTGTGCGCCGCCCTATGGGACTCCCAATCACGTCCGGTTGTGATATACAGCCTGGATTCGAACCAGGGTGCCTGTAGTGACGCCTCAAGCACTGAGGTGCAGTGTTTTAGACCGCTGCGCCACTCGGGCTAATAACCCACTCGCAACCGCCTGACAATATGCGATGAAGTGAAAATCTGAGGCCCGCACCCTAATCCGATAACATAGAAAATGCGCTGTAGGCTACAGTCAGAGACGGCAGACATTTTTTTTTAACAGGGTTCAGGATTTTTTGGGCCTGATTTAAATATGTTTCTGCTTATAATTTCCGACATTTTGGTAGGCTATTTGTTAGTCAACTTGTCCATCAGTGGAGGCTGCTGAGGGGAGGACGGCTCATAATAATGGAATCATTGGAATGGTATCAAACCCATTCACTCCATTCCGGCCATTATTATTAGCTGTCCTCCCCTAAGCAGCCTCCACTGTTGTGTAAAATTAGATAAATGCAGCTTTACTTCTGTCATTATATGTTGCCCTCGAAGACTAAATAAACACTTGCTCACCAGAATAATGTAAGAAATCGATAGAATGAATGCTTCAATATAGTTGACATCGGTAAAGTGTTTTCTATCATCTCTGATTCTTTCGCGGAGCAAAGATGTTTAGGGACCGGGTAGAAAATGCAATAACTCAACAACAAAAAACTAGAAAGTTTTTCTGTGCAAAATTTCCAAAAGACATAAGTTTGACCGGCTGTGAAAATGACCCAATCTGTTTCTGATAAGATTTCATTTTGGGCTTGGATGCATATTTTATGTGGTTGATAAAGATTGCACCTACAAATGGTAGGTATCTAACTGCGCATTCGCATTCTCTCAGGATGCTGAAATAAATAAATCATATTTCCCCACTCCTGTACACGAGTCAAAATTCTGCCTACATTTGGTGTACAATTTTACTGCAAGAAAGGCTTAATTCTGCAAGAGTTCATATTAAGGCTATATGAGAGGTTATAAACCTACAGTTGGTGTCCAGAATTCAGTTTCCATTTAACCCATCTGAACAGTAGGCTACAGTTCCTTTGATGTGCCATCGGCCTATTTGAAGTCCCCGTCTTGTGACTGTCGAATTTGTATCGCGCCTCACAATCATCACACATCTATCTATCTGCTATCATTCTCTTTTTCCACTTCCCAAACATTAGTTATCTGGCACTCCCTTCTCTTTATTTTCAACTCCTTTTTTGCCTCCATGATCGACTTGAACATGAACTTTTTCTGCCCGTTTCCAAAAGCATTTGGCATGTTGGCGGTTGGCGTGTTGGCTAGGTCCTAAAGCTTAGGCATTATGCACTAATGCCAGATGGCCTAAAATATTGAAAGAAAAACGTCAATGTAGCCTATTGCACAAGGTGAATGATACATTTATGGATATTTAAGGTATTATTTTCTCTTCATTTAACCCACCCGCCCTTCATCCACACAATATTTCATGACCCCAAACCCGCCACACCACGGATATAACCGCTGGGGCTGCGGGTTATTAGTCAACCTCCACATCACTAGTAAGGATGTATTGTTGTGCGTGTGTTTGTAGTGAATGTGAACAGAACAGGCCTCTATGGACAACCCTCCACCTGTATGAGCTCATAGACCTCAATGATCTACTCAACGTGTCCAAAGTAAGACTGTCACGCTACGGTTTCTACTCTTTGTGGTTTTTACTTTTTCTATCACCATACACTGTCTACTGATGATTACTGGGAATCACTTTATATGGGTGATTAATTCCCAAATCATGTCTTATGTTTCCACTTCCAAAGTGGTGTAAACGTCCATATTACAAACCATCTGCTATACTAGCACAATGTTTCCGCTACTCCTTTTAATTATGAGTCCACCTCTCGCCTCCCAGTACAAAGAAGAGATTCGGCAACACTTTGACAGTAATGAGATCAAACTGCCTACCATCACCCTGCTCACACCTGAGACACGCAAACAGCTAAACAGCTTCTCTGACATGGTCCATGATGTTGACATAAGCTCTGTCACACAGCAGGTACAAAGTGTGTGTGTATGTACAGTACATGTAGATGTGCTTGTGCATTTATGTGTGACCTTTGGCCTCTAATAGTTTGGAACGTGTTCAATTGGAGTGTATATCAGGACAACATGCAGCGTCACCTCAGTATGGTTACAAAGACTTATCATAACTATTTCTATATCTGTTTCAGATCAACGTTATTTCCAGCATTAATCTGACAGAAATAGCAGGCATGTTAGACCAACTTGCTACTGTTCAAGTGAGTAATAAAACATGTAACATTGTTACAAACATATTCCCTCCCTCTGAGCACTCTCAGGCTCTTCCCTCAATGATACGATGTGAACATCAGTGTGTGCACTAGTCATTTAGATGTTTGTATAAAGACAGTAATGTGATGCACGTCTCTCAACAGATTAATACAGGTGTTCAATATCAGCTGACACAGGAGGCTGAAGGCCTGAGAGGGATCCAGTCAGGCATTGTCACTACCATCATCCCACAACTGGTACGTCTGACTGGCCTGGTGCTATCTGTTTCTGCTCTGGACAACTTCAGCAAATGTCACATGTGTGTGTTTGTACTAAATATACAGCTGTCTGAGTGTCTGGATTATCGACGACTATTTTATAAATCCTTAAAGAGGTCATTATCCAGAGCAGAGTCCTAAATATTGTAAATAGATATATTACCTGTCTGACTTTTGTGTTTCAGACTCAGTTGAACTCCAACATATTTGCCCTCAGTGTCATAGCATCAGAGATCAATGTAAGTAATGCTGCAGAATGTTCAGAAAGCATGAGCTGCAAGGGTTCTTTCCTTAAACAATGAAAATATGTAGCTATGCAATGCATGCTCATCTCTCTCTCTTTCTCCCTCCCTACCTCTTTCTTCTTTAGGGCACAGTAGGAGATGTGTTAAATAAAGTGGGAACAGCTCAAGACTTCCTCAACACCAACACTACACAGATAGTCAAGGCCGTGAGTAACCACACACATGCACGTTCAAACGCATGCACAAACACAAGCATATCTAGTCACAAAAAAAAATCCTTTACAACCAGAAAATGACATCATATGCCACATTTCTCTCATTTGGGTTTCTTTCCTAGAAAGATGAACCATTTCATGTGGTTCATGACCTCAGGAGTTCTGTACAGGAAAGAAGGAGAGATGGTAGCACCACAGCCATTACTCACATCTTAGCCCACAGTCACACGGCCCACTTCACATAGTTATAGGGAATTCCACCTGATTTTCTGCTGCAAAGCTCCACTGATTCTCATGACTTCTGAGTCAATAGAGAATGTATGGAATTTACACTTGTTTTTCTTTCTTTTTCTCAGGCGAGTAGGGAGTTCCTAGACTGTCAGATGGGGTACTTCACAATGTATGCTGACTGGGCTAACCTCACGGTGGGTTCACTTAGCATTCTACTACTACTGTATCACTGCATTGTTGTATCTTGTGTGTGTGTGGTTTAATTTTAGGTTCCTATGTTTGTGTGTGTGTAGTATAGCCTCAGCCTTATGTGTGGTTGTGGTTGATGTAAAAAGGGCTTTATAAAATACATTTGATGAAATTTGATTGTGTGAGTGTGTGTGTGTGTGCGTGCGTGTGTGTGGGTATGTAGATCACTCAACAGATTGGTCTCTGTGGCCCAGTGGCAGAAGCTGTGGACTCAGCGAAGGTTGTAGTCTGCTCAAATATGATGGAGTCTCTGGTGAGAAAATGATTTCATGCACAGAAAATGATACACTGCGTTAATCTAATATTGTTTATTGACCTACATCTGTGTTTGTGTCCAGAATGCGTTCTGGTTCAGTCTGGGCTGGTGTATGATCTTCCTGGTCCCCAGCATCATCTTCTCCATCAAACTGGCCAAGTTCTACAGGAGGATGAAGCACAGCGATGTCTACGAGTGAGTAGCAAACACATTAACACACATACGTCAGATGATTGTACTTAGGTACTGGGCGGGAAATACTCATTCAGAAATAAGACCAGGGCCTGTATATACAGTACCAGTCAAAAGATTGGACACACCTATTCAAGAATTTGTCTTTAGTTTGATTATTTTCTGCATTGTAGAATAATAGTGAAGACATCAAGACTATGAAATAACTCATACGGATTCATGTAGTAAGCAAAAAAGTGTTAAATAAATCAAAATATATTTGATATTTGATATTCTTCAAAGTAGCCGCCCTTTGCCTTGATAACAACTTTGCACACTCTTGGCATTCTCTCAATCAGCTTCACCTGAAATGCTTTTCCAACAGTCTTGAAGGAGTTCCCACATATGCTGTGTACTTGTTGGCTGCTTTTCCTTCATTCTGCAGTCAATCTCTTCCCAAACCATCTCAATTGGGTTGAGGTCGGGTGATTGTGGAGGCCAGGTCATCTGATGCAGCACTCATCATTATCCTTCTTGGTCAAATAGCCCTTACACAGCCTAGAGTTGAAAAACAAATGATCGTCCCACTAAAGTGCAAACCAGATGGGATGGCGTATCGCTGCAGAATGCTGTGGTAGCCATGCTGGTTAAGTGTGCTTTGAATTCAAAATAAATCACTGACAGTGTCACCAGCAAAGCACCATCACACCTCCTCCTCCGTGCTTCATGGTGGGAACCACACATGTGGAGATCATCCGTTCAGCTACTCTGCATCTCACAAAGACACTGGGTTGGAACAAAACATCTCAAATTTGGACTCATCAGATTTCCACTGGTCTAATGTCCATTGCTCGTATTTCCTGGCCCAAGTAAGTCTATTCTTCTTATTGGTGACCTTTAGTAGTGGTTTGTTTGCAGCAATTTGTCCATGATGGCCTGATTCCCGAGGTCTTCTCTGAACAGTTGATGCTGAGATGTCTGTTACTTGAACTCTGAAGCATTTATTTGAACTGCAATTTCTGAGGCTGGTAACTCTAATGTTTTATTTGATTTATTTGACCTTTGTTTAACCAGGTAGGCAAGTTGAGAACAAGTTCTCATTTACAACTGCGACCTGGCTAAGATAAAGCAAAGCAGTTCGACACATACAACAACACAGAGTTACACATGGAGTAAAACAAACATACAGTCAATAATACAGTAGAAAAACAAGCCTATATACAATGTGAGCAAATGAGGTGAGATAAGGGAGGTAAAGGCAATAAAAAGGCCACAGTGGTGAAGTAAATACAATATAGCAATTAAAAACACTGGAATGGTAGATTTGCAGTAGGTGAATGTGCGAAGCAGAAATACTTGGGTGCAAGGGAGCAACATAAATAAATACAGTAGGGGATGAGGTAATTGTTTGGGCTATTTATAGATGGGCTATGGAGAGGTGCAATGATCTGTGAGCTGCTCTGACAGCTGGTGCTTAAAGCTGGTGAGGGAGATAAGTGAACTAGTGAGATAATGAACTTATCCTCTGCAGCAGAGGCAGTCCTCATGTGAGCCAGTTTCATCATAGTGCATGATGGTTTTTGTGACTGCACTGAAGAAACTTTCAAAGTTCTTGAAATATTCCGGATTGACTGACCTTCATGTCTTAAAGTAATGATGGACTGTCATTTCTCTTTTTTTATTTTAGCTGTAATATATAGCATAATATGGACTTGGTATTTTACCAAATAGGGATATCATCTGTATACCACCCCTACCTTGTCACAACACAACTGATTGGCTCAAACGCATTAAGAAGGAAAGAAAATCCACAAATTAACTTTTACAAGGCACATCTGTTAATTGAAATGCATTCCAGGTGACTACCTCATGAAGCTGGTTGAGAGAATGCCAAGAGTGTGCAAAGGTGCCATAAAGGCAAAAGGTGGCTACTTTGAAGGATCTCAAATAGAAAATATATTTTGATTTAACACTTTTTTTTGCTTGCTACATGATTCCATGTGTTATTTCAGTTTTGATGTCTTCACTATTATTCTACAATGTACAAAACATTAAAAATAAAGTAAAACCCTTGAATAAGTAGGTGTGCCCAAACTTTTGAGTTCAAGTGCTGATCTAGCGTCAGGTCCCCTGCCCGCCCATAATAAGATGATTATCTTGTTATTCGTTATGATCTAAAAGGCTAAACGGATCCTATGTCAGCACTCCTATTCTATTACTTTTTGTGAACACGTGCCTAGGACACTATGACTCTGATTGAAACGTTGTTGTAATGAAGCTGGTATGGGAACAACATACAATCTCTCTTTCTGTCTTGTCTCATCTCTCTCCTCACAGAAACCACACAGCCAAGAACATCCTCCCCCGAGCCCAAGTCAAACCCTACTGAGCTGGGGGAAAGAGAGGACTGGCAAGGGTTGTTACTGCTCTCAGGGAATAGAACCAGGGCTCTGCCACCCCACCCTGACAGAGGGACATGAATGGGTCGAACGATACATGTACCACCTGAATAATGATATTATATCATAATATATATGATATATCAAATAGGGTAGGTACAAGTTGCCGGCTTCAACATAACGTCTATAATCATGTCATTGTGTTGTTTGTCTCCAATGTCATTGACTTTTTACAATTTTTGATATATATATTTTCTTCTAAGGAATGATATTGATTGAAATATTTGATTCTGCAATGATACAATTTTGAACCAGACAATGAGTAGGATATGTGTTACGAAGCACTTTAGTAGGTCTGTTTATATAGGAAAATGATTTCTGACATGCATTGTGCAAACTACTGTGATTAAAGATTTACTATTGATAGAGACTACTGTTTGTGTTAGCTAATTCTTTCTCAAATATATTACTGATATAGTACCTTGTAGTATAATATGTTTCTGATAGGATAGCACCAGCAGCAGTGGCCAATAGAAACGTGTTCGTTCTGCATGTGATTGATTGCTGTTTACAGGATGCAGTCTAAAAATGGTGCAAATCAATCAATGCGTTTAGGTTTACAGCACAGATCCACCTGATTCAGTGAACACAACCTCTCAGCATCACGATGGGGGA
This sequence comes from Oncorhynchus clarkii lewisi, assembly GCF_045791955.1. Classification (NCBI taxonomy): domain Eukaryota; kingdom Metazoa; phylum Chordata; class Actinopteri; order Salmoniformes; family Salmonidae; genus Oncorhynchus; species Oncorhynchus clarkii. Next base: position 1,383,029 of record NC_092169.1, read on the forward strand.
AGTAGGGGAGCAAAGGGAAGTGTGGGTATCAGGTTGAATTTGACCTCAATGACCGATATGAAGTGTTCTGCAGTTTTCTATCCTCTGGGATCAGCCTCCTTCCCACTCTCTCCCTCCGCAGCAGGATTATCTGAGACAGAGATAGTGAGTCCCCATTGTCTTCAGCCAGGTGGTGTCACTCCAGAGGATCCTCGATCAACAGTGCAGATGAAAATCTAGCGTAAGACAATAAGCGGGGCACTCCACCACCCTTTTCCACCTCTTCCCCCATGGCATTGTTTAGTAGACAGGGTAAGGAAGGACATTTTCACACACCCGTACTCCCACCGCATACACGCACATTAATCCTTCGACTGGTCCACACACTAAGCTGTGTGCAGCTCTAAAGAGATTTAGGCCTAGATTCAATCAGATCAAGCGTTAACCGGCGATTACAGACATGCGCATAGCGGATGTTTTGCCGGTGTGAACACATTCCAGTGTTCAAACTTTTAAACAAGGCTGCATGGGATTTATCTTAATGCTATGGCATGCAGCTAATGGCAATGTCTGTTTTTTTAGGTATAATGCTGGGAGCCACTTGTGGATTTGACAGCTTCCACCTCAGACACTATCCACTAAGTTGGCTAAAGCAGATCTGATTGAATTGAGCCCTTGGTCATAGCTGGGCTATGGCCATATTGAGCTTAAAACCCAAAGCTATGGGAGCAGTGGGTCATCATGTGTCCTTAATATAACTAGTAAATGTAGTGTTTTCTCTGTTTATTTGACTATAATGGGTTTAAACATAGCAAGATAGGAGTTAGCCAGGTCTGCTTATGCTATGACAAACATATGGGACCAGGCTAGTTTAAACAAAAGGTAACAATCACAATGTTTTTGTATCTAAGAGTGAGTTGGCAATGTCAAGGGCCTAACAACCCAGAACAACGTGTGGGAGCCATGCCTTATGGTGAGGATGAGAAACTATTCACAGAACAGAAACACAGGTAAAAACAAGGGCATTTCTCAGTGACATGCACATTCGGCTCAGGCCTGCATAGAATATCAGCTCTTTACCACATCACTATGATGTAATGATCTCGTAAACTGTACAGTCTTGCACATAATATGGCTATCTGGAACGCACCCAATTACACTCAACAAGTTAGCCTGGGTACCTGCCTGTTTCTGATGTTAGCAATACTACATTGTTGCCTTAGCAGGACAACGGCCAGTTAGCTAAATTAGAAAATACAACACAATACTATCAAGCCGTATATTCCAAAATAGCAAACACCAAACAGAGACCATGTAGAAGTTTTAACTTGGGTTTAATAACACACGCATTTTGCATTCAAACATTTGATATCTGTGTGGCTGAAAGTGAAACACTGCAGAAGGCTAAAGTACTGTACATGGAACAGTCATCACAGCTGACTGGAAGACACACAATTTGATAACGGGCAATAAAAAAGGGGAACTCCACCTTTGCAAAGGCAAATAAACAAAGACTTCCGTTTCTGAGCACATTCACCTGTCTGGATTGAATAGCAGGATGCTAGGCGATGGTGTTTTGATGTGATTTTCTTGTTATGCTAAGGCTTTATACATCCATCCATTCTCACATACTGCAGGGGTATCAAATTCAAGTCGATGGCTGCAATCCTACTGGTTTTAGTTTCACTTATTGATCACTGATTGGCCAGAGAGAGTATACAGTCTGATTAAAAGTAATAAAAAAACTGCCATTGCGGCCCTCCAAGGACTGTAGATGTGCACCCGACATACTAGGATAGTCTCGTAGGATAGTCTCAGTTATCATATGCACAGTGAAACATCAAACTAACAGAATGTCATCACAAGTCACAGCATCTCATGAGCCATACCCGGCATCCCAATTAGCAACCCTTTTCACTGGAGTGCACTCCTCCGCAGATTTAAAAGCATAGGGCTGGTGTTAGTATGGGTTATTACACCGATCCCATGCTCTGTTTGATGACATTCTGTTTGATCTACGTGGGGGATTTTCCTTGAATCACTTCAAGGAAATGGGTGGAGAATTCCAGCAGAGTAAGTCATCTTTGTCTCTCGGAGCAGGCGACCAGTTTTAACTGGCCGAGTCACATGATCAGGCTAAACAAATTACCCCATGTCTCACACACACACACACACACACACACAACATCCATGCTTCTGATGGCTGTATCTATAACAGTGGTGGTGACTGCATTAGAGCAGATATGTGACACTAGGTTGTGAATGAGGAGCAGCAGCTGCCTGAAGGAACTCAGTCATTCCAGTAGCATTCTGGAGTGTCACTGACTGTGTGCCTTAGCAGGCCGTATTTTTGTGAGCGCAGTGTTCAGTCAGTTTTAACCAGGTTAGGCTTCGCCAACTTCACAGAATATATCTGGATAGGACTACAGAAACAAATTATATTCTTTAGAGGTGGTTCCACAGCTCTGTTAGCCTGAGTCCAAGATTTGTCTGTACTGTCATTCCAACTCACATGTCATTGGCAAGACAGCACAAACATATCTGGGACTCAGACTACTGCACTGTGCAAAACATTTAAAGAATCAGTTTGATTCTAAATCTAAATGCTAAAGAACACTTTCTATAAAATAAAAAATGTAGGCACTTTAAAACAAGCTTCGTTTACAAGGTTTGATCTCCAGACTTTAACATTTTACTCAGACATGACAAGTAAACGATAGTAGGATGTTCTGTAATACTGACAATGGGGAAGAAACACACAGCATGTAGAGCATGAACTCCTCTGTGTGTGTCAATCATGGAGCAGAAAACAGAGAGAGGAGAACGAGAGCAGAGGTGAAATGGAGACGGGAATGTTAACAGGAGAAAGAGCGAATGCCAACAGTGGATAGACAGAGAGAGAGAAAATGTTAGGAGAAACAGACAAGAGGGTCTAACATCCATAACGACATTACAGTCACTTGGCCCATGCAGGGAGACGTGACCTGGTGCAGAGTGCCGTGTGTGAGATGTGCTTTGGTTTGGGCCTACCCCACCCCTACTAAGGACATAACAGCGTTACCCCAAATTAAATTACAGGAGCTCGGAAGACAGTGAATCACCTCTGCTCTACAGGGCAGTTTGGTAGGAATGTGCTGGGTGGAACTCGAGAAAGAGAGACTGGAGTGGACAGGGGAGAGACTGAAGAGAGGGTTGAGAAGATAATGAAAAGAGAAAGAGAGAATGCAACAAGGGTTTAAAGAAGTAGAAAGATATAAATATTAATCTACCCCTGAAAGAAAATGTATACTTTTCAACTGAACATTTTCCTCCAAAAGCAGCTGTATATCTCTTAAAGAACGTGTTCCACTATACAACTTTTCCACTGCTGCTGGAAAAGGTGTCATTATATCAATGTTATTTTCAAACAGACACGTTCAGTAAAATAGTTAATGTTTGAGCGTGACGACTGACTGACTTTATGAGGAACATACACTAAACCCAGAAGTCACGTCCCAGAGATGAAACCTTTACCCCCTAGAGCCAAGGGTTCAAAATATTCTAAACAAATAAACATTCAACACAGAGGTTTGTGGGTCAGGGTCCGATAACTGTATCACTATGGGCTGACAAAGGGCTTTCGATTCTTAGTAGGTTTAAAGTACAGTAAACCACCTGGGATATTATGACACACAGAGTTGGCGAAAGCAAAAAAAAGATCCAGGTTGTGTACAGTAGGCACGAATTAGAAAATAACATTTTGAAGCACAAGAGGCACTACCTGAACATGACCAGCGAGAATGTTCATTGTAGCTTTTTAAACATTTTCTGTTGGAAAACATGTTCTGTCTTGTGCCTGCTGAACAAGACCCACAACAATGAATGAATATTGAGCAAGTTGATAAAATAAAATAAAAAAAGAGGACAGTTAATGGAGTTCTACCATATTACATACAAGAATGGTAGCTCTGCGACATGCACACTTAATAATCTGTTCATAATATCAATACATACTGTATATTAGTCTATTAATGTTCTTTCCATTAAGGCTGAGTTTATCAAATGCAAGGCAACTCTTAGCTAGCATTCTACTCTGTGTGCATTCCTGATCACACAATAACACTTAAATAACACCACATATATACACATTTTAAAATACAAAATGAAAATCAAAGAGAGGTATGTACAATGGTAAGATTTAGTAGTCATTTAATAACTTGGAATAACTTTAAGGCAATATTTTGTTCAGAAAGTAAACTGTCAGCTATGGTTACTCATCTGCTTATGATTGACAACGGAAAAGAAACCTCAAATGAAGCTTGCCTAAAAGAGGACATTTTGTTTTGTTGACTGATTTTGTTGTTCAGGCACAGTCCTTGCTTCAGTGTAGAAGAAACAATCTCAATCTAACAACCCACCACTACCTATACCAATCAACTGAAATCTCAATAATGGTATCAATATTTTTTTTGTTATTTTTATTCTGTTAAAATGTTTTCGTAGCCAACACTGCACATCAAGTAGAGTAACATGAAGATATCGCCGCAGCCAAAGAGCACTTTTCCCTACAGAGCAGAAATAGACCGTGTGTGTGTTTTGAGTATGGCAGGATTGACAGGTTGTGGGAGTGTCAGACAAGGGTTATGGGGTGAGAGACCAGTGTGCGTGTGTGCGTCTCAGTCGGGGTTCGGAGTGGAGGTCACCCTGCCCCCGTGGACAGTCCTGTGTTTAGATGGGTCGTGTTGATCCAAGATGGCCGCCATGTTGCTGATGATATCATTGTGCTGCTGATCTAAGCCTATGCTAGGCTCGGTGGTGGACCTAGGCAGTCCTTTAGCCTGACGAGGGGGCGTGGGAGGGGGGAACGAGGGCGACTGGAGGATGTCAGCATATCGCTGGTTGGGCCTGGTCTCTCTCTGTAGAACCTTACTGAGCAACGGCTTCAACAACCCAAAGGTCAACTGGCTGGACTGGGGGTCAGCAAAGGGAGAGGAGGGAGGGATATTTGAGGAGGGGGAGAAGGATGTAGATAAGGAAGATGAGGGTATATTTTTCAGCACAATGTTAAGTATGGCCGTGACCGTAAGATCTTCAGGACACAGAGCCCAGAGGAGGTCTAGGTATGGATCCAGGTCTCGATGCTGGGCCACCTCACACAGTAAGGTAGTAAAGATCTCTTTGTTCAGTAAGGGACTCTGCCTGCAGAACCGCTGTGCCACTTGGGTTACCCTCTCCCACTGTCGTCTCCCCATCAAGATCCTCAGAGCCTGGAGGACAGCGTTTGGCCTACCACTCACCAAAAGGAGATCCACCTCCAAGTCCTGGTTTTGTTCATAATCTGGGTATTGTTTCAGGTCTGATCCGGGGTCAGGTAGAGGCAGAGCTGAAAGGGCGCGTTTATACAGGGGGAGGCTCTCTCCATTCTCTGCAAATCCCCTACCTCCAGAGTAGCTCCAGGTGGAGCCACCAAGGCCTAGACCCATCCCCAAGCCTGCAGAGGTCTGCTGCTGCTGGGCCAGCTCCAGGAACCTGGGCAGCCAGCTGGGCTGGAAGCAGAAGACGGAGTGGCACAGGAGCTCGAAGACAGGCAGGGCCGAGTTAGCGGCAGGTGGGCTGGAGTTGGAGCTAAGGCTGGGGCTAAGTTTAAAACTAGAGCCAGTGCTGGGGCAAGGTTTGGGTGGCTTGTGTTTAGACTGGCTGTTGCCATTGGTGTAGGGCAGGTTTGCGGTGACAGTGGGGGCCTGTACAGGGCTAAGGACAGTCTTCCAGACCTCCGGGGGCACTTTAGAGGAGAGCGAGCCCTCTCCGTTGCAGCGTAGCTGCAGAGCGCTCTGTGTGGCCCTCCAGGCCTGACCGGGGAACAGGCTGAAGATGGAGTTGAGGTAGAGTAGAGAGTCTCGGTCGAGCTCTGACGACAAGAGGAGTCTCCCCACCTCCTGCTGCACTAGACTCTCACACACATCCTCCACCTCCCTCTCCTTCACCAATCCCCCCTTCACCTCCTCTAGGGAGACCAGCCCCTTCAGTTCAGCCTCCAGGGACCCGAGCAGCTTCTCCTGTCCTCTCCTGCCTCCTCCCTGGGGTAACTCCACTCCCCTTTCCCCCTTGCTCTGGAGGTAGTCTCCGACGATGTTTGCCAGAGTGATAGGAGCCTGGAACATCCCTCCTCTCTTTAACTTCTCCACAGTAAGCCGAGTGCTGCTGAGACTTCTCTGTTGGTAATACTTACAGGCTTCCTCGAACACAGCCTCTACCAGTAGAGCCCCAGGGCTGATGCTCTCTCCAGTACCCAGGGACGGGGTCTTCTGCTTTGGGTCAGAGTCGTGGCCCCAGGGGTCGCCGTCCCGGAGCGTCACTACAAATAGGCCGGTTTCTAACAGCAGGTGTGGTGCCTGCCTCTCGGTCCTGTTCACGTAGAGTAGCCCCTCTCTCTTCAGGGCTATTTTCTCCAGCTCCACACCACACGTAGTGTCAATCAGGTAGAGGGTCCGTCCGATGGTCAGAGCCAGGGTGTCCTGGTACACGTTCAGGCTGTTATGGGCACTGCTGCTGGCTAGGCAGTTGTCAGCTAGTTTGTAGATCTGTCGTAACACCCCATCCTTCTGTAGTAGACTGACCCAACCTGTGCTGAGCAGCAGTAACAGGCCTCCACTGCCAGTGGGGGAGTAGCCATTTATATCAGGGGGGTTAAGGGCTGATAGGTATCCCGTGCAGTCTGTTATCAACCTTCTAAAGTCAGATTCTTTAGTAGAAGGTGAGTCTTTTCGGAGGAGATTACCTTTACAGGTGCTGCTCACTCTGAATGTGTCATACCGGGGGGACCACATGAGAAAGAATTTGGAGAGGGACATGGTGGATTTGTCTTTCAAATCAGGTAGTAGGTAAACATTCTCACCTGAGCTGATGACGTTGTAGCGGGGGTTGTTGTGCAGAGCAATTTTCATGCCCCCTAAACTGACAGCCATTTCCTCCACCTCATAGGTTCGTTTGCAGATGCAGTACCTGAACTTGTGGGTCTCATTGACAAGTAATGAACTCTCTGACGGTGGCCGCTCCTCACACCAGACGATGTAGTTCTGACTGGCCGAGACAGAGATTACTTTAGCCCGGGGGCTGTTGCAAAGGTCCGCGGTGTGCAGGGGATGCCACCCCCCTTTGAGTTCCAGAAATTTCCAAAACTCTGCTTTTCCATTCTCGAATATGACAGCTAACAGCGCAACGTCTCTGTTTTTGTCGTCAAAATATACAATATCCACAATGGGCACAGCCCGAGTCATCCCCAAATCTAGGTGCTTTTGGCTCTGGATCTGCTGCGGTCTCTGATATTTGTCAAAAGTCATGAGACCAACCTTGGGTTTGCGGAGAATGACGTGAATGTGGCGTCCATCTGGGCTCACGCGCACATCTGATAGATTGTTTTTGCAACTTCTGTTATTCGAATACGTCTGTCTTAGATACTCGTTTAAATCTGTACCTCTAGTAAAGTCCACGAAATCTGTCACTTGTTCCAACATTCGTTGCATCATGTCTACAGAGCAGAGAAGGTATTCGATGCGGCGCTATAACGCTAGCACAAATCTCAACTCAGACTGCGGATGTTGCTAGCTGGAACCCGTCAGCGGTTAAATCAACCGTTTTTTCGTAAGCTTTAGTAATCCCACTTCCGTCGATGAAAACCTCTCTTACTATGTAACTAACTGTCGACATTTCAAAACAGTTGAAATCTTATGCGTAAAAGTAGTTAGCTAGCTAACAAGCTAGTCATCGGGATGCTTAGCTACCTCCTGACATCACGAGTTTATTAATTTCCGGATACAAAGATTTTTTTCCTGAAAGGGGAGGAGTGGAGAGGGAAATACGTAACATCAAAGACTGCATCACAGAACGTTGAACTGTGTAGGTTGTTCCATCTTCAACATGTGAAAATTGTTTAACAGCAGTACAACTAAATAAACGTAAATTGGTGGTATACAACACTTCTAAAAATGACTCCTAAAATATGCATTCGAAAAACATTCATAAAATTGTGATTATTAAGTGACTGAATGACGAAATCGTTGAAGTTGACTATCTTTTGTTCTTAAAAAGTATTTTATGAAGCATTGAAATGGCAAGCTGTCTTTCAAATGGCGCGTTCGTCTGCCCAGGCGTTGGTAACACATGCTAGATGTTAGTGCATTTCCACATAACATGTTGGGGTGATAAAACAACGGAGCCCCATTCATTTTGAATTGAGGGAAGTCAGTGAAGTGGGCGGAGGGACAGTTGGGCGATGTGAGGGAGCCTGAACATGGTAGGATCAACGTTTGGGACAGCTGAATGTTTTGGTAATACTCCAAGACATTGTGGCACTGTCGACCAATCGAAGGTCACTATAGCTTCCAGCCCCTACTGTAATGGCTGTTGATACCCTAGCCTGCTTGCTAGCACACACATGAGGACGAAGCTACTGCGGCTATCCAAATTATCATGTTATGTGGAAATTGGGCATCACCGCTCATTTACACTATTACAAGCGGCACTCGCATAACCGCGCTAGCCTCACCTTCATGTGGGTGATAACAAGGTAGCAAGCAAGCTAGGTAGTGCTATGCATCGTCAGCCAATCCAGTAGGGGTTGGAAGTTATGGTGAGCTTCGATTGATCACTTGCATTCAGACTATGTGAGCGGAACGGAGCGGGAGCAGAGCGAAGAGGAGCACACAGGTGTAAAATCAAGGTGACTTACAAAGATGAGGAGGACCAAGCGCAAAAGAGGGAGTGCGGTGATATAGTGTCCACAATTAAAGAATCGTTGTGGAATCTGAAAAGACACATATCCCAAAAGCATGATGTTGTAAGTGCCCATACAGAATATTAGGAGGTGGGTTGCTAGCTAAGTATGTCATTGTAGAAAAGTATTTTTAAACCAAAAATCTGATCTCTTAAAAGTTTAATACATTTTCGTTCAATTATCTATGCAATAGGCTATCATTTTTATTTTGGCCCAATAGGCCTGACATATGTCTCCTGACCCCTCCTGTCTCAGCCTCCAGTATTTATGCTGCAGTAGTTTGTGTCGGGGGGCTAGGGTCAGTCTGTGTGAATTTAAGTATGCTCTCTCTAATTCTCTCTTTCTTTCTCTCTCTCTCTCGGAGGACCTGAGCTCTAGGACCATGCCTCAGGACTACCTGGCGTGATGACTCCTTGCTGTCCCCAGTCCACCTGGCCGTGCTGCTGCTCCAGTTTCAACTGTTCTGCCTGCGGCTGTTCACCGGAGGTGCTACCTGTCCCAGACCTGCTGTTTTCAACTCTCTATAGACGGCAGGAGCGGTAGAGATACTCTTAATGATCGGCTATGAAAAGCCAACTGACATTTACTCCTGAGGTGCTGACTTGTTGCACCCTCGACAACTACTGTGATTATTATTATTTGACCATGCTGGTCATTTATGAACATTTGAACATCTTGGCCGTGTTCTGTTATAATCTCCACCCGGCACAGCCAGAAGAGGACTGGCCACCCCTCATAGCCTGTTTCCTCTCTAGGTTTCTTTCTAGGTTTTGGCCTTTCTAGGGAGTTTTTCCTAGCCACCGTGCTTCTACACCTGCATTGCTTGCTGTTTGGAGTTTTAGGCTGGGTTTCTGTACAGCACTTTGAGCTATCAGCTGATCTATATAAATACATTTGATTTGAAATTTGATTTGACATATTACCTCTTTCAAGGAGCTTTCTGTTTTGATAGGGTTATTTGAAAAACCTTTAGGCCTACTTTTCAAATTTTTTAAAAACAACTCTGCATCCCGTCCAGCCTGGCAAGAGTGTCCCGAAGAGTGTATAGCATCCTCACTTGCTCTGCAAGCACGGAGAGGGTCAATTCTCTGCTGCTGGCATTCTTTCCAGGCACCATCGCGTGAGCCTGAAGCCACAGACTCTGGCCAAACTCGTGTTTCTAAAAGTGAATTCAAAGACACTGTAGACTGAGCCTAATAAGGCATTTTTAGTTACATTTGTATTTAATTCTAAGTAAGTCACAGCCTATATGCACAATGTATAGGCTATAATGATTTAATACAACAAAATATTGTAAGGATCTCTACAGGATCAGTGTCCCACCCTCGGGACGGTTGAGCTAACGTGCTAATGGGATTCGCATGACGTTGTAAGTAACAAGAACATTTCCCAAGACATAGACATGTCTTATATGGACAGAAAGCGTAAATTCTTGTTAATCTAACTGCACTCTCCAATTTACAGTAGTGATTAATGAAAACATAAAATGCTATTGTTTGCGGAGAGTGCACTTGTACTTGAAAATGTATATATTGACCAATTAGGCACATTTGGGCAGACTTGATACAACATTTTGAACAGAAATGCAATGGTTCATTGGATCAGTCTAAAACTTTGCACATACACTTTTGCCATCTAGTGTCCAAAATCTAAATTGTGCCTAGAGTCCTAAGTCAGATAATGGCCTTTCTCTTGCATTTCAAAGATGATGGAACAATTTTTTTTTTCTTTGTATTATCTTTTACCAGATCTAATGTGTTATATTCTCCTACATTCATTTCATGTTTCCACAAACTTCAAAGTGTTTCCTTTCCTTTCAATAATATACATATCCTTGCTTCAAGTCCTGAGCTACAGGCAGTTCGTTTTGGGTATGTCATTTTAGGCAAAAATTGAAAAAAAGGGTCCGATCCTTAAGATGTAATGCTGAGCACTTACTGTTCCTGACAGACTTGCAAATCCTTCACATTGTATTTCTTTGTAGGCTATAGCCTTGAAATAATAAAAATAATATGCTAATAATATAGCCTAAATAATTCATTTTCGTTCCTTCTTAGGCTCTTGACCTATTTAGAGTGTTTATGTGTTGTTTAATATTACATGTATTATTGGCTATATTATTGGCCTATTGGAAATGATGAGCTCTTCTTACAGTAAACTTTTCATATTGTTTATTAAAATACTTCTCATTCAAATCATACTGTTGATTTCAATACTTAAAAACCAAATGGTAGGTCCACGTATTCCCAAAAATAGATGGTTGTTGGCTAAATGGTTATTTTAGCGAAAGGACCGAATTTGAATAGTCTTTTTTTCCTGTGAGCAAGGAGCGTTTTTTAGCGGAGCGTTGAATGTGGAGCGCAGGAGCAGTGCGAAAGCACCGCTCCATGATCGATGATTGGGATTTTCGACCACTCAACTCTGCTCACATACTCTGTTCTTGTAGCGATATCGCAGAGGATTTCATAAAGTTCAGCTTTCCCAAACTTTAGTCCTGCCCTGTTCAGGTCCCTTGCGAATGCTCGCATCGCTCAACGGTCCCCCATCCACTCTTCTCTCTCTTTCTTTTCATTGAAAGAATTGCTTCAGATGTTTCTCTGCGCTGCTGTTTACTATAGTGCAATTGAACTTTTTACAACACCTGGATAGGTATTTTAAGTATCAGCTAACCAAATATTATGTTATAGCAATCTATCAGTTGAAGAGACAGTCGATGATGATGCATGCAAAGTCTGAGCAGGGGAACACAACCAAAAAGAGCTCTGGGTCAGTGAGATTGTTTCTTTTGTAATTACAGTGAACAATATTCCATTCTCATGCTGTGTTCATAACATATTTGTCCATATTATCAGGCAGGTGGTATTTAGCTATAAGCATTATCACCTAATGTAGTCCACCTGATGCAGCAGAGTGGCTATAAATAAAGACTGAGGGTTGCCCATCTGAAATTATTACATTGGGCTAATGATTAGCTAGATCACAAACTCTAAAGTCTAAACACCAGGCTCTCGTTGCTAGTTACAGCAACATATAGCTTAATAAAACGGGTCCGGTAAGGATGGCTGCCGTTTCATGGGCTCTTAACCAACCGTGATATTTATTTTGTTTTTTTTTCGCATTGTTTGTAACTTATTTTGTACATAATGTTGCTGCTACCGTCTCTTATGACCGGAAAGAGCCTCTGTACATCAGAACAGCGATTACTCACCTTGAACTGGATGAAGAATTTCTCTTTATTAAGTCGGACGAGAGGGATTTACTCCAGACACCCGAACAGGCCCTCATTCCCGTCATTCGCAGGAGAAAAAGACGGAAGAGGTATCACGGAAAGAGTTTGAGGTGCCTTGTGAGGATCTGCCGAAGAGTGGCTAATCTGCCTTTGCCATCCATACTACTGGCCCACGTACAATCGCTGGATAATAAATTGGACGAACTAAAAGCACGTACAGTGCCTTGCGAAAGTATTCGGCCCCCTTGAACTTTGCGACCTTTTGCCACATTTCAGGCTTCAAACATAAAGATATAAAACTGTATTTTTTTTTGTGAAGAATCAACAACAAGTGGGACACAATCATGAAGTGGAACGACATTTATTGGATATTTAAAGCTTTTTTAACAAATCAAAAACTGAAAAATTGGGCGTGCAAAATTATTCAGCCCCTTTACTTTCAGTGCAGCAAACTCTCTCCAGAAGTTCAGTGAGGATCTCTGAATGATCCAATGTTGACCTAAATTATTAATGATGATAAATACAATCCACCTGTGTGTAATCAAGTCTCCGTATAAATGCACCTGCACTGTGATAGTCTCAGAGGTCCGTTAAAAGCGCAGAGAGCATCATGAAGAACAAGGAACACACCAGGCAGGTCCGAGATACTGTTGTGAAGAAGTTTAAAGCCGGATTTGGATACAAAAAGATTTCCCAAGCTTTAAACATCCCAAGGAGCACTGTGCAAGCGATAATATTGAAATGGAAGGAGTATCAGACCGCTGCATATCTACCAAGACCTGGCCGTCCCTCTAAACTTTCAGCTCATACAAGGAGAAGACTGATCAGAGATGCAGCCAAGAGGCCCATGATCACTCTGGATGAACTGCAGAGATCTACAGCTGAGGTGGGAGACTCTGTCCATAGGACAACAATCAGTCGTATATTGCACAAATCTGGCCTTTATGGAAGAGTGGCAAGAAGAAAGCCATTTCTTAAAGATATCCATAAAAAGTGTCGTTTAAAGTTTGCCACAAGCCACCTGGGAGACACACCAAACATGTGGAAGAAGGTGCTCTGGTCAGATGAAACCAAAATTGAACTTTTTGGCAACAATGCAAAACGTTATGTTTGGCGTAAAAGCAACACAGCTGAACACACCATCCCCACTGTCAAACATGGTGGTGGCAGCATCATGGTTTGGGCCTGCTTTTCTTCAGCAGGGACAGGGAAGATGGTTAAAATTGATGGGAAGATGGATGGAGCCAAATACAGGACCATTCTGGAAAAAAACCTGATGGAGTCTGCAAAAGACCTGAGACTGGGACGGAGATTTGTCTTCCAACAAGACAATGATCCAAAACATAAAGCAAAATCTACAATGGAATGGTTCAAAAATAAACATATCCAGGTGTTAGAATGGCCAAGTCAAAGTCCAGACCTGAATACAATCGAGAATCTGTGGAAAGAACTGAAAACTGCTGTTCACAAATGCTCTCCATCCAACCTCACTGAGCTCGAGCTGTTTTGCAAGGAGGAATGGGAAAAAAATTCAGTCTCTCGATGTGCAAAACTGATAGAGACATACCCCAAGCGACTATAGCTGTAATCGCAGCAAAAGGTGGCGCTACAAAGTATTAACTTAAGGGGGCTGAATAATTTTGCACGCCCAATTTTTCAGTTTTTGATTTGTTAAAAAAGTTTGAAATATCCAATAAATGTCGTTCCACTTCATGATTGTGTCCCACTTGTTGTTGATTCTTCACAAAAAAAATACAGTTTTATATCTTTGTTTGAAGCCTGAAATGTGGCAAAAGGTCGCAAATTTCAAGGGGGCCGAATACTTTCGCAAGGCACTGTATATCTTACCAACGGGACATTAAACACTGTAATATCTTATTTCACCGAGTCGTGGCTGAAAAACGACATGAATAACATACAGCTGGTGGATTGTACACTGTATCGGCAGGATATAACAGCAGCCTATGATAAGAAAAAGGGTGGCGGTCTATGTATGTATGTAAACAATAGATGGTGCATGATAACTAAGGAAGTCTCGAGGTTTTGCTCGCCTGAGGTAGAGTATGTCGTGATAAGCTGTAGACCATACTATCTACCGAGAGAGTTTTCATCTGTATTTTTAGTAGCTTACATCCCACCACAGACCAATTCTGGCACTAAGACTGCACTCAATGAGCTGTATGCCGCCATAAGCAAACAGGAAAACGCTCATCCAGAGGTGGCGCTCGTAGTGGCTGGGGACTTTAATGCAGGGAAACTTAAATCCGGTTTACCTAATTTCTATCAGCATGTTAAATGTGCAACCAGAGGGAAAATAACTCTAGACCACATTTACTCCACACACAGAGACGCGTACCAAGCTCTCTCTCGCCCTCCATTTGGAAAATCTGACCATAATTCTATCCTCCTGATTCCTGCTTATAATCAAAATTAAAGCAAGAAGGACCAGTGACTTGGTCAATTAAAAAGTGGTCAGATGAAGCAGATGCTAAATTACAGGACTGTTTTGCTAGCACAGACTGGTATATGTTCCGGGATTCTTCAGATGGCATTGAGGAGTACACCACATCAGTCGCTGGCTTCATCAATAAGTGCATTGAGGACGACGTTGTCCCCACAGGGACTGTATGTACATACCCCAATCAGAAGACATGGATTACAGGCAACATCCTCACTGAGCTAAAGGCTGGAGCTGCCACTTTCAAGTTGCGGGAAATCTCGCTATGCCTTCCGACAAAACATCAAACAGGAAAAGCGCCAATACAGGACTAAGATCGAATCGTACTACACCGGCTCCGATGTTCGTCCGATGTGGCAGGGCTTGCAAACTATTACAGATTACAAAGGGAAGCACAGCCGAGAGCAGCCCAGTGGCACGAGCCTACCGTATGAGCTAAATTACTTCTATTCTCGCTTCGAGGCAAGTAACACTTCAACATGCATGAGAGCACCAGCTGATCCCAAACGACTGTGTGATCACGCTCTCCGCAGCCAATGTGAGTAAGACTTTTAAACAGGTCAACATTCCCAAGGCCGCAGGGCCAGACAAATTACATGGATGTGTGCTCCGAGCATGCACTGACCAACTGGCAAGTGTCTTCACTGACATTTTCAACCTCTCCCTGTCTGAGTCTGTAGTTCCAACATGTTTCAAGCAGACCAACAGTGTCCCTGTGCCCAAGAACACTAAGGTAACCTGCCTCAATGACTACCGACCTGTAGCACTCACGTCTGTAGCCATGACGTGCTTTGAAAGGCTGGTCATGGCTCACATCTAAGCCGTTATCCCAGAAACCCTAGACAATTTGCATACCGCACCAACAGATCCACAGATGATGCAATCTCTATTGCATTCCACACTGCCCTTTCACACCTGGACAAAATCAACACCTATGTTAGAATGCCATTCGTTGACTACAGCTCAGCGTTCAACACCATAGTGCCCTCAAAGCTCATCACTAAGCTAAGGACTGTGGGACACCTCCCTCTGCAACTGGATCCTGGACTTCCTGATGGGCAGCCCCCAGGTGGTAAGGGTAGGTAACTACACATCCGCCATGCTGATCCTCAACACAGGGGCCCCTCAGGGGTGCGTGCTCAGTCCCCTCCAGTACTCCTTGTTCACTCATGACTGCACGGCCAGGCACGACTCCAACACCATCATTAAGTTTGCCGATGACAGTGGTAGGCCTAGGGAGGAGGTCAGAGACCTGGCTGTGTGGTTCCAGGACAACAACCCCTCCCTCAATGTGATCAAGACCGAGGAGATGATTGTGGACTACAGGAAAAGGAGGGCCGAGCACGCCCCCATTCTCATCGAAAGGGCTGTAGTGGATCAGGTTGAGTTCTTCAAATTCCTTGGTGTCCACATCACCAACAAACTAACATGGTCGAAGCACACCAAGACAGTCGTGAAGAGGGTACAACAAAACCTAAAAAAGATTTGGCATGGGTCCTCAGATCTTCAAAAGGTTATACAGCTGCATTCTGATGGGTTGCATCACTGCCTGGTATGGCAACTGCTTTGCTTCTGACCGCAAGGCACCACAGAGGGTGGTGCGTACGGCCCAATACATTACTGGGGCCAAGCTTCCTGTCATCCAAGACCTCTTTACCAGGCGGTGTCAGAGTAAGACCCTAAAAATGGTCAAAGACTCCAGCCACCCTAGTCATAGACTGTACTCTCTGCTACTGCACGTCAAGCGGTACCGGAGTGCCAAGTCTAGGTCCAAGAGGCTTCTTAACAGCTTCTACCCCCAATCCATAAGACTCCTGAACATCTAATCAAATGGCTACCCAGACTACTTGCACCCCACCCACCCCTCTTCTACGCTGCTGCTACTCTGTTATTATCTATGCATATGTCACTTTAAAATCTCTACCCACATGTATATACTACCTCAATTACCTCAACTAACCGGTGCCCCCACACATTGACTCTGTACCGGTACACCCTGTATATAGCCTCGCTATTGTTATTTTACAGCTGCTCTTTAATTATTTGTTACTTTTATTTCTTATATTTGTATGTATTATCTCTTTAAACTGCATTGTTGGTCAAGGGCTTGTAAGTAAGCATTTCACTGTATGGTCTACACCTTTTGTATTCGGAGCATATGACAAATAACATTTGATTTTAATATTTTGCATGTCCCTCAAAAAACCTTCCACTGGCAAACCAAGGATCATGTACTGTGAATATTATTATATTTAACCTTTATTTAACTAGGCAAGTCATATAATGTAGGCCTACCTGTTATACACCTGACCCTTTTTACATTTAGCCCTGGTCTTCCCAATGCATTCAACACCATTGGCTCTCCCTGACACACATAAACCATGCTGCTGCTAAAAACACTGGTTCAAAAATGTTGCATTTGACTAATTCCTAAGGTTTGAGAAATAAGCTAAGTGTAACCTAGTAATACTAGAAAGCTAAGTGATCCTCCTCTTTTAACAATGGCCATCAAAACTACTTTCAAAGGTATGTTTTCCTGCAACTGCAATAAGAATTTCGGAGTCTACAATGACTGGACATGCATATTTCTCTCCCTTTGCAGCATGAGCAATTTGAATGTTCCTCCAGAGGAATATTATTTTATTGCATAGAATGCGACAGGCTGAACAAGTGAACAGGTAAACTATTCTACTATGGGGTTGTCTGATGTAGCTGTTGCTTACTCGTGTTGTTGGCTGTGGGAAATTGCATGTGGACAACAATTTTTCATTAGTTAATTCGAACAGGCTCACGAAAGGGACCAGGTCTCAGCTCGGCTTGGCTCTCATTTGGATCATAGGTGCCAGGTCACGGAGCCGGCGGGACCCGGACCAATTTAACCCACTAGTAATTACCAGTTGGAGGTGCGTTTAAGTGGATTTTTCCCAGTCGTATGTGGTAAATATCACCTTCCCACTAGGTTAAGAATGCAGCATCATTCAATACAGTTTACTTTGTGAGTAAAACATTTTTGGGGAGGATTGCTGATTCTACTGTTGCTGCCTGATGCAGTTATTTCCAATCAAGTTGTTACACACAAGGTTAGATACTTTATTATATATATATTTTTTAAATGTTCAAGATTTTACTGTAAGATGTAAACTAAATAGTTTATATTACATAGCATGCCTACAGAAATGACCAGGTAGCTTACTAAAACATGACATTGTATAATTCAGCAGTAACAACATATTAATTGTTTGTTTGCTTTGCATTTGAGTAACTGAAACAAGGAGCATCACCAGGCATAGGAAGTGGTGATTTTAGCATGTAAATCTTGGTGGGTCAAAATTACCACCGCTACACCTGGCTATTAGCGGAGACTTGTCTGGCAGAGAAACAGTTCATTCAGCCTCATTTACTACCTTTTTAAAAACATAGCTGACACGAATGACTTGCTTAAAAACCTCTTAAGGATCATGCCCTTTTTTGCAATTTTTGCCTAAAATGACCTACCCAAATCTAACTGCCTGTAGATCAGGACCTGAAGCAAGGATATGCATATTCTTGATACCATTTGAAAGGAAACACTTTGAAGGTTGTGGAAATATGAAATTAATGTAGGAGAATATAACATATTAGATCTGGTAAAAGAGAATACAAACCAAAAAACATGCGTTTGTTTTATTTATTTTGTTCCATCATCATCATCTGAAATGCAAGAGAAAGGCCATAATGTAATATTGCAGATTAGGCGCAATGTAGATTTTGGCCACTAGATGGCAGCAGTGTGTGCAAATGTTCAGATTGATACACTGAATTGTTGCATTACTAGACAATATTTTGTATCAAGTCTGCCCAAATGGGCCGAATTGGTCAATTGATACATTTTAAAGTACATAACTATAGAGAACATACAAAAATTATATGGTATTGCACATTTTTAGATTACACACTCCCTGGAATGTCATACATGATGGATCATTAGCTTATACACTAACTTTCACACATCTAGATGGCTGGGCGGGGTGGGTGTGGAGCCAGACACAGCAGGGGTTCTAACTGTAGAACCCAGTTCCTACATTTGAATAGGGTTGCACAATTTGGGGAATATTCAGAGGTGGAAACTTTCCGTGGGAATTAACAGGAATATATTGGAATTAACAGAAATATTTGCAAATTAATATTAATACCATTTAAATGTAGATGTTTTTTTGCATTGGATATATTTACAATATCATATGGAGACAGAAACATAAACCTTTTACCTTATCACAAGTAGACAATTGCAAATGATTAAATCCTTCCAATAGAAATGTTAAAAAACTATTTAGTTACCAATTTAACTTTAATTAAATCAGTTGACTCTTCACATGGGATGATTTCACTGAACAACAAAAGAAAGGGAATATTGAATGATCCCCAATGATCCATTGCATCTCCCAAAAACATTTCAAAATACATCTGTAAAATTATAGTGTAGAAACTAAAGCTTTGGTTGTCTTCCTCTCAGGCTTCCATGTCTTCTCCCTGGACCTCCTCAATGTCCACCTCTTGAACATCAGACTTTAAGCCCTCATCTTTACTGTCACTTTCCAACCTTGTTTAGGATGGCTCGTTGTCAGTCTCAAATTTGCCCTGATGGCCACTAATTTTTTAACCCTTGTATTGGTCAGCCTGTTGCGTGCTTTGGTGTTTGTGTTCCAAAACAAGGACCAGTTGTGCTCTCAGGCGGCTGATATTGGCGGGATTTGGAGGATGATGGAAGCAACAGGGGAAAGAGCCTCAGATCCACAAAGTCACTTCCACCAGGTGGCTGATGAGATGTGTTGGCACGGCTGCCATATTGCATCTCCATCCCAAAGGCCTTGCTTGGATGTCTACTTTGCAAGACTGCCAAGAACATTGCCCTCATTCAGGCCAAGGTGGCAAGACACGTTAGGGATGACACCATAGGCCTGGTTGATCTCTGCACCAGACATGATGCTCTTTCTAGCATACTTGGGGTCCAACATGTACGCTGCGGCGTGTATGGGCTTCAGGCAGAAGTCTTCACGCTTTTTGATGTATTTCAGAATTGCAGTTTCCTCTGCTTGGAGCAACAGTGAAGTGGGGGTTGGCAGTATGTATTTATTCTCTTACATCTGCAAGCAGAGTCTGAACATCAGACAGGATGGCATTGTCTCCTTCAATCTGTGAAATGGCTACTACTCCATGTTTCAGGAGGTCCCGGCTGATTACCACTCTCTCCCAAAATACATCATCCAGGTGGATCCTCTTGATGGGGCTGTCGATATCGGCAGACTGTGTTTTGGCCATTTCTTGGAGAGACTCCTTCCTTATAGGAGACTGTCAAACATGATGACAACACCACCCGAATGGGTGTTTCTGGGCAGCTTCAATGTGGTGCTCTTATTCTTCTCACTTTGCTTGGTGAGGTAGATTGCTGATATAACTTAATGACCCTTCACATACCTAACCATTTCCTTGGCTCTCTTGTAGAGTGTATCCATTGTTTTCAGTCCCATGATGTCCTTGAGGAGCAGATTGAATGCACAGCCAATAGGTCCGATGTGAGGGTAGGACTCCTCCACTTTAGACCAAGTAGCCTACATGTTCGCAGCATTGTCTGTCACCAGTGCAAATACCTTCTGTGGTGAAAGATAATTTATGACTGCCTTCAGCTCATCTGCAATGTAGAGACTGGTGTGTCTGTTGTCCTTTGTGTCTGTGCTCTTGTAGAATACTGGTTGAGGGGTGGAGATTATGTAGTTATTCCTACTCACGAACATTCAACCACCCATCAGAGATGATTGCAATACAGTCTGCTTTCTCTATAATTTGCTTGGCCTTCACTTGAACTCTGTTGAACTCTGCATCCAGCAAATTAATACTTAAAGCATGTCTGGTTGGAGGGGTGTACGCTGGGCGAAGGACATTCAGAAATCTCTCCCAATACGCATTGCCTGTTAGCATCAGAGGTGAACCAGTTGCATACACAGCTCGAGCAAGACATTCATCAGCATTTCTCTGACTACGTACCTCCATTGAGTCAAAAAAACTTCTGATTCCAGGAGGACCATGAGCTGTTACTGTCAATAAGATGTCTGATTCATCATTTTCACCTCTAATAGAAGCAGAAGGACTTTTGTCAGAGGTTGCTTCTTGTGAGCACTGAGGGAACTTTATGCACTTGGTGAGATGATTCTGCATCTTTGTTGCATTCTTCACATATGATTTGGCACAGTATTTGCAAACGTACACAGATTTTCCTTCTAAATTAGCTGCCGGGAAATGTCTCCACACATCAGATAGTGCCCGTGGAATTTTCCTGTAAAGATGAGAAAACAATGAGTAAAAAAAACTCTAATGCAATTCCATGTACAGATAATAGTTAAGC
This sequence comes from Oncorhynchus clarkii lewisi, assembly GCF_045791955.1. Taxonomy (NCBI): domain Eukaryota; kingdom Metazoa; phylum Chordata; class Actinopteri; order Salmoniformes; family Salmonidae; genus Oncorhynchus; species Oncorhynchus clarkii. Next base: position 1,403,826 of record NC_092169.1, read on the forward strand.
AGTTAGATTAAACAACTCCTTTGTAAGATACCTGTTTTAAAATGAATCATGTTTGGAAACAGGTGAATTAACACTCCTCAGTTAGCAGGCTCAAGCAAGCTAAAACCCACATGGTAGCAAAAACTAACAAGCAGAAATTGTTAACGAGTTAGAAATTATTTAAACACACTTTGCTGTAGGCTACTATTTACTAGTTAACAAAAGAATAGGAACAATCCTAAATTTATTTTTGATACTGTCGCAAAGCTAACTAAAAACGAGCATTCCCCAAGAGAGGATGGCTTTCACTTCAGCAGTGACAAATTCACAAGCTTCTTGGATGAAAAGATCATGATAATTAGAAAGCAAATGACGGACTCCTGTTTAAATCTGCGTATTTCTCACTCAAATATTTTAATCCTATATCTCTTGACACATTCATGAAAATAGTCATGGCCTCTAAACCTTCAAGCTGTATACTGAACCCTATTCTAACTAAACTACTGAAAGAGCTGCTACCTGTGCTTGGCCCTCCTATGTTGAACATAATAAACGGCTCCCTATCCACTGGATGTGTACCAAACTCACTAAAAGTGGCAGTAATAAAGCCTCTCTTGAAAAAGCCAAACCTTGACCCAGAAAAAAAAACTTTCAGCCTATATCGAATCTCCCATTCTCCTCAAAAAATGTGTTGCGCAGCAACTCACTGCCTTTCTGAAGACAAACAATGTATACGAAATGCTTCAGTCTGGTTTTAGACCCCATCATAGCACTGAGACTGCACGTGTGAAGGTGGTGAATGACATTTTAATGGCGTCAGACCAAGGCCCTGCATCTGTCCTCGTGCTCCTAGACCTTAGTGCTGGTTTTGACACCATCGATCACCACATTCTTTTGGAGAGATTGAAAACCCAAATTGGTCTATATGGACAAGTTCTGGCCTGGTTTAGATCTTATCTTTCGGAAAGATATCAGTTTGTCTGTGTGGATGGTTTGTCCTCTGACAAATCAACTGTAAGTTTTGGTGTTCCTCAAGGTTCCGTTTTAGGACCACTATTGTTTTCACTATATATTTGACCTCTCGGTGATGTCATTCCGAAACATAATGTAAACTTTCACTGCTTTGCGGACAATACACAGCTGTACATTTTAATGAAACATGGTGAAGCCACAAAATTGCCCTCCCTGAAAGCCTGTGTTTCAGACATAAGAAAGTGGATGGCAGCAATTTTTTTTACTTTTAAACTCGGACAAAACAGAGATGCTAGTTCTGGGTCCCAAGAAACAAAGATATCTTCTGTTAGATCTGACAATGAATATTGATGGTTGTACAGTCGTCTCAAATAAAACTGTGAAGGACCTTGGCGTTACTCTGGACCCTAATCTCTCTTTTGACGAACATATCAAGACTATTTCAAGGACAGCTTTTTTCCATCTACATAACATTGCAAAAATCAGAAACTTTCTGTCCAAAAATGATGCAGAAAACTTAATCTATGCCTTTGTCACTTTTAGTTTAGACTACTGCAATGCCCGGATAAAACACAAAATTAACTTCAGTTAGTGCTAAACACGGCTGCTAGAATCTTTACTAGAACCCAAAAATGTGATCATATTACTCCAGTGCTAGCCTCTCTACACTGGCTTACTTTTAAGGCAAGGGCTGATTTCAAGGTTTTACTGCTAACCTACAAAGCATTACATGGGCTTGCTCCTACCTATCTCTTTGATTTGGTCCTGCCGTACATACCTACACATACGCTACGGTAACAAGACGCAGGCCTCCTTATTGTCCCTAGAATTTCTAAGCAAACAGCTGGAGGCAGGGCTTTTTCCTATAGAGCTCCATTTTTATGGATTGGTTTGCCTACCCATGTGAGAGATGTAGACTCGGTCTCGCCCTTTAAGTCGTTATTGATGACTTATCTCTTCAGCAGGTCCTATGATTGACTGTAGTCTGGCAGAGGAGTGTGAAAGTGAATGGAAAGGCACTGGAGTGATGAACCGCCCTTGCTGTCTCTGCCTGGCCGGTTCCCCTCTCTCCAACAGGATTCTCTGCCTCTAACCCTATTACGGGGGCTGAGTCACTGGCTTATTGGTGCTATTCCATGCCGTCTGTTGGAGGGGTGCGTCACTTGAGTGGGTTGAGTCACTGATGTGACCTTCCTGTCTGGGTTGGCACCCCCTCGGGTTTGTGCCGTGGGGGAGATCTTGATGAGCTATACTCAGCCTTGTCGCAGGGTAGTAGGTTGATGGTTTGAAGATATCCCTCTAGTCGTGTGGGGGCTGTGCTTTGGCAAAGTGTCCGGGGGTATCGTCAGGGGAGGCCACAGTGTCTCCCGACCCCTCCTGTCTCAGCCTCCAGTATTTATGCTGCAATGTCGGGGGGCTAGGGTTATATCTGGAGTATTTCTCCTGTCTTATCTGGTGTCCTGTGTGAATTTAAGTATGCTCCCTCTAATTCTCTCTCTCTCCCTCTCCTCCAGGAGAACCTGAGCCCTGGGTCCTTGCCTCAGGTCTACCTGGCCTGATGACTCCTTGCTGTCCCCAGTCCACTTGGTCGTGCTGCTGCTCCAGTTTTGTCTGTTCTGCCTGCGGCTATGGAACCCTGACCTGTTCACCAGACGTGCTACCTTTCTGTTTTCGACCTGCTGTTTTCTACTAGCTCTTTCTACCGCCCCTGCTGTTTCTAACTCTGAATGCTCGGCTATGAAAAGCCATTTACTCCTGAGGTGCTGACCTGTTGCACCCTCCACAACCAATGTGATTATTATTAATATTTGACCCTGCAGGTCATCTATGAACATTTGAACATCTTGGCCATGTACTGTTATAGTCTCAATCTGGCACAGCCAGAAGAGGACTGCCCACCCCTCAGAGCCTGGTTCCTCTCTAGGTTTCTTCCTAGGTTCCTGCATTTCTTGGGAGTTTGTCCCTGAAACCCAGGTTAAAATCCAGAGCAACAATACACAAATGTAATGCTAGCTGAGATAATGCTTTTTAATTGAACTATTGCTCATAGCCTGACAGAGGCTGGTAGTATTCAGAAAAACACAGTACATTTTAGGGCCAGCTATAGTAGATTTCACCACCATTCTTTATCTTATCACCAGACTCTTGTGAAATGCCTATATGATTGCCACAGAGTGACATACGGAAAAGGGCTTCCGTAAACTTTGTATATCTATGGTCAACAGTTGACATTGTCCAACTCTCCTATCACCTCCATGATCTGTAACCATTGTGATGGTTCTTAAAGCGATAACTTAAAGTTTGATTGAGGCTTGCCGATTTCTGACATAGATAGGCTTTGGTCATGTTGCGAGATCATGTTGCGGATCTACAGATCGAACATGTCTGTTTACTCTAGTTTTTGACTGTGCATTGGGTGTATTCATGCACACAATGCAGTTATCAATAGCCCTAGCAGACGTCTTCAGGACAGGGCATGTCGATACAGTGCTATTCTAGTCCCAGCTCGCAATCTTTTCATAGAGAGATAAAGGCCTGATAAGAGTATGGATTTTTCTCTGTTTCTCTCATATATGAGGGAATGATGGAAGAAATGATTGATGCTCAGTAGTGCTACTGATACCTTTAAGATAACTTTATCTCAGTAGTCCTCATTTCCCTCCCTTCATCTGATTGATTCCACACTGATGTAAGAGAGCTGGAAAGGTGACCCTATTGCTTTCACATCTACTGGGATTTCAAATCAGTGATGACAAAAGGAAAGTTGACGGAAGAGGAGGAGGTTACTGTAGAGAATCCCCAGGAGTATTGGGAGGTTTGTGAGTTGGTAGACTTAATATCTAGGAGGTGGCAGTATTGAGTAATATCCTTCCTCCCCTGTCTCCTCTTTGCAATAGTGATCCATCTTGGCAAGGGAAGGAATGGCAGGCAATGGGGTTGTTTTACTGAGACAAGAAAGGTGATAGGTCTATATGAGGCTAAAGTTCTCAGGTAGGAAAAAAGTTCAGAACTATGACCAATTTCTTCTTTCTACACTACATGACCAAAAGTATGTGGACAACTGCTTGTTGAACATCTCATTTCAAAATCATGGGCATTAATATGGAGTTGGTCCCCCCTTTGCTGCTATAACAACCTCCACTATTCTGGGAAGGCTTTCCACTAGATGTTGGAACAATGCTGCAGGGACTTGTTTCCATTCAGCCACAAGAGCATTAGTGAGGTCGGGCACTGCCGTTGGACAATTAGGTCTGGCTTCCAATTCATCCCAAAGGTGTTCGATGGAGTTGAGGTCAGGGCTCTGTGCAGGGAGTCAAGTTCTTCCCCCTCGATATCAACAAACCATTTCTGTTTGAACCTGGCTTTGTGCACAGGGGTATTGTCATGCTGAAACAGAAAAGGGCCTTCCCCAAACTGTTGCCACAAAGTTGCAAGCATATAATCGTCTAGAATGTAATTGTATGCTGTAGCGTTAAGATTTCCCTTCACTGGAACTAAAGGGCCTAGCCCGAACCATGAAAACCAGCTCCAGACCATTATTCCTCCTCCGCCAAACTTCACAGTTGGCACTATGCATTCAGGCAGGTAGCATTGTCCTGGCATCCGCCAAACCCAGATTGGTCCATCGGACTGCCAGATGGTGAAGCGTGATTCATCACTACAAAGAACGCATTTCCACTGCTCCAGAGTCCAATGTCGTCGAGCTTTACACCACTCCAGCCTATGCTCGACATTGTGCATGGTTATCTTAACCTTGTGTGCGGCTGTTTGGTCATGGAAACCCATTTCACAAAGCTCCCGACTAACAGTTCTTGTGCTGATGTTGCTTCAAAAGGAAGTTTGTAACTTGGTGGTGAGTGTTGCAACCGAGGACAGAATATTTGTACTCACTTCAGCACTCGGTGGTCCCATTCTGTGAGCTTGTGTGGCCTACAACTTCATGGCTGAGCTGTTGTTGCTCCTAGACTTTTCCACTTCACAATAACAGCACTTACAGTTGACCGGGGATGCTCTAGCAGGGCAGAAATTTGATGAACTGACTTATTGGATAGATGGCATTTTATGACGGTGCCATGTTGAAAGTCACTGAGTTCTTTAGTAAGGCCATTCTACTGCCAATGTTTGTCTATGGAGATTGCATGACTGCATGCTCAATTTTATACACCTGTCAGCAATGGGTGTGACTGAAATAGCCAAATCCACTAATTTAAAGGGGTGTCCACATACTTTGGTTGAAGCGTTACAGATTCCACTCTAGAAATGTAAAGGTAATTTCCGATTGAACCGACATATTTAGTGTTTACCATGAATGCAGTCTCTGCTAAAGTGGGAACATTGCCTTTAAATCTCAATCATGCTGTAAATAAATGTAAATGCCCCAGTGGTGGCAGTTGAGAGGGTATGCTTTTTAGAGACATTATCAAATACCACTGATAAATGTAATGCTGAGGATGATTTATTTCTTGCTCGGGATTTTAACTGCACAGTCAGTGATTTAGATAGAAACCACAAAGAACCTCATATAGCCTCAATGTCTTATTGTAGCATGAACTGTGTGATATTTGGCGGAGCCAACATGGAGGCACGTGACAGTACACATGGGCCCATTTGAGAGAGAACACCATCTCTCTGGCCAGGTTAGATAGGTTTTATTGTTTTGAGCATCAATCTCAGGTCTGTAAATCAAGTGTTATAACCCCAGTGGGATTTTCTGATCATTGTTTAATAACAAAGGTGGTGTTCATTTACGTTGTAAAACCAAAAAGCACATATTTTAATATAACTTTATTGAGTGATGCTCACTTCAGGAAATGTTTTTTTGGGGGGACGGAGAGGTGAAGGTCTCAAAAGGCCGGTTTTGTATCCCTTCAACAGTGGTGGGATACAGGGAAAATCCCGATTCAACAATTCTGTAATCAGTACACGATGAATGTCACCAGAGATATCACCAGATCAATGAACGCCCTAGAGTCTGAAATAGTGGAACTCCTGGCGTTGGTTGAGACCACAGGCGATCGAGGCCTTACTCAGGCCCCCAAGAGAAAAAAAATCTGCATTGGCAGACCTGCTGGGTATCAGAGCACAGGGGGCATTGGTGAGAATACATTTTCAGGGAATCTCTGAAATGGATGCCTCATCCAAATTTTTCTTTGGTTTAGAGAAAAAGAATGGACAAAGAATAATTATTCATTGCCTCAAATCAGCTGTTGGACAAGAGATCACTAGCCGAGTGAAATTAGAAAGAGAGCAGTAGAGTTCCATGCTGAGCTCTACAAGTGTGAGTACAAAGAGGATAAAACAGTGACACAGCATTCCTTGATGGGCTCCCACAGGTGGCTGCAGAAACTCAGGTTGAGCTACAGCAACCATTGTCTTTGCAGGAGCTATACACTGCATGGAAAATGGAAAGGCACCAGACATTTATGGGCTTCCCGTTGCCTTTTAAAGGTCCATGTTGGGAGAGGATTGGGTAGCAGTAGTTAACGATAGTTTGACCGGAGGGTTACTAAGCTGCAGGATGGCTGTCCTCACCCTACTGCCATAAAAGGGTGACCCTAGGGAGGTGAAGAACTGGAGGCCGGTGGCTTTAATGTGCCTGATTATAAGATCCTGTCCAAGGCTTTGTCCAACAGGCTGAGGGAGGTGATGGGGCAAATCATACATACGGACCAGTCCTACTGTGTTCCCTGCAGGCTGATAGGGGATAACATTTCCCTGATTCAGGATTTTTTTGGACTTCTCTAGGGCTATTGGGTTGAATGCTGGTCTAATTTCAATTGATCAGGAAAATACATTGGATTTAATTTAATTTAACTTGGCAAGCCAGTTATGAACAAATTCTTATTTACAATTACCGCCTACTCCGAACAAACATTAAGAGCAAATTCGTATTTACAATGATGGCCTACTCCAGCCAAACCTAGACAACTCTGGGACAATTGTGTGCCACCCTATGGGACTCCCAATCACAGCCGAATGTGATACAGCCTGGATTCAAACCAGGCACTATAGTGATGCATCTTGCAGTGAGATGTAGTGCCTTAGACCACCGTGCCACTCGGGAGACACTCGGGAGCCACTAAGCATTTTGAACATCAATACTTATGGCACACTTTTGAGGCGTTTTGTTTCAGCTCTGGTTTTATTTTCATGATCAGTGTGCTATATGGTGACATTGAAAGTGTACAGAAAGTTAAGAAAGTTTTAAAGTGTGTAGAGGTATTAGGCAGGGGTCTTCTTTGTCAGGAATGTTATATGCCATCGCTATAGAGCCACTACTAAATAGCATTAGAAGTCACATTGAAGGGGGGCACCTTTCAAAGGATATTCCTCCTATTCGTCTCCCCCTCGATATATGATGATGATATAGTTATTTTTTGTGAAAAATCAAACAGAGGTCGATAGTTTGAGTCTCATGGTTGATCGGTTTAGGAGAATATCCTCTGCAAAGGTAAATTGGGAAAAAAGTTGTGCTTTACAGATTGGAAAATGGTCTGGAGGGATCATGGCTTTGTCAGGGTGGCTAGAATGGTGTAAGGAAGGTTTTAAGTATCTTGGAGTGTACCTAAGGGATAAAAAATTGTAATGAGGTGCTTGAAATGGTGGAAGGGAGGATGAGGAGATGGCGTTGGTTGTTATCTCATATGTCATACAGGGGGCATACTATTATTGTTAACAATGTGGTTACCTCTGCACTGAGGCATTGGTTGTCATGTTTTTTTTTTGTATTTGTCAAAAGAGGAGGGGGAGGAGGGGGGGGGGGGGTACAAGGTATTGTACATCTTAGGGAGTACATCCGTTTTACAGAGGCCTTCTTAGGGTTTGGAGCATAATGAAAGTGTCCAGACGCACTCCAGTGGAGTCAGTGCATTGGCTGCTGGAGGAACCTCTGGTGTATTATGGGGCAAGATTGTATTGTACAACTAGAGCTGTTCCACATTTCTCCAAGATTCTGGTGAAGGGCAAAATCATCACCCTAAAGCAGTTAATGGCCATGGCTGGGCCCACCTTAATGGATGGAGGATGGGTGGCTGAACATTTGTGGGTGAGGTCAGAAAAGATTGTTGGACAACTGCTGGGAAGCTGCAGGAAGGCTCTGTCAGTAGAAGAGTGGATTATGCGTATTAATCACAAGAAGAAGGTACAAGATGAAAATATCCCATTTCCAAGACTTGGGATTACACCCAATATCCCAGAGTTCAGAAAGAAAGGCGTTATTACTGGATTTGAAAGGGTTGGAAGAGTTGGGTTTGGATGAGTGGAATGGGACTTATATAGGGGGTGTGTCAAGGTTTTGAATAAAGATAAATTGAAGACTAGAAAAGACACTCCTTGGAGGGTAAAACTGGGTATTGGTGACATGGAGAGCATAGCCACTGTTACAAGCCACTGTTACAAAATGGCACTGGTGACATGCAATGGAGGGTTTGCATGGCAGTATTGCAGTTATGCTTTTGTATCTGTTATTAACTCAGATGATGGAGATGGATGTCCTTTTTGCAACATAAAATAAATAATTGTAGCTGTTTTATGGAGTGTGAGAGGATAAAGCCTCTCTTTGAAATGCTGGAGTTTATGTTTACAGCTGTAGTGGAGATTTTCAATAACACTGTTTTTATTTTGGGGTTTCAATATAGTAAGCAACAGAAAAGAAAATGTCAACTGTTCAATTTTATTTTGAGGCAAGCTAAGATGTCAATTTTTCTGAGTAGGAAACATAAAATAAAATATTATTTTATTGAATTAATTTTTATTTAAGACTGACAAATGTATTGTTTAATTTCTTAAAAGGCACAGTGTGCCATTATTTGTGTTAATAAGTAAGTACTAAATAGAGGTCTTATAAAAACTCAAAACTCTCTCTTTCTCCTCTGACCTGTGGTATATTGAACAACCACAGGTGGGCAGTATATTCCTTACAGATGAGGATGAGGTGATGTTAGTTCAGGTCATTGTGTGTGTGTGCTGCACCTGACGTTGTTAGCTAATAGTAGACTGCCTTGTGAGGCCTTAGCAGAGATCAAAGGACAGGATTTTGCCATGTCTGAGTGTGTCTTCCCCATCTCCTTAAAACAACCTCTCTGCATTACTCAGGCCTAGAATGTACCTACAGATCTGCTCTCTTCTCTCACCTTTTCAAATATCTTCTCTCTCTCTCTCTCGCTTTGTGAACCTAAACCCTCCGAAGCGATTTATCATTTTCTCTTCTGAAATCACATCTGTTCTCCCCTCCTACCAGTGAACAGTCATTGCTGTAACCAGGGCCTCCTTTGATCATAGAGAATATTCACAATAGAGACAGATCTCCTTCTTATCTCCTCTTCCTTCCTTTTTCGTAATTTTGCGTTCCATTACCCAATACCCCTTGATATTGTCACTTAAACCCCCCCCTATGTCGATGTGGAATTCGGACTCAGGTTTGAAAGAAACTCAGAGGAGATGTGTGTGCATGCGTGCGTGTGTGTTTGTTCATGGTAGTCATGGTTACTTGTCATGTCTGGCCCAGATTCCACCTGTGAGGCACCTGGAAGGTAACTGCTCACATGCACGAATACACACACACACACACACACACACACTGTGACGGCCCTGAATTTTTCTGAACCGTCTCAGTGCAGCTCCTTCCAATAGGGCGCTTTTCCTTTAATTCCCAATTAAATAGCCAGCATCAGCTGCGCTAAAGTGGGGTTGTGATGGAGACGTGAATGAGGATGTGTTCAACCCTCAGTTCCCGAAGCTTCTCTATTCCGGTTGTTTTGTAGCCTACACATCTCCGTTCTTCGTGGCCTGTCTCCGCTGGAGATCTATTGGCGGATTGGATTGTCTGACTGACCGACTGACTACCACCTTTTTGTATACGGTATTTCATTTGTTTTGATATGATGTATACCGTGATGATTTATGTAGTTAGATGTAGTTGATGACTTAGTAAGAGCTGATACGCTTTAAAGTTCTGTGGTAAAATTATTGTTATATTGATAGTATGATTTAATACGGGGTTTACGCTACACTTGAATGAACGGACAAACATTGCGTGACTAAGGTCACGGGAGTTCCCTGAACTCCTTTACCGGGCTGGACTCTTTAGGCCCGAGGTACAGGACATTTCTGGAGGAACCAGAACTCATTGTGTTATATTATTTATTAAATGTGTGTGTAATCATTGATGTTGCTAATACAACCCACGCAAAAGAATATAGTTGTTTTTGAAGTTCTTTACAATGTTTTAAGGGTTTATGAAAAGTTTATTTCCATCCTGACTTTTACATAAGTCCTTTGTATTGGTGTAGACTTGACGGACCAGATGGGACTCATTCCCTCCCAAACTAAAAGGAGAAACCAATGTTTTCTCTGGTAGGCACAACCTACCTGGCACCCCTATAAATAATAACCTCAAGTCAAAACCGTTACAACACACACACACACACACAGTCCATGCCTATATTTAAACAGAAACCTGATCATTATCCTTTCCTTCTGTTTAGAAGATAAACTAACTTTTTTAAATTGACTAGATCTGCTGATGTATAGACAGTGAGTGTGTAGATGATAAACAAACTCACCACCCTGTCTGATTCCTCTACAGTATTTCATTAATTATTACCTTGAAGAGCATCATCTGCCCTTATCGTAATACATCTACTTAGAGTGTGTGTGTTCATGCGTGTGCGTGTTTGCCTAAACGCAGAAGTAGTGACAGCTTATTAGAACCCACCAGCCGTTGTGACTCATCAGAAAGAACAGCCACGGTGAAGAATATATACACTAACGAAGCCAGTGTATTTTTCCTTCTTAGCTGAAATAAATTTATGCAGCCCATCTCCTGTCTTTAGATACCTCTCTCATTAGTCTCACAAGAGAAGACCTTGAGAAGGATAAGTGTCTGGCTGTGTCCTAGTCTGGGGGAAGATCTCAATTGTATACACCTCGCATACTCTCTCCTCTTTCCTTGTCCCCTTCTCAAAACCCAGTGCAGGAGAAGGTCAGAGGGGCGGGACCTTCAATTGAGATCTTCCCTGGAAGTGAAGTCTCCTTAGCAAGAGTGTTTGACTACTAGTCAGTAGTCTGAAGTGCCTTCCTTTCTTTGTCTTCTTTCCTCCATCTGCACTAAAAAGGAACTGGACAGGAGAACATTAGGGTCATGATCGTTAAGGCCGAAATGGAAAGCGCTTTAAAACATTTTGGAATGGAAAGGGAACGTTTCTTATTGGACAAGTCTAGATAGTCTCTCCCCGTTTCAGTCCACTCTTCCGTTTGTTGCCTATCAGTGGAGGTTCCTCAGAGGAGGAAGGGGAGGATGATCCTCCTCAGTGAATTTCATAAAAATAAAAATAATAAAACATTTAAAAAGCTATCCTTTTTAGATAAAACTATACTAAATATATTCACGTCACCAAATAATTGATTAAAACACACTGTATTGCAATAAAGGACTACCGTAGCCCCAACAGCACTCTGTAGGGTAGCACCATGGTGGAGCCAGAGGACAGTCAGCGTCCATCCTTCTCTGACTACATTGACTTCAATACTAAACCTAGGAGGCTCATGGTTCTCACCCCCTTCCATAGACTTACACTGTAATTATGACAACTTCTGGAATACGTCCTCCAACCTATCAGAGCTCTTGCAGCATGAACTGACATGTTGTCCACCCAATCAAATGATCAGATAATGAAACTAGTAGTGAAAGCATAAGCTACAGCTAGCTAGCACTTCAGTGCTTAAAATGTGGGGAGTAGTTGACTCAAAGAGAGAGAAAGACAATAGTTGAACAGTTTTGAACAAATTAAATATTACAAAATGAAGGAGAAGCAAGAGAGAGAGAAAGAGAGCGAGATAAATTGTCATTTTTTTCAGTTTCACTTACTTAGCTAGCAAATGCAGCTAGCTAGTTTAGCCTACTCAAACAGAGGGATGCTATGTTAGCTAGCTGCCTATGACTTTCCAACATAACGCTGGAACTCTTCGAAGTCAAGGTAAGCTTTTGGTTTAACTCATTTATTGCCACCGGGGCCCACTGGTGTAAGTGCTAAACTGCTTACTGGCTGTACACTAACGTTACTGCCTGATTGTAGCAGGTTAACTAACTTGTTAGTTCTATTAGCTATGTTGACTAGGACACTACTTTAGCTAATACGGTGACAATGATGTAGGCTGTGTGCATCGCTTATATTTTTTTTTACCTGGTCACATACAGCTGATGTGTTGTGCCTTGAAGTACACAAGTGAAGGGAAAAGGTGAGAGGAGGAGAGCGCATAGATACGAGAAGGAATACAACGTGGCTGTTATGAAAGTTAACTGTGTTTATGTGCGATCAGGGGTGTATTCATTCTGCGGATTCTGTTGAAAAACATTTCTTAAACGGAACAGGGATAAACACACCTGAATTTGTCTAGTAGAAACTCTTGTTTGCAACTGTTGGACTAATGATTTTAACTTTTTAAGAGTGTGCAAGGTGATATTGAATGTGTCACTGTCTGTCCATGTGTCCCTGTCTGTCACCTCAAAATGTTTCTCTCAACTTTCAGTCTCATAGGCGAGGTTGTAGCAACCTCATGATAAATATAGGGAAAATGTGATTATCATGTAGTAGCCTAAACCTATTACTGTTGCTGTCACGACTTCCTCCGTAGTTGGTCCCGCTCCTTCTTCGGGCGGCGTTCGACGTTCGACGTCCCCGACCTTCTATCCATCGCCGATCCACTTTTCATTTTCCATTGGTTTTGTCTTGTCTGGTTCTTATTCCATCAATTACATGTTGTGTATTTAACTCTCTGTTCCCCCCCATGTCCTTGTCCGTAATTGTTTCTTGTAGTGCTTGTGCACGGTATGCTGGTGATTACCGGGTTTTGTTTGACCCATTTCATGTATTGTTCTGTTGACGATGGTTTATGTTGATTAAACGACACCGTTGTTAATCCGTTTTTGCTCTCCTGTGCCTGACTTCTCTGCCGCCAGTACGCACCTTGTTACAGTTGCATTGAACTGGGTGAATGGAATATGAATGACAGTCATCTAATATGCTGTAATGAAACAAAAAATCGTCCTCCCTCATCTTAAACGGCACCGACCGCCACTGGTACCTATAATGAACACGACCCGGCATCCACATCTCCACGGTTGTGAAGTTTGAAAATTAATTTTGGGTCAGAGACTGTACCATCCAACCCCTGACCATTGACCTCTGTTGACCTCTAAGTCAAGGCCTGTTGAGGACATTTAGAATGCTGCCAGTCCAATTTTCACCTCCACAGATTGTTGTTGTTACCCACGCTCCTTGTCATCTGTCCATCCGTCCTGTATTTGCTGTCTGCTGCTGTTTTTAAATTGGCTCAAAGACTGACACTGCCTCCCTCACATTCTCCTCTCCTCTCCTCACACTCTCCTCTCATCATACTCTCCTCTCCTCACTCTCCTCTTCTCTCCTCACACTCTACGCTCCTCACATTCTCCTCTTCTCTCCTCTCCTCACACTCCTCTTCTCTCCTCACCTCACACTCTCCTCACATTCTCCTCTCCTCACACGCTCCTCTCCTCACACTCTCCGCTCCTCACATTCTCCTCACACTCTCCCCTTCTCTCCTCTCCTCACACGCTCCTCTCCTCACACTCTCCCCTTCTCTCCTCTCCTCACACTCTCTTCTCCTTCTTCTCTGCCGGGACTATATATAGACTGATATAGCTCGCACTGCCAAGCCCCAGTTCAGCTGGAAACTGCCTGATAGAAAGTGAGAGAGCGTGAGAAGGAGCGATGGATAGAGGGAGGGAGGCAAGAGGAAGAGAGAGGCCAATCGTGAAGGAAGAGAGGGAGAGGGTGAAGAGGGGGAAAGGTAGAAGGGAAGGAGAGATGATGAAATAACACGGGTGAGGGAGAGAGACTTCTTAGCACTCAGTAGGGAAGTAGTTGACTAGTTCATTTTCAACCACAAGCTCTGCAATTTGAAGCAATTTAAACCAATACGTACTGTATGTAACAAGCAAAAATGCAATGTTTTTCTGACTTAAAATATAGGAAAGCACCATTGCATAGGACCCTTTTAAAGTTTAATTTCTCAGAAAATGTTCAATTAACTGCAATAACAATCAAGGAAATAGTCAGCAAATATTCTGTTTTCTGGCAGAGACTGCCCCAGTAGTTCTCTGGTCAAGCACTAATGACTAATGGAACTGATCCCACCACACACGCACCCCCCCCCCCCCCCCCCACACACAAACACACAATCTCAGATCAAGATGACTCCTTCACAGACATAAAATATTCACATCCTATTAAAGAAAGATACATCAGATAGAAGAGAGCTGCCATGTTACATTACCCTTCCTCCAGGTCTGCCATGTCTGTTCCCTTCATACTATATGACCTCACAGAGAGGAACAGAAGGTTTCCGGGAGCAGGTTTAAACATTTCTGCAGAAGCCGTGAGTGTTTGGCTGTGTAACGTGTGTCTGCATCTCCTGAGGAAACGACTTTGGCTCTTTTGACCTTTTGCGAGTGTGTGTGTGACCTTTGTATGATACATTTGATACATTTGTTGTTAGACATTATACATTACATTACACATTCATTCATTATTAGCTAACCACAAGTTCCCTGCTTAAAAATCTGTCACCATATATGGCTTTATATATGGATATACAGTTGAAGTCGGAAGTTTACATACATTTAGGTTGGAGTCATTAAAACTAGTTTTTCAACCACTCCACAAATCCACAAGGGTCCCAGCTACATAACAAATGGTTTTGTTCGATAAAGTCCTCCTTTATATCCCCATTAGCGTGCTAGACTAAGTTATCCACCGGTTTCCCTCGTTCAAAATGCATACAAATGAATCCCGTAAGTTACCAAATTCTAGCTAATTTAAAAAAAAACAAGCCTGAAACTCTTTCTAAAGGCTGTTGACATCTAGTGGAATCCATAGGAACTGCAATCTGGGCCCAAAACCCTTATATACTCAATAGGCTTTTAATGGAAAACCACTCACATAAAAAAAGTTATGTTATATTCACAGAAAAAGCTGAAATAAACCATTCTCTCTACTATTCTTCTGACATCTCACATTCTTAAAATAAAGTGGTGATCCTAACTGACCTAAAACAGGGAATTTCTTACTTGGATTAAATGTCAGAATTTCTGAAAAACTAATTTGAAATGTATTTGGCTAAGGTGTATGTAAACTTCCGAATTCAACTGTATATACAGTCATGGCCAAAAGTTTTGAGAATGACACAAATATAAATTTTCACAAAGTCTGCTGCCTCAGTATCTTCAGATATTTTTGTCAGATGTTACTATGGAATACTGAAGTATAATTACAAGCATTTCATATGTGTCAAAGGCTTTTATTGACATTTATATGAAGTTGATGCAAAGAGTCAATATTTGCAGTGTTGACCCTTCTTTTTCAAGACCTCTGCAATCTGCCCTGGCATGTTGTCAATTAACTTCTGGGCCACATCCTGACTGATGGCAGCCCTTTCTTGCATAATCAATGCTTGGAGTTTGTCAGAATTTGTGGGTTTTTGTTTGTCCACCGTCCTCTTTGAGGATTTACCACAAATTCTCAATGGGATTAAGGTCTGGGGAGTTTCCTGGCCATGCTTTACTGTTGGCATGACACAGGACTGATGGTAGCGCTCACCTTGTCATCTCCAGACAAGCTTTTTTTCCGGATGCCCCAAACAATCGGAAAGGGGATTCATCAGAGAAAATTACTTTACCCCAGTCCTCAGCAGTCCAATCCCTGTACCTTTTGCAGAATATCAGTCTGTCCCTGATGTTTTTCCTGAAGAGAAGTGGCTTCTTTGCTGCCCTTCGCCTTACTGTGTGTGCAGATGCACTCACACCTGCCTGCTGCCATTCCTGAGCAAGCTCTGTATTGAACCGCTCTCCTTGAAGGTCTTGATGATCCGATAAATGGTTGATTTAGGTGCAATCTTACTTGCAGCAATATCGTTGCATGTGAAGCCCTTTTTGTGCCAAGCAATGATTACGGCACGCGTTTCCTTGCATGTAACCATTGTTGACAGAGGAAGAAGAATGACAACACCACCCTCCATTTGAAGCTTCCAGTCCGTTATTCGAACTCAATCAGCATGACAGAGTGATCTCCAGCCTTGTCCTCATCAACACTCACACCTGTGTTAACGAGAGAATCACTGACAAGATGTCAGCTGGTCCTTTTGTGGCAGGGCTGAAATGCAGTGGAAATGTTTCTTTGGGATTCAGTTAATTTGCATGGCAAAGAGGGACTTTGAAATGAATTGCAATTCATCTGATCACTCTTCATAACATTCTGGAGTATATGCAAATTGCCATCATACAAACTGAGGCAGCAGACTTTGTGAAAATGTATATTTGTGTCATTCTCAACTTTTGGCCACGACTGTACTGTATATTGTTGGGTCTGTACATTCCTGTATAAGCAATTATACACTGCTCAAAAAAATAAAGGGAACACTTAAACAACACAATGTAACTCCAAGTCAATCACACTTCTGTGAAATCAAACTGTCCACTTAGGAAGCAACACTGATTGACAATACATTTCACATGCTGTTGTGCAAATAGAATAGACAACAGGTGGAAATTTGAGGCAATTAGTAAGACACCCCCAATAAAGGAGTGTTTCTGCAGGTGGCGACCACAGACCACTTCCCAGTTCCTATGCTTCCTGGCTGATGTTTTGGTCACTTTTGAATGCTGGCGGTGCTTTCACTCTAGTGGTAGCATGAGACGGAGTCTACAACCCACAAGTGGCTCAGGGAGTGCAGCTCAACCAGGATGGCACATCAATGCGAGCTGTGGCAAGAAGGTTTGCTGTGTCTGTCAGCGTAGTGTCCAGAGAATGGAGGCGCTACCAGGAGACAGGCCAGTACATCAGGAGACGTGGAGGAGGCCGTAGGAGGGCAACAACCCAGCAGCAGGACCGCTACTTTTGCCTTTGTACAAGGAGGAGCAGGAGGAGCACTGCCAGAGCCCTGCAAAATGACCTCCAGCAGGCCACAAATGTGCATGTGTCTCCTCAAACGGTCAGACTCCATGAGGGTGGTATGAGGGCCCGACGTCCACAGGTGGGGGTTGTGCTTACAGCCCAACACCGTGCAGGACGTTTGGCATTTGCCAGAGAACACCAAGATTGGCAAATTCGCCACTGGCGTCCTGTGCTCTTCACAGATGAAAGCAGGTTCACACTGAGCACATGTGACAGATGTGACAGTCTGGAGACGCCATGGAGAACTTTCTGCTGCCTGCAACATCCTCCAGCATGACCGGTTTGGCGGTGGGTCAGTCATGGTGTGGGGTAGCATTTCTTTGAGGGGCCGCACAGCCCTCCATGTGCTCGCCAGAGGTAGCCTGACTGCCATTAGGTACCGAGATGAGATCCTCAGACCCCTTGTGAGACCATATGCTGGTGCGGTTGGCCCTGGGTTCCTTCCTGCAAGAGGAAGGCATTGATGCTATAGACTGGCCCGCCCGTTCCCCAGACCTGAATCCAATTGGGCACATCTGGGACATCATGTCTCGCTCCATCCACCAACGCCATTTTGCACCACAGACTGTCCAGGAGTTGGCGGATGCTTTAGTCCAGGTCTGGGAGGAGATCCCTCAGGAGACCATCTGCCACCTCATCAGGAGCATGCCCAGGCGTTGTAGGGAGGTCATACAGGCACGTGGTGGCCACACACACTACTGAGCCTCATTTTGACTTGTTTTTAAGGACATTATATCAAAGTTGGATCAGCCTGCAGTGTGGTTTTCCACTTTAATTTAGAGTGTGACTCCAAATCCAGACCTCCATGGGTTGATAAATTTGATTTCCATTGATAATTATTGTGTGATTTTGTTGTCAGCACATTCAACTATGTAAAGAAAAAAGTATTTAATAAGAATATTTCATTCATTCAGATCTAGGATGTGTTATTTTAGTGTTCCCTTTATTTTTTTGAGCAGTGTATATTATCAGAGGCAAAACAAGCTGGCAACCTTCCTCCCGTGTTTGGAAGCAGCTTCCACTTTAATATGAGCCTCTCATATCTAATATTGTAGGCCTGCCTGCTGAGCCAAGCTTTGGGCGTTATTCACTTAGACAACAGGCCTATACCATCCAGTGTCTACCATCATCTGTAGATGTGAAAGTTAGGGAAAGCTGGCCTGGAATATAATTGATTAACTATATGAGATAACGGCTTGATTTCCCCTCATATGGATTGTAGAATGCCCTGGACTCAAGAATTCATTTCCATCACAAAATCTCTGAGGGGGTTAATGTGTGTCCGTGCGTTGTGTGTGTGAATGTGTGTGCATGTGTGTGTGTCTTTGTCTGTGTGTGTGTGTTTGTGAGACTGTTTGTGTCTGTGTGTGAGTCAGTGAATCCAATAAGACAGAGAAGTGGGTTGAATCCAGTAAGCTCAAATGTGGGAGAACTCCACACCTAATTGGTTGGAGGTGGAGCTCAGGGATTGGTTAAGAGTTTGGCTGGAGGCGTGATGATTCCCCTTGGGCTGAACCAGATCTAAACTCTATCTCTTTCTCAATTAAATTAAATTAAAATGGCTTTATTGGCAGGGTATTAATGGGGTGTTTGTCCCATTTGGTGAAATCCTTTTTGCAAGTGGACCCCACACCTCGCTGCCATGAAGTGCAATTGGTTCAATGACACATTCAATTATTTATGCACACATTTTAATAGGTATTTTCAATTTAAATATTTTTTTACTGGTTTAAAATGCCCTGCTTGCTTTCTCTCCCAGTTCATTCACTGAATCATTTAGGTGTCCAGTTTAGCTTATTTTTTAAACCTAAGTAATTGTAATGTGTGCAGTACTCTATGTACAGTTGAAGTCGGAAGTTTATACACACACCTTAGCCGAATACATTTAAACTCAGTTTTTCACAATTCCTGACATTTAATCCAAGTAAAAAATTCCCTGTTTTAGGTCAGTTAAGATCACCACTTTATTTTAAGAATGTGAAATGTCAGAATAATAGTAGAGAGAATGATTTATTTCAGCTTTTATTTCTTTCATCACATTCCCAGTGGGTCAGAAGTTTACATACACTAAATTAGTATTTGGTAGCATTGCCTTTAAATGGTTTAACTTGGGTCAAACGTTTTAGGTAGCCTTCCACAAGCTTCCCACAATAAGTTGGGTGAATTTTGGCCCATTCCTCCTGACAGAGATGGTGTAACGGAGTCAGGTTTATAGGCCTCCTTGCTCGCACACGCTTTTTCAGTTCTGCCCACAAATTATCTATACAAATTATCCAATACCTTGACTTTGTTGTCCTTAATCCATTTTGCCACAACTTTGGAAGTATGCTTGGGGTCATTGTCCATTTAGAAGACCAAGCTTTGCGACCAAGCTTTAATACAAAACTCTAAGACAAATGTCAAAAAGAATAACACATTCTGTAGATTTTTTCTCAAAATGCCTTATCACACTGTCGACCTCATTACAGAGTCACAGGGTCAGGAAGTTAGAGGAGGCCAGCATCCCGGAGTCGCCTCTTCACTGTTGACGTTGAGACTGTTTTTTATGGCTACTATTTAATGAAGCTGCCAGTGGAGGACACTTGAGGCATCTGTTTCTGAAACTAGACACTCTAATATACTTGTCCTCTTGCCCAGTTGTGCACCGTGGCCTCCCACTCCTCTTTCTATTCTGATTAGAGCCAGTTTGCGCTGTTCTGTGAAGGAAGTAATACACAGCGTTGCACGAGATCTTCCGTTTCTTGGCAATTTCTTGCATGGATTAGCCATCATCATTCTCAGAATAAGAATAAACTGACTAGTTTCAGAAGAAAGTTCTTTGTTTCTGAACATTTTGAGCCTGTAATCGAACCCACAAATGCTGATACTCAACTAGTCTAAAGAGGGACAGTTTTATTGCGTTTTTAATCAGGACAACAGTTTGATGTCAGCTGTCAACATTTTGTTGTCAGTATGTCAGCTGTGCTAACATAATTGCAAAATACTTTTTTTGTTGCCTTTTTAAAATTATAGACTTGGATTAGCTAACACAACGTGTCATTGGAATACAGGAGTGATGGTTGCTGATAATGGGCCTCTTTACCTATGGGCCTGTATGCCTATGTAGATATTCCATAAAAAATGTGCCGTTTCCAGCTACAATAGTCATTTACAACATTAACAATGTCTACACTGTATTTCTGATCCATTTGATGTTATTTTAATTGACAAAAAATGTGCTTCTTTCAAAAACAAGGACATTTTCAAGTGACCCCAAACTTTTTAACAGTAACTCGGTAACAGTAACTTGGTAACTCCTTCAAAAGCATTCCAGCAATCCAAAAAAAGCATTCCAGGTGAAGCTGGTTGAGAGAATGCCAAGAGTGTTCAAAGCTGTCATCAAGGAAAAGTGTGTCTTTTGATTTGTTTAACACTTTTTGGTTACTACATGATTCCATATGTGTTATTTAATGTCTTCACTATTATTCTACAATGTAGTAAATAGTAAAAGTAAAGAAATGTTTCCCTTGGCTGTAAACCTTTATGTTAAGCATCCACCATTTTGTTTACAACCGTGTGTGTGTGTGTGTGTGCGTTAGCAATACACTCTAAGGCTATGGACTGATGAACACACCTCCATGTCTGTGAGTGTGGCACTAAACCCGGTACCGATTTTACACTTACCTGAGTCTTGCTTCTTTTTTGTAGTGCTGCCACATTCCATCAACATGGCGGGAAGTATTCTCCTCACCAAAGAGCTCAACACTGGAAATCGACACAATGTTGCAATTGCAACATCAACTACGCAATTACCTAACTAACTACACTAACTACCTTTTTTTTATGTAGCGGTTGTTATTGCTGTAGCCTATACATTTTCATTTTTTCACAGCAGTCACTAATCCTGATGTGTCCCAGAAACATTGATTTTGTTGTACATTTCTATTTACTTACATTTCATTTGAACATGTTTGTGTTTTTTGAGCAAATTGTTGTTATTATAATGTATCTTTTTATATCTGGACGTGGTCCCATTTGTACAACTCAGAGCAGTTTATTGTCTCGTTGTCAAAATGTGGTATAAGCACATTCATCATTTATTTAAAATAATACCTCAAATGAATGTCACTTTACTTAAAGGTGTCTGTGCGCACTGTGCATATGACATGGTTTTGACGCCTAGGATTTCAATCAATGTAATAATGTGGTTGGTGACAGAGGTTGGTAAATTAAATAACACCCTCTGTTATAAAATATTGTAGAATGTAATAACACATGACAAAAGTTGTCATGCAGACTATGTAATAGCAGTCGTTAATAACGGTTGATATTAGAGCATATGACAACAGGACGAACAGTCATCTATAAACGCAAATGTTAACTAGTTCTATAACATCATATGGGGTTACTCATAACTAGTTATAAACAACTTATGACAAGTTTTACAATGTGTCATGTAGCTGTTTTAAAGCAGTTATGAGCGCATGCATAAGGACACCTACAATAAAGTATGACCGATTGTCCTTGTCTCTCTGGAGCATAAGAAACTCATTTCATATGAAGTGAATCTGTTTATCAGCATTAGCTTTGTGTTTGCTGTTGTGATTAATGAGCCTGCTGGATAGAAGTTATTCAAATGTATTCAAATGCAGCCCTTTCTTGCTCATTTCAAGACTGACCTCAAGTAGTCGGAATTCAGTTGACTTAAGGAAGGCGAAGGTGCTTGCAGGAGAATAACATCACAGTCTGAGAGAACACACACACACAGTCATGCACATACACACACTTTGTGACAACCTGTAATTAATGGATCACTCTGATGTTTTGGCAGGAAACTGGTGAGACAGAAAACTGAGAGACAACAATGAATGGTAAACAAATTAGAAAGGGAGAGAGATTTAGGGGGGAGACAGACAAAAAGATAAAAACCGAGAGAAAGTGAGGACAAGGTTGAGATAAAATGTAATACCATACTCAATTCTCTCTTGTTCCCTATCAAATTATATTGTCTGTGGGATAACAGCAGAATGTAGATACAGGCATTGACAAACACATTAAGACTATTCAATACTCTGCCACTCTATTCAGCAGCAGACGCATTATTTGTCAATAGTGGCATTTAGCCAGTTTAACATTCAGAATAATTTGGTTTTTTGTTGGTTTGGAATGAAAAAAACTAGCTGGGGGTTTGAGTTTCAGTGTGCGTCCCAAATGGCACCCTATTCCCTAAAGAATGCTTCACATTAGATCAGAGTCCTATGATCAGAATCCTTTTGGGATGCACCTGAGAGTGTCTCGGTGAGTTTGAGCTGTTTCCTCTGTTGGACATTCTCTGTGAGTAGCTCCTGTTCAGCATTCAGTGGTCTGGAAAAGTTGTGTCCAGCAGCACTACAGCCCTCAGATTTAGATCACACACACACAGGCATGCATGCATGCACACACACACACAAATCTAAAGGCTCTGTTTTTAATCGCTTAAATGTCCGTGTTTACCAACAAACATACATGGATATGGGCCAGCATCCCTGTGGAACGCTTTGTACATCTTGTAGAGTCCCTACCCCGACATTGAGGCTGTTCTGAGGGCAAAAGTGGCAGACAAGTGGCAGTGTGTACTACTGCATGCGTCTTGCTAGAAAGGAGGAGAGACCAGCTCTCAGACTCTCCAGGAAAAGATTGTTGCCCTCATCCATGAGATGCATGCCATCCCCATGGTGCTGCCTAGGGACACAGTGCTTTATGGCAGTGCGGCAGATATAATATTTACAAAACAGGGGGGCAGGCAAACGACAGTGCAAGGGCAGGCAGAGGTCAGTAATCCAGGGCAGTGTCAGTAAGGTACAGAACGGCAGGCAGGGTCAGGGCAGGCAGAGGTCAGTAATCCAGGGCAGTGTCAGTAAGGTACAGAACGGCAGGCAGGGTCAGGGCAGGCAGAGGTCAGTAATCCAGGGCAGTGTCAGTAAGGTACAGAACGGCAGGCAGGGTCAGGGCAGGCAGAGGTCAGTAATCCAGGGCAGTGTCAGTAAGGTACAGAAAGGCAGGCAGGGTCAGGGCAGGCAGAGGTCAGTAATCCAGGGCAGTGTCAGTAAGGTACAGAACGGCAGGCAGGGTCAGTGTAGGCAGAAAGGTCAAAATCGGGAGGATTAGAAGACAGCAATTATAGAAACTCAAACACGCTGGTAGTACTTGATGGGACTGGACGAACAGAAAACACAGGTATAAATACACAGGAGATAATGGGGACAAATGGGAGACATCTGGTGGGGGGTGGAGACAAGCACAAGACAGGTGCAACAGATCAGGGTGTGACAAGAGCATCTATACAATTTTGTAAATATGTCATAATCTCTCTTACGAGTTTTGTACTTGTCTAATGACTTTTTGCAGGTGTTTCTCAGCAGTTTTTCATTTGTTACAGTGTTTGAATCAGGAGTTATCAAAATTGCTCTTGACGATTCACAGGGTTATGCAGGCTTTTTTGTTCAAGCCCAGTGCTACCACACCTGATTCTCCTACTCAGCTGTTCATCAAGACCTCAGATGTTCCTCGAGACCATGAATAGTAGAATCGGGTGTGGTAGAACTGGACTTGAACAAAAAAGCCTGCATAAACCTGTAGCTTGTCAAGAGCAATTGTGGCCATCCCTAAATTGTATTTACAGTTGATGAATATACATTTGGTTGTAAATTTGATATTTAATGATAACCCACCTTTTTTTAAAGGAATGTAGTACTAGGCCTTTCTTCAGTAAACTTGAAGCTACATTTTCATGTACACTGAACAAAAATACAAATGTTTCATGATCTGAAATAAAATATACACAGGCGATAATGGGGACAATTGGGAGACACCTGGTAGGGGGTGGTAACAAGCACAAGACAGGTGAAACAGATCAGGGTGTGACAGTTACATACCTGGTTGACCGGGTTGCCAGCATCGGAACTCAACGATGAGGGCTGGGTCCAGGATGATCCTAGCGGGGATCCAGCACCTCTCCTCTGGGCCATAACCCTCCCAGTCAACCATGTACTGGAATCCACTGCCTCGAGGTCGAACACTCAGGAGGCGCCTCACCGTGTATGCAGGATGGCTGTTGATGAGATGGAGAGAGGGGTGGGACAGGGGTTTAATTCTAGATACATGGAAAGTGGGATGTATACAGAGAGTGTGGGGCAACCGAAGGCGAACAGCAGAGGGGCTCGAATGGCGAGATACCAGTGGCCGAGCAGGGAAGGGTGTTGCAGGCATATTCCATCCACATGAGTTGCTGGCTCCAGGTGGTGGGGTTGGCGGAGACGAGGCAATGAAGAGTCGTCTCCAGGTCCTGATTGGCTCGCTCCGACTGGCAGTGAGGGTGAAAACCAGAGGAGGACAGGCTGGCCAATGCCCCAATGAGGGTGCAGAATGCCATCCAGAACCAGGACGAGAGCTGAGGACGGAGGCCATGTCCACCGGAAGTCCATGAATCTGGAAGTCAAGAGGTGTGAATACTTTCTGAAGGCACTGCATCTCTGATTTGATGTTGTCTTTACACAATACAGTATCTGCCGTAGCGGGAGTAAAACCATGAAGGGTGCTTATTGTATAATGTGCCTGTTTGAAGGACAGTGTTGTTTGGAGTATTTCACAGCTAGTTATGGGTGTTCCATCTCTCTCTCCTTTTGTCTCTGTCTTTCGCAATCTCCCTCTATACCCATGAAAAGTCAACAAAAACACAGACTTGCTCTATAAAAGAGAGAGCGTGTGGTGTCTGTGCGTGCATGGGTGTGTCACTTGGGAGAATAGAGCAGAGCACCATAATAAATAGAAGCATTAAAGGAACAACGTCAACACCTTTCTCACGCTCACCCTCTCTCGCTCGCTCCCCTCCCCTTCTCTCTCATTTCTCTCCCCCATACCTATCTATTCCTCTCCATTTCACCCTCCCCCCATCGGTTTTATGGTGGCAATGCCAGAGGGCACTGGATATTGATTGTGTTCTGAGGACTGATGGGCAAAGACTAAGCAGAGAGGGAGAGAGCGGGTGGAAGGGAAGAGGGAATGAATGACGGGAATACTTCAATGTGGGGCCAGCATCTTCTTGGTGCAATGGATAGCTGCCGTCTTTTTTGTACATAATATTTGAGCCTTCATTTTCTATGACCAAAAGCAGCTTCTGGACATCAGAACAGCAATCACTAACCTTGATTTGGATGAAGATTTTTACTTCAACGAGTTGGCAGCTGTGGACACACGGCTTATTCTGTACCAGGCCCTAATCCCCGGGGATCGAAAGAGAAAGAGACAGCAAGAGAGGTAAACAAATGGGCTCCCTGACGAGACTATGTCGGGGAATAAATAAACCCCCTTTACCTTCTTTTCTATCAGCGAACATACAATACCTAGAGAACAAACTGGACAAGCTCCGTTCGAGACTATCCTATCAACGGGACCTGAAGAACTGTAATATCGCTATGTTTCTTGGCGTCGTGACTGTACAAGGACATGGATAATGTACTTATCTAGCTGGTTTTTCTATGCATCGTCAAGACCGAACGGCAGCTTCGAGAAAGGTTAAGGGGGAGGTGTGTGTCTCTTTGTTAACAACAGCCGGTACACTATCTCTAACGATAATGAAGTCTTGAGTATTTTGCTCACCTGAGTTAGAATACCACATGATAAGCTGCAGACCATACTATTGCAATACCAAGAGAGTTTTCATCTACCTTTTTTGTAACTGTCTATTTACCATCAAGAACCGATGCTGGCACCAAGACTGCACTCACCAAGCTGTGTAGGTCCATAAGCAAACAAGAAATGCAAATCTAGAAGCGGTGCTCCTAGTGGCCAGTGACTTTAATGCAGGAAAACTGAAATCTGTCTTACCTCGTTTTTACCAGCATGTCACCTGTGTACCTAGAGGCGACAAAACCGTACATCACCTGTACTCCACACACAGAAACGCATACAAAGCTCTCCTTCGCCCACCATTTAGTAAATCTGATCATGACTCCATCCTTCTGATTCCTGCTTACAAGCAAAAACTCAAACAGGACGTATTAGTGACACGCTCATTACGAAATGGTCTGGTGCAAAGCTGAATCCTGGAATATGTTCCAGGATTCAGCTTTGCACCTGTTTCACCAGACCATTTCGTATTGAGCGCGTCACTAATACGTCCTGTTTGAGTATATGTTCCAGGATTCATCAAATAACATTGAGGAGTTTACCACATCAGTCACCGGCTTCATTAATAAGTGCATTGATGACGTCGTCCCCACAGTGACCGTACATATACATCCCAACCAGAAGCCATGGAGGCAACATCCACAATGAGCTAAAGGCTAGAACTGTCGCTTTCAAGGAGTGGGACACTAATCCAGACACTTACAAGAAGTCACACTAAGACCTCCGACGAGCCATTAAACAGTCAAAACGTCAACAGAGGACTGAGATTGAATCTAACTACGCCAGCTCTGATGCTCATTGGATGTGGCAGGGCATGCAAACTATCACGGATTACAAAGGGAAACCCAGTTCCTTCTATGCTCGCTTCGAGTCAAGCAACACTGTACCATGCATGAGAGCACCAGCTGTTCCAGACAACTGTGATCTCGCTCTCTTTGCTCTGTTCATCTTTCCCTCAATCCTGACTAGTTTCCCAGTCCCTGCCCCTGAAAAACATCCCCACAGCATGATGCTGCCACCACCATGCTTCGCCATAGGGATGGTGACAGGTTTCATCCAGACTTCACGCTTGGCATTCAGGTCAAAGAGTGCTTGGTTTCATCAGACCAGAGAATCTTGTTTCTCATGGTCTGAGAGACGTTTATGTGCCTTTTGGCAAACTCCAAGCTGGCTGTCATGTGCCTTTTACTGAGGAGTGCCTTCTGTCTGGCCACTCTACCATAAAGGCCTGATTGATGGAGTGCTACAGAGATCGTTGTCCTTCTGGAAGCTTCTCCCATCTCCACAGAGGAACTCTGTGAATGACCATCGGGTTCTTGCTCACCTCCCTGACCAAGGCCCTTCTCCCCCGATTGCTAAGTTTGGCCAGGCGGACAGTCTTGGTGGCTCCAACTTCTTCCATTTAAGAATGATGGATGCCCCTGTCTCGGAGCTCTAAGGACAATTCCTTCAACCTCATGGCTTGGTTTTTGCTCTGACATGAACTGTCAACAGTGGGACCTTTTATAGACAGGTGTGTGCCTTTCCAAATCATGTCCAATCAATTGAACTTACCACAGGTGGACTCCAAGTGGACTCCAAGTAGTCATAAAATATGACACAATAAGTGCTGATCAAAATTGGCAAGAAATTAACAGATTTCTTTAACCAGGAGCGAGGCCATCAACAGGGTCCAATCTCAGCCCGCGCTCTTCAATATTTACAAAAACGAATTGGCCACCATTCCAGAAAAATCCTGGTGCTTGTCTCCACAATTCAGTGGTTAAATGCCTGCTCTTCATAGATGACCTGTACCTGCTGTCACCCACAGAAAATGGCCTCTAGCAGAGCCTGGACCTGCTAGATTAGTACTTTTTATTTATTTAATTATTTACAATGACGGCCTACCCCAGCCAAACCCCGACGATGCTGGGCCTATTGTGTCCCGCCCTATGGGGCTCCCAATCACAGCCGGATATGAAACAGCCTGGATTCGACCAAAGGAACTGGAGTGATGCCTCTTGCACTGAGATGCAGTGCCTTAGACCGCTGGGCCACTCGGGAGCCCTACCAGGTCAAAGAGTTTAAGACTGCCAGACATGGGCCCTGACAGTAAACCTCAAAAATACAAAAATAATGATTTTCCAGAGGAGATACAGATCTCAGGGAAGTAGACCAAAGTTCTCAATTGGTACAAATTATACAATTGAAGTCAAAGTTTACATACACTTAGGTTGGAGTCATTAAAACTAGTTTTCAACCACTCCACAAATATCTTGTTAAAAAACTATAGTTTTGGCAAGTCGGTTAGGACATCTACTTTGTGCATGACACAAGTCATTTTTCCAACAATAGTTTACGGACAGATTATTTATAATTCACTGTATCACAATTCCAGTGGGTCAGAAGTTTACATACACTGAGTTGACTGTGCCTTTAGCCTCTTTCAGCTAGGGGGCACTATTTTTCTGTGGAAAAATAACGTTCCCAAATTAAACGGCCTATTTCTCAGGCCCATATGCTAGAATATGCATAGAATTGACAGATAAGGATAGAAAACGCTCTAAAGTTTCCAGAACTGACAAAATGTTGTCTGTGAGTATAACAGAACTGATATTGCAGGTGAAAACCTGAGGAAAATCAAACCACGAAGTGGCTTCTATTTTGAAAGCTCCATGTTCCATAGCCTGCCTTCGCTCCATTTAAAGGTATATCAACCAGATTCCCTTTCCTATCGCTTCCTCAAGGTGTCAGTCTTTAGACAGTTTCAGGCTTTTATTTTGAAAAATGAGCGAGAAAGATAACATCGCGTAGTGGGTGTTCGCATGAGTTTTGCTTGCGCAACACAGTGTGGCAGCCATTGACTCTCCCTCTACTACTGAAAAAAAGACAGTGCCGGATGATATATTATCGATTATATGTTTTAAAAACAACCTGAGGATTGATTATAAAAAAACGTCTGACATGTTTCTGTGGACATTACGGATACTATTTGGAATTTCCGTCTGCGTTGTCGTTGCCACTCTTTCCTGTGGATTTCTGAACATACCTCCGCTTGTTTGGCGCGTTATTTTGGATATAAAAAGTATCTTTATGGAACAAAAGGAACATTTATTGTGTAACTGGGAGTCTCGTGAGTGAAAACATCCGAAGATCAAAGGTAAGCGATTAATTTTATTGGTTTTCAGATTTTCGTGACCAAGCTACTTTGATGCTAGGTGTTCATAATGTTTTGTCTAGTGTTCTTACACAAACGCTTGGATTGCTTTTGCTGTAAAGCATATTTACAAAATCTGACACGAAAGGTGGATTAACAAAAAGCTCAGCTGTGTTTTGCTATATTGCACTTGTGATTTCATGAATATAAATATTTTTTGTAATATTATTTGAATGTGGCGCTCTGCAATTCAGCGGTTGTTGATGACAATTATCCCGCTCACGGGATGGGTTGCGTCAAGAAGTTAAAAAGCTTAGAAAATTCCAGAAAATTATGTCATGGCTTTAGAAGCTTCTGATAGGCTAATTGACGTAATTTGGAAAAATTGGAGGTGTACCTGTGGATGTATTTCAAGGCATACCTTCAAACTCAGTGCCTCTTTGCAAAATAAATCAGCCAAGACCTCAGAAAAAAAAAACTGTAGACCTCCACAAGTCTGGTTCATCCTTGGGAGCAATTTACAAATGCCTGAAGGTACCACTTTCATCTGTACAAACAATAGAACGCAAGTATAAACACCATGGGAACACGCAGCCGTCATACCGCTCAGGAAGGAGACAGGTTCTGTCTCCTAGAGATGAACGTACTTTGGTGCGAGAAGTGCAAATCAATCCCAGAACAACAGCAAAGGACCTTGTGAAGATGTTGGAGGAAACAGGTACAAAAGTATCTATATCCACAGTAAAAATTAGTCCTATATCAACATACCTGAAAGGCCTCTCAGCAAGGAAGAAGCCACTGCTCCAAACTGCCATAAAAAAAGCCAGACTACGGTCTACAACTGCACATGGGGACAAAGATCGTACTTTTTGGAGAAATGTCCTCTGGTCTGATGAAACAAAAATAGAACTGTTTGCCCATAATGACCATTGTTATGTTTGGAGGAAAAAGGGGGAGGCTTGCAAGCCGAAGAACAACATCCCAACCATGAAGCACAGAGGTGGCAGCATCATATTGTGAGGGTGCTTTGCTGCAGGAGGGAATGGTGCACTGCACAAAATAGATGGCATCATGCGAAAAGAAAAGTATGTGGGATATATTGAAACAACATCTCAAGACATCAGTCAGGAAGTTAACCTCTTGCCTGGGGAAATGCCAGATTCAAATAAAATGCTATAAAATTCAAACTTTCATTAAATCACACATGTAAGATACTGAATTAAAGCTACACTCGTTGTGAATCCAGCCAACATGTCAGATTTTTTTTTAAAAAGCATAAGAAGCTATTATCTGATAGTATGCACCCATCTGAACCAGTAGTAAACAAAAGAGCTAGCGTAGCAGGTGCTACACAAAACGCTGAAATAAAATATTAAATATGCATTACCAATGACGAGCTTCTTTTGTTGGGACTCCAATATGTCCCATAAACATCACAATTGGTCCTTTTGTACGATTAATTCCATCCATATATATTGAAAATGTCCATTTATAAAGCACATTTGATCCATAAAAAAACAGCTTAGAAAAACACATTCACTACAAAATATTTCAAACTACTTTTGTAATACAACGTTAGGTATTTTTAAACGTTAATAATCGATCAAATTGTAGACGGGGCAATCTGTATTCAATACATGAACGAAAAGAAAAAAGCTCTGCTCTACAAGTCTTGTGCAACTCACAAAAGGGTCCCCCGTTCCGAGTTGGCCTACTTCCTGCTAAGACAAAGAAATAACCTCAGCCATATTCCACACACTGGCGACATCGCGAAGATGTAGGAACTGAAAGTATATTTCTATTCAATTTCCAATGGCAAAGACAATATAGGGAAGAGAGATGGGAAGAAAAACATTCTGAACAGTTAGTCCTCAGGGTTTTGCCTGCTACATAAGTTCTGTTATAGTCACAGACATGATTCAAACAGTTTTAGAAACTTCAGAGTGTTTTCTATCCAAATATATTAATAATATGCATATCTTATATTCTTGGCATGAGTAGCAGGAAGTTGAAATTGTGCACGCTATTTATCCAAAAGTGAAAATTCTGCCCCCTAGCTTTAATAGGTTATTAACCTCTCTGGGATATGAGGCCAAAAGCCAGCCAAATTCAAATAAATTACTATAAAAATCAAACTTTAATGAAATCACACATGTAAGATACCAAATTAAAGCTACACATGTTGTGAATCCAGCCAACATGTCAGATTTCAAAAAGGCTTTTCGGCGAAAGCAAACAAACAAAACAAAATGTGTACGCAGCATTTGTGTGTTTGAGTCACTTTTAATTCTTAATTGATCTACCGTTTCTATCATAGGCCACTGTAATCGATTAGGGCTCAGGGCGATTCAAAGTTTGAAGACCGAGATCGAGTCATTGAAGGCAGACCATCAGAAAAGAAACATTCTTTGAGGGCAGAGATGCAGGCGACAGCTAATGCATTGGTCCAGAGCCAGGCGGTATTGGCGGAGAGTCACTCCTCATTAGTGAAACTCCGGGTTCATTAATACTGTGTCTCAGAAGTTTCTGTCCATGAATGATGTAACCTGAAAAAGCATTAAAGACAGAGTTAACGAGTACTTGAGGTCACCGAGAAAGTCTGGACATGGCCTGCTCTACCTTATGTAAGGAATTAGACACTTTCCCATGTTTACTACAGTATGCTATGTTTACTTGTCAGACTGCACAGTAGCCTAATAAACAAATGCAGTTGGCTTATATCTTCAAAATGCTTTATTACCCAAATGTAAGACCATATACTGTACAGTACTGTATTTCCTCATCAGCATCTTTATGCTTTCGTTAATAAAATAATGATAAAAATTATCTTTCAAAATGCTGATGTTTATTTAGTTATGGATCCATAACGAATTACTTGTTCAAATATGCCATTATATTCTTGAGATAAGTGTTGACTGAATACAGTGGGGCAAAAAAGTATTTAGTCAGCCACCAATTGTGCATGTTCTCCCACTTAAAAAGATGAGAGAGGCCTGTAATTTTCATCATAGGTATAACTTCAACTATGACAGACAAAATGATAAAAACAATCCCCAAAATCACATTGTAGGATTTTTAATTTATTTATTTGCAAATGATGGTGGAAAATAAGTATTTGGTCAATAACAAAAGTTTCTCAATACTTTGTTATATACCCTTTGTTGGCAATGACAGAGGTCAAATGTTTTCTGTAAGTCTTCACAAGGTTTTCACACACTGTTGCTGGTATTTTGGCCCATTCCTCCATGCAGATCTCCTCTAGAGCAGTGAGGTTTTGGGGCTGTTGCTGGGCAACACAGACTTTCAACTCCCTCCAAAGATTTTCTTTGGGTTTGAGATCTGGAGACTGGCTAGGCCACTCCAGGACCTTGAAATGCTTCTTACGAAGCCACTCCTTCATTGCCCGGGCGGTGTGTTTTGGATCATTGTCATGCTGAAAGACCCAGCCACGTTTCATCTTCAATGCCCTTGATAATGGTAGGCTTTGTTACTTTGGTCCCAGCTCTCTGCAGGTCATTCACTAGGCCCCCCCGTGTGGTTCTGGGATTTTTGCTCACCGTTCTTGTGATCATTTTGACCCCACGGGGTAAGATCTTGCGTGGAGCCCCAGATCGATGGAGATTATCAGTGGTCTTGTATGTCTTCCATTTCCTAATATTTGCTCCCACAGTTGATTTCTTCAAACCAAGCTGCTTACCTATTGCAGATTCAGTCTTCCCAGCCTGGTGCAGGTGTACAATTTTGTTTCTGGTGTCCTTTGACAGCTCTTTGGTCTTGGCCATAGTGGAGTTTGGAGTTTGACTGTTTGAGGTTGTGGACAGGTGTCTTTTATACTGATAACAAGTTCAAACAGGTGCCATTAATACAGGTAACAAGTGGAGGACAGAGGAGCCTCAGGTCTGTGAGAGCCAGAAATCTTGCTTGTTTGTTATTGACCAAATACTTATTTTCCACCATAATTTGCAAATAAATTCATAAAAAATCCTACAATGTGATTTTCTGGAATTTTTTCTTCTCATTTTGTCTGTCATAGTTGAAGTGTAACTATGATGAAAATTACAGGCCTCTCTCATCTTTTTAGGTGGGAGAACTTGCACAATTGGTGGCTGACTAAATACTTTTTTGCCCCACTGTAGGAATCGATTTACTGTGGATATAGATACTTTTGTACCGGTTTCTTCCAGCATCTTCACAAGGTCCTTTTCTGTTGTTCTGGGATTGATTTTCACTTTTTGCATCTAAATACGTTCCTCTCTTGGAGACAGAACGCGTCTACTTCCTGAGCGGTATGACGGCTGCGTGGTACCATGGTGTTTATACTTGCGTACTATTGTTTGTACAGATGAACGATGTACCTTCAGGCATTTGGAAATTGCTCCCAAGAGTGAACCAGACTTGTGGATGTCTACAATTTTTTTCTGGGGACTTGGCTGATTTCTTTTGATTTTCCCATGATGTCAACCAAAGATGCACTGAGTTTGAAGGTAGGCCTTGAAATACAGGCACACCTACAATTGAATCAAATTATGTCAAAAAGAAGCTTCTAAAGCCATGACATAATTTTATGGAATTTTACAATCTGTTTAAAGGCACAGTCAACTTAGTGTATGTAATCTTCTGACCCACTGGAATTGTGATACATATTATTTCACTTATAATTCACTGTATGTAAACAATTGTTGGAAAGATTACTTGTGTCATGCACAAAGTAGATGTCCTAACCAACTTGCCAAGACTATAGTTTGTTTACAAGAAATGTGGAGTGGTTGAAAAACTAGTTTTAATGACTCCCAGTCTAAGTGTATGTAAACTTCCGACTTCAACTGTAACTGTTCTAAAGGCGTTATGAATGCATACATAAGGACACCTACAGTAAAGTATTACTGGACAGTCATTAGCCATAGACACCCTTCATCAGAACGGATATCGTGTCAAAAATGTATGTTTTTTTTTTTTTTAATAATGTCCCTTCGTCTGGTAATATTATTTTTATATCCTGATAAAATGACTAAATACCTAGGGACTAGACACACACACGTCTGCATTCGCAGAAACACACTTATACATGTACACACACACACACACACACTCTCTCTAACAGAAATGCAAACAACTAACTGAAACAAAAACACGCATGCACTCAAGCATGTACCATGCAAACATGCACTCATGTTTGATTAAATATTTTTGCAACTCAGTTCTTGTCGGACAATTGTACGTCATTTTCACCTAAATCAATACTAATGTTTGCAGGCCTCTCAATGTGTCTTGTCAGCTAGTTCAAACCTCAACTAGATGACACCAAAGGTGACAATCTAAGCACCCTTGGCTGACATGTTTTGTGTGTCTGTGTGTGTGTGTTTGTGTGTGTGTGCGTGTGTTGCAGCTCAGTGTGATGCAAGCCTCAGCTGTCCAATTTGTGTTAGAGGGGGGAAAAATTGTTTGCTTTGTCACAGTTGGACCTTGTTAAAGGCCCAATGCAGCCATTTTCATATCAATATATAATACATTCTGGGCAACAATTAGGTACTTTACTGTAATAATTTATATTAAAATTGACAAAAGTAGCTTTTTAGCTAAAAACTATTTCTCAAGCAATTTTGCTAGGACTGGCTGGGAGTAGAGTGGAGAGGTGCAAACTGCAAACTAGCTGTTATTGGCAGAGGTTGGAACTCTCTTTGTTATTGGTCTCTTAAACAATTAACCGCCTGGTGATGTCATCAGGCAAGCCAAAACTCCCGTCCATGCAAACCTTCTGATTAGAAGGTCCTGTGTAGATTTTATTTTCAACCAGCAACTATCAGTTAATAACACTGATTTAATAAAATCTAACTATAACAGTGTTTGTTTCATCAGCTGTTGTACAATATGATCCAAAACACAGGAAAGCAATGATTTGACTGCACTGGGACTCCAAGGGACAGTTAAGGCAGAAGTTGCCTCAGTCAGAAATCTCAAAATGCATGAATTTTAGAATATATGTTCTGGAGGTCGAAAATGTATAATCTGTTCATTTCTTAATTCTTATCAATAGTTTCTCTTTTGAGGAGTGTAGTCGCAGGGCAGAGGCAGGGATGTTAAGTGTAGAATGTACGTGGCCTGCATGTCAAGTAGTAAAACCTGTAAAGTACTAGTATGACAGAGTGATACTACTTTCTAGAGCCTGTAGCTCTCTAGACAATTCTGATAGTGGACATTTTCTTTATGACTTCAAAACCAAGGAGTTACAGCACACTTCTTTCCTGTACAGTTTCACTTTCTTCATTTGAAATGCCAATGTTTGGGTCTACCGAACTCCGACAGTCTGGCAGTTGGTTGCTTGAGTGAGGCCAGTAGACCGAAACACTGGCATTTAAAACTTCTTAGGGCTAGGCCCCTTTTTCTCAATTTCTGCCTGAATGACATGTTGAAAGTAAACTGCCTGTTGCTCAGGCCCTGAAGCCAGGATATGCATATAATTGGTACCATTGGAAATAAAACATTTTGAAGTTTGTAGAAATTTTTAAATAATAATAAGGCAAAAGTGATAACTAAAACATAAATATTTTGGGTCCATGGTCAGGAAACTCCTCAGACCTTAATCCCATTGAGAACTTGTGGTCAATCCTCAAGAGGCGGGTGGACAAACAAAACCCCACAAATTCTGACAAACTCCAAGCATTGATTATGCAAGAATGGGCTGCCATCAGTCAGGATGTGGCCCAGAAGTTAATTGACAGCATGCCAGGGCGGATTGCAGAGGTCTTAAAAAAGAATGGTCAACACTGCAAATATTGACTCTTTGCATTAACTTCATGTAATTGTCAAAAAAAGCCTTTGACACTTGAAATGCTTGTAATTATACAGAAATGCTTATAATTATTCAGTATTCCATAGTAACATCTGACAAAAATATCTAAAGACACTGAAGCAGTAAACTTTGGAAATTAATATTTGTGTCATTTTCAAAACTTTTGGCCACAACTGTACATTGTCCAGTAAAGGTTGATGTTTGAAAGCAGCTTGGAATTGAAGAAAGCACTAGAACCACGGCAAAATCAATGGGATCTTGCTTTTTGCAACAAACAGGTTGAAAAAGCACATGATCAAACATAGCTTCGGACATCATTGATGACATACTTCTGATAAAGTGATACATACGTAGTTACACTGCTTCGAAGTTAGCTGCTTAGCGATTTGACACATGCCTCGGAGCTCTGGTATCAAACGTAACATCACTACATACCAAACCAACAAGTGTGTGTTCGTGAAAGAAAATAAGTCAAGAACTAAGCTATTGTTCCATATTAGAGAAGGGGAGATTGAACTGTAAAGTTCTGATAGCATTCTGCTGTTAGCTAAGTTTTCTAACTGGCATTAGCTAATTTTGCTAACTGGTGCTAGCCAGGTGTTAGCATTCTGCTGTTAGTTTACTTTGCTAATTGCCGATAGCTAAATTTGCTAACTGGTGATAGCCATTCGACTTGACTGCTTTTCCCTCATGGGCACCCATTGATTTTGTTGACTCACTCAGGTATCACACAGTTTCATCTTGGTAAGCAGCTCGTTCACACCATGCTCCCACATGCTCGTTCACGCCACACTGCTTGTTCATGCCACGCTGCTCGCTCGTTGGTATGCAAATCCTCTTGCTACCTGTCTCTCCTTAATTGTTGACCAGTTTTTTGGCTCACTGCCCCGCATTTTACAGTTTGCTTCTACAGCCCCAACTTGCAAATTGGTCATGTCCTGCTCGTATAGTACTGTACAGTATATGTGCAAGCAGGATCCATACAGTGAGCAAGTCCTCCACTTTCTCTCTGTTTGGCATGTGATGTGTTGCTTGTGTTTTTGCTATTTCATGAGCTGTGCTTGTTTCGGGAGGCGGGGTGCGGGCTGTATTTGCGAACCAACTGTAGCTTATAGCAAACTTTTAGTAAATTCCGGTCAAGAACAGAGACAAAGCACTGTTACCCTAGCTAGCCTGTAGTTTCAAATGGAAGTCAAAAATGAACGGTTTC
The DNA here is from genome assembly GCF_045791955.1 of Oncorhynchus clarkii lewisi. Lineage (NCBI taxonomy): Eukaryota > Metazoa > Chordata > Actinopteri > Salmoniformes > Salmonidae > Oncorhynchus > Oncorhynchus clarkii. Next base: position 1,440,551 of record NC_092169.1, read on the forward strand.
AACGCTGCAGGATGGTGTTCGGCGGTCGATGTCACCGGCTTTCTAGTCACCACCGATCCATGTTCCAGTTTTGTTTTGTTTTGTTTTGTCTGTATTACACACACCTGGTTTCAATTCCCATATCATATTCCTTATTTAACCCTCTGGCATACATTTCTGTTCTGTCCATGATTGTTGGTGTCTTACGTGGTTGTTGTATGTGCTAGTGTGTATGTATGCTCCTATTTGGAATTTTTGCTTGACTTTTTGAGTAAACTCCGTTGTGTTGCACCCAATCGCTGACAGAATCACGGACCGTTCAAATGGAGTCAGCAGGTGTAGCCAGCTTACACATCAAATCAGTTTGAATATCTGTCTTGAGTTCAACTTGACTCGGCTGATAATGAAACCCACTCGTATTAATGTAAAACATATAGCAAACTCCTCATTGAACTTAACCTGACTAACCGTCCCCCATAAGTAAAAAAACGAACTAATTCATGGTACTCTCCTGTACTCTCAGACCTCCTCTTGATAAGTAATCAAGCCTGGGACAAGGCTAGATAAACTGGTTCGTTAGCTGATTGGCGGCTTTTTAGGCAATTGAGAAATATGTGCACTGCATCGGGCTAAGCAGGCCTAGACGCTATGACAGACTGTTAGTGATCCCTCTAAATTCTGGAAAACCATTAGTTCACTGAATCTGAGTAATTCCTCTACTTCCCTGCCTAAACAAGTAGTTTTAGACTCCTGCATCATCACTGAAAATTGTAAGTTTTGTGACGTTTTTAAATCAGCATTTTATCTCAGCTGGTTTCCTATTAAAAATAAATGGTGGTGATACAGTTCTCGGCCAGTCAGTTGACTGTTCTTCCCACATACCGACTCAAGTTGCGTTGATGCCTGATCAGGCAAGCTCACGTGACTTGGGAAATGGTAGTTAGTGTTTTTCTTTTTGGCAACTTACAGAAACAGTCATTGATGCCTTATTAGCTATTGACACCAAGAATTCATTAGGGGCTGACAATTTGGACCCGTCTTTGCTTAAGTATGCAGCGCTCCTCATTGCTGGCTCAGTAACACCAATTTTCACTTAACTATCAGGAAATATTCTAAAAGTGTGGAAAGCAGATTTTGTGCTACCACTCCAAAAGGGCAGGGTAGTAGTAATCTTGATAGGCAACCCATTTCCAGGCTCCCTTGTCTTGCAGAAATACTAGAATCATTGGTCAACAAACAGGTACGTTATTTTATCTGTAAATGGTATCCTTCATGTTAATCAATCCGGATTCAGACCTAAACATAGCACCACTACGGCTACCATGCTTGTTGTAAATTATATTGCAAACGTCTTAGAAGATAAAGAATTGTGCTGCCATGTTTATAGACTTGTCAAAAGCATTTGATAATGTAGACTATGCTATTCTGTTGAATTAACTGTCCGAGGGTTAGCTACTGATGCTTGCCGATGATTTCAAAATTATCTCAATGACAGAACTCAGGCCACCAAGGTAGATGGAGTGAAATCGGAGTTCCTTAAGTTACATAAAGGGGTGCCCCAAAGGTCGATACTCAGCCCACTACTCTTTACAATCTATATAAATAACATTGGTAATGCTGTAAAAAAAAATATATGAATTTGTGTGCTGATGATACTGTGTTGTATTCCATTGCTCCATCGGTTGGCCAAGCCTTTTCACATATGAAGTCTGATTTTCAAGCACTGCAGAGATCACTATTGCATTTAAAGTGAGCACTAAATGTAAACAAAACAAAATGCATGCTTTTTTCTAGGTCCCATAATCCAGATTTAAATGAATTTGTAATGACAAGTTTGAACACTACACAAATTGGGTGAGTTCCTTCCTACAAATATCTTGGAATCTGGCTTGATGACAAACGGACATTTAAAAAACATGTCACTGAGCTGAAGAAGTTCAAGTCCAAAGTTGGTTTCTTTTGTAGAAACAAAGCATGTCTGACTTTTGTTAATAGGAAGGAAATTGTCCAGGCCACTTAAGGTCAATCAAATTTCAATCAATCAAATGTATTTATAAAGCCCTTCTTACATCAGCTGATGTCACAAAGTGCTGAACAGAAACCCAGCCTAAAACCCCAAACAGCAAGCAATGTCTTAAACAAATCTACTTTGAAACAAAAGCACACCTCACACACATGGTTATGGGCTTAAAAAAAGAAAACACCTGTACCGTGTCAGATATAAAGTTGAAATGTATTCAATTTTGAGTTTGGATCCCAATATGACACTTTAAATACATCACATAACACTGAAATATAACAAAACGCTTAGTGTGTTTATTGAGCTGTACACTGAGGTGATTATTCAGAGATGCTCAGTTGGTAAATATTCCCCTCCAGTGCCTCAAAAATGGAGCAAATATCTGGTACCAATCTATATTTATAAGCGCTTATCCATAACAAGGCGTCCCCTAGTGTCCAAAAATCTCAAAATGTCACATTTTGAAAAATCTTTATTTCTTTAGTGTAGACGATACTTTCATGCTTTCATGAGTGTTTGAGATTAGGTCCCTGAACGGTCAAAAACCTCTTCAAATAGAAGTATGTTTGTAGCACTATTCAACAAATATCCTACAGGTAGGCCCTCTCTCTCTCTCTCTCATCATAACACAAGCTGGCGGGCTCCCAGAGGCAGGGCCATAAAAGGCCCCAGCTCACTCAACTACCCCTCTGCCTCGTTAACAGCCATCAGCCCAAAAGCAGAGATAAGGATCTTTCTCCACTGAACTGACCAATCAGCGGTGAGGAGGCTTGGCACTCTGTGACCCCTTGAATCCATCAGTCTATATCATAGTTCATCACTCCATCTAGTGGAGAGGTGTTAATGTACAGGTCAGGCAAATCCATTCTCCAAAAACAAATCAAATCTATGTATTGGTAGCAGGACTGAACACAGGCCCACCGACCATTTTTTTCAGCTTTACTAAAATAGACACTCAACAAATACAGCCTGGGTTCATGTCACAGTAAAGGGTCTGTACAGATACCTCTGGATGTTTTTATCAAGGAGAGAGGTTGCATCACATAGGTCATCTTAGCTGAAAGGTGAAATATATTAAATTGTGTAAATGTCTAGTAGTTAAGTCTAGATACAAAATAAAACCTAGGTAGCCTAAGTTACATACACTATAAACACCATTTGAATAAACTACATATCCTCAATAGTGTTGTGTTTGCATTGGCTTAAAATAGGCTATACAGCACAAATTCAGCCAGCCAGGAGTACCTGTAGCTGAGGATGGGTGAGCGTGACTGATCAATTGTTTCATTCAGGAGAGAGGTTTCATCCGAGCAGGGGTTCAACATCATTCCTGAAGTAAAATATAAAAAAGGAACTATTAAAAAAGCTCTTAAAATGCCATAAATCTACACAATACAATACAAAGATGTTTCGAGTTTTGAGGGGGTGGGCAATTGGCATGCTGACTGCAGTAATGTCCACCAGAGCTGTTGCTAGAAAATGTTGTGTTCCCTACCATAAGCCACCTCCAACATCATTTTACATAATTTGGCAGTACATCCAACCGGCTTCACAACTGCAGACCACGTGTATGGCGTCGTTTGGTGGACTTGTTGGAGTTGGTGCCTCTAGGGCAATTCAGGCAGATGTTAGAGGGACTTTTAATTGAAACAATCGTTTGTTTCATATAATTGTGTTTTGCATTTTGCGTTTGCTTTTCATGTATTTTGAAATGTAAGTGTATGTGTATAGTGTAATTGTTGTTTATTGATGTGTTCATGCAGGGTTCATCTGCCAAAGAGACTGCGGCCTCAGCATGACTCCCTGCTTCAAAAAAATAAAAAATATATAAAAAAAACATTACAAAAAATGAGTGTCCATTTGTGTCTGTGTTTGTGCAGGCATGAGTGTGAGTGTGTGCGCATGTCGCTATTTTGTGAGTGGAGTGTGTCTATGCGCATTAATGGGACCTGTTGTCTGTAAACAATGATGACAAGTACAGTGTGTTATTATATGGATTCATGTTCAGATCTTATGTCGCTTCTGACCGCTCACATTATGATCCTAGAATCACACCCCCTAGAATAGAGTCATATTTAGATTAATATTATGGCTCTAATACCCCTCGCAAATAAGTTAACCTTGAAAGCTTAGCTCATCCATAACCACATGCATATGTAACTATTAGTGCCAGTTTGAGTAAGTATATTAGTGAGAGTTTGTCACCATACTTCATTTTGGCTCTTCATAGCTAAATAACAAGCACATACTATAAGCCCTTTTAAACCTCCATCCACATAAAGGTAAGTGTGTTGATAAAACTGTGCAGATTTAAAAGGTATTGCAACCAAGGCCAGTGAGGTGAATATACTGAATAATATATCCAATTGGAATTTAAGTTAAGAGATGCTCCTTGTTAAGATGGTTTTAAAATGCCCTGAATTATTTACATATCCATCCCCCACGTTCTGTCTCGCACAGAGAGCTTAAGTGTGTGTGTGCGAGCGTGTGTGTGCGTGCGTGTGAGCTTGTAAGCGTGCATTTATGTGTGTGTGACATTGGCAAGAACAGGAACAGTGGTCTCTCCTCTAGCATTAAACAGTTTTGCTTTCATAAAAATTTTACAAATAGGGAATATATTCTAAATGAATCCATGACTTCAGCCAGTCAGTCAGGCTGGTAAATGAAACTGAAATTCACTCTTTGACTTAGTTTGGTTTGCTGTGCTCTGCATCCATTTCCAACCACGGCTTCACATGTCCACAGGGGAGAGTGGGTTACCAGTTATCCATGTAATGTTATGGAATCCATTTTGTGGTTCTGTTTTCCCTGACAGGGCCTGTCCCGACAGTCACCTGCAGGTAGCTGGGTGTGGTGAGTCTGGGAGTGTGACTGTGGAGTGCATGGAGCCGCTGGCAGCCATTACGGATTCAGTGTTCCAAGGAGCAGAGCAGACATGGAGACTCGACACGGAATAATGCATGAAAGACTTCTCAGCCGGAGGTTAGAGAGATGTGGTGTGATGGTGTGTGTGTGTTTGTATATGTGTGTTTGTGTGAGAGAAAGAGTGAGGGAGAGAGTGAAAGTGTGTGTGAGAGGTCTAAAGAAGAAATGCTTACAGAGGATGGCTGTAACACTACATTTAAAAAGTTTTGGCTGACAAGACTTTCATAATTTGTAATAACTACATCTCTCTCTAACTGTGTGTGTCTCACATCCCATGTTTTCTAAGTGTGTTTGTGTGTCTCACATATTCTTGTAACTGTCTCTGTGTGTTTGTGTCTCACATCTCCTCTAACTGTGTGTGTGTGTGTGTGTCTCCTCCTTTTAACTGTGGGATCAACACTATTCGGCATTGAGCTCTCTAATATTCCTTAATCAACTACATTATTAAAATTCTTCAGGGTAATTATGAATGTAATTAGTCTACATCAAATATCTCTGGATGCTCCACAGTAAATAGTATTAAAGGGAACTGCAATAATACAGTGCCCTGCAAAAGTATTCATCCCACTTGGCATTTTTCCTATTTTGTTGCATTACAACCTGTAATTTTAATTGATTTTTATTTGGATTTCATGTAGTGGACATGAACAAAATAGTCAAAATTGGTGAAGTGAAATGAAAAAAACGACTTGTTTAAAAAATAAATAAACGGAAAAGTGGTACGTGCATATGTATTCACCCCCTTTGCTATGAAGCCCCTCAATAAGATCTGGTGCAACCAATTACCTTCACAAGTCACATAATTAGTTAAATAAAGTCCACCTGTGTGCAATCTAAGTGTCACATGATCTGTCACATGATCTCAGTATATACAGCTGTTCTGAAAGGCCCCAGTCTGCAACACCACTAAGCAAGGGGCACCACCAAGCAAGCAGAACCATGAAGACCAAGGAACTCTCCATACAGGTCAGGGACAACGTTGTAGAGAAGTACAGATCAGGGTTGAATTATAAATAAATATCAGAAACTTTGAACATCCCACGGAGCACCATTAAATGCATTATTTTAAAAAATGGAAAGAAAATGGCACCACAACAAACCTGCCAAGAGAGGGCTGCCCACCAAAACTCACAGACCAGGCAAGGAGGGCATTAATCAGAGAGGCAACAAAGAGACCAAAGAAAACCCTGAAGGAGCTGGAAAGCTCCACAGTGGAGATTGGAGTATCTGTCCAAAGGACCACTTTAAGCAGTACACTCCACAGAGCTGGGATTTACGAAAAAGTGGCCAGAAAAAAGCCACTGCTTAAAGAAAAAAATAAGCAAACACGTTTGGTGTTCACCAAAAGGAATGTGGGAGACTCCCCAAACATATGGTCAGATGAGACTAATATTTAGCTTTTTGGCCATCAAGGAAAACACTATGTCTGGCGCAAACCCAACACCTTATCACCTCGAGAACACCATCTCCACAGTAAAGCATGGTGGTGGCAGCATCATGCTGTGGGGATGTTTTTCATCCTCAGGGACTGGAAAACTGGTCAGAATTGAAGGAATGATGGATGGCGCTAAATACAGGGAAATTCTTGAGAGAAACCTGTTTCAGTCTTCCAGAGATTTGAAACTGGGATGGAGGTTCACCTTCTAGCAGGATAATGACCCTAAGCATACTGCTAAAGCAACACTCAAGTGGTTTAAGGTGAAACATTTAAATATCTTGGAATGGCCTAGTCAAAGTCCAGACCTCAATCCAATTGAGAATATGTGGTATGACTTAAAGATCGCTGTACACCAGCGAAACCCATCCAACTTGAAGGAGCTGGAGTAGTTTTGCCTTGAAGAATAGGAAAAAATCCCAGTGGCTAGATGTGCCAAGCTTATAGAGACAAACCCCAAGAGACTTGCAGCTGTAATTGCTGCAAATGGTGGCTCTGCAAGTATTTCCTTTTTGGTCTTATTTCTTGTTTGTTTCACAATAAAAAAATATCTAGCATCTTGTGGTAGGCATGTTGTGGTAGGCATGTTGCGTAAAAAGTGGTAGGCATGTTGTGTAAATCAAATGATAAAAACCCCCAAAACATACATTTAAAATCCAGGTTGTAAGGCACAAAATAGGAAAAATGCCAAGGGGGGTGAATACTTTCGCAAGCCACTGTATCTCTTATTGGACGCTTTTATTCCATTTGGATAAAACCGTTATGTAGGGAATATGACTTCCAATTTGGCGCACACACACACACACACACACACACACACACACACACACACACACACAAATCCAGGATATAAAATCCCACTCATGGGTGTATATCAGACAGTTAGTAGTTTGATCTCATCTCATCCAGAGTGCAGCTGCAGGCTATACCTACCAATGCCATTGTTTATGCCTCCCACTACTAGCTATAGCGATAGCATGTGGCAGCATAGAGCACACTAAGTAATAAAGATCTGTAACTGTTAAGTGATATGGTAAAAGGAGTGTTATGGGCTGTTGATTGGTGTCAATAGTCTCATATCTATTGGAAATGTATTAATTTTTTTATTTATGCATTCATGATTGATTGAATATGCAATATGTAACTTTTATGGCGACCTGACCAAATTCACATAGAACTACTGTATGCGTTATTGATCTGTCATTCTAAAAGAAAGCAAGTCTAAGAAGCGATAGATCTATGTGTGCAATTTCTATGCTAAAAGACGCAAAAAGTTCCCTTTTTGCATCATTTACTTTCGGTTTTGTAAACCAGCTTCAAACAGCTGAAAGTACAATATTTTGGGTTATGTAAAATATATATTCACAGTGGTTTAGATGGTACAATGATTCTCTATACTGTACTTGCTTGAAATTAGGCGAACTAAACTCAGCAAAAAAAGAAACGTCCTCTCACTGTGAACTGAGTTTATTTTCAGCAAACTTAACATGTGTAAATATTTGTATGAACATAACAAGATTCAACAACTGAGACATAAACTGAACAAGTTCCACACACATGTGACCAACAGAAAGTCTGAGCACTGATGGAGGGATTGTGCATTCCTGGTGTAACTCGGGCAGTTGTTGTTGCCATCCTGTACCTGTCCCGCAGGTGTGATGTTCAGATGTACCGATCCTGTGCAGGTGTTGTTACACGTGGTCTGCCACTGTGAAGATGATCAGCTGTCCGTCCTGTCTCCCTGTAGCGTTGTCTTAGGCGTCTCACAGTACGGACATTGCAATTTATTGCCCTGGCCACATCTGCAGTCCTCATGCTTCCTTGTAGCATGCCTAAGGCATGTTCACGTAGATGAGCAGGAACCCTGGGCATCTTTCTTTTGGTGTTTTTCAGAGTCAGTAGAAAGGCCTCTTTCGTGTCCTAAGTTTTCATAACTGTGACCTTAATTGCCTACCGTCTGTAAGCTGTTAGTGTCTTAACAACGACTTTTTTAGCTTTTTTCATTAATTGTTTATGGTTAATTGAACAAGCATGGGAAACGGTGTTTAAACCCTTTACAATGAAGATCTGTGAAGTTATTTGGATTTTTACAAATTTATCTTTGAAAGACAGGGTCCTGAAAAATGAACTTTTCTTTTTTTGCTGAGTTTATTATCATTCTAGCAAACAGGAAATGGTAGAGCTATTTCTGCATAGTGCATCTTTAAGAGGCACCAGTCAAATGTTTTAATATTGTTCACTGTGACAGCTGGTTAGTGGACAGAAAATGTGGTGGGGCTAAAAACAGCCAGGGCTTATTCACTATCAGTCATTCTGGCAGGAAGTACAACTGCAGATCAACTCTAGTCAACTCTCGTCGTGAGAGAGAGAGATAGTGAGAAAGAAAGAGAAAAAGAGAAGAAGAAAGACAGAGACACCGAATGAGACGAAAAGAGACAGACACACGTGTCTTCAGGCCGGCTGGGGTGATAGACTGTGTTTGTGTGTTTAATAATGTAACAGCTCTTCCCTTTTTAGTTTTAGAGATTCAGGCCATGTGAGGCAAAGTCACGAATACACACATTCGCACATACACACAATATTTTCATGTCATCAAGAATTTATTTGTTTTACTTCTTTTAAGGAGTGTTTCCAGTTCCGGTGGCATCCATTGAAAAGCGTTGCCTTTTCATGTCTTTCTTTTGCAAATGACTATTAATTAACAGACTTATTTCCTAAAACTTGTCAATGCTAAACGTCATATTCCGGTGCGGAACATTCATGAGAAAATAAATAACTAGCAGGTCTATTACGCCTCAGCAGCTAGAATTTGTCCTTTTTTCTATGAGCTGTTCAGGGAGGAGAAGCTTTGTCCCATGGCGCTGATAAACTTTGCGCACCACACGTGTCAATTCCGCAACAGCTCTCGATGTATGATTATATGGATCCAAAGCTTTGAAGTCAAGCGGTGAATTGTTCGCCTTGCGGCGGAACCCGGTGATCTGACCTATGCAGGGAAGAGGATCAGCTTCTACCCAAACCTTAGTGTCGAACTTCTAAAACAGAGGGAGACCTACAATGTGGTGAGACGCGAACTGCACAAGCTAAACCTGAGATGCAGCTTCATCCAACCGTCAAAACTCATCTTGACCTTCCAGAACACAACACATACATTTTCCACTGCCAAGAAAGCTCAAGACTTCTTTGAGAAGCACATCAAACCCAACACACAAGGGGACAAGCTAACAAATGGAACCCCGTGACTGACTCATGATTCAGGCATGCTATGCATGAACAATCACACAGCCTAGCCCATGGCTATGATGCTGCCCTCAGCATAAGACAAGGATTAGGACACCCCTCATGTTTGGGTACAAGGAACAATATTACTATTATTGCTGAGCATTGAACATGTGATAAATATATTGCTTATGGTCCAAGACATTTACAGAGTGATGACACCACGCCAATTAATGATCAATGGACAATATATGGAGGTGTCATCTGTACTGGGACTGTTTTCTTGTGTGGTTACAGCTCATTGAATCCACTTGGGCTAAATATGGCAAGATACTGTACGTTGGTAACTATATCCCTACTAATTTTAGTTGAAATGTTATTTATTTTTGTTACTGGCAAGGAGAGATGACCTGTCCCGTATGTGCTATTACTACACAATAGCTTTTTAGCTTTTGCTGGTTTTACCTTCCTGTTGATTCCTGTCCCCCTCTGTTTAGGCTACTGAATTTACCTCCCAGGGAGGACTTGCCCTACAAGAAAATATTAATTGTTATACAAGATCTAAAGTATAGACTTGACTTTTTGCACATACGTTGTTGTTTTTTTACATAGCATAGAGCACGTAAAGGAGGGCAAATGTATGTTTAAGGTCATTCAAAGCATATTGCTAATAATAAATGAAGATAATGGATTAAGTGCTAAGGGTTCTACAGCTATCTTATTTCTGACTGTTTAGTCATTAGACTTGCATATCTGTCACACTTTCTTTTTTCCCCATTTTTTTTATTTATTTTTTCCTCATTACCTACCCTTACTCAACAAGTCTGCTGACTTAATTGTAAAGGTCTGAATTTGACTTTATTATTGCCTTATTATTAATATTATTGTAATTACATTTTTTTCCAATACCTTAAGACCCAAAATATGCTGCTTAAGAGAGGGAGATGATTTTAGGAGCCATAAGAGATAATAGTTTTACATAACTTTGCACAGTGACAAGTCATGCCCCTGAGTGAGGCCAGACAGCGTGTCAGCCTGACGGAACCGCCCTTTTGAACAAACCGTATAAAATTATAGGTTAAAGAATTAACATACCAGACCAGAGAGACTTAGAGCTGCAGCTCAAGTTTAAAGTGGTTCGAACTCTGAATCTCAAACCGAGGTAGAGACGATAAAGTCACCTCCCGGACAATCACTGGTACGGCTGATTAGCTGTCCTAAGTAAAGTATCTAGAAAGTGAATTGAAGTGGGACCATTCTACTACTCTCCTCAAACCACCATAGTACGCTACTCTCATCACCCTACTGGGAACCATCGACACGACTGGCATTTCACTTTCTATTCAAATAGGCATTAAAGCATTCTCCCGAATCGATTTGTACTATTATCTACTCCTTAATTTTCTTTAATCAAGAAAACAGAAATTCGACATTTGATCATCATGCTTATTACTGCCAGATATACATTTCAGTATCACCTAAAAGAGCCATCATAGGTTTGATTCAAAACAACGCAACGGCATTTGCATCTGGGCTGAATAAATCACAATTAAAGAAGATATCAGAATTGGAAAAGTTGTTTATGACATTAGGGCATTCTCAACAAACACTTTTTTCCAGACCAGGCAGCAACTACTCTTTCCAAAGTCAAGATATAACTTTATCTGTTGATAAGACAGAGAGCAGAATTTGCCAAACCATCAAGATAGACTCAACCATTACTTCCATGGTAATCGACCCAGTCATCTACTGGTTAACAAGCTTTGCAGTAATGATCAATTAGCGGATATTGCACCTATTGAATCTGAATCAGGTGAATCACCCAAATGAATCAACGAAAGATTCTCCCGTTTTATAAAGAATTGTACACCTCTGATTGTAAATCTACACAAAGCCAGATTGAGTCCTTTTTAAAAGATATAAGAACTTATCTTCTCTCAGCTGAGGAAGCCGGCTTGCTGGGAGCCCAAATCTCTCTCCATGAACTCAAGGGCATTGGATAACATGAATAAAGGCAAGTCACCCGGTCGGGACGGTATCCTCGTGAGGTCTATTTAAAATTTTGGAACAAATTAGGTCCACTGTTACTTGAAATGATTGACACAGCTGTTGCCAAAGGTTCATTTGGAAGGGATGTAAATAATCATATGTATTGTGCATGTTGTTACTAAGTGTGTCTGTGTGTGTTTACTGTTGTCCTCTAGAATACTTTGGATGTGTTTTCTAAAGAGCTCTACGGTGTGTTCAGACAAATAAACACTTTCTCTTCTGCCTGACAAATCATGTCAACTCCCTCTCTCCCTCCAGGGTGTGTAGTGTACAGTCAGTGCATGTGACAGCACCCAGCCCGCTCCATTTAACCAAACCACAGGAAATAGACCCACCATGGAGGGAGGGAGGGAGGGAGGGAGAGAGGGAGGGAGGGAGGGAGGGAGAGAGGGAGAGAGGGAGGGAGAGAGGGAGAGAGGGAGAGAGGGAGAGAGGGAGAGAGGGAGAGAGGGAGAGAGAGAATTAAGGCGTATAAGCTAAATACATTATGGTAACTAACTGCCTGAGTACTTAATTACCATGTATAAACAGGGCTTGTATTTACAATTATATGTGCATTTCATTATCGCAGAGAAAACTAGTATCATCACTTCCCTTCCAGTTCCTTATGTTTTCACTCTTCTTGGAGAGTGCAGGCAGTCTTATGTAACTATATTAGTCCATTTTCTTTAACAGTAGTCACATTCACTGACGTGATTTCTCACAATTACTGGATAGACCCACTGACCTATACACTACAGCACTATTGGGGCTGCATGAGTGTCTGTTAATACAACACATGTCTGACCATTGAAACCAGAGTCTTAATGGTTATTCCTCAGGGGGCAACCTAGAGCCTTGTAGTCCCAGAGCATGCCTTGAGTCTGTTAACAGTTAATCCACAATGTGAGTTACAGCAGCATCCCACACTAGGTGAGTGACACAGAAAGAGAAAACTGAGGAAAAAACTGAGGATGGATCAACAACATTGTAGTCACTCCACAATACTAACTTAATTGACAGAGTGAAAAGAAGGAAGCCTTTACAGAATAAAAATATTCCAAAACAAGCACCCTGTTTGTAACAAGGAACTAAAGTAATTCTGCAAAAAATGTGGCAAAGCAATTGAGTGCTTTCTGAAGGTACTGTAGTTAGCTAGCAAGAAGGGAGAAGATTGTTCACCAACTTGCCTAAGGAATAGAATACACAACCAGAACGCTTCTCTATCAACCTAACGAATAGAACTAACGACCACATTTCTGTCCTCTGGTGGATGGCCGAAATAGTATGAATTTACTTATCAAAGGACGACGCGCATAGTGCATTGGTGTTTATCCTGTACTTAATCTTCATCTACATCTTCATCTGGATTTTATATCAATGAGTTTGCTCTTTCTCCAAATAAAAGTCTTACATGGGAGGAATGCTAGTTATTGATTTCTTGTGACCGCACAGACTGTGATTTAGAGTCTGTACTATTGGGCGCACACACTCACAGAAATAAGCAAGCAAGCAAACACACACACACACACCAGGGCTCATTTATCAGTTTGATAAATTAACCTATATTGATCTGTCTGTAGATTAGGCTGGCCAATTATTTCTCCCCACCCAAAGCTTATATCACTCTCTGAACCGATGGACTGTAATAACCAAACCAGGTGTTGGGTGACATTGATAGAGAACAAAAGCAATAAGCTTGTATAAACTTTGATGTTTAATTAGTATAGTTCACTATTTTCTCATTTGGTGTGCTTTTGTTGTCACAGAGAAGTATCTGATATCTATAAAGCCAAATGTCACTGATTTATTAAACAACTACAGTTTGTCTTGGCGTATGCTTCTCAACACCAACCTGTTAACATATAGAGAAAGGGGGAGTGAGAAGGAGGGGAATGAGAACAGGGTTAAGACAGAGACAGGACAGCCAGAGTACACAAACACAATTCGGTGTCAAATTTACAGCTGATAAAAACAGGAGATTAGTTGTGAAAGAGACAGAAAGAGAGAGAGAGACTGAGAGATGGAGATAGAGAGTGTGGAGGAAAAGGAGGATGTACAGTATAATGTATTGTGGTTCTATAACCCTATGCTCTACTGAGAAGGCTAATCCCCCACAATCCCCTAGCTGGATGACTAGAAGGTGGGAGAGGAGAGGACAGGAGAGGAGAGATGAGACTTTAGATCTACTGGAAATGCCTGTGTCTGCCCTTCGGTCCATTTGCCCTTGGGTGTTAGATGGTAGTTTTGTGCCCTTCAGACATCAAGATTAAACCATCTTCCTCTTCTCTGTCACCTTGGCTGCAGGCTGTTTTCAGCAGTTCTATTTTTAACAGGTTGTCCGCTTTTAGAAGGTCAGTGTTTGTGTGAACCGGCCCAAACCAGCATCAGACAGGACACTGCAATGCCATTCTTTGATCCTCACTTCCTACTCTCCTCTGAACCCTGTCACGATTGGATGATTTCCATGGCCTACGTGAGTAAACATTTAAACGCGTTAACCCTCGCAAGGCTGCAGGCCCAGACGGCATCCCTAGTCGTGTCCTCAGAGCATGCGCAGACCAGCTGGCTGGTGCGTTTACGGGCATATTCAATCTCTCCCTATCCCAGTCTGCTGTCCCCACATGTTTCAAGATGGCCACCATTGTTCCTGTACCCAAGAAGGCAAAGGTAACTGAACTTAACCTTTTCACATGTGAGTTCCAAATATCTCTAACAGTCTCACAATTTCTCTAACGGTCGCCCCCAGTGTGAGTTGTTTTATGCAAGTGATGTCAGAATGCACTCACTGTATCAAAATGTGATTATTACGCAACCGGACAGTTAACACGTGCTGCCTGCTAATTATCTATAGGCAACGTTTCAACTTGTCAATTTCAAATGATTTTCTAACAAGTTGTATTTTCTAACAACAGTTTGAATTGAGGTGTGTTCCGCCTCATTAATTCACATAGAAGTAGTCGATTTCAACGTTGTGGACAATTTATGTTTGAGGCTTTACTGAGCCAGATATACTTCTCTTTTCAAGTGGAGTCGACCACACTTCACTCATGTTTGCGCAGATCAAGTATGCATATATTTGCTCAGACTTGCAAGAATTGGAACATTTTCTTGCTGGCTCTCACTTTGCCTTCCTTGTAGTTTTCCTTACAAATAATAACTATGGGCATGTGTGCGTTACTTTGATAGCAATTTCCTTATTTTCTGTATATCGTGTTGTCGCTTCTACTGTAGGAGCACACGGTATGTATGTACACTACTGTTCAAAAGGTTGGGGTCACTTAAAAATGTCCTTGTTTTTGAAAGAAAAGCACATTTTGTTGTCCATTGAAATATCATCAATTTGATCAGAAATACAGTGTAGACATTGTTAATGTTGTAAAAAACTATTGGAGCTGGAAACAACAGATTTTTTATGGAAAATCTACATAGCCGTACAAACATCCATTATCAGCAACCATCACTCCTGTGTTCCAATGGCACGTTGTGTTAGTTAATCCAAGTTTATAATTTTAAAAGGCTAATTGATCATTAGAAAACCATTTTGCAATTATGTTAACACAGCTGAAAACTGTTGTCCTGATTAAAGAAGCAATAAAACTGGCCTTTAGACTAGTTGAGTATCTGGAGCATCAGCATTTGTGGCCAGAACCAAAGACCTTTCTTCTGAAACTCGTCAGTTTATTCTTGATCTGAGAAATGAAGGCTATTCCATGCGAGCATTTGCCAAGAAACTGAATATCTTGTACAACGCTGTGTACTACTCCCTTCACAGAACAGCGCAAACTGGCCCTAACCAGAATAGAACGAGGAGTGGGAGGCCCCGGTGCACAACTGAGCAAGAGGACAAGTACATTATAGTGTCTAGTTTGAGAAACAGATGCCTCACAAGTCCTCAACTGGCAGCTTCATTAAATAGTAACCGAAAAACACCAGTCTCAACGTCAACAGTGAAGAGGCGACTCCGGGATGCGGACCTTCTAGGCAAAGAAAAAGCCATATCTCAGACTGGCCAATAAAAATAAAAGATTAAGATGGGCAAAAGAACACAAACACTGGACAGAGGAACTCTGCCTAGAAGGCAAGCATCCCGGAGTCGCCTCTTCACGGTTGACATTGAGCCTGGTGTTTTGCGGATACTAGTTAATGAAGCTGCCAGTTGAGGACTTGTGAGGCGTCCGTTTCTCAAACTAGACAATCTAATGTACTTGTCCTCTTGTGCAGACTGTGTGAAGTAACAATATTTATTGTAACTACCGGGGCAGGCAAATGACAGGCCAAGGCAGGCAGGGGTGAATAATCCAGAGCAGATGCCAAGGTACAGGATGGCAGGTAGGCTCAAGGTCAGAGACAGACAGTGATCAGGCGGGCGGGTACAGGGTCAGGGCAGGCAAAGGTCAAAAACCAGGAAGACAAGAAAAAGAGAGACTAGGGAAAAACAGGAGCTGAGACAAAACGCTGGTAGGCTTGAACAAACAAGACGAACTGGCAACAGACATACAGAAAACACAGGTATAAGTACACAGGGGATAATGGGGAAGATGGGAGACACCAGCAAGGGGGGTGGAGACAAGCACAAAGACAGGTGAAACAGATCAGGGCGTGACAATATCACCTCTACCTTACCTGCCACCCTAGACCCACTTCAATTTGCTTACCGTCCCAATAGATTCACAGACGATGCAATCGCCATCACTCTGCGCAGTGCCCTATCCCAGCTGGACAAGAGGAATACCTATGTAAGAATGCTGTTTAATGACTATAGCTCAGCATCCAACACCATAGTACCCTCCAAGCTCATCATTAAGCTCGAGTCCCTGGGTCTGAAGCCCGCCCTGTGGAACTAGGTCCTGGACTTCCTGACGGGCCACCCCCTCACCCCCTCCTGTACTCCCTGTTTACCATGACTGCGTGGCCAAGCACGCCTGCAACTCAATCATCAAGTTTTCAGACGACACAACAGTAGTAGACTTGATTACAAATGATGACGAGACAGCCAACAGGGAGGAGGTGAGGGCTCTGGGAGTGTGGTGCCAGGAAAGCAACCTCTCTCTCAACGTCAACAAAACAAATGAGATGATCGTAAAGTTCAGGAAACCGCAGAGGGTGCAGCCACCTATCTACATCGACGGGACCACAGTGGAGAAGTTCCAGGGCGTACACATCACTGACAAACTGAAATGGACCACCTGCAAAGACAGTGTGGTAAAGAAGGCACCACAGAGCCTCTTCAACCTCAGGAGGCTGAGGAAATGTGGCTTGTCACCTAAAACACTAACAAACTTTTATTGATGCACAATTGAAAGCATCCTGCCTGGTAGTATCACCACCTGATACGGTAACTGCACCACCCTCAACAACAAGGCTCCCCAGAGGGTGGTGCGGTCTGCCCAACGCATTCCTGGGGGCAAACTACCAACACTCCAGGACACCTACAGCACCTGATGTTACAGGAAGGCCAAAAAGATCATCAAGGACAATAACCACCTGAGCCACTGCCTGTTCCCCCCGCTATCATCCAGAAGGCAAAGTCAGTACAGGTGCATCAAAGCTGGGACCGAGAGACTGAAAAATAACTTCTATCTCAAGGCCATCAGACTGTTAAACAGCCATCACTAGCACATTAGAGGCTGCTGCCTATATTCATAGACTAGAAATCAATGTCCACTTTAAGGAGTAGAACACTAGTTACTTTAATAAGGTTTACATATCTGACATTACTCATCTCATATGTATATACTGTGTTCTATACTATTCTACTGCATCTTAGTCCATTCCGCTCTGACATCGCTCGTCCATATGTACATTCGTATGAAAAAGTTTGGGCACCCCTGACAATTTCCATGATTTCCATTTATAAATAATTGGGTGTTTGGATCAGCAATTTAATTTTGATCTATCAAATAACTGATGTAATACACACAGTAATATTTCAGTAGTGAAATGAGGTTTATTGGATTAACTGAAAATGTGCAATATGCATCAACTCAAAATTAGTCAGGTGCATAAATTTGGGCACCCCAATAGAAAAATCACATCAATATTTAGTAGAGCCTCCTTTTGCTAAAATAACAGCCTCTAGACGCTTCCCATAGCCTCTAATGAGTGTCTGGATTCTGGATGAAGGTATTTTGGACCATTCCTCCTTACAAAACATCTCCAGTTCAGTTAGGTTTGATGGTTGCCGAGCATGGACAGCCCGCTTCAAATCATCCCACAGATTCTCAATGATATTCAGGTCTGGGGACTGGGATGGCCATTACAGAACAATGTACTTGTTCCTCTGCATAAATGCCCGGGTAGATTTTGAGCAGAGTTTTGGGTCGTTGTCTTGTTGAAATATCCAGCCCCGGCATAACTTCAACTTTGTGACTGATTCTTCAACATTATTCCCAAGAATCTGCTGATATTGAGTGGAATCCATGCAACCCTCAACTTTAACAAGATTCCCAGTACCGGCGCTGGCCACACAGCCCCACAGCATGATGGAACCCCCACCAAATGTTACTGTGGGTAGCAAGTGTTTTTTTTGGAACACTGTGTTCTTTTGCAGCCATGCATAACGTTCCTTGTTATAAACAAAAAACTTAATCTTTGTTTCATCAGTCCACAGCACCTTATTCCAAAATGAAGCTGGCTTGTCCAAATGTGGGTTTGCATACCTCAAGCGACTCTGTTTGTGGCGTGTGTGCAGAAAAGGCTTCTTCCGCATCACTCGCCCATACAGCTTCTCCTTGTGCAAAGTGCGCTGAATTGTTGAACGATGCAGTGACACCATTTGCAGCAAGATGATGTTGTAGGTCTTTGGAGGTGGTCTGTGGGCTGTTTTTGACCGTTCTCACCATCCTTCGCCTTTGCCTGTCCGATATTTTACTTGGCCTGCCACTTCTGGCCTTAACAAGAACTGTGCCTGTGGTCTTCCATTTCCTCACTATGTTCCTTACAGTGGACATTGACAGCTTAAATCTCTGCGATAGCTTTTTGTAGCCTTCCTCTAAACCATAATGATGAACAATCTTTGTTTTCAGGTCATTTGAGAGTTGTTTTGAGGCCCCCATGTTGCCACTCTTCAGAGGAGAGTCAAAGAGAACAACAACTTGCAATTGGCCACCTTAAATACCTTTTCTTATGATCGGATGCACTGGTCGATGAAGTTCAAGGCTTAATGAGCTCACCAAACCAATTGTGTGTTCCAATTAATCAGGTATTCAAATCAACAGAATGACAAGGGTGCCCACATTTTTGCATAGCCTATTTTTCACATCTGATTTAATTTTATACAACTTAATATTGCTACACTAAAAATCTTTGTCTGGACAATACCCCAGTACTCAGCTTTTATTAGAAAATGAATGGCATGCCACTGTGATCATTTTCTGTGATGACAGAGTAAATTATTATGCAGCCTCAGAGGGGTGCCCAAACTTTTTCATACGACTGTATATAGTCTTAATTCATTCCTACTTAGATTTGTGTGTATTGGTTTTGTGTAGCATTTCACTACACTACAATAACTACAATAACATCTGCTAATCACGTGTATGTGACCAATAAAATGTGATTTGATTTGATTTGATTTTTGATTAACATCTACTTATCCACCAATGGGATGTCAGGCCTGACCCTACCCAGAGTCGTGGTCTAACAGATTCAAACACGTTAATTCCAGCAAGCATTTTAATGACTAATCAGTTAGCACTTAATTGGTCAATTAAACAGCCCTCATCGTTCGTTAGGCATGCTAATAATGATGAATAAGTTGGTGTGTTCTGTGTTAATGTCTTAATTAACTTTGGAGACAATGCCACTGCAGATCAGGGTCAAAGAGAAAGAGGTGGGAGGGGGTAGGTGATGGAGAGATAGATGATGAGTAAGGGTGGTGATATGTGAGAGTGGGAGAGAAAAATATAGTGAGGGAGAAAGGTAAAGATGGATGAGGGTCATGAGAACCCACTGGGCACAAACTGGTTAAATCAACGTTGTTTCAACAACATTTTCAACGTATTATGACGTGGAATCTACGTGGAAAATAGATTGTATTTTTTTAAAGTCATTGTTGTAAACAATTTTTAACATGAACAAACCTTGTATAAAATATGTGGAATTTATACTTTTGAAACAACGTCAGAGCTTCAACGTTATATCCACTATCACAAAAAAACAATAGGCTGGGCAACACCTCCTACTGGAAAGTTGATCTATCTACAACTATTATTTTTGTCTGCCACTCAGGGTTTTAACACAGTCCTGCCCTGCTTAGCTTTGGAATTTATCACTGACTACTCCCAATGTGCTATCATGAGAATGATTATTAAGGGATCTCATAATAACTAAATATATTAGCTATTGCTATGGAAGTCATTCCGAAGGGTAGGTTAAACAGAGAAAATTCAATATAACCTTAACTCATATAACATCAATGATACTATTTAGGTCAATTTAGCATATGCAAAGTCACAACTTGTTTTCCATTCAACCCATGGTACAACTGAACATAAAAAATACATACAGTACAGGCCTAGGGTTTCAAGCTTTGGGTGATGTCCAATAAATGTTTTGAGTTAATCAATAAACGTGGGTTCATGTTTCTCATCTCTTTTGAGGTTACCCTACAGTAACTATACATGTCTTTGTATGTAATCATAGGAAGCGTGCATGTTCAAGATAGCATGCAAAGTTCGCAGGTATTTGGAGATCTTCGCAATTGCTATAATAATCTGTGCAGAATCTCAAACACCGTTGTACTTGTAATGTAATCTCAACTGCAGTCCAGGTCATTTGGTCATGCTATTAGATGAAGCACAGTTACAACACATTATAAAACATATCCCATTTGACCTTTGTTGTGATTTTAAATGGTTGAAACGCAGTGATAACACATTTAAGGTGACAAGAAAACCAAAAATCAGACATTGTTTTTCCATTGGAAATTGGTTGCTTTTAGATGGTTGAAACTGATAACACATCAGGAATTCAACAAACCTCTGGTTGTATTTTTGAGTGGGTGAATACATATGAGAGCGAGAGAGAGACGCTTTCTGCCTGAAGGGAGGAGAAGACACACATGTCAGTGTGACCGAAGTATCATAGGCACAGTCCGGACCTGTCAACTTTGCACATGTTGATTTATGCACGACTCAGCCTCTTTAAAGTGCACCTGGGTTAGTATGCACACACGAACGCATACACCCGGGTAGTGGATTTAGTCTGCCGACTGACCACTTCACCCAGACCCCATGGCCTTGTTAGCAGTTGATGTTAATCTTCAATAACACAGACCCCAAAGCAAACCAGGGGGAGGAAAATAGGTTTATTGAAATAGTACAAATCATGCTTGGAAGAAGATGGTCATTCTCCCCTGTCCCCCTAAAACTGGGCCAATGGCCAAATAACAAGTTTCCTATTTCAGGTTGGACCAATGAGAACGTGCCAATGAGAACATCCTAACAGATGTTGAACTGAAAACCAACTATTTCCATTGATAATTCCCAATTGACCGTTAGTACTATTGACTTTAAGTACTTTTGACCTCTCGTCCTCTGCGCTGTATATTCTTACAGCCCGTTGCTATTGGCAACAGAATGGCCGGCCAGTGTGTGTGTGTGTGTGTGTGGTGTGTGACTCTGATTGTTGAAGTGCCAAAGACTGAGCCTCTGTAAAAAGTGGCATCTGCTCATCTCAAGGTCCATTTGCTAATTATCTTTTCAACTTGGACTCAAATTATGTGTAAAAAGAAAGAGTACCAATCTGTGTATTGTGTGTATCTTTGCGGTACACTCACTAGATGAGTATATCAAGTATAGGAATGGGTGTAGTTGATACCAAACTATCTCCTCCATTAAATCTTACATCAGGGAATAAAACACACACTCTTGTTTTAGGAAATTATTGTATAGTTATGAATAGTTATGCATGCTCAAGTCCTCTGTTTTTTGTCTTATTTCTTGTTTGTCTCACAAAAAATATTTTGCATCTTCAAAGTGGTAGGCATGTTGTGTTAATAATCAAATGATACAAACCCCAAAACATACATTTTAATTCCAGGTTGTAAGGCAACAAAATAGGAAAAAGGCCAAAGGGGGTGAATACTTTCGCAAGCCATTGTAGATTTAGAGAGCTCATCAAATCGCTGGGACTTGTTTATGGGCCCTGTAATGGTAATGACTGACACACACAGTTATGTATGCACGCACGCACGTATGCACGCACACACACACAGGCATTCATGCACACACACACACACACACACATGGCCTGCTCCATTATGAGGGCGTGACAAATCTGACGGATGAAAGTCATTAAGAGGAGAGATCGTTTTCTGATTAGGCATCACTGCTACTGAGTGGAGGAGGAAAGGAAGGAGGGATGGGTGAAGGGAGGGAGGTAGAGAAAATCAGGCAGGTCACCTCTGATACAAGCCCGTATACAACGTCCATCCATGTCTGAAGACGTTGGGAGATGATGTGGAAAACAGACCTTAGGGGCAACAGTGTTACCTTCAAGAAGGCTTTAGTTTTGCTAAGGCATTGTAGAAGAGGATGGCGAACAGGCGTAAGCTTCTGCCTCTGGTTCCAAAGGTTGCACGTGTGAATCCAGCGATAGAATGTTGTTTTTGTTTTAAGCCTATTCCAAACCTTAACCATTCAGACTTAATACCTAAACTTAATCTTGGAACAATACAGTAACCAAACACTTGCGAGAATTTTAACTTTGAGAAATATGGATGAACGTTTAATCAAATCAGATAATATTTTATTGGTCACATACACATGGTTAGCAGATGTTATTGCGAGTGTAGCGAAATGCTTGTAAAAAACGAAATACTGTAAAGTTTCCTAAGGACTAGAAGCGAAGCAGCCCTCTTTGTCGGCGCCATTTTTTAGATGCTGGCTTGAGATAATTCTGACGTAATTCTGATGTGAGACTGTGAGAGCTTGTTGTAGAAAATATAACCTATTTATAGGACCCTCGTTTTGAGGCTCACACAGGTGCCTCAGAAGAGTTGTTTTCTCTGCGATCAGAGAACTTCACCTGTGTGAAATATGCAGGGGTCTAGTGCTGAGGAGTGGCACTTCCTCACCTGTTCAAATTTGAGAAAGCACAAAGCTGGTAAAACTATTTCTAGAAAATTAATTCTGATAAATTTGAAATAAATTATATTTACTTACCACAAATTCCATGAAAATTATAGAATGACAATCCAAATAAATATGTATAGCAGCCTAGAGGTAAGTAAATGCGGGTTTCTTCTCTGTCTTCTCTCTGGCAGTGGCGAGAACAATGAAAAACTGTACTGGCTACGTGTGTGCACTGCGGAGGCCCTTTGAAGGCTTGACCACTTTGGCCAATCAGAATTGTTAAAATCCAAATTCACAGTATGTCTGTCTGTCTTGATGTTCATAAAACTCCACGGACTCCATCTTGCGCAGTGGAACTCCTGACCACATGGTCAGGCGTAGGATTGTGGCGGTCATGTCAGCTGGCGATTGTCAAGCAAATAACTGCCGGTGTCACGGTAATTGACCGTTAATTAACAAAACACATTTAGCATCTCCTGGCTTCTATGCATAGCCTACAAGCCACTGATGCAGACCTTTGGAACAATCTACATTTTTAAAAGTCTAATAAATCCATGTAATATAGCCTACACTATCACAATAAATCTATTATTTATTTTAGACACGTCTAAAGAAACGTGATATGAAGAAAATTTGCCTGAAGCAAAAGATAAAAAAATAAATAAAAAATCTTCCATACACGTGTTATTGTGGGTGTAGTGAAATGCTGTGTTTCTAGTTCCAACAGTGCGTAAGGTTCTGATTTTATTTTCTTAGTCAACCTTCTGTTCTTTTTCTTTGTTCTTGGACATAGCCCTGTTTTTTTTGTGTTCTGGAACGTAGCCCTGTCTTTCATTTTAGTTCATTGATTTCACCTGTGTTTGTTTCTCAACTGGACTCATCAGCTCCCTATTTAGTTCAGTTCTTTCTGTTTGTATGGTTGAGGTATTGTTTGTTTTTGACTCCCTACCGGTGTATGACCATTGCCTGCGACCACGATTCCTGCCTTCTGCGAAGGCTTAATAAACATTTGCCGCGCTCTGCTCGTGAATCTACACTGTTTTCATTACACAGTGCAGTAATATCTAACAAGGAATGGAATTAAGAATATATCAATATTTGGACAAGCAATGTCAGAGCAGCATAGACTAGGACACAGTAAAATAGGATAGAGTACATTATATACAGTGCCTTGCGAAAGTATTCGGCCCCCTTGAACTTTGCCACCTTTTACCACATTTCAGGCTTCAAACATAAAGATATAAAACTGTATTTTTTTGTGAAGAATCAACAACAAGTGGGACACAATCATGAAGTGGAACGACATTTATTGGATATTTCAAACTTTTTTAACAAATCAAAAACTGAAAAATTGGGCGTACAAAATTATTCAGCCCCTTTACTTTCAGTGCAGCAAACTCTCTCCAGAAGTTCAGTGAGGATCTCTGAATGATCCAATGTTGACCTAAATGACTAATGATGATAAATACAATCCACCTGTGTGTAATCAAGTCTCCGTATAAATGCACCTGCACTGTGATAGTCTCAGAGGTCCGTTAAAAGCGCAGAGAGCATCATGAAGAACAAGGAACACACCAGGCAGGTCTGAGATACTGTTGTGAAGAAGTTTAAAGCTGGATTTGGATACAAAAAGATTTCCCAAGCTTTAAACATCCCAAGGAGCACTGTGCAAGCGATAATATTGAAATGGAAGGAGTATCAGACCACTGCAAATCTACCAAGACCTGGCCGTCCCTCTAAACTTTCAGCTCATACAAGGAGAAGACTGATCAGAGATGCAGCCAAGAGGCCCATGATCACTCTGGATGAACTGCAGAGATCTACAGCTGAGGTGGGAGACTCTGTCCATAGGACAACAATCAGTCGTATATAGCACAAATCTGGCCTTTATGGAAGAGTGGCAAGAAGAAAGCCATTTCTTAAAGATATCCATAAAAAGTGTCGTTTAAAGTTTGCCACAAGCCACCTGGGACACCACCTAAAACAAAGGCAATATAGACAAAAACAAATAATGAAATACCCATATAAGTAGCAATTCATGTTTATTTTCCCCATTAATAGTGACACCCCATCCCGTGAACGTGACCGTTGTCATCATCTGACACTAATTAGCATAACGCAACGGACATAAATCTTCCTAGAAAATATTCCTATTCATGAAAATCACAAGTGAAATATATTGGAACACACCTTAGCCTTTTGTTAATCACCCTGTTGTTTATAATCAATCCTCAAGGTGTTTTTCAAATATATATTTGATAATATATCAACCAGGACAATTGGTTTCTCAGTAGAAGCGATTGGATTTTACACGAAAATTTCTCTGGGAGCATCAGGTGACCACTTGCGCAATGAAGCCGCCTACGGGTATTCTTCAACATAAATGCGTAAAACTACGTCACAATGCAGTAGACACCTTGGGGAATATGTAGAAAGCGTAATCTGGTTGATAAGGCATTCACAGCTCAATAGGGACGCATCGGAACGCAGGGCTTTCAAAAGATGAGTCACTTCCGGATTGGATTTTTCTCAGGCTTTCGCCTGTAACATCAGTTCTGTTATACTCACAGACAATATTTTTACAGTTTTGAAAACTTTACAGTGTTTTCTATCCTAAACTGTCAATTATATGCATATTCTAGCATCTTGTCCTGACAAAATATCCTGTTTAATTTGGGAACGTTATTTTTCAAAAAATGAAAATACTGCCCCCTAGTACCATCAGGTTAATAACACTCTTTCATATTTGCCTAGGTTGGAACTGTTGCTGTTAAAATACAATAAATTAATTCATTCTGAACTGGAATAAACTGACTGATCACATCACACAGATGTATAACAGAACCACAGGCGGCTGCTGAGGGGAGGAAGGTTCATAATAATGGCTGGAACGGCGCAAATGGAATGGCATCAAACACTTGGAAACCATGTCTTTGATGTATTTGATACCATTCCGCTAATTCCACTCCAGCCATTATAATGAGCTTGTCCTCCCCAATGAAGGTGCCACCAACCTCCTGAGAACAGAACACACACACAGGCTCAGTTTTTGATAGGACAACCCTGAGTAACAGTACAGATGAAAAATAATCAGGCCTACTGTACATCTTACTGTATAAATTATTGTTGAAAAAAGGTATAGGTTGGAACTGTTGCTGATCAAATACAATAAATATTGTATTCTGAACTAGAATAAACTGATTGCTCACATAACACAGATGTAAACCAGCACACACACACACACACACACACACACACACACACACACTCCTAATGAGAGGTGTGTGGCTGGTTGACGTTTTCAACAAGCAGGTCTATTCTGGGCTCAGTTTGACAGTGCAACCCTGAGGTCATGTTCAGCATTGAGTCTGTTTCTGTACTTGTTTTTTAAGTATGCCAGAGTTGAGAACCCTGACTCGCATAGGTATGTGGTGCCACCCTGGACCAGCACATCTATTGCTCTGCAGCACTTCACCAATCCCTACGGTGAAGCATGGTGGTGGCAGCATCATGCTGTGAGGATGTTTTTCAGCGGCAGGGACTGGGAGACTAGTCAGGATCAAGGGAAAGATGAACCTTCCAACAGGACAATGAACTTAAGCACACAGCCAAGACAACACAGGAGTGGCTTCGGGACAAGTCCCTGAATGTCCTTGAGTGGCCCAGCCAGAGCCCGGACTTGAACTCGATCAAACATCCCTGGAGAGACCTGAAAATAGCTGTGCAGCGACGCTCCCCATCCAAACTGACAGAGCTTGAGAGGATCTGCAGAGAAGAACGGGAGTAACTCCAAAATACAGATGTGCCAAGCTTGTAGCGTCCTACCTAAGAAGACTCGAGGCTGTAATCATTGCCAAACGTGTTTCAACAAGGGGTCTGAATACTTATCTAAATGTGATATTTCCATTATTTATTTGTAATACATTTGCAAAAATTGGATTCTCCATGCCAAAAGGTGCATGAACATTGAAGATATTTACTGCAATTCCGATGAGAATCTATGGCCAAATGCTCAAGACAGGCGAGATGCAGACTAGTGCCTGCCAAATATTGCTTCTTTCATTTATTTATTCTATTACATTGATCACACCTTTGATCACACATGGGATTGAAATTATGAAAATGCGATGTTCAGATAATCATCAGTGTATTGCCTAATGTGAAAACAGAGTAATGGGAATTTTGAAACACACACCTTAAATGTTTTGCTGTTGGATTAGCTGGTTGTTAAAATAACTAAATTCAGAAGATATCATTATGTTGTCCTTTGGTGATTAAACTAATGTACTCATATTTCATAGTAAACTTATAGTTTGGATCAATGGTTGTGTGGTGAAAGATGTCTACAAACAAAATTAATGCGCAATGAAAGGTTTTCAATGTAAGACTGGCAGTTTGGAATTTTGTTACCAGTTTGGAATTTTGTACTAAGAGTTTCGAAAATTCACCACATACTTTCACCACGTACTTATTATGAAAATAATACCAAAGCGATATATTTTTTAACAGCAGTACCATTAGTGGATAACTTTTGTGGTGGTTCATTTCTTTACTATCAAATAAGGAGAGACAAATGTATCACACAAGTCAGAGTTTTACTTAAACTACATCTTTAATAATAAGAGCTTTGCAATAGCAATGACTTTCAACGATTCACCATTTCTAATGATCCGTTAAGAGTGGCAACACAATGGCCACTGAGATCTTTTATAGCAAAGGTACACCCCTTTCAACCTACATGACGAACAACAGATACATAGAATGGTCACAAGGTTAAGATTTGTATGAAAGATATCTATAATACATAGCAGATAGCATCTGCTGTGTCAACCATTTTCATTGTATAGACCAGTGTCTGGCCCTCCTACTCCAAACTGGAACCATCTCTCCCTGGTACGGTATAGAACAGAAACATTAACTCATGTTCTCTGGAATGTTATTTAGGTTTTATCACCCAAAAGACATCGTAAATCTCCAGTCAGTGTTATCTCCCAGAGGCCCATCCTCAGTAGAACACACACACAATAGTTAACAGAACACTCTATTCTGTTGAATAAAACAACCATTATAATGCAATACAAGCAATATAACATAATCTTGCAATTACCCTGACACGTTGAAGAACTTCTGTGTGTGTGCTCACGCGACTGCGTCTCTGTGTGTTTGCTGTTTGACTTAACAAACAAATGTATGAACTAGTCAAAGCCCAGACCTCAATCCAATTTGAGAATCTGTGGTATGACTTAAAGATTGCTGTACACCAGCGAAACCCATCCAACTTGAAGGAGCTGGAGCAGGTTTGCCTTGAAGAATGGGCAAAAATCCCAGTGGCTAAATGTGCCAAGCTTATAGAGACATACCCCAAGAGACTTGCAGCTGTAATAGGAAAAATGCCAAGGGGGGTGAATACTTTTGCAAGCCACTGTACATGTGATAGTTGCTTTAATGTTCAGCACATGCTTTTCGACTGAGGTATTTTCAGGACCTTTCCATGAACAAGTGTTGGAACAAGTCCAACCACTTCAACGATTTTAATTGGCTGATGCAGAATTTGTGCCAGGATATAATCAGTGCCACCTGGTGAGGTTAGCATAGGGCTAACGTACAGTATACCCGGTAATCTGACGAGACCAGATACAATTTAACATTCTGTCACGTGCAAGTAAATCAACGATTTTAATTGGCTGATACGCATTTTGTGCTGGAGAACCTGTTCACATTTAAGTGGTTGCTTATGTTCCCATGTACGGCCCACACGTTTCTAACAATGCTGTCATTATGTTAACAGGACTGATTCAGCAGGTTCTAAAATAGCTGTGAAACATGTTGCCTCATTAATCGAACTCACCAGTGAGAAAAATAGAGAAGTAGAATTTGAGCAAGTTTAGGAGGCTGACGAATTGAGGCAGTGGATATTGTAAAATAATCCCAGTCCATGGGGTTTTCAGAGCTGGGGCGGAAGGAGAGCGGGGAGAGGAGGATAGGGATGTGGAGTGAAAAGACTGAGACAAAAATAAAGGTAGAAAAGGAATAGCGGCAGAAAGTGTGTGATAGATAGAGAGGTGTAAGAAGAGTGAGAGAGAGAGTAAAAGTTAAACTCATAACTCGACAATATCATATCAGTGCCGCTCGCTGAGTCGCTCATTTCCACGTAACTTTAGCAAGTCACACAGGTGTCACCTCTCCCACCATATCCCTCTTTCTTTTTCTCTCTCCCTCTTGCTTTTCTCTTCTTTCTCTGTGCTGAGTCGACAGCTAAGGTACCGTAACCCCCGTCACACCCCCTTGATAAGACCCAACAGTGCAGCACCCTGCAGTCCCAGCGTATTGTGTTGTAGTCCAACTGAAAGGAGAATTCCGGAGTGTATAACAAACTACTTATTCTTTTAAATCTTCTTCTCTTACTCTCTCTTCTTAAGTTACCAACATTCCCCCCACCTCTTTCTACTTTATTCTGTCATTTAATTTTGTCTGCTTTGCTCCATTTCTCGCTCCTGATCTTTCTCTTTCCCACTCTCTCTCAGACCTGTATTCTTCCCTTTTCTGTCTGTAGGGTTAACCATGTTTGAGACACTTTATAACCAAACAGATGGTGTCTGTCTCCTGTCCTCCCAGACATGTATTGTAGTCCTGCCTCTCCACCTTTTTTCTCCGTCATAACTTCTTCCTTTCCCCTTCCCTTCATGTGTCACTCACTCTCTCCCCATTTCCCCAGGTCTCCTCCCTCTCTGCTACTAAGACTATTCCACTTCCTATCCCCCTCTTCCTACCCTCCTCTCTTTCTTTTACCCTCTGTTCTCCCAGTCTGTTGTTTTAATGAGCTGTGCGACAGAATGTTCTCTCCTCTCCAGGTCTCTTGCTCCCAGTGTGTCTCTGTGTTCCCTGTCTGACACAGCACCTGTGACGCATGACACACTATCGCTTGCTCGCTCTCTCTCACACACACACACACACACACACACACACACACACAGAAAAACCTCTTCTTTAGTACTTCCATACATGTTCAATTACTTTATTCATCCTAGCCTTATGAGTCAGGTTGTCATGCCCTGGCCATAGAGAGGCTTTTATTCTCTATTTTGGTTAGGCCAGGGTGTGACTAGGCTGGGCATTCTATGTTCATTTTATATGTTTTGTATTTCTTTGTTGTTTGGCCGGGTGTTGTTCTCAATCAGAGGCAGCTGTCTATCGTTGTCTCTGATTGAGAACCATACTTAGGAAGCTTTTTCCCACATGGGTTTTTGTGGGTAGTTGATTTCTGGTTAGTGTTTTTTCACCTTTCAGGACTGTTTCGGTTATTCCCGTTTTATTTTTGTAATTAGTGTTCAGTGTCAATAAACAAACATGAACACGTACCACGCTGCGCTTTGGTCCTCACCTTCTTCCACCAACAGCCATTACACAGATATTGTAGACATACACACACACAGCCCTAGTCACCCTGAGGTCACCCTCTCCCTGGTTAGTTGTTGCCAGAAACAATATCATACAGGAGAGGTAGAGGAGGCAGCAGACAACATGGCCTAATTCAAGTTCTGTCATATTTGTTTGAAAGCATTTCTATTTTCTTTTGCAAGACTTCATATAAGTATTTCAAAATGCACAGTAACAGGCGCACTGTTGTGTGTGTGTGTGTGTCACTGTGTGTCTGTCTGTCCGTGTGTGTGTCTCCTGTATGTGTGTGAGTCACAGGAACAGGCGCTCAAAGTTCTGACAGCTGAAAAGCAGACATTCGCTCATTCCATAAAAGGTGCAGAGAAATAGTATCAGAAGACACACACCTTTAACAATATCTCTGGTGGAGGCTTCCATGCCTATTATTCAAAAACTCACCGCTCAACCACCATCCAATGCACTCTGTGTGTGTGTGTGTGTGTGTCTTCCCCAGTAAACAGCAATCAAAACATTGAACAGGTGCTTTTCCATTCTTCAACCCATTGATAGAAACATTCCTAATCTTTCTCTTTTCAGATAATGTGTTTGTCTGGCCATATTTGTATCTTGTCCACATATAATTGTCACACCCTGATCTGGTTCACCTGTCTTTGTGATTGCCTCCACCCCCCTCCAGGTGTCACCCATCTTCCCCTGTGTATGTATACCTGTGTTCTCTGTTTCTGTTGCCAGTTCGTCTTGTTTGTCAAGCCAACCAGTGTTTTTGTGTCAGTTCCTACTTTCCCCAGTCTCTCTTTTTCTCGTCCTCCTGATCTTTGACTCTTGCCTGTCCTGACCCTGTACCCACACGCCCGACCACTCTGCCTGCCCCCTGAGCCTGCCCCCTGAGTCTTGTACCTTTGCCCCTGTTGCTGTAATAAACATTGTTACTTCGACACTGTCTGCATCTGGGTCTTACCTTCTTGATACCTGATAATAATTATGCTTAAATCATGCAGACAGTGTGAAGACAGGAAGACAGGGGGAGGAGAGGAAGACAGGGTAGGAGAGGAATACTGGGGGAGGAGTGCATCAGTCTCTAAGACAGCAGACAAAAGTCTTACCCTTGAGTCTAAAGCTGCTCAAACACACACTCCATTCCAATGCAATGTAATACCCATGAATCAGTCCAATGGCTATGTCCCTGTATGATTGCAGTTCCATTATATGTATGGAAGATGCATGTACAGGTAATTACATTGTATGCTGTAATAGTATTCTTGGGCTCCTCAATGATGCCTTTCAACTGTAAATTGCCTCGTAGGGGATACATAAAGTAATATTGTGTGTCTTCTACTCTACCCCCATGGAGCATGTATGTTCAGTAATTGTAATCTTTATGCCTTCTACTGTAAATTGCCCCATAGGGGATTCGTTTTTTTCAATTGCTAACATGCATTGGTCAAAACTGAAGTCACATTGTCAAAACTCTTCACACAGTCAGCGAAACAGAAGTGTATGTGGACCAAACTGTGAATCATTTTTCATTGCTTTTACTGAATGCATTTTCTATGACCACATTCTCCAAAATAGATGAACTATTTTCTCATTCATACTCCACAACATGCAAAACTTAATATTTGCAGCACATGTTTTAAAATGCTAACCCACTGTTTCCAAAACTGCAAAAAACACATTCAAAACAGAATGATGGCAAATGTTGTGCATTTCTGCAGTAACCAGATTGAAACTTATAAATCTCTGCAGAATATTTAATCATTCCAAACACAGCTGATTGTAATTTCAGCTGGAAGCCTACCCAAGTGTCCTGTTTTTAGTCTCGTTACCAAACAGACGAGGACGGCTTCGGAATGATTTAGTTTGGAAACATGGATCAAGGAAGACATGTTGGTGGGGAAAGAAGAGTGGCAGGGAGAGGGAGAATGTGTGGAGGACAAAGGAAAGGAAGACAGAGTGGTGGTCTCCGATGAGATAAGGGCCACAATTATTGACCATGTTGTAAACTCTCTTTGAGAGGCCGGTTTAAGGGTGCAAACAAATCTGCGGTGTTCAACAGTTGCATCAACAGTATGAATTTTCCGGCAAAACAACAGGTGAGATGTGCATCCTTCAATGATAATTGAACTACATATTACAGTACGTTCACATTTTTACATGTACTGACATTTAAAAATATATTGATTGTTTTGTGTTTTTCAGTAGGATCAAAAGGTTGCCTCCCACAGGAGGGATAGACAGAATATTATCAGATGCGCAGGAAATTGCCATTGTTGACATGGCAATTGGCAACAATGCAATAAAACTGCGGGAAATTCGGGACAGAGTGCTGGCAGACAATATCACTTTTGGGAATGTGAATACGATCAGCACAGCGACAATCGTCAGTTCTAGAGAAAAAATAAATAAGGATGAAGCAGTTGTACTCTGTACCCTTTGAGAGAACCGGTGAACGTGAGAAAGAAACCAGTATCAATATGTCCAGGTAAGATGTCCGTTCAATAACTAAACAGGGTACATACACAGCTAGGCATAATGTAAAGTACTGTAAAACTGTGGATTTACTGTAGAGAGTAATGGAGATGGAAGCCAGGCAAACTGCACATACATTCATCTTTGTGGATGAAGCTGGATTCAACCTGGCAAAAACACGCAGAAGAGGAAGAATGTGATTTGAGAGAGCGCAGGCGTGGATGTCCCAGGCCAGAGAGGAGCTAACATCACAATCTGTGCAGCACTGTCCAATGATGGTTTTGTAACGATGTGCACTGAGAGTTGGGAAGCAAGTTCAGGGAGTGAGTTTCTAAAAATAAATAAACGTAACATAATACAAAACGAGAACACAAACAATGCACAGACATGACACAGAAACAATGACGCCTGGGGAAGGAACCAAAGGGAGTGACATATATAGGGAAGGTAATCAGGGAAGTGATAGAGTCCAGGTGAGTGTAACGATGGCGACAGTTGTGCGGTCTGGAGCAGCCTGGTGGCCTAGAGGCGTGACAGTACCCCCTCTCTGACGCACGGCTCCAGCCGCAGGACACCGACCATAGGGACGATCCCGGGGATCAGGAGCGGACCGGTCACCTCTGCTGATGCTCGGGAACCTGTCGCTGGCAGGGGTGCGGGAATCTGACAGACCGGCTGAGGCAGGGGAGCCTGACGAGCCGGCTGTAGCAGGGGAGCCTGGCGATCTGGCTGAGGCATGAGAGTCTGACAAACCGGAGGAGGCAGGGGAGCCTGGTGATCTGTCTCATAATACAAAACAAGAAAACACACAGACATGACACAGAAACAATGATGCCTGGGGAAGGAACCAAAGGGAGTGACATATATATAGGGAATATAATCAGGGAAGTGATAGAGTCCGGGTGAGAGTAACAATGGTGACAGGTGTGCGACATAACGAGCAGCCTGGTGACCTAGAGGCCGAAGAGGGAGCACACGTGACAGGTTTACTGTTACACAAACCACTCATTGCACCCTACAATACAGAGAGGGTAATTTATTTTCTGGATGACCTGCATAATCGTCTTGTAACAGCGGAGGAGAGAGGGGCAAGAAACTCCCCTACCTTCGTTGTTGTGTGGGATAATGTGGCATTCCACCACTCTGCTGCAGTCACAGACTGGTTTGCTGCACATCCCAGGATATCAGTTATATTCCTGCCTCCATACTCCCCCTTCCTAAACCCCAGAGGAGTTTTTCTCTGCGTAGAGGTGGAAGGTTAATGACCACTGTCCACATGACCAGATGTCCTTACTGGATGCCATGAATGTGGGGTGTGGAGACACTTCTCCTGAAGACTGCCAGGGTTGGATTTGACATTCCATCAGATACTTTACAAGATGCATCGCCAGAGGAGACATAAGATGTGATGTTGATGAGAACTTGTGGCCAAATGCAGGAGAGAGGGAGAACTCTATCCCTCAGTCTCAAGCTTGCTCCCACTCTTCCCCCTGGCACTCGAGGTCGCAGGGTCCCCAGCATTACGCACTTCTGCCACCATCATTACGCACACCTGGACTCAACCCTTCCCTCTATATCTGTCTGTCTGTCCCCCAGCTCTGTTCCCCGTTTCCGCATAAACGTTTGTATGTCGTTTTGTTACCCGTGTGCTGACGTTGCTCCTGTCTCGTTCCTTGTCTGTTCCTCAGTAAATGTTTCACTCCCCGTACCTGCTTCTCGACTCCAGCGTCGGTCCTTACACACAGTACATACAGTATGAGTGACTATACTATACATGTTGTTGATGTTTTTTAATTTTTTTTATTGTTATTGCAGCCCTGGAATTTCATTTTTTGCTTCAACTTTTTATTTTTCACAAAATTGCTATATGTAAAGATATAGAAAAAATAAAGTCTATTGAAGCAAATTGCTACATTTCTAATTCATTCTTGTCACATATACTTCAGTTAATAATGGGAAAGGGTGTTATTCTATAATGAAACACTGATTTATGTGAAAAATCTTTCGAACTTCAAAGAGAAATGTATGTAATGCTCCCTGTTGTTAGTGTTTTTTTTAGATCAGTGTGTTACGAGTGACAATGTATGCTTTCTGAGTTTTAATTGCTGCCAGTGTCATGGTCGAACAAGCTTATTTTGAGACATGTATGAAGTGTTTTGTTGGTTTGAGTGAGTTTTGGAGGTGAGATGAACTGTTTGGCCAAGATCCATGTTGGTAATGCAGACTGTGTGAAGAGTATTGAAAAAGTGGCTTCAGTATTGACCGATGCTTGTTAGCAATTGACAAAAACTTTATTGATACACAATTTGTGTGCATTTTGTTGTATTATATGGTGTGGACCACTTCTAATGTGACCTAGTGGCCTCACATTATAATGTGGGCAGGGAGGCAGGCAAGCAAGCAGGCAGACAAGTGGGAAGATCTGTGGTTTATAATGAACAGATACAGTATATCGTGTATGATGTGATTATATGGGGCCATCTCAAGCAATGCACTTATATGACCATCTTCACTCAGTTACTCACTCTTGAACACGTGTGTGCAAACAAAAGTGCCACTGCAAGTGCACTCAAATGCCTCTATTTGCAGGCACATACAGCACACACACATACCCACACCCACAGATATAATAAGTCAGTGACTCCGTTATCTAATGATATGTGTGTGTGGAAAAATGCACTTACTGTAAATGTAAGTGCACTCAAATGCCGCTATTTGCAGATGCTACAAACCCTAAGGACGGATGCAGAATAATCCAATAGCAGCTAAAATGTGAATTCTGCTTTATAGAAAATCTATTAAATAAAAAAACTGTTATTTCTGTTGAGACTTTATTGAGAGTCCCAAATGAAGAAAGTTGACTCACTAACCTGCGGGAACCCCA
This sequence comes from Oncorhynchus clarkii lewisi, assembly GCF_045791955.1. NCBI lineage: Eukaryota > Metazoa > Chordata > Actinopteri > Salmoniformes > Salmonidae > Oncorhynchus > Oncorhynchus clarkii. The sequence continues at coordinate 1,475,986 of NC_092169.1, forward strand.
AGCTGTCCCCTTATATCAAGAAATTGTTTCAGAACCATGAACAGGGAACACAACTAGCACCTTTGATAGCTCCGCATAGCGGTCTTAATGAGCAAAGAATGTAAGCACCTTGGGCTGTGTGGATGCAGGCAGGTCTGTTTATGGACTAGGCCACTCATTGTTCCCACTCCCTTTTGCCTTAACTTTAGGATTGCAAAACTATAGGGAATTAATTCAATATCATTGGAAATACTGCTCTCTGACTGATTCATACTATGCCCTCAGCCATACTGTGCGTGGATGGATAGTGTGTGTTTGTGCGTGTGTATGCGTATGACATTTCCAAGCTATCCACTGCAGATCCCATGAGATTCAGCAATGAACTAAGTTCATTTAATTATTTGGCATTCAACCATCTATCTTATTTAATTCATGGCCTTATACTGTAGTACTGTCATAGATGTACATTGGTGCTAAGTGTGTATGAGAATAGAACATGACAGATAGTCATTAATTAAAACTCCAACAAAGGCAAAGTGGAATTGTTACGAGTCTAACTAATAGTCCTTATATTCGAAATTCGGATTTGAGTTGTATAATACTTGAATGTGTTTTCCTCTGAACCCAATGTATCCTGGCAGACTCTTTCTTTGTATACTTTTAGATTAGCACCCAAAGTAAAAAAATATATAACAGGAGGAGAAAGATACAGATGTCGGATCTTAATTTGACCCATTTCATCGCAGGAGGAAAATAATCCTGCAGCAGAAGGATTTTAATGATTATTGAATATTTAGAATCCCTGCCAGGGGGCAGCTGGAAGCAGTGTTTGTAGGCGATACCATATCTACATAGTACCTTAAGCTGGGTATACTGTAAATACAGCAGATTCAGTTCCAACACCCCATGGCCCAACTAGAAATGTATGCAATTTATACCAGTCCAATGCTGGTCCCGACATTGCACAATAAAGGTGTTGGGGGGCATGACTCTTAAATATAGGATGGGTTGCACATTAAACCGGTGTTTTCCCCTACTTTCCTTTTGGAACATTCATGAGTATTACAATATTATGCGTACTGCTGCACTTCTAATGTGAAGAAATACTAGTTTAGTTAAGTTGAACATTCTGATCTGTTCCATCAGTCTTGTGTTAACAGGCTATGCTGAGAAAATGTACATGTCACAGGAAAAAAATATACCAGCTGATGAGATGATACATGCATTGTGCACTGCGCTCCATCCACACTGAGATGTGCTATTTTTCCCCAGGTGGGACCAATTACATGCTTTCGGAAACACCCCAGAGCTCTGTGGTGATTGGCACATGATTTGCTAGTATCATAGAAGATTGAATAGACAAGACCATCAGATTCTTAGACTGTAGGACCACTGGGCGTTAGTTCAGGTAGCCTGTGTAGGCTTCGTGCAGGCTACAGTGCATCTCGTGTAACTTCTTATGTGGATTATGATAGAGTATTTGTTGGGAGTAGATTTATTTTTCATTAGAGATGACGTTTGTGATCAATTGTTTTAACATATGTTCAAGGCAAGCAATAGGCTGAATCAATTATCGATGGCCTCAGCGCCTGTGTGGTCCAGTGGTTACAGCCACTGACTCCAGCACCATAAAGCAGGGATCATCAACTAGATTCAGCCACTTTTTTCTTGAGAGGATGGTCAGGGCCGGAACGTAATAAAACAAAGCTGACTTCAAGAAGCCTAAACAGATATGTTTGACTAAAACATTTCAAACCTTGATTACATTTGTCACCCTACGTAGGGTGCCGTCTTTCGGATGGGATGTTAAATGGGTGTCCTGACTCTCGGTGGTCATTCAAAATCCTATAGCACGTATTGTAAGAGTAGGGGTGTCATGGCTAAATTCCCAACCTGGCCACATTCCATCATGGCCACCTACTCATACACCTCATTCCTAATTGGCATAAACTGTATACATTTTGACCATGACAGTTTAGAATCGAAGGTAATTTAGTCTCCTCAACTTGTTCTACAGCCACACCATCCATTACCAGATTCAGCTGAGGTCTAGTGCTTAAGGAATGTTTTCCACTAAATACAATGCTCTTAGTTTTAGAGATGTTCAGGACCAGTTTTTTTACTGGCCACCCATTCCAACTCCTTGTTAAGGGTTTCAGTGACTTCATTAGCTGTCATGTTGACATGGTACACCACAACCTACAAGTTTCACAGAGAGGCTTCCATTAAAGAAAACCCTATTAGATAGAAAGCTTGTTAAGTACGCAACACCCTGCTACAACTAAACTCTCCGTGGAGCGAAAGAGGTATGGGACTGTAGGTGCGAGTAAGGATGACAAAGGCAGAGAATTGACCGTTTACAGGGAATTTATTCCTTCACACAGTAAATTTGGGGAAAAGGGGCTGGGCGGAACCAAAGCAAAGAAAGTAAATATCAAAGCCCCCTCTCCTACCTTACCTGCCTACCCACTACTTACCTAACTGGCACCACCTGGTGCACTAACCAAAATACAGGAGGGGGGGGGGGGTCCGCCCAGGTCTTACCTAGTGTGCATAGACAGTAAACTACTACGAGTTATGTATGCCCACAGGCCTCTTGCCTAAGCACTCCCTAGGTGCCTTCCCCCCTGGGAACAGAATAACAAAAACAACACAACCAATCAGCTCTCTCACTCAACCAACACAGGACACACTAATCATCTCTCGCCAACCAACAAAGGCTATCACCCACTTCTCTCTTCTCTCAGCAATCATCTGTCTTCTGAGCAACAGAAAACTGGCTTACACAGCTGGAGAAGGAGTTGGTAATTGAAGACAGCTGCATCCTCTGACGAGAGGGCGGGGTCAGCTCCAATTTGCCATGTAGTTGACCAATCAGCTGCTTGGGGGATTCCAGGAAGCCCTTTTCTTGAAACACACACTTACAAACCACAACACAGAAACTGGGGAACGTAACAGCTCTGAATCCACAATATGGCAGAGGTTGAAAAGCCATAAAACATACTTTTTCCTCAACAACAGGTAATGGTCAATAATATCAAAGGCTGCACTGAAATGTAATAGTACATCTCCCACAATCATATAATTTAAAATGTATTTAAAACAATCATCAGTCATTTCTGTCAGTGCAGTACATGTTGAGTGACCACCTCTCTCAGCATGCTGAAAGTCGGTTGTCAATTTGTTTAGCATTGTCTTTGGTCAACAACAAAAAAATCCAATGGTTTGCTAAGAGATGGCAACAAACGGATTGGTCTGCTGTTCAGAACCAGTAATGGCCGCTTTACCACTCTTGGGTAGTAGCTTCCCTCCAGGCCTAAGGACAAACACCTTCCTCTAGACTCGGATTAAAGATATGACAGGAAGGAGTGGCCATAGAGTCCGCTACCATCCTCAGTAGCGTTCCATCTAAGTTGTCAATGCCAGGAGGTTTGTCATCATTGATCGTTAACAATACATTTTCCCACCTCTCCCACACTAACGTTGACAAAATTCAAACTTACAATGCTTTTCTTTCATTTTGTTTTTTAATGCATGAATATAACGGTTCACTGTTTGTTGTTGGCATTTCCAATGAAGTAATCATTCAAATAATTGGCAACATCAAATAGTTGTGACAAATAAGCCGTCTGATTCAATGAAAGATGCAGTTGAATGTGTCTTTCTGCCCACAATTTCATTTAAAGTACTCAAGTTTTTGTCTTCCATCATTCATTATATCATGGATCTTGGCTTCATAATACAGTTTCTTCTTTTTGTTGCGTTTAGTCACATCATTTCTTAATTTCCAGTAAGTCAGCCAGTCAGATGTGCAGCCAGACTTATTAGCCACTCCTTTTGCCCCGTCTCTTTCAACCATACAGTTTTTCAATTCCTCATCAATCCATAGAGCCTTAACAGTTCTAACAGTCAGTTTCTTAACAGGTGTGTGCTCATCAATAAATCAGAAGAAGCAATTACATAAATTCATCAAGTGCATCATCTGGATGCTCCTTATTAACCACAACAGAACATAAAGTATTTTTAACATCATCCACATAAGTAACAGCTGAATCTTTAGTATGACCCCTTACACGCTATTTTAGGGTCAGCTTTTCGAACGTTGGCTTTCCTGGATATAGCCACTATACTGTGAGCTCTAAGCTCTACAGTATTAGTACAAATGTGATCAATACATGTGGATGATCTTGTTCCTGTAGTGTTTGTAAATATTTTCATCCCTTTCCTGCGTAGCTTCTCAGAGATAGTCAACTGCATCTGCCAGCTGTCTTGAAAGCACTGAAGTCCGAGTTCCCAGTTGTTTTGATCATGGCATTAGTCTCAGCAGAGGGAGAGAGCAGCAGAGGATCCCCATTTCACAGTCCATATTCTCTCCTACCTTTCCTCTGGTGAGACTGACCAGAGAGACAACACCTCTTCCACCTTATGGTGAAAATCCAGTCGTTCTGCATCTGCCTCATGCTCAAATTCATGTTATTCCTATGACCACAGAAAGTGAGATATTCCTCAATATTAAAATAGTTGTGTCTAACTACTAATAACAAAAGCGCAGGACCATCAATACATTTGGCTACTCATTCATTGCATCTGCAGCGCGCGTAGAGGTAGGGAGAAGCGTGTTTTACGTTTTGTAAAAGTGTTGAATAAAAACAGTGTTGACAGTGCTGAATGAAACTTAAACATTACCTTGCTCAAAAAGAGAGCGGCTCCTTGCAGTATTAAACTTTGTAACTGCCGGGGTCGTTGAAGCTTTCGGCATGGTGATTTGAGCTATCCAATTGGCCAGCGCAGCAGGCACACTCGATTTAGCCACAGATCTCCCTAGTGGGCTGGGCTTCTGAATCAAGTGCAGTTACCGCCAACAGCTCCACACAAACAGCTCCACACAAACAGCTCCACACAAATATAAAAAAGGAACGCAAGCTTTTATTGTTGGCTTTTCTATAGAACGGAGAAACAAACTCTAATAGAAAACTAAGAAACTCTTTGACTGACGTGGATTATCTATTTTCACCACCCTGTACAGTGAGGGTGGAAACCAAACTGCTAAAATCTATAAATGATAAATTAGGCGTGCTTGAGTTAGTCCATAAAGATTTTTCAAGAGATGAAGACGAGCATTGAAATGAGTGATGAGAACGCCGCGATACTGAAAAAATAAACAAAAAAGCTGAAGGGTTCTGTCAATTTTATCGAAGCTGATGAACTAAAAATAGGGAACAAGTTGTTAAGAGAATCCCTACTTGATATACAGACTAGATCAATGTGCAAAAAATCTGGTGCTTACCGGAATTAAATAGGATGAAGGTGAAGATCCAGAGAGTGTAGTGAAATAATGAATGGTTAAAGCGCAGAATGATGCAAAGTACTGTACTCCGTCTTCAAAAGGAGTAGACTAAAAGGGATACATGGAGCTCTTGTAGTCGATAAGCTATACATCTGTTCCCAGACACCAAGAACACTCCATGGCTATCCTCAATCAAATGGAACATCCAACACTATCAATTGCAGGGATTGTAATAAAAAAACGGAAATATTAAAATACAACAATTAATAAAAAACTATAAATACATTAATCTATTGAAGTTAGAGAATGTTTTAAACTAATTTGTATTCTATTTTCTATGTATAGTATTTATAAATAAAAAGATAGGACAATTCATGAAAAATATATTCACATATATTGGAACACAAAAGTACCCAAAGCCAGGAATTAGGAAAGCATCAACAAGGTAGAAATAAAAACACTACAGAGGACATGAAAAAGCATAGTATGTTGGTATGTATGGCTGTATATGTGGGGGGAGTGCAGGTGTGTTGAAGATAGGGTGCCTGTGTATTTTGTGTGTTTGGAAAAGTGTGATGATTTAAGCTCTTACAGCTACCCCCCTACTTTTTTCAATTTCCGCATGAAGACATACCCAAATCTAACTGCCTGTAGCTCAAGCCCAGAACCAAGGATATGCATATTCTTGGTTTCATTTGAGAGAAAACACTCTGACGTTTGTGTAAATGTGAATTGAATGTAGGAGAATATAACACAATAGATCTGGTTTAGATAATACATTGAAAAAACTATACGTTTTGATGTATCATCATATTTAAAATGAACAAGACAAAACAAATATTCAGATAGGATGATGGGGACAATTTCAGTGAAAAACATAAGCGGGCAACAGTACTTGTGCAAAGTTTCAGAATGATAACTTCCAAAATGAGTGTGCTACATGACATTTATCATGAAGTCACCCAGGTGTCCCACACAAGTAGCCCAAATTGGTGAAGTTATACATTTTGAATGGAATAACTATATACAAAATACCAAAATTCTATTCTAACACCCCCCCCCCCCCCCCCCCAAAAAGGAGAAAAAACAACATGAAAAAATATATACATTTACAAAATAACACTTTCAATATTTGGAAGTCCCTCAGTTCTCTACACAATATTGTGCTGCTGTTGCCAGGTGCCATAGCAGTCTCTTTCTGCTGTAAAGTAGAGGGTCACCAAGCATGTGGTGCAGGTGATGGGGGACTTCCTTTTGCGAAGAGCACAGCGACGCCTCCATGCTGTGCCCTTTTGGCCCTGAGGCACATCCATGCCTGCAGAAATAAATTTGGGCCGATGATCACCACTTGTGGCAGGAGCAGAAGGGACAGAGGTAGAGGGGCCAGAACGTGGTGCAGTGGTGCTGTAGCCAGTAAGCTCCTTGATGAGCAGCTCTCTGAAGGCTAGCTGTGAGATGGGGGGCTTTCCACAGCTCTTAGCCATTTCCTTGTGTAGGGTGAATGCATTCACCACAGCAATGTCGATGAAATGATAGAAGAAAGTCTTGTACCATTTCATCATCTTATGGAGAACATTGTAATAGCCCATCAGAGCATCTGACTGGTCCACACCTCCCATGCTCTTGTTGTAGTCCTTTATTGCAGTTGGAATGGGGACATTGTTTTGCGGTCCATGCCCCAGTAGCGCTGAGACAACCGGTGTCCGGCTGAATGAACCAGCTTCAGTGGGGGATGGACACCTTAGCACTGGGGGCTTCCATTCGGAGTCAGTGCCACTGTGAAAGAAAATGTTCAGTTAGAATAGTTTCACATATGAGCCCTGTATCAACAGGTATAATAAACACACACATATATATAAAGTACAGGGAACATAAGGTTGAATATATTATTATAGACCTGCTAGATCTACTGTCTCATTTATATTATGACAGACCAGCTAAATCTAATGTCTCTTTTATATTATGACATTTCAGCTAGATCTACTGTCTCCATTATATTATGACATACCAGCTAGATCTACTGTCTTTATTATATTACAACAGACCAGCTGTATCTACTGTCTCCATTTCACTTTGGCCATTGTTGTGGGCCTGCCCTCCCCTCAATAGCTTCAAATAGGCTATTTCATGTGGGGGTGGGGTGGGGTGGAGCGGCAGACACACGCATCTCGGCCATGCTCCCTCTAATCCACAATATGTACGCAATATATACACACGCAAACATAGGCTATGGGTCATACACATATAGTACATACAAACATACCCCCACCCACAATGTTTAGCCAACGTGTACTTTACACATTTCATTACATTTGTATATATTGCTACTAAAATTTAAAAAAATCACAAATAATATTTTATATTATTAATTTCAAACAACGGCATTAGCATGAGAAGAACTTTACCAGTCCAAAACGATGTCCTCTCCGTTCCAAAAATATTCCTCCATTTGGGAATCGCTAAATTAATCGTCCTCCAACAATCTGTCTCACTTTCCCGATCAATTTCTTCTAAAATTGTGTGTACATCTGTATATCTCGACTTAGATTGAGCTTTCCCTGACTTAGTCGCCATGCTGATTGATGTATAAACAGCTGAAGATGCGCTTTACCAAAATAATGCTGTGCTTAACATGCGTGGCTCCGTCCGGTATGAATCTTCAATGGCGAATGACCCTCTTTACGCCAGAGTTTACTACAGTGCCTTGCGAAAGTATTCGGCCCCCTTGAACTTTGCGACCTTTTGCCACATTTCAGGCTTCAAACATAAAGATATAAAACTGTATTTTTTTGTGAAGAATCAACAACAAGTGGGACACAATCATGAAGTGGAACGACATTTATTGGATGTTTCAAACTTTTTTAACTTCTTGAGAATACTTGACACGCAGACGTCCCAAGTATGCCCCTGGAAATGCAAATGCGCTACGCTAAATGCTAAATGTACTCGTTACAACTCAATCTTTGATCAAAATTCACAAGCAGGGTATTGAATTAAAGCTACACTCGTTGTGAACCTAGCCAGCAAGTCAGATTTTTAAAATGCTTTTCGGCGAAAGCATCAGAAGCTATTATCTGATAGCATGCACCCCCCAAAATGCCAGCTCGACACGTAAACAACAGATTTTGCGATAGCCGGCGCTACCCAAAACGCAGAAATAAAATATAAAACATTCATTACCTTAGACGAGCTTCTTTCTTGGCACTCCTATATGCCCCATAAACATCACCATTGGGTCTTTTTTTCGTTTAAATCGGTCCATATATACCCAAAATAGCTTTGTATGGAAGTTGTGTCATTCAGAAAAAATCATCGTTTTTAAACGCTGCGTAATTTTTTAAAATTAAAAAAGTCGACGATAAACTTTCACAAAACACTTCGAAATCCTTTTGTAATCCAACTTTAGGTATTAGTAAACGTTTATAATCTATCAAAATGATTACAGGGCGATGTCTCTTCAATAGGTCTTCACTTCAAAAACAATGCCATCTGATATCTCCCTCAACTGCATCCGGGTGAAGACTGGGAAAATGGAGGTCAGATAGATGGATTTTCCAACAATTAATTCAATTGAAAATTAGGACAATGGCGCCATCGTGCGGAATTTGTATGAATTGCAGGCAGATTCCCATTAAATTCTGTTCTCTTTTAACAACTGGTGGAAGTGACTTATGGAAATTATTTTTTGCTTTCAGAGAGCAGTTTTTCTTGCGTTTTTCAATGAAACACACGATCTGTTATAGTCACAGCCGTGATTTAACCAGTTTTATAAACTTCAGAGTGTTTTCTATCCACACATACTAATCATATGCATATACTATATTCCTGGCATGAGTAGCAGGACGCTGAAAAGTTGCGCGATTTTTAACAGAATTTTCAAAAAAGGAGGGGGTAGAAGTAAGAGGTTTTAATTAACAAATCAAAAACTGAAAAATTGGGCGTGCAAAATTATTCAGCCCCCTTAAGTTAATACTTTGTAGCTCCACCTTTTGCTGCGATTACAGCTGTAAGTCGCTTGGGGTATGTCTCTATCAGTTTTGCACACCGAGAGACTGAATTTTTTTCCCCTTTCTCCTTGCAAAACAGCTTGAGCTCAGTGAGGTTGGATGGAGAGCATTTGTGAACAGCAGTTTTCAGTTCTTTCCACAGATTCTCGATTGGAATCAGGTCTGGACTTTGACTTGGCCATTCTAACACCTGGATATGTTTATTTTTGAACCATTCCATTGTAGATTTTGCTTTATGTTTTGGATCATTGTCTTGTTGGAAGACAAATCTCCGTCCCAGTCTCAGGTCTTTTGCAGACTCCATCAGGTTTTCTTCCAGAATGGTCCTGTATTTGGCTCCATCCATCTTCCCATCAATTTTAACCATCTTCCCTGTCCCTGCTGAAGAAAAGCAGGCCCAAACCATGATGCTGCCACCACCATGTTTGACAGTGGGGATGGTGTGTTCAGCTGTGTTGCTTTTACGCCAAACATAACGTTTTGCATTGTTGCCAAAAAGTTCAATTTTGGTTTCATCTGACCAGAGCACCTTCTTCCACATGTTTGGTGTGTCTCCCAGGTGGCTTGTGGCAAACTTTAAACGACACTTTAAGAAATGGCTTTCTTCTTGCCACTCTTCCATAAAGGCGAGATTTGTGCAATATACGACTAATTGTTGTCCTATGGACAGAGTCTCCCACCTCAGCTGTAGATCTCTGCAGTTCATCCAGAGTGATCATGGGCCTCTTGGCTGCATCTCTGATCAGTCTTCTCCTTGTATGAGCTGAAAGTTTAGAGGGACGGCCAGGTCTTGGTAGATTTGCAGTGGTCTGATACTCCTTCCATTTCAATATTATCGCTTGCACAGTGCTCCTTGGGATGTTTAAAGCTTGGGAAATCTTTTTGTATCCAAATCCGGCTTTAAACTTCTTCACAACAGTATCTCGGACCTGCCTGGTGTGTTCCTTGTTCTTCATGATGCTCTCTGCGCTTTTGACGGACCTCTGAGACTATCACAGTGCAGGTGCATTTATACGGAGACTTGATTACACACAGGTGGATTGTATTTATCATCATTAGTCAACTCAGAGAGTTTGCTGCACTGAAAGTAAAGGGGCTGAATAATTTTGCACGCTCAATTTTTCAGTTTTTTGATTTGTTAAAAAAGTTAGAAATATCCAATAAATGTCGTTCCACTTCATGATTGTGTCCCACTTGTTGTTGATTCTTCACAAAAAAATACAGTTTTATATCTTTATGTTTGAAGCCTGAAATGTGGCAAAAGGTCGCAAAGTTCAAGGGGGCCGAATACTTTCGCAAGGCTCTGTACATGCGTTGGTCTTCCAACACATAAACATTACATATTGCCGTTTACCTCAGCTCATTTTTATTTATTTTATTTCACCTTTATTTAACCAGGTAGGCTAGTTGAGAACAAGTTCTCATTTGCAACTGCGACCTGGCCAAGATAAGGCATAGCAGTGTGAACAGACAACAGAGTTACACATGGAGTAAACAATTAACAAGTCAATAACACAGTAGAAAAAAAAGAGAGTCTATATACATTGTGTGCAAAAGGCATGAGGAGGTAGACGAATAATTACAATTTTGTGATAAATGATCAGATGGTAATGTACAGGTAGAGAGATATTGGTGTGCAAAAGAGCAGAAAAGTAAATACATAAAAACAGTATGGGGATGAGGTAGGTAAAATTGGGTGGGCTATTTATCGATAGACTATGTACAGCTGCAGTGATCGGTTAGCTGCTCAGATAGCAGATGTTTGAAATTGGTGAGGGAGATAAAAGTCTCCAACTTCAGTGATTTTTGCAATTCGTTCCAGTCACAGGCAGCAGAGAACTGTAACGAAAGGCGGCCAAATGAGGTGTTGGCTTTAGGGATGATCAGTGAGATACACCTGCTGGAGCGCGTGCTACGGGTGGGTGTTGCCATCGTGACCAGTGAACTGAGATAAGGCGGAGCTTTACCTAGCATGGACTTGTAGATGACCTGGAGCCAGTGGGTCTGGCGACGAATATGTAGCGAGGGCCAGCCGACTAGAGCATACAGGTCGCAGTGGTGGGTGGTATAAGGTGCTTTAGTAACAAAACGGATGGCACTGTGATAAACTGCATCCAGTTTGCTGAGTAGAGTGTTGGAAGCTATTTTGTAGATGACATCGCCGAAGTCGAGGATCGGTAGGATAGTCTGGTTCACCCTTGGGAGCAATTTCCAAATGTCTCAAGGTACCACGTTCATCTGT